>NC_057343.1:59994642-61223214 GCF_016509475.1 Prionailurus bengalensis | reverse complement strand
GAGGGCATTCAGACTTCCAGTGATGGTCTCCACATAATAGGCATAGTTTGCAGGGCTTTGACTTCTGTTGTCCCTTCTGAGGACAGTCTCATTTCCAGTGCACTGATTGAAACCTAAGTGGCATTTAGTGCCAGAACCTCAGGAAGTCTGGTCTGACTTAGTTTGTAAGGCCACAACTAAGGCCTCAGATTTGTCTTCAAAAGGTGTGTGTGTGGGGGGGGGGGGGGGGTTGTTTTGTTTTTTTAATCTTAGTTGTAATATACCTGATTGACAGCTCATAAGCTCTCCTCTGGGGTCCCTTCCAGGCAAACAATTTCTGCATATCCCTTTAACATCTAGGGCTGATTGAGTGACAAGTTTGTCCTTTAAAATCATCCCAGCCTTAGAGGGGGTCAGGGGAGATAGCCATATATTTAATGAGATCCTCCTCCCTTAACCTCTCCAGGAAGACCATCAGGCTCTCATTCTGTATTTGTAAAATAGTGGCTAATTTAGCATAATTTAAGGGCTTAACCTTAGGCCTCCTTAATTTCTTTAAAGTACAAGCTTGGAAGTGGTGGTAATACCGTTTTCTCAATGGGATGCTCATAATCCCAAGTAGGATCTTGGGATCGAACTAGCAGGCCGCAGTAGAAAACTCCAAGTTCCCTAATAGGACTTCCAGCCCCATGATGATTAGGGAGTTGCTTTTTCCTCAGAGTTTATAGATCAATATCATACCAATTTTTAGAATGCATTCCAAAGGAGTATTGGCCTTGGCTGGGGAATCGCCCATCTATAGGGAAAAGTCCCATATCTCAATTTTCTATAGTTGACCAGGAGAAGTCTCATTTCCCAGCCCTGCCTTTAGGCTGATTATTCAACTGGCAGCCAAAAGCTCTGCCAGTCTCTCAAGGTGCTAGGAGGTGCAGTTGCTCTTATCCAGGCTTGACCCTACCTTGGAGAGCTGACCTTGTCTTCCCTGATTTCTCCTATCTGTTTTCCACCTGCAGGACTTTGGGGGGTATCGACTGTGAGCAAACAAGACTTCCCTGGTTGTAGAAGGATACAACAATTTTATTCTGGCACAACAGCAATCTTCTTTACAAGTATATTTTAAAAGGCTGATGAAAACCTTTTGTAAAGATTGGCTGTCAAGAGGGCTAAAAGGGCCAAAGTCAAGGTCTATTCCCTTGCCCTTTTCAGCAGTGCCCACATAAATATGTTCCAGCCATGTGGATATCCACTTTAGAGTATCTAGGTTGTTATAAAATGGCATACACTTGGCTAAGTATAGCAAAATGGCTATGTATTCCAGTAAAAGCCCTTTATATATTGTAGTCATATATGCCTTACATGGCACAGGCATCCATTCCTTTGCTCAACAGAAACAAACATGGAGCATTTCAAGGCTGCCCGCGAGGACACTGCCCACCTCCCCAGCCTCTGGATCATTTCAACCACGGTTTGAGTAAAACAACTCAAAAGAGCATGCTGTCCTGCCCTTTTGGTTAAAACTGTTTTATTCCTCCATCTTTCTGGGCAGACAAAAAGATCAAATAAAATTTTTTTTTAACCGAAAGCATACCAACAATCCAAGAAAACTTCCTTTTTAACACAGTAAAGCAGAATTTTAATCTTATACCAGTGTACTTTTAAAATCCATTTTAACCTTAGTCCATCCCTGACCACATAAGATTTCTTTCTAAAGATTTCCCTCCAAAACGTTCTACAACTTTCCTTTGCTTTTTACTTTTACCTTCAGCAAAAATGTATTTCCATTTGTTTTACGTTTCTTTTCCTTTTTTTCCCCTCCCACACAGATGGAGTTACTTCCTTATTATCAGTCTTAATTACACTTACCAGAATTTTAACTTAGTTTTCACTGGAGGAATTTCTGCTGGCATCAGGCAAGCTCACTTCTCCCGATGCCCCGAGATTCGCACCCCGGGCGACAAAGGAGGTGGAAACACACCATCTCTGAATCCTGGATGAGCCCTCCAACAAATGTAGCAGGATTCTCACATAGAAACACAACACTGAGGCATTTCTGTCCAGGAGGCAACTTGATTCATGCCTGCACAGGCTCAGAAGGTTTGTACCCAAAAAACTGAGCTCCAAGCACCATGTGGTATAACCTTTTATGCATTTTCTACTTCTGTCTCCCATATACGGGTAGCATATAGACATACAGTCTGATTGGGCTTTCTCATATTACAGGGTCTTGAGGGGTGTCACATAAGCACATAGTCAGGTTGCCTTCCCTTACCTTGAGGTCCCTTCTCACCACATTCCTTAGGGAGGGGACTCTACCATAATACCATGAATCAACTGGAATGATTTCAAATTTGATTAGTCTGCAAAACAGCTAGATGTATTACTGGTAATATTTTAAGTATGGTCCAAACTCACAAAAGTATTTCTTCTTTTGAATGTATTAAAATCTCCAACTCCAAAACTAAGTGTCTGTGGTATTTATAGTTACTAACACTTCTAAAAATACTTGAAAATGATCTTGTAATAATTATGAATTAGAGAGTATTAACTGAAAAATACCTGGTGTACATATATAACCTGGCAACATTAGCAGTTCTAACAGACATTAGTTAATCAAACTATATAGATGTTAAACCCCCTTGGAAGAGCTATAGTTTAAAAAAACTCAAGGGTGACAAGCTCCCCCCATGCAAATTTATTTCACTCCTTTTCAAAGCAATCCTGGATTATAATCCTATTTTCTCAATTTTGTGGATAAAGGAATTGAGGTTAGTGATATTAAGTTACTTATCCAAGATCATTCAGCTAATAGGTAAAATGAGCCAGGATTCTACAGAGCTTACACTCAGAACCATGATTGTTATACTAAAGTTCAAGGGGTTAAGAGGCTTATACATGGATGGTTAAGAGCAAGTGGAAATTTAGGGTAATTTTCAATAATCTATTCTGGACAGTGACAGAAGCAAGTTTTAATCTAAGAATGACAGGCTGAAGTGATATTTTAATCAATTTTTGTCTTTACAGCATGTACTAGGATTAGTCCTGAAAAGGCAGAGAATTCGGAGTTTAGAGGACAATTAGTACAATTCCCACAAAATTAAGTTAAATGCTTCATGATATACCAAGTAGCTGTCAAAGAAATACCACCTCTTGACTTTCCTCATTATTATGTAGAAACCCTTTAAGGATGCAAATAGGTTTCTCCATCTTAAACTTGCAGTCACCCCTTCCCATTCTAAAGCAACAATTAAAAAAGTGGTAAAACTTAAACCTTCTTCCACATAAGCTAATTTCAAATAGGATAAGGATTTTACATACTCTTGAAACCTTCCATTTTCTAGAATAAGGACTTTGGTTGTTCTATCCAAATATTTAGAACTCATGATTATTTTTGCCTGCCTCTGAATATACTTTAGTTTGTCTTCATATTTCCTGTAACATACAAAATTTACATTTCTATGTACTGGATAGTCACATGTATTTAAAGATTTGACTTATTTCTGGTTCCCTTGCCTCAGAAAAATTGTGGCTATGCATTCTAACAATCATTGGATTAGCTTCCAATCACCCCTCTGGAAACAAATTGCAAATTGGGCAGTACATATGTAAAAATACCAGTTAAAGTATATACTTTGGAATAATTATGTCTTTGACTATTATTCACATCAATTTGACCATTTGATGACTGAAGATATTAAAGTCCTTGGACTTCATTTAACAGGTTTATCTCTGTCAATGATTTTTAAACCCTAAGTACTTATGATAGGGAAAAATCTGTTATAAAATGGCCAACAGGACTGACAGGGAAATTCCAGTCCATGACAGAAGACCCCTTCTGGGTTCTTCCTGTCCAGCTTGCCACAGGTGCCAAATTACTACTAATGCAGAATGTGGAAGTAACAGACTATAAATTGTTCCCTCTGTTTATGCTCAGGACTCAGACTTCTGGAGAGTGATCCGCGCCCTCCGGTGAAAAATAAACCTCCTGCCTTCCAAGATCTGAGTGCTTGCTTGGTTCTTCTGCCAGGTGATCCAGACCAAATTCCGTAACACTTGTATTTAACAATTTTAGCTGAAGACCTACAAGTCTGTTACTTGGTGTAGGAACCACCTAAGGTTTGACTCTGTCTTCATGGTAATATTTTAGGTTTCCTATGTGATAAGGACCAGAAAAAATTAAGCTACTCAAAGACATTACCTGGGACAAGTGACCCAAAAGTTTCCTATCAGCAAGGACAATATGTGAAATCACAGAAACTCATAGAAACATGGTTCACTAGAAATCATGTACCCTGTTAAAAAAAAAAAAAAAAAAAAGGAAAAAAAAAAGTCACAAGGGAAAAAAATGACCACAGTCCTGGCAAAATAAAGGCAAAAAAGAAAGGGCAGGAAAGTGGGTCTAATACAAAATCAGAGGTACACTGCCTCCATCAATTCCCCTGTTAGGGTAGGAGTTAATGGCTGCAATGCCTGTCTGAGGCAACCCAAAATGGCCATTTTCAGAGTGTGAAGGAAGAGAACATCTATGACACAACCTGACTTTAAATTCAGTGCTACATTAAAGTAATAAAATACTATACAAGTGAAACCCAATTTTCCTATGTTTCACCGCAGTGGACTAAGACCATTTGCCTTATAAAACAAAGCATATATTTCAGTTTATTTCCTTATCTCTGCTCTCATCAGATGGTACATTCAAGTTCGAATGGGTTATGGTCACCTCCAAGATTCTGCACCAGTTTTTCCTTCTTGGAATTCTAGTTCCTCTCAGACTTTTAAAGGATTCAGTAGGGGGTCTCTTCTGTGTTCCCACACCATCTTGTTATTTTCACTATTCTAGCACTTAAACTGAAAGATATCTGATAATCTTAATGTAAGATGAAGAGCTTTGAGAACATGGACTGTCTAATCCAGTTTGTGAGTTGAAGAATTGCCCCATGCCCTAAGGGATACAATCTGACAAATTACCACAGAAAAATGTCATGTTCTTGTTTTCTATCAAATTATGCATTCTTTATTTTTTAAAAAAGTTTAACATTTATTTTTTTTGAGAGATAGAGCATGAGCAGGGGAGGGGACAGAGAGAGATGACAACACGGAATCCAAAGCAGGCTCCAGGCTCTGAGCTGTCCAGGCTCTGGGCTTAAACTCACAAACTGCAAGATCATGACCTGAGCCCAAGGCAGACGCTTAACTGACTGAGCCACGCAGGTGCCCGTCAAATTATGCATTCTTTACTAAAGGTTATTTATGAAGAAACATATCATGCTATTACTTATCGATTATAAAATAAAATTTACATCTTCTCCACATATTTCTGCTGTATCAATGCTCACCTTAACTAAGTTTTCCCCTCAATGAGAGTTTCGAACCTCATATGGCTCTTATAATTTACCTTCTACATTTACAAGATCATGTTGGGTTTCTTTCTCCCTACTGCCATTTACTAATTTTTCTATTTGTTATCAGGCACTGAGCTTGGTATTGGAAACAGAGGCACTCATTACTTATTACAAGCCTTTTTCAGTGGCTTTCAGCTTTGTGTGAAGAAAAAGCAAACCAAAATATAGAATACTTTGTAAAGATGTATTATGTTACATTTTTATTCAGGATGCTACAGAAACAGAGCTCTAGAAGGACATTCATCTTAGTTCTTATGAAAGTACTTTGAAGAGGTGGGTTGGGGGATCAATGCCCCTTGCAGTTGAAAATGTTTAACTTTTGCCTCCCCAAAAACTAATAGCTTGTTGGCCTTAGCAATAAGTCAATTAACTGTATTGTGTACAGTACTCTTACAACAAAGCTAGGGAAAAGGCTAAAAAGTATTTACTATGTTTATTAAAAAAAAAAAAACACCTAATTGGACCCACACCTTTCATACCCATGTTGTTCAAGGTTCACCTGCATTGAGAAACTATAGTCTGCTAAATGAAAAAAAAAAAAAATAGGTAGAATGATGGATGATGGAATTTCAAGTAATTTTGCATGGGCAGGTCCAAGAAGACCTGTTTGAGAATCGAAGGTTATAAACAAACAAAAAAAAAACCTAAGATCAATTAAAGAGGTCAAACAATATTCTGAAGATTGTGAGCTGAACTTCATATAGAGCTACTTCAACACATTTATCTGTGATATTATCCCAACAAAAGCTTTAAACTCTTTTGCACATATGGTCATTCCAGTCACCAACAAAAATACTGAGCCCTTAAGAACCAAGGATAAAACCCTAGAACATTTCATTGGAAATCATGGCACCTGGGTGGCTCAGTTGGTTAAGCATCCAACTTTGGCTCAGGTCATCATCTCACAGTTCACGAATTCGAGCCCCACATCAGGCTCTGTGCTGACAGCTCAGATCCTAGAGCCTGCTTTGGATTCTGTGTCTCCCTCTCTCTGCTCCTCCCCTGCTCATGCTAGCTCTCTCACTCTCTCGGAAATAAACATTTTTTTTTTAAATAAAAAATAAAATTATGAGTCTCCAACAGCTATGACTACATTTAATCATTTCTAGCCAACATTCCTCCTGAAAACATAGATTTTGGCAAATGCTTTGTTGAATCCTACACCATTGCTGTTTGGGTAGGTGTGATTTCCTATTCTATGAATATAGCCTCAACACATGAAAGGAGTAACAAAATCTTATGGATTCCACCCCCCACAACAACTGCCAAATTTTTGGTGAAATTGGGGAAATGTTATAAACTAGGATGGGGACATTTCATGAAGGGACCCTAAAGGTGAGTGGAAGATGGATAAAAGTTCCATCAGGTAAGCAGTTGTCTTGGGGCCCACTGGGTGGCTCAGTCAGTTGGGTGTCCAATGTTGGCTCAGGTCATGATCTCACTGTGAGTTCAAGCCCCACATCGGGCTCTCTGCTGACAGCTCAGAGCCTGGAGCATGCTTCAGATTCTGTGTCTCCTCTCCCTGCCCCTCGCACTCTCAAAAAATAAACAAAATTTTAATTAAAAAAAAAAAAAGGCGGGGGGAGTGGGAGCAGTTGTCTTGAGTTGCTAATAACTTATCCAGGAATATTATGTAGCCAATTATGAGCACAAAATCTGGGACTGCCCAGATTGAAATTTCTGCTTTGAAAAAGAAAGTTAGCTAGAGTATAGAAGCTTTCAATACAATATACATATATTTGGGGAGATGCTAAGCATCAATAGGAAAATTCCACCATCAACTGAAATATTCTAGAATGTATTCAAGAAATTAAAGATTAAACGGAACTAGTAGGTAGTAAGATGTAAGCTATTTTTATATAAAATGTTGAACAAAAGCCAAATTACCAGTTTTAGAGCAGACAGCACAGGGTAATGTGGAAAACAAAAAACCTGATAAGGTAATGGTAAAGAAAGGACTTTTTAATTGAAGAATATCTTCATAGTTATTATCTGTTATTCATATTACAAGCATTACATAAACATTCACATTCACTACATTCAGGGTATCTGCTAGTTGTAGCATATTCTAGATTTTCTTTTTGTAAGTTTATTGCTATATTTAAGAGATCTTCAAGAATACTTTGATATCTATAATTACTGAACAAACATTTTAGGATAAATTTTTTTTTTTTTACCACAGATTCTTTATATGGATATAGAACTATGTCACTGTTTTAAGTGTTTCACAGCAATTGTTTTAAATGCTCTATATTTCTATGTTTACATTTTCTGAGAAAAATCTGTTTTCCCAGATTTATATATATTGTCACTGTTAAGATTCTATAAATTCTGTGAGCTTATCTGCTTAGTGTCTCCTTGCCACATCGACCTCTGAAAGGTGTGTAGGAAATGTGGTATAGACCATCCCTAAGGAATGTGGTAAAATCTCAAGATAAGGGAAGGTAACCTGGCTATGTGCACATGCATGACATTCCTCAGGACTCTAACAGACCCCACATTCAGACTGTATGTTACTATATATGGGAGACAAAAGAGCAAGAATTGTACAGAAGGCAACTCCCCCCCCCCCCCCACCATGCTCGGGGCTCAGCCCTTTGGTCTTAGCCTGCTGAGCCCATGCTGGCAGGAATAAAGCTGCTTCCTGCAAAGAAAATCCTGTGTCCTGTGTGTGTGTCACTGCTACAGAAAGTATCCAAGATTGTGAGATTATGTAGTGAACCCTAAAGATCATTTCATATTCTCTAAAGCAAAACTGATAAACATTACATACCTTACATTTGATTATTGAAGGTAGATGGAATGTGTTTTAGAAATTTGTTAGTAGGTAAATCTTATTTAAAAAAGCAGTTACAGGGGCGCCTGGGTGGCTCTGTCGGTTGGGCAGCCGACTTCGGCTCAGGTCATGATCTCGCGGTCCGTGAGTTTGAGCCCCGCCTTGGGCTCTGTGCTGACAGCTGGGAGCCTAGAGCCTGTTTCTGATTCTGTGTCTCCCTCTCTGACCCTCCCCCGTTCATGCTCTGTCTCAAAAATAAATAAACGTTAAAAAAAAATTAAAAATAAAAAAGCAGTTAGACATTCTTACGTATTACATAAATCCATTACTTAAAGGATGGTAAACTACTTAAATCATTTTATGAAGCTACAACAACCTGAGTACTACTACTAGACTAGGACAGTGTTTGGTTAGAAAGTTAGAATGAATCACTTCACATAAAATAAATACATACTTCGGAGTTCATGTTTACATAAATCAAAGACACAGGTTCACAGATATTTCCTGTATGATCTTAGGAAAATTCCTTACATTCTAGAAACTTTAGTTTTTTTCTTAGAAATACATTGTGTAGGGTCCCTGGGTGGTTCAGAGGGTTAAATGTCCAACTCTTGATTTTGGCTCAGGTCATGATCTCATTGTTCATGAGATTAAGCTCTGCACCGGGCTGACAGCTTGCAACCTGCTTGGGATTCTCCGCCCTTCCCCTGCTTGTGCTCTGGGTCTCAAAATACATAAACGTTACTAACAAAATATAAAACAAAAGAATACATTATGTAAAAATGATTATATCAAAATTCCTTCAAGTCTCTATGAACCCTTACCCACCTTCTTAGGTTTATCAGCCCTGAAAGGCTCATCTTTATATTCTGTGGTTTTGTGTAAGAAACCTAAGCCAGCTAGAAGAATAAACATGAGCATCCCCAACTGGAAATGACCATTATGGGTTTTGAGCAATCATGATACTGAGTTTGACATGAGTATTAAGTGTTCCGGACATGGGTGAGCATCTCCATCCAGAGCTAGGGATCAACTGACAGTAAAAGCTGTCCTAGCAATAAAGGGTAAGGCAGAAATCCTCATACTCCAGAAAGGTGAGATAATATAACTTTATCCCAGTTTGTCACTTCCTTACTTTTCCAGGTGTTCACGCTATATTTACTATTTGTGTGTGTGTGTTACATGAACTATATCTAAGTCCTTTCAATAAAATCATTTTGGGCCTTAAACCTCTTTGAAAGTTCATTTCCCCTTGCAGTTAAATTATAATATAATAACACCTGAATTACTGCCCTAATGGTACATACATTACATTAAGCTTTTAAAAATTGCTCAAGTACCTATAACTTAGGTTCATATGCTAATTTAAAATGCATTGTAGTATAGAAATAATGGTTGGGCAGCATCAGGTGGTAGAAGAGGCAGAATTAGACCCTAGATAAATTTGGAAGGCAGCACCATAATTCCTGACTCTGACTACTAGCTGTCAAAAAAATGTCATGAGCCAAGAAAAATCAGGTGGAAGGATGATGTCATCAAGTTAGAGAGAAGGGAGTAAAAGTGAAGCTGTTTTTGGATGGAAGAAATTGTTTCACAGAATATCATTTAAGTATTTAGTGGAGATTTGAGTACAAATGTTCAAGTATTTAGATATGTGAATTTAGTGTTCAGATAAGAGGTCCAGCTGGAGATAAATATGTAGTTGTTGGCTTATAGATGTTATATGAAACTGAGATCAAAGGAGTAAGCACAGATTGGAGTACCAAACACTAAGCCCCAGAGCATTCCACAATGATATCTGAGGGAACAAAAGTAAATCAGGAGTAGAAACAACCTGGTAAGAGAAGGGATAGTGGTGTTCTGAAAGCAAAAGGAATATGGTGTTTCAAGGAGCAATAGTGTCAAATGCTGATAATTGAAAGGATTTGGAAATGGGGATATTTCCTAAGAGCACACTCACTGCAAGTATGTATATCATATGTATGTGTTTTCTGAGTGTGTGTTAGCAGGAGCTGTGTGTTTCTAGCAGAAGGTAGACAGGATTGAGGGGCAGAAACATTTAATATATGCTTTATTTCACAGTAGAGAATTCCATTTCAATAAAAGGTCAAGAATCAAATTTTAATAAAGTTCTAAAAATATTTAAGTCCGATGTTTAAAAGCTCAGAAAGTATTCTAGTTTATGTATTTTAAAGTTCATTCAACAGCTCCAAAAAGCTTGAGTCAGGAATTGTAATCCCATCATAAACGCCTGGAAAACTGAACAAAATATATGAAAAGGCAGTTTTCAGATATTGGCTTATAGACCTTGCAGAACTGTGATACCAAAGAGAAGGTGAAAAATGAAGTAAATCTTACAATTGTCCTGGATTACTACAGGAGTTGGTTTCCAAATCCCAGTAAAGGTGTGTGAAATAAGAGCCTAGCAATCTTACTGAATTGAAGAGACAGATGTTGGAGTTCGGGAAGGCTAAAGTAGCTACAATATGTATAGACACTGGAGTTCAGGCAGCTGCACAGAGCAAGAACCATAGAACTACACATGATACTCTCCCTTCAAGTCTTGGCAGAGTATTTCTCTGTATATGCATGGTGTAAAACTCCAAAACAATACAAACCATTGCCAAGCAGTGTATCAAATAGTTCCTGGAGTTCACCTAGAGCTGGGAACCATTTGCATTCCACCCAATCAGGATCCAGAGACCTCACAATACATAGGACATGAGAAGAATCTATACAACGTTTTAATAGTGGGGCCATATTAGTATTAGAATCTGCTCTGGATCTGTCTTTACAAAAGCTAAGAAACTGACCCCATATAACAAATATGTTAGTAATGTATAAATACAGTTAGTATGCTGAAATATTAAAATCTCAAATATTAAGCTGGATGTGATTAACAGTAGACTACATATTAAAGATGAACTTAAGACATTTTGCTATCCAAAATGAAGCACAAAAAGTATCCAAAGATCAGCACAGCCTCATTAATTTGAGGGATAAAAACCTAATAGCTTAATAGATATATCATTAGAATCCTGGAAAAAGTACATGGGTAAGTAGAATATTTAAATAGCAGAGAAGAGTCTAAACTCGATCGGAAGTATGAATCCACAGATTCAAGTCTGATAACCTGAAAGCACAAGAAAACCATATCAAGGTACATAATAAAACTACTGAATAAAGGGAAAATTTTAATACCAGTTGGAAAAGTCAATATATATGACCAATAAGGATAACAGCAAGCTTAGTGCAACTATTCAAGATTGGTAACAGATCATGAAAATACTAAGAAAAATACTGAATCCTATGCATTACAAAAATATATTTTAAAAATAAAGGCAAAATAAAGCCTTTCTCAGAATGGGAAAACTAACTGCCAACAACACTTCAGGGTAAAGTGAAAGGACACCTTAAGATAATTAGAGTCTGAAAATTTTTCTTAATCTCTTTAAAACATGAAACCAGGGCATCTGGGTGGCTCAGTGGGTTAATTCCAACTCTTGATTTCAACTCAAGTCATGATTTCATGGTTCATGGGATTGAGCCCTGTCTGTGCTGACAGCATGGAGCCTGCTTGGGATTCTCTCTCATTTCTCTGCCTCTCTCACCACTTGCACACTCTCAGTGGGAAAAAAAACCAACAATGTTTTAGGAGGCTTAGAATATATGCAGAAAAAAATGCATAGTAGTACACATGATGGGCAAGAATAGAAATAACACTGATTTAGGAGTTTTAGAGTATAACAGAATTACTGTAACATTTGATAAAATGTTATACTTCTTAGATGGGTTCCTTAATCTTGGCACCAATGACATTTTGGGTGAGATAATTCTATCTTGTGCATTCTAGGATGTTGAGCAGATTCATTAGCCTCTATTCACTAAGTGCTATTAGAGTACATACACACACACACTCCCCACAATGTAACCACCAAAAATATCTCTAGACACTGACAAAAACACCATTGGGGTGGGGGCAAAAATCAACCTCTAGTAGAAAGTCACTGTCTTAGAATAAAAAAATATAAAAAGGCAAAGCTAACAAGTGAATAAAGATAGAATGAAATATTAGACTAATATTCCAACAGAAAGCAAGAAGAGTTTAACAAATAGGACACAAAATGGAATTTGGACAAAATGGATTCAAACCTAATCACAGATCAAAAAGCACATTAAATGTAAATGATTTAAACACTTAGATAAAAACTTAAGGCTGGGTGATCAAGACTCTGTGTGTGTGTATATGTATGTATGTGCGCATGCATATATATGTGTATATATATATTTTTTAAATTAAGAACCCACTCTCAAAATAAATAGAAAGGGAGATAGGTTAAAGATAGAAGTATAACATGCAACAAACACTACTCAAAAGCAATACAACAAGGTAGACTTCTAGACAAGAAACGATACCAGGAACAGATTTTATAAGAACACAACAATCCTGGCTGTATATACACACCTTATGACAGATCAAAATACGTGAGAAAATGAGATAAAAGCAGAAATCAAAATGGGAAAAAGATAAAAATCAAGGGTATGAATGGTCTTTTTGAAAAGAGCAAAGAATTATTAAAAAAAAAATCACAGCTAGACTAATTAGGAAGAGAGATAAAGTCACAAAACCAGTATCAAGAATGAAAGACTAGATATTCCTGATATTACATGCATTGAAAGGATCACAAAGGAGTAGCACCAAGTACTCATTCTATTCCTTTATTTGGAAAACTTAGATGAAATGGAAAGATTCTTCAGAAGACAAACCACTGAACTAAAAAAAAAAAAAAAAGATAATCTGCATCTAAACAGGAAAACTCACAAAAATAATCTAGGTGCAATGGACTTCACAGTTGAAATCCAACAAAGATTTAGGAGAGAACAATGCCACTTCATTAAATACTCAGAATATAAACGGACACTGTCCAAGTAAACTTAAGCTCTGTACGTACGGATTTAAAAAAAATACTACAGGCCAATATCCATTATAAATTTGATGCAACGATCCTTAGGATTTTAAATCAAATCTACCAATATATAAAAATAAGCCAAGTTGTATTTTCTCAGCAATAGATGACTGCATTAGCAAGTGAAAAGCAACTGAATTAAAAATATTATTTGGCCTTGTAACTAAAAATCATGATCTCAATAGCTGGAGAAAAATACTGGCAACTTCAACACCTACTCATGATATAAATGAATATAAGATCTATAAACTGAGCATAGTAGGGAATTTAATTTGAACAGGCCATCTACATAAAACTTACATCTAATGTTTTACTTACTGTTAAAAGATTAAGTGTTTCTATCTGCTTGGACCCTAAGATCAAGAACAAGGCAAAAATGTCCACGTTCAGCTATTCAACTTTTTTCATATCCTAGTGGACAAGAGTAAGAAATACAAATGAATCGCCTTTAATCACAAGTCCCTGAAAAAGCCACTAGAACTACTGAGTTTAAAAAGACCATGTGTACACAAGGTGTGTATGTTTGTGCATCTATTTCACAAGCACATACCCTTAATATTGAACTGGAAAGTCAAACGTTAAACATTAAACACTGTAGAGGAATAAATATATCCAAGACCTGTGCACTTAAAGACCATACACTGCTGAAACAAACAAAATATCTAAATGGAGACAGCTCCTGTTTCTGTATTCAAAGAATGAGTGAATATTGTTAAATTTACATGTTAAACACAAAAAAACAAGTTATTTACTGATTCAGTGAAATCCTGATCAAAATACCAGCAGTTTGATAGAAATTGACAAGCCAGTTATAAAATTTTTGAAAATTAAATGAACCAGTATAGTTTTTGAGAAGAAGTCAACATTTATGGCTTTTACCATGTGATCAAGACTTTCTCTAAATCTACAGTTATCAAGACAGTGTGGTACCAGCACAAAGATAACCATATATAGATCAACAGATCAGAACACAGTTCAATGAATGGGCTCATGGCCAATAGACTTTACAAAATACAAAAATAATTCAATGATAAAAGGTAGCTGAGACAGTTCAACATTCATTTTGACAGGGGAACGTCAACATTTAGCTTGTATTTCACATACAAGTTAACTTGAATTTGGTCATTGATCTTTCATTTTTTCTTTTTTCTGCAACTATACTACAAATACCTACTCAACTAGATTTTTCCTGCCATCTAGATATTGAGTTATGTTTTCACATCTCCAAAACATTAAACTTTTGTGTAAGTCTGGTTAGATTCCTTTTTAGAGCAAAGATTTTTAGTTTTTTAAAAGTCACTCCCAACATTGTTATGTATTCTCCTGGATATTTTTTTTCTAAATTTGTTTTTCTACTTTTAACATTTAACTTCCTAAACCTATCTGGATTATGTTAAGTTTTCAAATTTCTTTCCAAATGGATATTTAGTTCTAGTATACATCAACTAGTATATCCTGTCCTACTGAAATGAACACTATTTGAATAAATTATATTCCTTATTTATTGCGATCAATTTTTGTGGTTAACACGTTTCTCATTTGCTATGGCTGAATCTCCTTGGCAAGTTTTCCATTTGCTTGCTCAGTGTAGCTCAGGTACAGTTTTAAAGGGCTTATGAACAAAGCAACCTCTCATTGATAAAAGCACAACAGTCTGGGTGTTATATAGATACAGCATCAGTGACTAGGTTGATAGCCCCTTCCCTAAAGTACTCTTTGCTACAAAGCTTTACAGTTAAATACTCACCAGTTTTAAGGAGAGAGAAACTACCCTGCAGCTTCTTAGGATCCAGTGAAGCTAACTGGTCTTGCCAAAACAACAACTCACATACTCTATAGTTCAAGCAGGATACCCCCTAGGGTCATGATAGTCTAAGACCCAGGGAACATGCATCTTTGCAGACCTGGCTCTCACTCCAGACCCTAGGTCTTGGACCTCTATATCCATACCACTGAAACTCTGCCAGTTCAAGATTCTTTTGGATCAACTTGAAATCATTCCAATTTCTCCCTCAAAAATCTTGGAATGGATGTAGCCATCAGTGTATATGGCCATGAGTTATATGGACATTGATACCCTCGATGTCCTGAAGAGCATGTCCTCAGGAGTTTTCTGGAATGAACAGCAACAATGGCAAGGACAGGATTCATTTAAGCTCAATCTTTTCAGAATCTTATGCTGATTTTTAAGTTAATTCAAAATTATGCCAATAATGTCTCTTCCTTAAAATATCAACACATCCAAAAATAGCTGAGTCACATAAGCATCATACAAATATGTTTTGCCATTTTATTATCACTGGCAATTTCATTTCAATCTGAGTACTCTACATAAAAATGTGGTTTCTTGAACTCAGTTTATGTTCTGCACTCATTTATGGGGGGAGGGCAAGTGGGATTAGAATTGTCTAAGCAAGTCTGCAAGCTAGCCATTAATACATGGCATTTATCCAAATCATCATTTATGTAATAGGCTAAGTGTATGTATTCTTTGTAGGCCATAGAAGCACTTACAAAATGATTTTAAAACCTACTCAATGAAAGCATTTCTCAATGAAGTATAAATAGGAGATAAAAATAAAACACAAGGTATTACCCTGAACACTGTAATACAAAGAAAAAGTAAATGGGTTGGTAATGTGGTTTGAAGAAGTTATTCAAAAGCTAGTGTAAGAAATAAAAATGTATTGGAGTTTAATAATATCATTTCCCTACACATTTTGGTAGCACAGAGTTTATGACCAGATATATACCTGACCAAAATTTGAGCCAAAGAATGGTCCATAAACTAGATAATATTGCCTTGAAGACAGACAATTGATATTAGTCCTATTCTCTCAGATTAAGAAACTTTGGTTTTTATTGCCTTTGGTTTCAGCACATTAGTCTATTCTTGCTGAATGATCTACTGCCCAATATAAAAACCTAAAAATAATTTTAAAATCTTCTGAGAAACTATTTGTTTTTTAAAAAAAATAAAATAGTCCATGTGGAAAAATAGACTAACAGAACAAAGAATCACAAAAGTTAGAAGTCAGAAGACAGGAAAAAATAAACACTAGAGCTAGTTTTGTCAGCTTAGTTGATCACAAAAAGGCTTCAGGTGCAGCAGTGGTTATTTATTTTTAACAATGATCTCAGTATTTCAAGGTCTATTTTACTGTTTTTGTTTTTTGGTTGTTTTTGGTTTTTTTGGCTTTTTTTTAATCCTGGTACACCCAACACCATATCAGGCAAATCAGGCAAAACCAGTTTTCATAAACAAGCATATTAAAAGAAATGAGGATTTTTTTTTCTGAGCACTTTAGTAATTCCTATTGGTAAAATCACTAAACAAAAGACACTACAAATACAAGCCATAATGAAGCTATCCTAGTGACACTTATTGTAGTTTAAAATGTAGAACATTAAAAGATATGAACTACATGGAATCAAAGGAGGGTAGGCGAGTGTCTTTCAACTGTAGACAGCTTTGCCACTCATGGCAAATTTAAATACTGTGTGTGTGTGTGTGTGTGTGTGTGTGTGTGTGTGTGTGTGTGTGAGAGAGAGAGAGAGAGAGAGAGAGAGAGAGAGAGAGAGAGAGAGACAGAGATGAACATTTTAAAAACTCATTTGGATTTCATTAGTTTCCCCCTTATTTATTCCTGTTGCACAGTCACATCTAGGACATGGCATTCCATTAATCAGGTCCTCTTAGGCACTTCTGGGCTAGGACATGTTCTCAAGGTTTTCTTATTTTTGATGGTCTTGATAGTTTTGAGAGACATAGGTCAGGTATTCCATAGAATGTACCTCAATTCAAGTTTGTAGGAGAAATTTCTCACGGTAAGAAGGCAGATGTGGGCTTTTAGCAGAATGACCACACAGGAAAACCATTAATAGAGCTCACCATGTAATAGAAAGATTAGCTTTTAACACAAGTAAACATTGATGATGCTAGCTTTGATTACCTGGCTGAGAGACAGGTTTCTGCACTATAAGATAACCACCATCCTTTTCTTACTGCAATCCTTGAAAGCCAGTTACTAAGCATAAGCCACACTTAAGGGATAAAGACCTTAAGGAGGGGGAAACTAAGTTATATGAAATTCTTTTATGGAGAAACTGTCATCTCTCCTCCGTTTATATATTCAATTGTTTACCAATATGGATTTGCAGGTCTTTATAGTTTTGGTTATAACCTAATGCTACATTACTCAAAGTTTTCCAGCTATGGCCACTGGGAGTTTTCAGTTACTCTGGTTTCTCTTTGACATACCACCATCACTGCATTTTTTCTTATTTGCTTTCTGGTACTAAGGTGCTTAAGGCTCATCTTGTATATTTCATAGATTGCTCTGGTATCAGCCATTTCTCCAGGAATAGTTTTAGAAACCAAACTATGGGTGTTGGGTATGCTCATTGCCACTGGGACATTGTTGCTTTTTAGGTTCTTTCCATAAGAACCCAGAAACACAAAAAGGAGACCAACCTGGAAAATTCCTGGAACAGACAAGACCATTCAAGCCCTGTAAGCAAAACTTGATTTTTTTTCGGAAAAAGAGGCAAAAATTAGTTTGGGCTGCTTCTTGTAGAGGACTCTGAAAATCGGAAGTGAAGCTTAAGCTGTCCCCCAAAGCTGGCATGGCATAACTACTTTTAACAATCTCTTATCACTAGGAAAACTAATGCTATAGCCAAACTTTGTAAACATTCTCTGAATTCCTACTATAGAAGCTATTTTACAGTATACCTTTGAGACTCATTCTGTTGCCAATTTGACAACTCCCAGTTCAACTGTTCTTATATACACAATAAACTCTTATTAAATACTGTATTTGGGGATTTTAATTTTGCTATTTCTGGGTTTGACCTACCCCATGGGTGCAAACATTTATGATTGTTCATATTATGATAAACAGGAGTTCATACGGATGCATCTACCTCTAACCCAGTACATGGTTTATTCTAGCCTTCTCCCTTTATCTGTAGCTTCCTCCTCCAATAGTGAGAAACTATTTCCCACCACCTGCCATCCGTTTAATACCAGTATAAAGGCACAGCGCCTTCAGAATTAACCTGTAGGAGTGAACTTTTAAATTCCTGTTTGTACCATGTTTTTGTGAAGTGACTTGTCATCGTTAACATTTTTGTTTCTATGTTCTGCTCAAGGATGCCACTGTATCTTGAGATTTATGTTTAGTTACATTCAGATTTGATAGACAATCAGCTTCATACACAGCAATTATTTTAGAGTACATTCTATTCTGAGGAGCTAATAAGCACTGCACTATACTTCAAGTCATAACAGCATTATCAGCTAGATATAGTAAGAAAACATGAAAAATTCAACTTTATTAACACATGGTAGCATATTATGCTAATATCACCTAAACTCTTAAATTGCCTTACATAAAACATTCGAAATCCTTGAACCATTCTGAAAAAGCCATTGCTGTAATTAAACTACAGTTTACATTTATCAAAATAATCTGGGAAGTAGTCTTGATAATAAAAATAGGCCTCACGACCTACAAATAATCAAATTTATGAATGGCCAGCACATTCTTTCCAAGTGCTCTAATTGCTAACCTCAGGCTGGAATTTGTATTAACTGGAGCTTTTCTTAGGACTTAGGGCTAAAACCCTATCACACAGATTTACAACTTTATTCTAAGTCATTTAACTGTAAGAGTAAATAAATTTGAAACCCTCCATAAAGTTATTCAAATAACTCCTGACATATACACTTAAAAACTGCCTTTTGATCTAAGCTACTACAGTTTTTAAACCCCTAGCAATATAAATATTGAGAGTAGTACCATGCTAGTGCATTTGCCTGTTAGAATAAAAGACATGAACTAAATCTGTCTTTATCTTGGGATATTTAGTAACTCTAATTTGTAAGACCAAGGAAATAACTAATTACATTAGTTTTATTTAAGCAGAAACATTCTCAAGCAGAGTCCAGGGAATAATTAACAGTTTAGGTAATGATTATGATTAGTTTTTATCCCTTTTGTTATGTAATTCATGACCAATGCATCTAAAATGTTTCAAATAGTAATAAGGAGATGTTCAAAGGTTGTTTCAACTGCTTTTTTAAAAAGTTATTGGGGGAAGAAAGAGGTTTAGCAACTTGTTAAACTAGATTTCTCGCAGCCCAACTTCCTCATAATCTTTATTTGGGTTAGGGCAATAGAACTAGTTTTGGCCAAGAGGTTGTGGACTGGAAGGGTGTGTATCCACCTCTGGAATGGAGTATTTACCAGTCAGTGAAATCCCAAATCTCTCACATTTATCAAAGACATGCTTCACTTTTGTATGCTAGAAGATAGTTCCAAAAACCCTATGTTAATGCTTATTCTGCCATAGAACCCTATCCTTGCTTTTATAGAAATTGTTATCAAAGGAAGATCCTTGCTATTAATCTTTAGGCATCTCATACAATCTTTTTGGGGGCACCTGGTGGCTCAGTCAGTTAAGCATCCAACTCTTTATTTCAGCTCAGGTCATGATCTCACAGTCCTGAGATCAAGTTCCGCACCTGGCTCTGTGCTGACAGCAGGGAGCCTGCTTGGAATTCTCTCCCCCGCCCCCTGCCCCTCCCCAGCTCCCAAACACACCCTCTTTCTCAAAATAAACTTTAAAAAATAAATGAATCCAGGGGGTTCCTAGGTGGCTGTCAGTTAAGCATCTGACTTCAGCATAGGTCATTATCTTGCAGTTCCTGAGTTCAAGCCCCATGTCAGGCACTGTGCTGACAGAGCCTGGAGCCGGTATCAGATTCTGTGTCTCCCTCCCTCCCCACTCATGCTCTCTCTCAACATTAAAAATTAAAGATTCACTTATTTTTAAAATTTTGTTTAGGTGTTGGAATGGTTATTAGAAACTTCATAATATATAACACTTCAGCTTCCAAGTATTTGGTCAAAACCACCTGTGGCACTCAAGACACAGTATACCTAATCAACTTTAATGTTTGATTAGAAGAATAGTATAGGGTGAGTGCTGGTACGCTTTAAGTTATGAGAAGTAGATGACATCCAGAAAATAAAATAGGCTGCCTTATAAACAGGTAAGTTCAGAAATTGAGGCCATCAGGAGAAGCAGATGATTCTTAAAAGTTTTACCATTGGAAGACTTCTTAGAACGGTTTCCTGAGACAAAGACCAAACAAACCAGAGGGCCTTCTCCACAGATAAAATCTAAGAATCAAACTGCCTCTACCTAAACATCAAATTAAGGGTATGGTGCCCACTCTTGTAATTAGATCTTCTAGCTCAGAGAAAGAGTTTAATTTTGTGACTCTCCCACCTGATAGGTTTAAGGTACTTTCAATTAAGTTTCTAGTTCAGTCGGGGGACCCCTGAGGATACCCAAGGCTCTTCAAAGAATTGAGTTCAGAATTATGTTCTCAGGATACTAAGATGTTCTTTGTCTTTACATTTTCACTAATGGTGCAAACCAACGATGACAGCACTGTCATGAATCTGCATGGACACTTTCACTGCCAAGCACTTTCAGAAAACATTAAACATTCTTGATCAACATTACAATTTCAATCTTGTGCTCATGTTTTTAATATCCTGAATGGCAAAGCAGGAAGTATACATAAAACTTTGTGTGCATATGTTGGGGAAATAAGATTAGAAATAAAATCTCCCAGGCCAGAAAACTTCACAAAGGTAGTAAAGACAAATGGTTTTATTATCTAATCATCACGGAGCCAGAAGGATAGGTCTATCATAGGCAATCCATTAAGAGACCCTTTTATATATACAACCCATGACATACATGTTGGAAAGATAGTAACTAGTCTTCAAGAGGACTTGCCAGCACCATTTGTTACATACTTCATTCTAAATTCAACTGATAATTGGGGTGATCACCTGTGTTAGTTTTCTACAATGGCAAAATAAACTTCTATTTTCATGACAGAAGATAGTTTTACAACTAGGAGGCAGGCACCCATGTGGTTAAGCTCAGACCTGTTCCCAGAAGCTGGAAAAATGGGGTGCAGTTGCCCTTGGTTATCTACATTTCAGAGAGATTTCCATGTCCTTGAGAAAAATCTTCCTAAAGTATTGAACTGGCAAGAGGTTTAGCTTCTAAAGATTTAAATATAATTCAGAGTGATAGAAGAATTTAAAATTACAAGGTTTCTAAAGTAAACACACTGAGGAAAAGGAAAGGGGGAGGGGAGGCTCCTTTTTCTCAACAGGGAGAATTAAGCCTCATTTTTAATTTGTAGTTACTCATACTGAAAAACCATGGTTTCAAGGAAAAGCCCTGTTACAACTGAAACCCAAGTCTAACTACACATTTTTTTTTTCCATGGAATCATTTGCCTTCCAAGAATCAAACTCTGGTTAGGCTGACTTGGACATTTGGCAAATATTCTCCTAAATAATTAAGCAAATTGCTTGAAGGGGAACAGTAGAGAGTACTTACTGCCAATAATACAATTCAAGCTTAGCCAAAACCTGAATCCACTCTCATATGCTTGACAGGACATTTAAAGGACCAGTGTCAGTACACGTAGTTTTGAGACTGCATAATCAAGTGTTGACATGGAGAAGAACTGCTTACCTCAGTGAACCTGTATTTTCCATGTGAATAGTATGATTTACAGAATTGTAAGGATCCAATTACACTGAGATGTTCCAATGGATTTCTATAGTTACAATTCAGTTTCAATATAGCTCTAAATTCCCCATTATAACTAAACTTCATACTGCATGAGTACTGAGCAAGTGGTAAATATCCAGTTATCTGAAAACACAGCCAGATACTCTTTCCACTTTCCAACTATATCATGTGTGACTGTTTTCCTCGCATTTCAACTAAGACAGCAGAGCTCAAAAGACTGAGGCAGAAGCAAACATGAAAATCCAGCTATGTTCCCTTACACTTGGCATCAGAACTACAAAATGTAAGGAACTGGTTTTGTGGTTTTAGAGAACAGTTATGTTATTTGAAAGTAAGGTATTTCTATTAACATGTAATACACAAGATTTTTAAATGAACTAAAACATTTAAGATGTTTTATAGGATACAGAGGTAACCCAAATAAACTGAAGCTCTGGGATTTTTCAAAGATTTTTGGAAGGAGAAAGAATTCTTACAGTTAAAAAGTGAGAACCAAAGACTGCAAAATAAGAATAGCAAATGAAAAAACAGGTAGCTATTCTGGGAATCTTTAATATACATATATGTGTGTATGTATATATGTATATATAGGAGTTGGGGTGTCTGGGCGGCTCAGTTAAGTGACTCTTGATTTCATCTCAGGCCATGATCCTACGATTTGTAAATTCAAGCCCTGCATCAGACTCTGTGCTGACAGCACAAAGCCTGCTTGGCTCCGAAGCTCCCCCCACCCCTGCTCTCTCTAGCGCTCAAAATAAGCTTATTAGTACATAGACTATGACATAAGCATAGATTTCAGATTTGCTGCCAAAGACAAACCTGTCTTAAGAGTTATGGTTAATGCCTTAAAAGGACTCTTGGGCTTTCAATCAACTTTGGAAAGGGAAAAAAAAAAAAAAAAAACGGCCCAGGGAAGAGGCCCAGGTCCTTTGCCCATCACCAGTGTGGTCAGGAACAGAGTGGAGACGGGACAGTTTCCAAGAGTAGATTCTGAGCACATGAAAAGTGAACCAACATAGCATACCTGCTGAGGGTACCTTTTAAGTCCTCACACCAATTCATTCAAAATATTACATCCTATTTGAATAAAGAACCTAAGACACAGGAAGTTGAGGGTAATCTCCCTCTCACAGAGAAACAAGTTCTGTAGGTAACATTTAAGCCAGTGTTATATCAGGTAAGTCTGATTAAAATGTGCTTATTTGTTCATTCAGCACATTCTGAATAGCTACTGTATAAATGCCACTGTATATGAAACTAATTATAAAAGTCATAATCTTGGATTTTGCCTTTAAGGAGTTTATAGGCTCACAAGGGGATAAAACACAGAACTTTGTATTATGGGGAAAATATGAGTTAATAGAATTGTACAAACAGAATTATACAAAGTTATACAAACCTTTAATGAAGGATTAAAAGGATTAGAGAAAAGGTCATCCTAGTAAAATGCCTCCACGTCCGTTTTTCTCCATAGTCCAGTTAGTGTCTTGAGGTGTTAACCACGTAGGGGGAAAAATATATATATATACATATATACACACACATATATGTATACATATATACACGTATACACACAATTTGTTACCAGATTTGAACATAGAAACGGTAGGACATGCCAAAGAGAAACAATGCTTGCTAGTTAAGGTTATTCAGAGAATGAGAATATCAGTGTATAAAAGGAACTAGTTAGCTTGTTTGCACCTGAAAAGTGAGAATTCAAGATTTAGACCAAGCATAGGATTGGGGCCCCTGGCTGGCTTGGCTGGTGGAGCATGCGACTCTATCTTGGGGTTGGAGTTCAAGCCCCACATTGTGAAGATTAAAGATAAAATCTTAAAAAAAATAAAGAAAACATAGGATAATAGGGATACCTGGCATATGATACAAAAGAGGCCATGATGAGAATTAAGATATTCAATTTAGAAACATGGTGCCTACGTTCAGAGATTTACATTCTAAAGGAAACCCGTAAATATTCAACATAATACATAGTATGGAAAAAACAGAGTAAGGGAATTAAGTGTTGAAGGAGCTTCTCTGAGGTAACGTTTAGAGCAGAGACAAGGAGTCCTAAGGAAAAGCTTTCCAGGCAGAGGGAGCCACAAGCTCAAGTCCCTGAGAAAAGTGATCTTGCAGATAGTGATCACTTCTAAGGTGGAGCAGTTCCCTCAGGACCTCTATCACCTTAGAGCTGTCCTGCTGCTTTATTTCTTTACCAGATTACTCCCTGCTTCTGTTATAGGCTCCTAGAAAGTTCTTCTTGACCTATTACATACCTGGGGTTTTCATTCTTGCTATTGTTAAGACACTATGGTATTAGAATCACCATGTCACCAATGAGAAAATTGGTTCAAACTAATTAGATGATTTGCCCAAGGTAATAATCTGTGGGATTTGAATTCATTGATTTACCTCAAAGCCTAGACCCCTCTCTCAAATGAGGTCTCAGATGAGGTTGGAATGTTTTCAAATATTTAAACCTCAAAAAGGATTCTGGCAACTAGATATAGACCAGTTTTATAGGATTTGGGAGACAGTATTGAACACTGTGGTGTGAACAGAAATTTCATAGCATCCAACCCTGTCAATTTCCGTGAATCATGAGCACTTTGGGGAAGATTAAGGACTATACCACCCATGGTTTTCACTCAAACATTCCCAAGATAGAAGCATCAAAATTCTAAGCCTTGAAGCATGCACATTTTGAAGCACGTGAAGGTCATTTTAGTTGCGGAATATAACTCAGGGTTGGTGGGAGAAGGAATTCCAGACTCCACGGTTTTTCTTTTCTGTAAGTAACAGTTAACCTTTCCATACTCTATATGAATGGTCTTTCCAACTAGAACAAATGTGAAAACATTCTATCTATGCAGAAGGATTTCACAAGTTAGTTGATGGGAGGCAGTCTACTACATTCAAGTATCCTGTGCCTGTAACACCAAGTAACACAGGTCTATACATTATTGGAAATACAACATGTTTTCAGCATCATTCAAGAGAAGTGAAGGTATAGCCACCCAGAAAGTGTATTTTTGAGGCTACATAAAACTGTAGTATTAGTACATGCTTAGGTAGGTAACATGTTCATATGCCACTTGCCTAGGGCATTGTTCAGATTTAGAGTGACTACACTGAAATGAAAATCCCCACTCACATGCTCACAAAATTTCAAGAAGTTAAATATGGTTCTCTTTTCCAAATTTAATCTGTAAATTTGTAGAGATTATTGCTTTCTTATTGAAAATCTGTTAGTGTTTCCACTTTGATTTTATATCAAGGCTTCATTGAGGTGGCATAATGCAATTGCAATGTATTTCACTAGAAGTAATTCAATGTTTTGACTTTGAATGACACAAGAGCCCATGCTTCAGCATTAGAAGCCCAGTTCTTTACTGGGAAGAATATGCTATAGTGTGGGTTGAAGGGCAACTATCATTTGGTTTATTACTTGGATGTGTATCAAGTTGTATCAGTAATGCCTATTAAAATTTTGTGCTTGTTAATACTCAGTGATGGCAACTCAGTGGAGAGCTAAAAATTTAGAATATTTGAAAAAAAATCTGAATGGTAGTCCCTACACTTTTAATTTTTTTTTCAACGTTTATTTATTTTTGGGACAGAGAGAGACAGAGCATGAACGGGGGAGGGGCAGAGAGAGAGGGAGACACAGAATCGGAAACAGGCTCCAGGCTCTGAGCCATCAGCCCAGAGCCCAATGTGGGGCTCAAACTCACCGACCGCGAGATTGTGACCTGGCTGAAGTCGGACGCTTAACCGACTGCGCCACCCAGGCGCCCCTAGACTCTTAAGCATTTACATGTAAAAAGCAAATTTTAAAGAAAATGGAAGGTGCATTTTTGTTTGTGCTAGTATAGCATAATCCTAAAGCAGAAACATACCAGGATTACTAGATTTAACTATTCTGAAAAAAAAAAAAAGGTTTATAAACTTAAAATATTTGTAATGACAAGATTTTATATAGTTTCAATGAAAACAAATACTCTCCTTGTCAACTGTCACTATTTGCAGAGAAGATGGGGTTACATATAAAAACCCCTAAAGACAAACCAAAAAAGAAAAAATAGCTGCTGGAACAAGTTTAATAAAATCCAGGATACACAATATACAAAAAAGATTAGCATCTAGAAACAAACTGGTAGAAATTAGCAATCCCATTTATACTTTAATCCAAAATACTTAGTAATAAATCTAACCAGAAGAAGTGAAAGACCTATACACTTAGAAGAAATTAAAGCTGAAGAAGCCACAACTAAAATCATATGCTCATAGATTGGAACGCTGTTAAAATGCTCATACTACCCAAAGAAAAGTACAAATTCAGTGTAATCCCTATCAAAACTTCAATGGCATTTTCCACCCAAATAGAAGAATCCTAAATTTTGAATGGAAGCACAAAAGACTACGGATAGCTATAGCTATTTTGGGGCACGGGTAGGAGGGATTAGAGCTTATCACCCTCCCTTGATTTTAAACTATTTTCCAAAGCTGTAGTAATCAAAGCAGTATGATAATGTCATCAAGACAGATATATAGGTCAATGGAACAGAAGGCCCAGAAATAAACCCAGGAATGTATGGTCAATTTATGACACAGGAGAGGCAAGAAAATACAATGCAGACTGGACAGCCTCAGGGTGTTGGGAAAACCACCCAGTCACATGCAGGAGTATAAAATTGAACCACTATCTCACCATACAAAAAATAAACTCAAAATGGATTAAAGGCTTGAACGTAAGACCTGAAACCAAGAAAAAAATTAAGTGGTAAGCTCTTGGACATTGGTTTCAGCACTAACTTTTGAATGCAATTCCAAAAGCAAAAGCAACAAAAGCAGAAAAACAAGTGCAACTATGTCAAACCAAAAAGCTTTTCTTCACAGCTAAGGAAACCAACACACTGAAAAAGCAACCTACCCATGGTAGTAAATATTTGCAAATCCTACAATAGGTTAAAATTCAGAATACGCTAAAAACTCAGATTGCAAAAAAATGGTTAAAAGGAGACAATTTGAATAAACGTTTCTCCAAAGACGACCCACATAACATCAACAGATACAAGGAAAGATGTTCAACATCACTAGTCAGGAAAACGCAAATCAAAACTGAAATGAGTTATCACCTCATCTCTTACTCTGACAATGGTTTCAGGTGTTTCTGAAATTGTATTTAATTTTTTCTACTTTTTATAATATTCAAAATAACATTTTCAGAAAAAATGAGGTATTCAGGAATGAGTGAATTGGCTAGTAAAGTTGATATACACTCTTGCCCTTAAATAGGAAGTAATTTGCTTATCCCAATAGCCTGAGCACTTTGAATGGTAACCTATGGTTAGGATTCTAAATCCTTCTGGCTATCGCCATTTAAAGATTATGTCACCTGATTGAATTGACAGTTAGCAGAGTCCTGCTGACAGGATATTCCTATACCTGTTTGAATTGAAGCTTTCATGCAAGGTGCTTTCAAAGTATCTAAAAGGGCAGAAAGTTGGTACTGCTCAGAACTTACCTAAGACTGACTTTTTGATCCCCTTTTTAAAAGTATAATTGATATACAGTTCTATTAGTCTCAGGGCACAACAGTGATTCCCCAGTTCTATACGATACACAATGCTCACCATGCAAAGTATAGTTACCATCAGTCACCATTCCGTACACAACATTACCTACTTTATACCTATGCTGTGCTTTTCATCTCCGTGACTCTTATAATGAGATCTGTACCTCTTAATTCCCTTCACCTACTCTTTTCTGAAAAAGAATTTACTTTTGACAGATTTAAATATCTGAGAGCGCGCGCGTGCGTGCGCGCGCGCACACACACACACACACACACACACACACACACACACACACACGTGTGGTTGAAAAGTGGGGCAGAGAGAGAATCCCAAGCAGGCTCTGCATGGTCTCGGACTGTTTGCCCCAGGGCTCGAACTCAAACTGAGATCATGACCTGAGCCAAAACCCAGAGTAGGACGCTTGACTGAGTCACCCAGGTACCCCTGGACAGAAATATTGTAAAATTCATACAAGATCTTGTCCTTCATGTTAGGTTTTCACAAGTCATAGGAAAACTGGCCTTAAAGTGATTAGGGTTGAGATAACGGCTTTTTCTTCATAGTAAACTTCACATTCATCTTATGTAACACACCAAACTTCTGTCTTATCAGATTCTTAGGATTTATAGTTAATTTCAGCAATTTTGTGTTTTTACCTTCTGCTTGCAGATTTCTAGTCTGATCCTCCCCCAGAGAATGATATTTTATGCATAAGAATGTTTACTGTTAATTACTTTAACCAAATCACCAGAAACTGTAGGAGTCTTGTGAATATAGAATGCTTATATATAAACAATGCTATTTGAGGAGTTTGGGGAAAATAGCATCTCATTTTGTCAGAAATGGATTAATGTCTCTACTGAGGCATAGAATTTTGAAAGATGTGCAGTTATTTCACTGAAGTTTAACTGGACATAGACAATTAAGGAACAATTTCTGCAGCTGTACAGTTTCTTCAGTTTTTTTCATAGCTTTTTGAAATCAGTCAGAAAATGGTCTCCCTGGTTCTGGCAGTTAAGTGCTGCATGTTATCCAGTAAAGAAATTGCTCAGTGAAAATTTTAGTTCTCCTGGCACCTCCCCACCCCCCCCTCCACCATACACACACACACACACACACACACACACACACACACACACACACCAAAGCTCAGAATCAAAGTACACTGTAAGATACTGACAGTTCAAGAGTATAAAAACCTGTGCTACAAACAGAAAAGGGCAGTCTATTAGGGAATATGTTAGAAGGCCCTGAAATGAAGTTTGATTGCAGCAAAGCCTCATGAGTAAGAATTAAGGATAACCTGACATTGCTTTTTAATGCATCCTGCTTTAAATGCAAGGAGAATGAGTTTTGCAGAGAATCATTTTCTCAGAAATCAGTAAATTTAAAGGAACTACTCCAGGAAAAAAAAAAAAAAAAGAAGTGAAGCATTACTATAAAATTTACTGAGTCATTAGTGGAAACATTTAAGAATGTTGGAAGCAGATAAAAATTGGAAGCAGTTACACCTTTGTATTCCTTTAATTGGCAGACTAAAGTTGAAAAGAATTCGGTATTACCTGAATGAAAGTTCTTTACTAAAAAGGTTAAGTGTGATTGACTGCAAAAATATCCCTATCTATCCTTGTCTTATCCCAGTGTGATTTTGCTGCTCCTCCCATCAAGAGGTAGAACTACTCTTTCCCCACAGCTTGCATTTGGCTGACATTATGACTTCATTTGGCCAAGAGAACATAGTGGTGTGGAAATATATAAAGACCACCTAAATGACCACAAGCAAAAGCTATTCAGAACTTGCTATAACAAGGGAGTCAGCCACTATCACTTGTGTTTTGGCAAAGACTCAAAGGCAGGCAAGAGTGTGGTAAAGTGTTACAGCAGAGGGGTGAGTGGAAAGGAAAGGTTTCAGGTACACACTGATGAGAGGCTGTTGGCATGGGGACACTGTAGGCAGGCTAACCAGAAGTTGGGACACTGTGTGATTGGCTAAAGGTATATGTTTGGCTGAAAGTTGGGACAAAAATTAGTGAAGCTGCCCCTTCTTAATCCAGTCTTAGCCACTTAAGGCTGATTATTACAGGAATTATTGTTCAGCTTCCTGAACTGGTTATTGCAGATTGTGGGTCAGAATTCTATTTCTGCATATAGTCTAGCAATTTTCCCTTTGCTATATTCAGGCTCTCATTGGAGCAACAGTTGGGCAGTGTAAGCCTAGGCCTCCAGAATCCAAGGACTACCTTTGGAATCTGCTATTGCTTTGTAAGCAAGCATGAAGTAGTCCATTAATAGAAGCCATGTGGTACAAAGCCCAACTACCCCAACCAAGGCTAGCCCAGATCAGCCTACTGTCTGGGTGACTCACAAAAATGGTAGAGCCCACAGCCATAGCAGAGGGTCTGTCTGCCCAACACACATAGTACAGATGCAGGAGTGAGCTTAGCTGAGACCATAATTGCGTGTTAGAATCATGAGTAGTAATAACTGCTTATTGTTTTAAGCCACAGAACTATAGGCTACTTGTGACTGTAAATTTAGTATGTATTTACTGTATAATTTGAAAAATTCACAACCCAATTAAGTCCCAAGTCTTTCAAATAACTTGAGAATTTTCTCAAGCTTGAAAATGCAAAGGCAGAATTGAGACTACAGATTTTTGAAATTAAGATTTATATCCTAATACCTTCATTTGCAAAATGTGGAAACAAAGCCTTTAAATTCTACTCCTTTATAGATACTCCTTGTGCATGGCACAGTGACCGTTTGGTTGTTCTTTGTATAAATCACATCCTACTGATATAACTAGGAAGAGGAAAGTAACTCCTTTGGATCTTCAGTCACTTGAGAGGTTCAAGAAAGGAGTTGTAGGCCATTAAAATGTTAATGTCATTGCTTTGGGCCCACACGTAATTTGAGTTTTATTTTACCAGGGCTTAAGTGATCAATAATTGGTTTTTAAGTTTCCTAGCAGGTTGGCTGTGTCAGATCCAAGTTTCCCCCCCAGTGGGAGGGCCCAGCAGCAGCACTGATATGGTAACTTCACCTGAGTGTTCTCCTGACATTACTTTGGTTCTTCATGCCTTGGCTTCTTCTTGCCAAGCTTGGTTTTGGAGCCCTCCTACTGAATCTGTAGGTAGCCAATATATTGCCAAAATAACTTGCTGCCTAGCTGGAGTCTGTTTCTGGCTCTTTGGAACAAAGAACCCTTGACAATGTGATGAGGCAACTAGATCTCTTCACTAACAGGTTTGCAGGAGTTGGGGGCAGGGGGGCAGTGGGAACCAAGTTTAGGTAAGGAAATAATCTATTCAGGCCAATATTTTCCCAGCCCAGATTATACTAACCTTCTGATCATAATAATCTCCATCTATCCTGGGCACTGCTGTAATCAGGGACTTTAAGCCTTAATTTCAACCTCAAGTTCTTGGTCTTTTCTTACATATACTAAGACCATTTCAATTGCTACATCCATACTACTTATAGATGAGGCCTCCCCACCCGATCAGCAGTCTATAAAATCTATAGACCCCTCCACCTTATACACCTAGAAATGCTCTAAAGCAGAGTCACCTTTTCCTTATTTATGTAGTTTATTCTGGTTAATTTCCCTCCTAGAATATGAGCTCATAGGACCTCACTTCTTAGGTCATTGTTAAACATCTTGTTCTCATTAACCAGTACCTATGTCATAATGGACCCCAAGGATACAAGGATAGGCAGCTTTCATTGTAACCAAAAACAAAAACAGAAAAAAGAAAAAGGGTGCCTGACCAGGTGTGTTCTTATAAATTACAACTTTTATATTAAAGTTATGGATTCTCACAGGTAATGAAGTAGTCATATATCTGGTTCAAGTCTCAGCAAGAATTTGGAGAAGTGATTTGATTTCTCCCAGAGTCATTTATTCCATCTATTATTTTGGAGATCAGAATGGAAGATATCTAAGTATCTGCAGCACTATATTTTTAAGTAAACTATAATTATAAGCTATTGAATGAAGAATTTTAGGTATTCTAGTTATTTAATGAAGCTAATGGACAATGTTATGCTTCATATTTAATGAATCACATTAATAGGTAACATGAAGTTAACTAGTCATTACTCAAAAGTAAAAGAAAAATATTTTATAAAATGATGTTTTTTAGGATTTTGGGGGAGGATTTTATGAATCTTAGTTTTAGAGAAGGCAAAAAAGTTCTTTTAAGAACTGTCTTCTACATACATTAATGATGGTTCTATTTATGGATTAAGATAGTGTAAGTATTTTTAGAGAGCATGAGAAATTGCAATTAAGAAAACCATTTTCCAAGTCTGACTGATACATAGTCAAGGGACTTCTAGATACACTGAATTCTTATCAAGTGCCTAGTTAGCACAGAAAAATCTGCAAAGTACCTCTGAAATATTCTGATTTATGAAAGAATGCTTAAGATTCTCACTGACTCAGTCAGGTGAATGGTGTTAATCTGTAGGTGAAGAATTTGATATCCTTAGGACAGTAAGGATCTGAAGCCCATACTAATGTACATAAAAATAATTACCCTTTTCCTTAAACATTAAGGAAATTTGGAAAAATAAGTTTCTAATACTGCATGTTTACTGTATATGTTCAAATATTTGATTATACACTGTTTTATAAGCTTCGCTAAAAGTGCTTAATCTCTCCTCTTAATTATACCCTTTGAGGTGCATCATCTAATGTAATTGGTAAGATCCTTGGTAGTACATATTTTGGACTATTTTGAAATCTTCAATTAATCTTTAACTTGATAGGGGAACAGCACATTTGATGTCAGCCAAAGAACAAGTAGTGCTTCATTTGATAATCTTAAGTGTTAATGAGTATAGTAATGAACAGAAAGGATCATAAATTGTAGGTTAGTCTGTAGTTCTATTTACTTACATCTTAATTACAGAATTTAACAAAATCCTTTTAAATTAAACCCACTTTAAGTCAACAAAACTTGTAGAGACGCCCAAAGGTAAAAATGAAAAAAATTCTAATACAAATCCTATCACAGCCAGGTGTAAGTTTTCAAATTGCTGCCTTTGCAATGAGGTAATCCCAGTGGGAAAGGATACTGAGTTTATTTAAATTTTTGAATGCCTGGGTATTTGGATTTCCAAGACAGTTATAATTATGCATGTTGCCCATACTTAATATAGTTTCCACTACCTTAATTTATAACATTCTATGTTAGACCTTTTTCTGGTAGCATAGCAAGTTACAATACTGAGGAATATTGTATAGTCTTTGCATATCTCTCTTCAATCACCTGACCTCGTGGCCATATAAGTTTGACTAGTTTTCTGAAAGTGTTAAGAATCCTATTTCTGCCAGTTTAGTTTCCCCCCTGCATTTTTCTCAAAAAGTACAAAGAATAAATGCTTTCATGGGATTAGCATTTAAAAGTGCTAATAGCAGCACTCTCAACAATAGCCAAATTATGGAAAGAGCCTAAATGTCCATCAACGGATGAATGGATAAAGAAATTGTGGTTTATATACACAATGGAATACTACGTGGCAATGAGAAAAAATGAAATATGGCCTTTTGTAGCAACGTGGATGGAACTGGAGAGTGTGATGCTAAGTGAAATAAGCTATACAGAGAAAGACAGATACCATATGTTTTCACTCTTATGTGGATCCTGAGAAACTTAACAGAAACCCATGGGGGAGGGGAAGGGGGGAAAAAAAAAAAAAAAGAAGAGGTTAGAGTGGGAGAGAGCCAAAGCATAAGAGACTGTTAAAAACTGAGAACAAACTGAGGGTTGATGGGGGGTGGGAGGGAGGAGAGGGTGGGTGATGGGTATTGAGGAGGGCACCTTTTGGGATGAGCACTGGGTGTTGTATGGAAACCAATTTGACAATAAATTTCATATATTAAAAAAACAACTTCAATTTAATTAAAATAAAAAAAAATAGAAGTGCTAATAGGAGAAAAATGTAATGCCTCATACTAAAGACATTTAAAAAGAGGCAATACAACCAGCGGAATTAAGTCTTAAAATGGAATTCACCTATGCCCTAAAGTACTGGAAGCAATGTATTAAGACAGCCAGGAACTGAACTACCAGAATTTAGAAATACTACTGAAACAAGTTAATTGATTTAAGAAACTGCTCTAAAAACCAGTTACTAGTGAGTATAAAGTGTATACAGTTACAGAATGTGATTATTACATAATATGTACAGGGTTTTAGAATCAAAGACGGTAGCAGAGTAGGAAGACCCTAGGCTCTTCTGGTCCCACAGACTAGGTAATTATCAAGTCATCCTAAATACTCCAGAAAAATCAATCTGAAGACAGAACAAATTCAACAACTAAAGGGAAAGAGACCATGTAAGAAGTATGTAAATATGGTTTAAGGAAGAAATGGATCATGGGTGCTGAGGGGGGGGAGCTGTGGTCACAAATAAAGGGAGGAGTGGAGCACACAGGGTAACGAACAAGAACATTTCCCCAAAGCCATTGGCTTAGAAAACAAGAGGGGTTGAATTTCACGAGTTCTTACACCCAGCAGGGCACAATGCCTGGAGTTTAAAGGTCAGAGAGCTTGGCTTAGATAGATTCCTGAAGGCAGTGTGCTGCTCCTGGGTAGAAGGCAAGCAAACAATGTGGGGGAATATATCATGGACACAGCAATATGATGAACACCCAGGGCACACAAGTCAGATTATTCACTCTTGGAGAGTATCCCTGGGAGGCAACATTCACAGAGACACCTCTCCTGGAACAAGCTGGCTGACGCCATTCCTTTCCCTTACCCCTGAGTACAAACCCAGGGTTACCAGTGAGAAGCAGCACAGCAAAGACAAGGGCTAACTTGCTTACACCAAGCCACACCCATCTGCGCTCTGGCAGGACTGCCCTTCTCAGTCAAGTTCGTCTCCGTCCCAGTGGGGCTGGTCACTCCACCAGAAGACCAGTGCAGGCCCCTGCTCCCACCACATCTCTAAAGCCTGGAGTTTTAAAGGTCAGATTTAGCTGGGATAGAGCCAGGAGAGCACTACACAGCTCTTAGAGATAAGGTAGGCAAACAAGATGGGGGTTTGGGGGAGTAGACTGCTTGGAAATAGCAACCTGAAAAAATGCCTAGGGCACACAGCAGGGGGAGATTATTCTCCATTCTAGGAGCACTTTCCTGAGAGGCAGCATTTAGGGAGACAAGGTGACACCCCTCCAGGAACAAAGTTGCTGACTGCACCATTTCCCTCTCCCACCTCTCAGCATAAATACAAAGCCATCTAAAGGGACGACCGTGTACACTGGCTGCCTAACTTGCTTATACCAAGCCACATTATGTTACCCATGTTTACAGGGAACTACCCTTCTCAATCAAGCTTGCCTCAGTCCCAGTATGGCAGGCTCTCCCCTTCAAAGACCAACACAAGCCCCTGCCCATATCGCATCTCCTGACCAGAGTTCTGCTGAGCCTCAGCTGTACTAGAAGTGGGGTCAGGTCTCATTTCACAAGCCAACCAGAGCACACCTAGTTAAAACTCAATTTCCAGGCCAGGGACTAAACACTGTCACGGCAGGAAAGCCCAGAACAGCCACAACACAACAGCAGAGCCCACACCGACACACTGGAGACACTCCCATAAGCACAAGGCTCTGGATACTACATAACTTCATAAGGTCATTACTTTCAAGAGGAGATCTAACTTTTTTCTAACAGGGAAGAAGGCAGACAAAACGCCAGCATAGAGGAATTTATCCCATGTGGCTAGGTAAGGCCAGAGCCAGAGATCAAAGCAAAACAGAATAAGTAATTCACCTGATGGAGAATTTAAAGCAATAATCATAAGGATACTCACCGGGCTTGAGAGAATAGTAGACATCAGGAGACCCTTATCACAAATGTGAAAGAATTAAAGAGTCAGAAGAGTGCAATACACAAGATTGGAAACAGGCTTGAGGCAATGAAGAGCAGACTAGAAGCAGCAGAGAAATGAGTGACACAAAAGACAAAATAATGGAATATAATGAAGCAGACAAGAGAATTATGGAACATGAGAACAGACTTAGGGAACTCAGTGAATCTACTAAATATATTAACATTAGTATTAGAGAAGTCCCAGAAGAAAAGAGAAAAGGGTGCAGAAAATTTATTTGAAGAGCAATAAGCTTCCCTATTTTGGGGAAGGAAACAGACAACCAGATCCAGGAAGTACAGAAAACTTCCATCAAAATCAACAAAAGCAGGCCAACACCAAAACATACCATAATTTGTAAAATAGTGATAAGAAACTTAGAAGACAAACTACAGTAATTTACAAGGGAAAAACCCATAACGTTATCTAGAGATTTCTTAACATGGCAAGCCTGAAGGGAGGGGCATGATACATTCAAAGTCCCGAATGGAAAGTCTGCAGGGAAGAATACTCTATCTCTCCTATTATGAATGATAGTCTTGCTGGATAAAGAGTTGCCCAGACCAAAACTAAAGTTTGTGACCACTAAATCAGCCCTGCAAAAAAGTATTAACGGGGACTGAGTGCAGAAAAGAACAAAAGTGACACAGGACCAGAGAAGATCTCCAGAAACCAGTAATAAAATGGCAATAAATCCATACCAGTGATTACTTTGACTGTAAATGGACTAAAAACTCCAGAAGACATAGGGCTGCAAGACCCATCTATATGCTACCTATAAGACTCCTTTTAGACTTAAGGACAACTGCAGATTGTGAAGGAGTGGGGAATTATCATGCAAATGAAGGTCAAAAGAAAGCTGGAGTAGCAATAATTACATTGGACAAACTAGACCTTTTCATTGTTTTTATCCTGCGTTCTTATCACAGTAGTACTAGCCTCATGGAAGGAATTTAAACGTGCTATTTGTAAGATAAAAGACTTATCAATATTTGGTAGAATTCACCCAAGAAACTATGGGGTCTTGGGCTTTTCTGTGCTGGGAAATATTTGATTCTTTATTCTACTTTTTCATTAGTGGTCTCAGATTCCCCTGTTTTTTGGATTCAAGATTAAATCATAGTAACATGTGCCCTTTAAGAATTTCTATGGTTATCCATTTTTTTTTTCTCCGAGTCTTCTTTCCCAGTTAATGTAGTTAAGGCACTGCATTTTTTGGGGTGTGGGGGCAGGGAGGGGGAAGGAAGTCCTTATTTTCAATGTTATGTTCTTGTTTATTCTGGTTTCTAGCTCTGATTTATTTCCTTCCTCAGTTGAAATTTCTGCTAAGTTTCTTCTTTTTCTGGTTTCTGGTGTTATTTGGGATGTTTTTCTTCATACAAGCATCTATAGCATAAATTTCTCTAACACCTGCCTTTGCTTTATCCCATAGGTTTTGGAATATTGTGTTTTGTTCTGAGAACTTTTGATTTGCCATTTGAGTTCTTTTAATGTTTATTTTTGAGACAGAGACAGAATGTGAGTGGGTTAGGGGCAGAGAGAGGGAGACACAGAACCTGAAGAAAGCTCCAAGCTGTCAGCACAGAGCCTGACGTGGAGCTCCAACTCATGAGCTGTGAGATCATGACCTGAGCCGAAGCCGGATGCTCAACCAACTGAGCCACCCAGGTGCCCCTGCCATTTCAGTTATTTGGCCCACTGCTTGTGCAGTAATGTGTTTAATATTTATGAAATATTTAATATTTACACTGCAGATTTTCCAGCTTTGTGTTGAGATTTAAATACCTTGTAGTTGGAAAATATACCTGGTAGGATTTCAGTCTTCATAAGTTTGTAATATTTGTTAGGTTTGATTTAACCAGGGGATTCTTCTGTGTATGCTTGAGAAAAAGGTATTTTTATTAGAATGTTTTAGATCTTTCAGAACCACGTAGTCTGAAGTATGCTTCAATAAAGTCTTGAAAAAATGACAACCTTAATGGAGGGTATACGTTTAAAATAAAGCCTATCAGAGGGGAGGTTGGTGAGGGGCATGGGTGAAATAGTCCCATTCACCTAAGTACACTTATGAGCACGGAGGAATGTATAGGATTATTGAATCTCTGTATTGTACACCTGAAACACTACACGGAACTGTTGGAATTAAAATAAATTGGACAAATGTATGAACTGTAAGGGCAAACATACATGTTTATATTGAAGTGCAGGTAATTCAGTTCATATAAGAGGTCATTTATCTCCTACAGGTGAACCTGACAACACAATGACCACAGCATTGCAGAGCCAATTGGATAAAACAATAATTACAGTCTGGTAAGTTGCAAATAGTCCATAGTTACCATAAAACTTGTGACAGGAGTAGAGGAGTATAAAGATGATACAGCTCAAGGCCAAGTCTTGGTATTTTGACTATTTAAAGAGGTTTTAGTAGACAAATTTGAGATTCTCAAGAGAAATACATTAAGGACTTATTGTGGTCCCTTGAACAAACTTTGTCTCAAACTCAGCTGTAGTTTACAACTATACACAACAGGGGATTTATGATCAATAATTTTCTATTAACCGTAGATATTAGTGTTGTAGTGGATAGGGATTGTTTCTATCACTGTACTAAAGAGTACTAGATAACCATATTTTTGATTTTAGATTAAAGATTTATGCTTTATACCTAATCATAGGTTTTTCATAGATGCAAGTAACTGCATAACATTATCTTTTAGTTACAGCTACTTTAAAGGATTATCCTCTCCACCACAGGACTTACACCAAGTAAATCCTGCATGCGTTAGCACTGGTTTTTCTGTTACATCAAGTTCAAAATGACTCAACAATGAAAAGCTCAACAGGCTACATTGACATAATGCTAAGTATCTTATATACCAACTTCTAAGATTTAGATATAACTGCAATCCAGACCAACAGACTCAATATTGAAGTTTATAGAAGACCTGTGAACAACATGGGTTTGAACTGTGCAGATCCATGTAACACATGGAATGTGATAAACATGACAGTACTGTATATGTGTTCCTTTCTTTAGCTTACTTTATTGGAAGAATACAGTATTACATATAGTATAGCTGTTAAAAATATCCATAAAAAGGAACACCTGGGTGGCTCAGTCATTTGAGCATCCAACTCAATTTCAGCTCAGGCCATGATCTCCCAGTTTGAATTCAAGCCCCACATTAGGCTCTGCGTGGAGAGCAAGGAGCCTGCTTGGGACGTATTCTGCCCCTCTCCCACTCGTGCTCTCTCCCTCAAAAAAAAAAAGATGTATTAAGGTTTCTAGTCAACAGGCTATTAGTTAAGTTGGGGTGGGGAGGGAGGGTCAAAAGTTATACATGGATTTCTGACTTCATGTGGAGTTTAGTATCCATAACCCTGTTTTTCAAGGGTCAATTACTTAGTTTTATCCCCATGTCCCAAACTAGCATAAAAGCTAAACATTGCTTGACTTGGTACTTTTACTGACCACTTAGCAGGGCCAAAATACTTTGACAAGTTTATTCCAGTTGTATGCAGGTGATTAATGCCATGGAATAAAGCAATCAGGGAAACAGTTTCCAGAGAGTAGATTTAAAACCTGAAAGAACAGTTTTTGTATATCTCTAAGTCCCAATTGGAGGAAGGGGAAGCTTAGGACACCTAAAAGCACCTACAGGGAGCCGGGAAGCCTAGAGGCCATAAAGGAGGGTTCTGGTTGCTAGAGTTGCCTGTATTTAAGAGGGGCAATAGCATGTCCTTTGAATCCTTCCTGGAAAGGCTAGTGCAGGGGCCTGCTGCTCCCATAGGCTCCCTCCTCCCTGCTGATCTGGGAGTATGAGCCATTTAAAAAATACATGGAAACAGATGAAAATGAAAAAAACAATCCAAATGTTTTGGGATGCAGCGAAGGCAGTCCTGAGAGGAAAATACATTGCAATCCAGGCCCATCTCAAACAAAAATCCCAGATACAAAATGTAACCGCACAAAGGAACTAGAAGCAGAACAAAGACACCCCAAACCAAGAAGAAATAAAAGATCAGAGCAGAAATATAGAATCTAAAAAACCTGTAGAGCAGATCAATGAAACCAAGAGTTGGTTTTTCGAAAAAATAAAATTGATAAACCTCTAGCCAGGGTTCAAGAAAAGGGAGAGGACCCCAATAGATAAAATCACGAATGAAAATGGAATTATTACATCCAATCCCTCAGAAATACAAGCAATTATCAGACTACTATAAAAGATATGCCAACAAACTGGACAACCTGGAAGAAATGGACAAATTCCTAAGCACCCACACACTTCCAAAACTCAAACAGGAAGAGATAGAAAACTTGAACAGACCCATAACCAGCAAAGAAATTGAATCAGTTATCAAAAATCTCCCAATAAGAATCCAGGACCAGATGGCTTCCCTGGGGAATTCTACCAGACATGTAAAGCAGAGATCATACCTATCCTTCTCAAGCTGTTCCAAAAAAATAGAAAGGGAAGGAAAACTTCCAGACTCATTCTATGAAGCCAGCATTACTTTGATTCCCAAACCAGACAGAGACCCAACAAAAAAAGAACTACAGGCCAATATCCCTGATGAGAATGGATACAAAAATTCAACAAGACACTAGCAAATCAAATTCAAAAGCATATAAAAAAAATTACCATGACCAAGTGGGATTCATTCCTTGGGTGCAGGGCTGGTTCAATATTCACAAAATCAATGTGATATATCACATTAATAAAAAAAAAGATAAGAACCATAGGATCCTGTCAATTGATGCAGAAAAAGTATTTGACAAAATTCAGCATCCTTTAATAAAAACCCTCAAGACAGTTGGGATAGAAGGAACATACTTAATCATAAAAGCCATTTATGAAGAGCCCACAGCTAATATCCTCAATGGGGACAAACTGACAGCTTTCCCCAAGATCAGGAACACGACAGGGATGTCCACTCTCACCGCTGTTGTTTAAGTGTTGGAAGTGCTAGCATCAGCAATCAGACAAAAAAAGGAAATCAAAGCCATCAAAATTAGCAAAGATGGAAGTCAAGCTTTCACTGTTTGCAGAGGACATGACACATGGAAAACCCAATGGACTCCACCAAAAGTCTGCTAGAACTGATACATGAATTCAGCAAACTCGCAGGATACAAAATCAATGTACAGAAATCAGTTGCATTCTTATGCACTAATAATGAAGCAACAAACTTATCCCATTCACAATTGCACCAAGAAGCGTAAAATACCTAGCAATGAACCTAACCAAAGATGTAAAAGATCTGTATGCTGAAAACTATAGAAAGCTTATGAAGGAAATTGAAGATACAAAGAAATGGAAAAATATTCCATGCCCGTGGATTGGAAGAATATTGTTAAAATGTCAGTACTACTCAAAGCAATATACACATTCAATGCAATCCCAATCAAAATTGTACCAGCATTCTTCTCAGGGCTAGAACAAGCAATCCTAAAATTTGTACAGAACCACAGAAGACCATGCATAGCCAAAGTAATTTTGAAGAAGACCAAAGTGGGAGGCATCACAATCCCAGACTTTAGCCTCTACTACAAAGTTGTAATCATCAAGACAGCATGGCATTGGCACAAAATCAGACATATAAACCAACGGAATAGAGAACCCAGAACTAGAACCACAAACGTATGGCCAACTAATCTTTGACAAAGCAGGAAAGAGTATCCAAGGGAAAAGAGTCTCTTTAACAAACGGTGCCAGGAGAACTGGACAGCAACAAAGAAAGAAACTAAACCACTTTATCACACCATTCACAAAAATAAACTCATAATGGATAAAGGACCTGAATGTGAGACAGCAAACCATCAAAACCTTAGAGGAGAAAGCAGAGAAAAAAAAAAACAAAAACCTGACTTGAGCCGCAGCAGTTTCTTACTTGACACATCTCCAAAGGCAAGGGAATTAAAAGCAAAAATGAACTATTGGGACCTCATAGAGATAAAAAGCTTTTGCACTGCAAAGGAAACAACCAACAAGACTACAAGGCAACCAACGGAATGGGAAAAGATATTTGCAAATGACATTGGACAAAGGGTTAGTATCCAAAATCTGAAGAACTCCCCAAACTCCACACCCAAAAAACAAATAATCCAGTGAACAGATGGGCAGAGGACATGAATAGACACGTCTCTAAAGAAGAGATCCAGATGGCCAACAGGCACATGCAAACTGGTGCAGCCACTCTGGAAAACCGTATGGAGGTTTCTCAAAAAATTAATATATCTACCCTATAATCCAGCAATAGCACAGCTAGGAATTTACCCAAGGGATACAGGAGTACTGATGCATAGGGGCACTTGTACCCCAGGTTTATAGCAGCAGTCTCAATAGCCAAATTATGGGAAGAACCTAAATGTCCATCAACTGATGAATAAAGAAATTGTTGTTTATATATACAATGGAATACTAGTTGGCAATAAGAATGAAATATGGCCTTTTCACATGAAAAGATGCTCAACATCGTTCCTCATTAGGGAAATCCAAATCAAAACCACACTCAGATATCACCTCACACCAGTCAGAGTGGCCAAAATGAACAAATCGGGAGACTATAGATGCTGGAGAGGATGTGGAGAAACGGGAACCCTCTTGCACTGTTGGTGGGAATACAAATTGGTGCAGCCACTCTGGAAAACAGTGTGGAGGTTCCTCAAAAATTAAACATAGACCTACCCTATGACCCAGCAATACCACTGCTAGGAATTTACCCAAGGGATACAGGAGAACTGATGCATAGGGGCACTTGTACCCCAATGTTTATAGCAGCACTCTCAATAGCCAAATTGTGGAAAGAGCCTAAATGTCCATCAACTGATGAATGGATAAAGAAATTGTGGTTTATATACACAATGGAGTACTACGTGGCAATGAGAAAGAATGAAATATGGCCCTTTGTAACAACATGGATGGAACTGGAGAGTGTTAAGTGAAATAAGCCATACAGAGAAAGATACGTTTTCACTCATATGTGGATCCTAAGAGACTTAACAGAAACCCATGGGGGAGGGGAAGAAAAAAAAAGTTAGAGTGGGAGAGAGCCAAAGCATAAGAGACTCTTAAACTGAGAACAAACTGAGGGTTCATGGGGGTGGGAGGGAGGGGAGGGTGGGTGATGGGTATTGAGGAGGGCACCTTTTGGGATGAGCACTGGGTGTTGTATGGAAACCAATTTGACAGTTTCACATATTGGAAAAGAATATGAAAAATAAAAATGTAGGTTAAAAAAAGAAATATGGCCTTTTGTAGCAACAAGAGGTATTATGCTAAGTGAAATAAGTCATACAGAGAAAAACCGATACCAGAAATTTCTCAGGATCCACATATGAGTGAAAACATAACAAAAGACCATGGGGGAGAAGGAAAACAAGTTAGACAGGGAAGGAGGCAAATCATAAGAGACTCTTAAAAACTGAGAAGAACCTGAGGGTTGATGGGGGATGGAAGGGAGGGGAAAGTGGGGGATGGGCATTGAGGAGAGCACCTGTTGGGATGAGCACTGGGTATTGTATGGAAACCAGTTTGACAAAAAATGTAATAAAATCTTTTGCCAAGATGTATCTTAAAAAAGGGACAAAACTGTAAACCGATTTCCCTTTACCACTTGGGCTTCTTAAAGGGCCTCCTCTCCAGTTTCTAGGGGGTTTGTTAAATTACAGGACCAAGAAACCCAATACTATGGGGGAGGGGGAGGGGGGGACGAGACCCAAGTGATTTCATGGAAGATTAAGTTTTATAACCATCACATAGTCTCAGACCTGGTTGGCATTATTTAAGAAATGGTTTGAGTTTGATGTAAAATACTAGATTTATGCAGATAGTTAAAAATGTGTACATTAAAGATGTGTACATAGGTCCATAAAGTTTTATTTTAAAAATGTCAAACAGAAGTAGAACTTAGCTTCAGGAATCATAATGATTGTTATTTTTCTGTTTTTATATAGTTCTGTAAATAAAGCATTTAGAAAGTATTAGGTAGAAAAATACAAGTTCTCTGCAGATGGTATTTTGTGTACATAAAACCTAAAGAAATCAGTGGAAAGTAGAACAAATCTTAGAATCACTCATCCAGATACAAATAGCAAGATTTTTCCCCTTATTGCAAAAGTGATGGTCCTACATTTTATGTCAATAGATAGCAAGAAGTTTGATGAAAAGTATTCAAAATGTAGATAAGGAATTGACAAAAACCTGAAGGAGAAATCTACAAGAACACTCTTAAGGATCTCTAGAATGATCTGGTTACATCTTAAAAGAAACTAGGAGACCAAAGCAATGTCTAGCAGCTACTACCTCAAGATCAATATTCTAAGTTTTTGTTTTGAGAGCAAATGAGAGCATGTGCACAAGCAGGGGAGAGGAGAGAGAATCTTAAGCAGTCTCCATACCTAGCACCGAGCCTAATATAGGACTTGATCCCACAACCATGGGACATGACCTAAGCCAAATATCAAGAGTTGGAATGCTTAACTGAGCCACCCAGGTGCCCCAAATATTCTTCCTAAATTTTTTTTTAATTTTTTTTTTCAACGTTTATTTATTTTTGGGACAGAGAGAGACAGAGCATGAATGGGGGAGGGGCAGAGAGAGAGGGAGACACAGAATCGGAAACAGGCTCCAGGCTCCGAGCCATCAGCCCAGAGCCCGACGCGGGGCTAGAACTCCCGGACCGCGAGATCGTGACCCGGCTGAAGTCGGACGCTTAACCGACTGCGCCACCCAGGCGCCCCTATTCTTCCTAAATTAACATAAAGATTAAGTCAGGGCTTTCACACAGGCTTAATGTTTTACTATGTATCACTTGTGTAGATTCAGTAGACTACTTTCAAAGATAACACAAGAAAACATGCATCAAGGGCCTTATACACAGCTTAAGACAGTTTTACAGATTTATGGGAGATAGAGGTTATAAATTAAGTATACTGCTGAACAGATTAGGATAAGAAAATTAGGAATAATTTCAATGTTAAGGAGAGTGCAAGTAAACATGATCTACTCAAATACTAGGGAGTTTGAAGTTTTAATATTTAATTTTTGCTATCGATTAAATGAAAGGTAGGTACACGTGGACATATTTGTCACCTGCTCCCTTCTGCCTCTCACTCAACCACTTCCCATCAACATACAGAATTTAAAGGAAACACTAATTCAGGATATCAGAAATTAAATACTCAAGTATTGTTCACTTCTAAAGTGCTTGAGGTTTGAATGAAGTTCATGATTGTCATGATCAAGTTTTACTGCTAATCTATAAAACTTGTGAAATTTATCTAGAAGATGGTACAGCAGTAATGCTGTCAAACACTTCTAAATAGATCATACTTAGGCATTTTCACCTAAAATACTGAAGGCTGAGTATAGTAGAATACCCTTGACCATTCACTAACTGACACATTGAAGTATTTTTACTTTATAGGAATTATCAAATGAGGATTCACTTCAGGAGAAAGAATCCTGCATATTAACTCATTTTTACTGAAGTAGAACCTAGAATATCCTATTTTTTTCGGTATATATCTTAGTGATTCAGTATTTTTATATATAATAATCTCACTATAATCCTGATTACCATCTGTCTGAAGTAAAGCATTCCATTGTCACTTACATCCAAACTAATGCACTGTAACATTTTAGTGGTTTTCAGCCTTTACCTTATCTTAGAGCCTTGGCGGGGAGGAGGGAGAGAAGGGGAACCAGATATACAGTATTAGCAAATAAAAGCTCTGGGTTTGAGACCAGGTAAGGATTTTTAAAAGCTAGCCAAGTGATTATGATGTGCAACCAAGCTAGAACCACTTCTGAGATTTAATCCCTACCTCCCACCTTCCAAGTGAGAGTTCCCTACCTTGAAGTTTCAATAGTTCTCATCTGTGGAGAGGACAACATAATTTTGATTTGGAATGGCTTATCTGTAATTTACTACAGTTAACGGCTTCAAGTATCAAAGCATACTAATACATGTAGCAGTTTGGTTTATGGCCACAAGGAGTAGAAATTCAGATTACTTCAAGATTTAAAGGGGGGAAAAAATACACCTCTACCCCACTACCACAGGGCCTGGTGAAGTTAGCAGCTGCTCTAGAGATTAGCTACTATGTTACCTCCTCAGGCCACACAGGCTCTCCAATCACATTTCTGCTCATTGCTAAAGTCTATTCTGCTCCTGTTTACAGGCTAGTTCTATTTTCTCAGTTACTATTCCCTCACTTAATTTACCTACATATATAATTGGATCGGTCAAGCTTATTCTTGTATTAGGTCTGTTTCATTTGATCAGGTACACAGGTCCAGTCTATTCAGCTGGGATGGTGGCAAGGCCCATGGCCACCTAGATATCCTATGCATGAGTGGAAGATTCCCCCAGAAACCATCAGATGGAGGAGGACACCAAGTGATGAACCATTCTAGCAAACACCAGATAGTTGTCCAAGGCTTTCAAGGCAGCATGATGTCAGTTTTAAGAATTTGTCAATGTTTGCAATTAATAGGACCATTAGTAAAACTGATTTTATTAGAATATTCTCCATGAAATTATGTCTAGGAGACTGTTGCTTCTTTTGGGAGCATGAATCTGAGCAGTTTGGTCTTCTCCTGAAAGGTGCGTTTTTCCAAATCATGTTATTCAATTATGTGCAAAATAAAGGTTGCAAATTGATAGCTGGCCGAGCAACTGTGTGCACTCTTTCCCAAATTTCAGCTTATTTCTGACAAAATCTCATTCTTATATCATGAATAATCTTTCACCTGAGACCTGCATTACCATAGTACACAAGTTGCATACAAGTTCTTCTAACCATAGCAAGTTCTTTCCTGCTTCATTATATTGTACATGTGAATCCTCCACTTTCCTATTTGGAGATCAGACAGTAGCAGTTACAAGATCCTGAGTATTAGGATGAAATACTAGCATACTGATGTACCATTTACATGGTCCTACTTCTCATTAAAGTCCCATATAAAAATAGATCAAATAGGGGCACCTGGGTGGCTCAGTTGAGCATCCAACTTCAGCTCAGGTCATGATCTCACAGCTAGTGAGTTTGAGCCCAGTGTCAGGCTCTGTGCTGACAGCTCAGAGCCTGGAGCCATTTCGGATTTTGTGTGTCCTCTCTGCCATTCCCCCACTCACATGCGCGCTTTCTCAAAAATAAAACATTTAAATAAAAAAATAGATCAAATACAGTCTCTTGTTAACCATTTGGTTTGAAATTGTTCATTCTTACAAGATTGTACTGTAATTATGTAGTTTGCTAGGTTGTATAATTGTCTATTTACCAGCTAGGTCTTGACAGTACAGTAGTTCCAAAATAATCATTAGCTTGGTTAAAAAGTTGTTAAAGCACTTTAGCTTTAATAACCAACTTCCAAGAAAGATCCTAAGGAACAAATGATAAAGGAGCTTAAATCCTCAAAATCCAGACTGAGGGAAACTGAGGACAACTAACAGGTTTATTCAGTAAGCATGCACACACATACACTAGTGAGAGAAAAGATCTAGACTTAAGGAACACGTTTACCAATTTTAACTCATGGACTGTATTTGTAGCCTTATTTGAAAAAAAAGGTCAAAGTCATTTGAGAAAATTCAAGCACTGCATATTTGATGATTAATCCAGATCTATGCCTACCTTGAAATTTTCACCAACATTATCAAAATAAGCATTTTCCCAGAAGACAAACTCTGGTATTCAGTAAAATCTTACCTAACAGCTCTGAAATTCCATTATGAAATCAGGTAAGGGATCTAAACAGGTTTCCTACTACTGTAATATTTTCTAACTGCAACAAACAAGTTTCTTTCACTAAGTCTGTTGTGTTAGTTGGGAAAATTTCTGCTCATGTCCAACACCATCTGGTATGGAAGGTGTTCCAAGCAGTAAACTGCTTCAGAGAGCTCCTCATCTTCCCTGTGTGGGGGTATTTTAAAAGACAAGGAGAAAAATAAACATAGTACATAATTTACTAGCTGTCTCATGTTTGCAGCCAGAGTTTCTGTACACCTCGGTATGAATGTAATTCTTTAGCTTATATAGTTAGGTTATGGATCTCCAATAAAAATTTCAGTTGAATTTCCTAGTTTTTTTTAAGCTATAACAAAAGCTGTATTGAGTTCTGAGAAGAACATCAAAATTCAAACTCTACTCTTTAAAATTCAGAATGGAGACTCAAATTCTAATTTACTTGCCCAGGGTCACAGCCAGGACTAGATTCCAGACTCTAATCCTAGAGCATCATTTTTCCAATGTGATGTTGCTTATTTTCAAGCTCTAAATGTGATCTATCATTTGATTTTGGCTAGGCAAGAATAGAGGAAAGCAAAGTTCCAGAACAATTATATATTAGATACTATTTCTAGTAAAATGCCACCTGGATAACTTTACAAAGTGCTACATTTCAAGAGGGGGGAAAAAGGCTAACTTTATACTTAGACCATTAATTTTTATAGCTTAAAAACAATCATGTAGTCCATTGCCATAGAATCAGGACAGCCAGTTGCCACAACCCAGCAGCATTCTCTCGACCAGGTCACTCCAGCCTCTCTAGGCATTAGCTTCAAATATGGAACATGTCACTTAACCATACAGAGGATTCTAGCACAAATTCGGGTTCTGTAGTGTAAAATTTAGTTTCTCAGGCTACTTTTCATTCTAAAATTGTCAGTTTTTAAAGAATAAGCTTCACATTATAGTCAAGAAGTTATGCTGTAATAAAGCTAGCCCTGATGTTCTACAAACTACAATACCACAACAGACATAACTGGCTTTTAACAGACTGCTCATAAAGCTGCCAGGATGACCTTTTTGAAATATAATCCCATGTTTAAGATCTTTCTGGGGCCTCCCCAACACCTGCTGAATCAAGTCCAAATCCCTTAATGTCGTGTGAAAGAAACATGGTATCCTGACTTCCATCCACTTGCCTTTTTGTTTTCTCCTGCCACTTTATACAAAGTAATGGTTTACACACTAAGTAAAACAGGTTAATTTTTAGTGGTTTCTGTTAAATATAGAATATGAATAGAGACTATAGGACATAGCCAGTAAAGAGTTCACTGTACTTTAGCTAGTTTCATTGTTTAGAAAGTAAAGCAAATCATTTCATAAGTAGATAAATCCTGTAAGTATCCAGAAGATGATTATATACTTACCTAGAAGGTGAATATAGTTTCTTCCCTTTGTCTAATTGTCTTGATAAGGTAGTCTTGTGAATCTATCCTCAAATGTGGGTTTTTCTTTCCCAAAGATTTAGTAGAAATATAAATTCATTAAAAACCTATCTATATGTCAAATGATGTTCTGTGTGCCAAGACATAGCAGTGAGCAAATGCCCCTGACCCATGGGCTCATACTTTGTGGGAAGGTATGAACACTACATCAGTCAGTGTGCCATATCAGTGCTGAGAATAAAGCTGCAGACGGAAGAGGATATTTTAGAGGTCAGCAAAGGCTTCTGGTAAGGTAGTATCGCCTTTTAACCTGGGAATGAGGAAGACAGTTATGCAGGTAACTGGGAAAGTAAAGGCTCTGAGAGTAAAGACTGAGCAGGTGTGTACTGTTAGGTGAGCAAGAAGGGAGCTTTCCTGGCCTGAGTGGTGTAGGTAAGAGAGAAGAGCAGGTGAAAGGTCAGAGTGAATGTGGACATGGGGTATGGGGCCAAAGTGGAGCATATCTATGGTAGTCAGTTACAAGCAAGGCACCCCATGAATTGCCTTACATAGTTTACCTTCATCTATGAGGTAGGTATCTCTACTAGAGGGAATAAAACAGGTCAAACATAAGGTCCAAATCTTAGGAGTTGGTACTGCAATCTGTCCTCCTGGTCTACCAGACTCCAAGTTATTTATTGGCTATATAGATCTTATGTATAATTTCAGAAATATTTTAAGGTTCCTATTATGCAGAAGTATTTTTTAAAACAATTTTATTTTTGAGAGCACATGCATGCACACGAGCTTGGAGGGAGGGAGGGAGCGGGCGGGGGTGGGGGGGAAGACCACAGAATCTGAAGCAGGCTCCAGGCTGAGCTACAGCACATAGCCTGATGCGTGGCTGGAACCCACAAATTGCGAGCTCATGACCCTAGCCAAAGCCAGACGCTTAACCAATGTTTTTTATTGAAAGTGAATTAAAAATTTTTTAAAAAGATAGTGTAAGGTAATGCTTTTTTTTCTGCTGAAAACAAGACCTACTGCAATGACAGGACAGGCCCAGAAATGAAGATTTTAGCCAGATAAGAAAACAAGCTTAACTTTTCCTATCATGTGATTCTCCACTTTAAAATTGATATTTGGCAAAACTAAAATAGGAGAAATAAAGTTGACCTTAGTTTTTAGTAGGTCAATGAAGTAGAGTTTAGTTAATGATGAATTTGCTTGTTTTTTTAAACACACAAACTGCCCTTTTAGTGAGCCTCTAAAACTGCAGTGGTCCTATGTTTTTACACTCCCTTTTGAGTCTACTCCTTTTATTTTTAGGATATTTTGGCAGAGAAAAGTTACTATTGCCCTTAAGATGGTCTTAAAAGGAAAACATGAACCAGCACAATCAAATGATTATTAAACTGCTATGTATAACCTTCCTACCTTTCTAGAAAAAATAGAATGTAAAATGAAAGCCTAAGTTCCTGAAGGATATTAAAACTCCATTGAATGTACTAGTCATAAATTTTAAGTCGATCACTTGGAAATCCTCAGTGTTGTAATATAAGGAGTGCAGTGAACCTCTACACTGTTCACTTACAATGTAATTGTTACATAACTAGCAATTTTAACATCCTCACTATGAAAGTACTAACATATAAAGCCATTTATTCTACATATATATTCCCAATACCAAAAACATGGGTGATTTACCACTTACCCATTACTATTTAGTATAAAATGATCAAGATTGTTTACAATTTTCAACATATTTAACTGAAGATACTTCGTAGGGAAGTACTAAACAAAGCAATTCTTGCCAGCCTTCCAGATAGCCTGTAAGGGGTTTCAAGAATTGAGAAATGAACTGGATAAATCAAGGTCAAATGGGTTTTATCACTGGTATAGCATTTAGTCCCTGCAGAAAAGCACTAGAAGCAGGTATTTGATACTACTTCAAAAGCAGCGCAGCTGTAATGATACCACCTTCAGCTACAAGGGGTATAGAAATTGTTTTTAAGCTAACACTAACATCCTTAAATACTACAGATTGTAACTAGAATTTAAAGAACATCTGTTCAATATGTCTTCAAGTATTTTATTGACAGTGAATACTGGAGTACCAACAATGTCATTATGGCTCTGCTCCCTCATTTAATCTTAATGAGCTTCTGTGAAATAGTTCATCTTATTCTGAGGAAATGGTGACGAGTTCAACTCGTATTGAACTAGGCCTAGTATTAGTCTGCCCAGGCAGCTGTAACAAAAACTCTAAGACTAGGTGGCTTAAGTTTTCTCCACTCCGGAGGCTAGAAGTAGCAGATCAAGGTTCTGGCCAGTTTTATTTCTGGTGAAAATGCTCTTCATGGCTTGAAATGTGCAGCCTTCCCAGGGCCTGTCTTTGGTCTGTGTGTTGGGACAGCTCTCTAGTGTCTCTTCCTCTAAGAACAGTTCTACGGAATCAGGCACCATCTTATAACCTCATTAAACCTTAATTTTTAGGCTTAAGCCCTCCCCCACTCGTGCTGTCTCTCAAAATAAAAAGTGAAGCATAGGAACAAATATGACTGTCAGATACGAACCTTTCAAAGGCCTAACAAGGCTCAGGATTTTAAGCTATATAGCACCCTACACATGCAGTTAGGCGCCATGTAAAAACTAGGCTTAACATTTAATACAGTCTCATGCTTTTATTTGCTTGAAGATAGTTTCTCAGAAGCAAAGACCCATCCTTCCCACATGTTTGAATTCAACCAAAAAAGTTTAATAAGGGGCTTAATATATTAAACACCAACATAGCCTTTGCAATACTAAGATTCATCTTTGCTAGGAACACAATTATTCCTTTGAAAAATCAAGTCAAAGCAGACACATCAATTACATTTAGTCAAAGGTTACAAGGGGATAATCAGCATCAACCATGATCCATAGTCAGCAATTATCACCTTGTGAATACTACCTAAAGGCAAAATTTAAGAAGTTTCTATAATCACTTCAAATAGAGAGATTAACATTCCTAAAAGCAGATCAATATGCATTATAAGTTAGACCCCAATGTAAGGTTAACCTACAGTTAACAGAACTCTGCATAACTATTCAACTATATTCATTCTCAGGCTTAGACTAAGTCCTAGCCCATGTTTTGCCACAAAACTTTAACAGGGAGCTAATGCATGTTTTTTCCTAGGAACTTGTAGTTTAGAAGTTATTTAATTGCCTCAACACAATCCCTTCAATATTTGTTACGTATTGTCATCTACTTAAACACATCTTAGAAATGTTAACCCCTTGGTTCTCAGTGGTCAGTTTTATCCCCATGAAATAAATGGCCATGTATGGAGACATTTGTGGTTGTCACAATTATTGGCTGGTGAAGGCTGAGAAAGGTGGAAGCGATACTCATGGTGGGGGGGGGGGGTAGGTAGAAGTTAGGGAGGACATTGCACATCCTACAAATAGCCCTCCCATAACAAAGAAAGTGCCAATAATGCTGAGGTTTAGAAACCTTGAATTAACCTGGGAACTGGGCTAGTGCAGCAGGCACAGAGCTAGTTACTACAAATACAAACATGGATTTGAGTCCAGGGACCTGGCTTCCATCCTTGGCTCCATCATCTACTGATACTGGGATCTTCCAGGTTTTGCAGCAGAACAGTCAGGCAATGTACCTAATTCCACTTCAGTTATTGTGAGGACAATAGGAGATACTACGTGCAGAGTGGCTAAGACAGTGACCAGGAATCAACAGATGTAGAACCAAACGGTAACGGTCACAGCTCCTAGCTCCTCTAGGAGCTTAAAGAGACCACTTAACATGGGATCTTCAATAGAATCCTGGAACAGAAGGATATTGAGGTGAAAGCAGAGAGAGTCAGAAGTTACAGACTTTAGTTAATAATCCTGTATCAGTAGATGAGGTCAAACTCAAAAGAGTATTTCACCAACTAAGGACTATCAGAAGACAAGTGAGACACATACCAGAGGACTGAACTCTATTAAAAGATAAATCCTAGGACATTTAGGATATAAAAACCTTACACATTTCCCAGAAGAGATTTTAAAACCTTATAGAATTGTCAATATAAATGAAAAGGGCCACATTTTAGTCAATCAAAACCTCATCAAGATTTAAAAGGTGTGTGGATAGCTGTTAAAACAATGTCGTGACAGAAATGGTGGGGGGGGGGTGGCAAAAAAACCTTCCCATACTATTATCCCAAGACATATAGTGGTTACTGTTTTTGCTAGTCCAAAATTTATCACGTTAGATAGTTCATGCTGAATAGAGATGGCCTCTGAAGACCAGGCTACAGACAGGTAGAATATATAAATTTGTCTCTTGAAACATTTAAAAAATTGTGTTAAAGTATTGGCTCTAAGTCAGATTGAGGAGAACACACATGATGTACTATGAATGTGCCTAGTATCACTTTTCCAGGGAGTTCAAGGAATTAGGTGACAATATAAAGGGATAACATATTCTTTTCTTATTGTAGTTATCTACATTACAAAGCTAGTGTCTGAAGTACTGGCAGAAGGTTGGTATATAGTGTTTTGTTTTGTTTTGTTTTATTTTAAAACACAAGTCAGGTCCCTATCCTCGTAACCCCTTTAAAGAACAGTTACAATTAGAGAACAGTGCAAGGCTTCTTCCAGCATGCACAGTAGTGAGGGAGTTTTGAGTTGAATTGTAGCAGTGCCAGAATAGGTGGAATCCTAAGCCATGTGCTTGGTATTAATTCGAAATTAGGGTCCTCACAGATGTGATCATTTTAAGGCAAGATTATGACGGCCCAAACCAATAGGGCTGGTATCCTTACAGAAGGCAGACCCACAGAGAGGAAAGCCACATGACAAGAGTCTGAAATAAGGACACATATACAAATGAAGGAATGCTAGGAATTGCCAATACCAACCAGAAGCTAGGAGGAAACAGCTAAGGCTCCCCTACAGCCTTCAGAGGTAGTAGAGGCCTGCTGATTCTTTGATTATGGACTGCTAGCTCTTCACAGAGACAATAAGTCTGTGGTTTTAAACACTTTGTGGCACTTTGACAGTCCTAGAAACTTTGGCTTCCACTACTGTGTCAACAGGACTGTGAAGGCCACCAAATACGGAAGAGGGATTAACAAATGCCAACAGGTAAGGAATCCAACCATAGTAAGCAAAACAAGGGAAAAAGCACAGTGAGCCCCCACTGTACCTGCTGTGCAGAGGAGAGTGGTCTTTTCCCTGAGTTCACATCTACTTGCCAGCACTGCTACTCCAAGAGTCAACTTGATTTTGAAATACATATTCCTTTGCAGCACCTAGGAACCTATTCACAAACACCTGCAGCCTAGAATTGGTATTTTAGCTGCTAAGACAGGTGCTATGTTTTCTCATCAGATAAAATCTAGGAACTTCCTTCACTTAGAAAGTGAACCTGAAGACTTCAAGACAGTTTCCAATTAGCATTTGAAAAAGCTTTGAATTCTTAAGTCTTGAAGGATTTCCCTTCACTCCAAATCTAGAACAAGGGAGAATTCTGAATTTCACCATTAGGAGTTTATCTGAATTGTTCAAACAGGAAAAGGGTAAGACCGGTATTAATCTTTCTTAATACAAACGAAAAGTGGTCTTCTTTAAAAATTTGTTAGTAGCCTTTTGAAGATTAATAAGGGCATAAGTTAGTAACGATACAAGACTGGGGCCACCAAGATGCATCCACTTGACCTAAGTGGCTCACTGATTACTGTCACCTGAAAGGAATCAGTTTTACTGGTTGGCATTTTGCATATGAAAGACTTTATTCCATGGAGAACCCAACTCCTCGAGCACCCCAAAATGCAGTACCTGAAAGGGGGATTGGTTGTTTTTTTTTTATATTTATTTTTGGGAGCGTGAAAGCAGGGCAGGAGCAGAGAAAGAGGGGTACAGAGGAGCCTAAGTGGGTTCTGTGCCGACAGGCTGACAGCAGCGAGCCTGACACAGGACTCAAATTCACCAACAGAGCTGGTGAGACCATGACCTGAGCTCAAGTGGAAGGCTCAACCGACTCAGCCACCCAGTGCCCCAGGGTTGCAATTCATTTTAAAGAGGAAGAGCCAGCTGTCATCTGGTATCTTAAGTATTGTGAATCACTTGTTTACAGAGTTGCTAGAATCAAGATTTTAGAACTAATCCTCCAATACCATTCACTAGTTTGCACATTAGAAGAATCCAAGATCCCAGGCAAAATGCCCTAAAATGTAACACTCGGTTGGCACAATGTACCAACTTCTCTCCTAAAGTCCTGTTAGTATTAAAAAAAAAAAAAAGTCAAGAACTTCTAACTAGTCTATAAAACATTTTTAAAGATTTTTTTTTAGTATTTTTGAGAGCGAGACAGAGACAGTATGAGCAGCAGAGGGACAAAGAGAGAGGGAGACACATAATCTGAAGCAGGCTTCAGGCTCTGAGCTGTCAGTACATTGAACTCACTAACTGCGAGATCATGACCTGAGCCGAAGTCGGACGGTTAACTGAACCACCCAGGCGCCCCTATGAAACATTTCTTAACCAAAGCGCAACTAATACATCTATTTTCTGCCAAGTTCCTGTCCCTGGAACTCGCATTACAAACTTCTCATCTTTCCAAGTTAGAAGAATCTGGGAAAGGAGCTGCACTCCTGAATCTTATCAATCTAGAGATCAAGGTGGGCAACAGCGGTACTCCTACTGGGAAGCCAAAGTTTATAGCTCAGACAGGGCAAAAACTCTATGAATCCCAGATATCGTCACGCTTATCACAAATAACGCTACAGACGTATGCGGGAGCCGGGCACACATTGTGTGCAAAGACGCGAAGTTGGGAGTAACTTCAGCACAAAGCTGGCCTACAGGGCAATTCACTAGCGGGAAAGGAACCTAAGACACGTACACCACAGAGGCGGCTTTCAGAGGTCGTAAAAGTCCACTCTTTGCGGCGGGAGCCCAGACCCATACATCCCCACACGGCCTCCCACGCTTTCCGCACCAGAGCCCGGCCCGCGTTCCCCACCCTGCCTGGGTCTGGAGGGGGTCGTTAGCACCTACCCTTAGGCCTCTGCGCTGGGTCTTGGACAGGACAGGTTCAACTCTACCGCCTTCTCTGAACCATAGTCAGGGCTGTGGCTGCCGGGCCTTCACCTGCTCAGCCGGCCGCACCTCGAGGGGAGCGTTTCCCGCCTTCCCTCACGCCGCCGATTAATAGACTCCTGGGCTCTGGGGAGGGGCTCCCGACATGCCTTGCACCATGCCCTGCCCCCGCCCAAGGGCTGCACGTGGAGGTTGTGGCACGGGAGGCACACGAGGTCTTTGTCTCCTGGCAGCCAGGTAATTGAGGCCAGCTGGGGCTAAGGGCAGGTGCCAGGTGCCTCGGCAGGACACCCTTACAGCAAGTGGCCAGGTGGCAGTACTTCGTGAGGCCCGCCCCCATCCAGCATGCATGGCGGTGTGACTAGCAGCACGCAAGCTCAGGGGTAAGTGCTTAGCCAACCCAGACTCAAACATAATTAACCCAGGGTCTGGCCAAACCAACCATCATTAAATGGGGACTGATTAAACTCCTTAACCTTTCTGTGCCTCGATATCCTACCCCCGGTGATGTGGAGGTAATATTAGTTCCCACTTCATGAGTCTTTTGTGAGAATTACACAAACTAACCAGCATGTAGTCACTGGGTCTGGATCATGAGTGCTTAAATGAGGTCATGGTAATAAAGGTTCCTAGTTTGTCACATATTCCTCCCTGCAAGGAACAAATAAATCCTAATCTGGCCTATCAGAGCAACGTCATATTTTTTAATTAATAGACTTTCTTTTTAAAGCAATTTTAGTTTTACAAAATAATCAGAAAGGACAGAGTGGCCATAAGCCACCTCCCATCCCTGCCCTGCTCACAGATTCCCTTATTATTAATATGTTGTGTTTCTGTGGTACACTTACTATAATGATGAACTATTATTGATACATTCTTATTAACTAAAACGCATAGTTTATATGAAAGATTCACACTTAAGTCTTGTATAGATTTATGAGTCTTGACAAATGGGTAATATCATATATCCAACATTACAGTATTATACAGAAAACTCCGCCTGTCCTAAAATGTCCTATGTATTCATCCCTCCCTTCCTCAACCCAAACCCTGGTAACACTGATTTTTTTGTTTGTTTGTTCTGTTTTCTCTATAGTTTTGATTTTCCCAGAAGGTCATACACTTAGAGTCATACAGTATATAGCCTTTAAGATTGTATTCTTTCACTTAATAATACTCATTTAAAGTTTCTCCATGTCTTTTAATAGCTTAATACCTCCTTTATTTTTAGCACTGAATAATATTCTAATGCATAGATGTACCACAATTTATCCATTCACCTTCTAAAGAACATTTTGAGTACTACCAAATTTAGGTACTTATGAATATGTGTGTAGGTTTTATATGGCCATAAATTTTCAACTCCTATGGGTAAAAACACAATTGCTGGGTCACATAGTAAGGTTATGTTTTGCTTTCTAAGAAGCTATGAGACTATCTTCCAAAATGACTGCTCCATTGTACATCTCTACCAGCAGTGAATGAGAATACCTGTGGCTCCACACTGTCACCAGCAGTTTGTGTTGTCAGTATTCTGTATTTTAACCATTCTAATAGCTATGTAATGGTATTAAATTGTTCAATTCCCCATTCCTTAATGGCATAAATGTTGAATATCATTTTTTTTCTATTCGTATATCTTCTTTGGCATGATGTTTGCTTTGATCTTTTGCCCTTTTGGGGGGGCTATTTGTGTTCTTATTGAGTCTTAAAGGTTCTTTATACGTTATGGATACAAGTCGTCCATCAGATGTGTGTTTTCAAATATTTTCTCTCAGTATATGGCTTGTCTTTCTGTTCTCCTTCACAGAGCAGAAGCTTTTCATTTTAACAAAGTCAAACTTTTATTTTTCCCATGGAAGTGCATTTGATATTGATATTGTATGTACCTAGGTTTTCAAAACTTAAAGCATCTAGGTTTTCTCCTATGCTATCTCTGGGCAGTTTTTAAATTTTGCATTTAAAATTTATGTCTGTAATCCAGTTTGAGTAATTTTTCTTGAAAGGTGTATTATCCATGTCTACATTCATTGTTCTGCATGTAGATGTACAGTTGTTACATCATCATTGAAAGACTATCTTTTTTCTATTGAATTGCCATTGCTTCTTAGTCAAAGATCAGTTGATAATATTTGTGTGGGTGTAATTATGGGCTCCCTATTCTATTCCATTGGTCTATTTGTCTAATACCACACTATCTTGATTAATATAGCTTTATGATAAGTCTTGAATTCCTGTGAGGAGGCCAGGGACCAGATAAAGCAGCACTCTGTAGATCATAATGAAGAGTTGAAATTATACTTTAAACAATAACAAAAGCCACTTACGAGGTTTCAGTGGAGACTAGCATGATCTGATTTAATTATTTATGTGCTTACTTACCATTTTTTTAAGACTTCCCTGAATGTTTGGAGAATGGGTAGATGGAGCCGAGAATATAGAATCAGGGAAACTGGTTAGAAGGTTTTGAAGCAAGTTAAAACTCTTAGAAGAGTCAGATGTCAGATTAGCCCGACATAAATATCTCCTTTCAAATTTATTCCTGATTCAATAAGCATGGAGTCTGAACTGAAAATAGAAGCTGTGCAGAAAAGATCTGTTCATAAATTCAAGAAACCAAAGGTAAAATCTGGCAGACTCTGATAGTGTAATATTAAGAGGGAGATGTCAGGCTTAGATCATCTCTAATAGCCTGTAGTTTAACTGACCGTGTGCTCCCTTCCTTAGTGCGTTTTACAAGGTGCTTAAGCTTAAAGAAATAATCTGAGGTTAGTTGAGGAAGATGAGGATAATTAAATGGCCATTTTGTTCAGGTGTATCTTGAAAGATATTTACTGCTCTTTGAATCAAATGTCTATTAGTTTCTTACTTGAATGTTTCATAGGCCCAGTAGCAGTAGCTGCCCATCTAGAAAGTTGAGTCTGCAACATGATTTCCTAAATTGAAAGCTAAATTACCCACCTCATGTGTTAGGACATGAGGACAGGTTCTTTATCTACCCTTTACCTACTGCCAGCTCCTACTCTTCCTCTACAGTATTTTTACCAAGGGTTAAAATCACACAACAAGTTGAGTAAAACATGAGGCTGAAAATAAATCTGAGCAGTATTTGCAAAAAGGACAATAAGCAATAGACGAGTGCTTGAGGATGCAGGCTTGGAAACTGTAGTGTTTGTATTTGAATATCGGCTCTACCAACTGGCCGTTGACCTGGCCACTTTTATTTTCATTTATCTTCTTACATATTAGTTTCTTCATGTGTAAAATGGAAATAAAACTAGTAACTTGATCCTAATGGTTTGAGAATTGAAGCCTGCCTACAAATCTCAGCCTTCTTTATTCCCAGGAAGAACAGGAAACTGATTATGGGTAAGCTCTAGAAGTCTTTTCCGTAGCAAATGACGCAGAGGTAGCTTTAGACAGACATGATTCAACAACCATACTAAAAACAATAGGGATTAATATCTTTCAAGATTCTTCCTTAGGAGAGGATGGATGCAACATGTGGTATGCATGATGCAATCTACATCCTACTAAGTAATGACTTACATGCAGATGTTCTAGAGTTGTTGGAATCATCAAGACTCTGTTGATTTTTAAGTCTAACCCATCTGGCTACTATTTACCCCATCCCCATACAACTGCTACCCAGAATCTTCAGACCCCTTTAGCTGAATTTAACAGAAGATAGGCAAAGAGAAGGAGACCCATGCCATATGGATTTCAAAAGGCTTTTATCCTTGAGGCTTAATATAAGTAGGAGCTGACACATTAATCACTCAACAACCGGATGGCATTGAGCCAGGAAATTACATTTCCTGGAGTATTTTGTGGAAGTGATGAAAATAATAAGCATTACTTTGGTTTCCTGGGCTCTTCAGGCCTAACCAGAGTAACTGAAATCCAAGTCTTTTCATAGTATTAGTCTAATATTTTGTTGAGCTGGCTAGAGAGCAGTATTTGGCCTCAGTTGGAACTTTGTATGGAAGCCTGGAGACAAAAGAAGCAGTCCTTGAATCTCACTTGCTTACAGCTCCCTACTCTCAGAATGATGAAGTGTGTGTTGGGAGGTAAGGGTACCTTTGTCTATAGTTTTTTGCTAAAGGCTGAGGATGGGGAGAAGTTATTAAAGCAAAATCTGGGGCACCTGGGTGGCTCAGTTGGTTAAGCGTCTGATTTTGGTTCAGGTCATGATCTCACAGTTAATGAGTTCAAGCCCCACTTCGGGTTCTGTGTGGACAGCTCAGAGCCTAGAGCCTGCTCAGATTCTGTGTATCCCTCTCTCTCTGCCCCTCCCCTACTCATGCTCTTTTTCTCTGTGTCTCTCAAAAAATAAATAAACATTAAAATATTTTTAAAAGAAAGCCAAATCCACAAGGCATTCTTCCTGCATATGGGTGGAAGAAACATTATATAGACTATAAAGTACTACTGGTATTTCTGGAGGAATTCTACAAATATCTCCCCATGAAGATATGATTGCTTTGGGAATGATAACTATGACACAACAAAAACTATTGGATAGTGGTAATACATCCAAATTCTAGATGCCTTCTCATCCATGTTCAATACATGTATCAGTTTTGTAGGACTGTCATAATAAAATACCACAGATGGAGTGGCTTGCGTTTATTTTCTCACAGTTCTGGAGTCTGGAAGTCTAAGATCAAGGTGTGGGTTTCTCCTGAGGTCTCTCTCCCTGGCTTGCAGACCAGCTGCCTTCTCACTGGATCCTTAAATGGACTTTACTCTGTGTGTGCACACCCTCTATATTTTTTCCTCTTCTGATAAGGATACCAATCATAATGGATCAGGGCCTCACCATTATAATCTTATTTAACCTTAATTACCTCGTTAAAGCCCTATCGCCAAATATGGTTACATTCTATGGTACTGGGGATTAGGTCTTCAACATTTGAATTTTGGTGAGACACAATTCAGCCCATTACAATACCTAAAGAACATGTCAGCTTGATATGGTGCACCTGTCTTTGCAATGGCCAAGGAAGATAATGCCATCAACCATCCATGTGACAGTGAGTAACAGTGAGACTTATCCCTAGAAAATAGCTTTTGTTGCAATGGTATGAAGACTGAAGACTAAGTATGTAGTGACTTCAACTTTTAAGAGTAATGGCAGCCTAGAGTTTAGAGTACTTGAAACACTAAGGTGGGTGTTCCTGAGAAGCGTCACCTAGATTGATAACTTAGAGAAGTATAGGTACATTTAAGTAAATCTTAACTGTACTTCTTAATCTTCTCTTGGCTCTCCTCAGAAATTTCTGAGTCTTGTCAGTATCTCTGGTTTTATTCCAGAAATCTTAAAGCATGTTTCTGTCCAACTTGAATAAAGATCCAGAGGAACTTTATACTATCTATATTCAAAATGAAATAGCAACACTAAATGACAGTAAGAATAGTTCTCAGACTTTGCTGCTTGCCCTGAGTATTCTAAGAAAGACACATATTTACCAAGTCACGACAATAATAGATAGTGTTTGTTAAGCAACTATTTTGTGTTTTTTTTTTCAAGATCTTTACAAGTGTTATTTTGTCTTTACAACAGCACTGTGCTTTAGATTGTATTGTTATATTCATGTTGTGATGAGAGAATTGTGTAGGAGAGAGATTTTAAAACTTGCCCCAGTGTAAAGAGCTTAGCAAGAGATAGGGTTGTAATTATGACTTAATCAGATTTAACCAATCTTTGTGCCTCCTTCCTGGTTATAAAAGACATATTTATATTATGAAAGTTATTCTCTTTTAAATGGTAATTACATGAAAGAGATTAACAAAAAGAAGCAATGGAAGGAACTTGCCCTAAACACCTCTGAATGTTTAGTGTTGGGTCTTTAAGAAATTGAAAATACATATAAATGCATACTCATGAAAAAAGCTTAACATTTGCCACTCTGAATGTTTGGGATGAAATCTGCTTTGAAAGCTGGGGAAAAAAGTCAAAGATCTTAAACCAAAGAAATACTGAGGAAATATCACTATCAAATATCAGGAACACTGCTATGTTTGTATCTCCCACTAGACCCCTCTTGTTCTATGGTTACTACTTTAATCTAAACCACCTTTTTCCCCAGCACCCTTGTAATGTCAATCGATACAGCTTCCCCTGGTACCAAATTCTAACATAACTGATTTCACAACTCCATTTTTTATTTAATCTTTCAAGTGATTGGCATAACAATTGTAGCACAGACTGATTTATATTAAAATGAATGTTCAGAGCTCATTTTAAATAAGTCTTCCATTTCTTAAAAAAAAAAAAATGAAAACAAACCAAATGAGGAGATGTACAAGATAATATGGTGAAAGTGTGCACTCATCCACACATGACCTCATCTTCAAAGCAAACTCCCCTGAGTTACTTTCTTTTCTGTACCTGGATTGACTTCATGACCATTAATGACTAAATCATATTGAAAAGGAGACAATGCAATCAATGTAAGGCACCCGAATGCTATAAAAATCATCAAAAACTGGAATTTGTGCTGACATACATGCTATTCCTATAGTAAAAAAATATTTTTTTATATTTTATTTTTTAATGTTTATTTTTATTTTTGAGAGAGAGAGAGAGAGAGGCAGAGAAAGAGGGAGACTCAGAATCTGAAGCAGGCTCCAGGCTCTGAGCTGTCAGCACAGAGCCTGACGCAGGGCTCAAACCCACGAACCATGAGATCATGACCTGAGCTGAAGTTGGATGCTTAACCGACTGAGCCACCCAGACACCCCAAGTTTTTTTTTTAATTAAAAACATTAAAAAACGCATCCTGTTAAGTTATATGTAATATTTTTTTTAATTTAATGTTTATTTTTGAGAGAGACAGAGACAGAGTATGAGTGGTGGAGGAGCAGAGAGAGAGGGAGACACAGAATCCGAACCAGGCTCCAGGCTCTGAGCTGTCAATACAGAGCCAGACACGGGGCTGGAACCCATGAACTGTCAGATCATGACCTGAGCTGAAGTCGGATGCTTAACCAACTGAGCCACCCAAGGGCCCTGTATTACTTATTTTTATTTCTGTTTTCAGCAAACTCATATGAGTTTTTTTTTTAAGAAAAACTGTACCACACATGCTAGAATAGAAAACATAAGTTAAACACTAGGCTAAGAACCCAAAGAGAAACTCGTAGGAGCCATGAGCACATATAACAGCTAGCTAGCGTGTTATTTTAGAACTCAAAAAGACTTTGAGGTCCTTTACGTGGATGTCCTTTAGTGCTATTTCCTGTTGTTTCGATTTTTATTGTGAACTCTTACCTGATTGATCCAGGTATAGAAAACAAACCTGAGTAACCTGGCTTGTTATGTACAAGTTGAACTGGCTAAGTAACATTGTAATGTTTTGCCAGTTAATGCATTGTGATCTGCTCGCATTCCATAGTCTGTTGCATTGTAATTCCTTCACATATATAATAAGGTGACTGACACATGTGATTCCTAACACCTTTGTCACTAACATCCATCCTCCAATCTTATTAGAATTCAGATGTGTCATTCTTCATGAGACAGCTTTCTGTAAATAATACAGGGTAAACACAGCCCACTGGATACAAACAATATAACATTACTATTATAATTTCATATTTACATAATATTTTCTTTGTATATATGGATTTTGATCAATCTTTTGTTTTTATTTTTTCCATGACTGGCCTCTCTTCCCTTCCTGAGCTCTCCCCTGTGTTAAAAAGCTGACACCCTTTCCCTTGGTAAACTTTATGTTGTGCTATATAACATGGTGTGGAAGTACTATAATCTATTCAGTCTTTTATTTATTTATTTTTTGGCTTTCATCTTTACTTATTTTTCTCTACTATGATCATGTGTTCATTAAATATCTTTGATAAAAGTCTATATCTATTTGTACTTAATTTCAGGACTTGAGACTTTACCTTACTTCCAAGCTACCCCAAACCCAAAAAACTTTATTATGGCCCCTTGACAGAAAAATTTTGCTAACTCTTGGTCAGGATCTCATAGTTGGATTTTAACAGAGACCACTTTTCTTCTTCTGTTCTTAAAGTGAAATTTGAGGTAAAATCATGTTTTTAAGCTCCAGAATAGCTTTTTTGGAGGGTGGGGAGGGGTTCTTATTATTTTTTGCAATCAGTTATTGCTGGTGTGTGTGTGTGTGTGTGTGTGTGTGAGAGAGAGAGAGAGAGAGAGAGAGAGAGAGAGAAAGAGAGAGAGAGAGAGAGTTTTTGAGTTTGGTTTTAGATTTTAATACTGCTCACTGGTCTCCTATTTACTCTTCCTAATTTTTGTCTTGTTTTGTTTTCACTCAGTTCTCGTTAAACCGTTTAGTTCCACTAAGTCTGTGTTCTGGTTATTCTGCCTGATTATCCTCTTTGGCTATTGGGCCTCCTCTGGAGGGCTGTTATTTCTCTTCTGGGCTTCAAGAAACTCAGGTTTGTTTGTGATAGTGCCCTCCCACTGTAGAAACCCTGCAAGTACAAAGACAATGGAGTCTGGCTCTTTAGGCTTGCATCACAGGACAGGCTGTCAGCACTCTGCTGGCAAGGAAACCTTGCTCTTCTCCAAGATCCCCATATTCTCATAGTGGCAAAGCAGGAAATGTCTGAGCCTTCAAGCCCAACTACCATTTATACTTTCTTTTTTAAATGAGATGTTAAGGTGAAGGAATAGTTACACATATTCCTTCACTTCAGCCAAGGGAGCCAAGGGTCAAACTCTTTGTCAGATGCTCTGTCCTCCAGCCCATTTCCAGCACCTTGAAGATAATTCTCTAACAGTTTTATCCATGCCTCAGCTGCACCCAGCTGCCCAAAGATCACAGCATTTGTTGTATGATAAGAGGGAAGTACCATAGAATTGGGACCAAAGGAAAATGGAACCAAGTTCTAGAATCCCTATGCACATGTCAAAAGCTTTTAATTATATTGTTTCAATTTAATCTCTACAACATTATTTTAGAAAGAAATGCCAGGATTTCTATAACAAATACAGAGCAGTTGAGGCTAGAAAATCCAGCACTTTCCCTAGATATTAATGACGATAAAGATAACCCAAGTTCCCTAACAATGTATTTTCCACTGTGTAACTTCAGACCAAGAGAGATCATTTAGTTTCAGATAATCCTCTACTTCTGTAAAAATGCCGGAATTCGTTTTCAGAGATTTATTTTAGTCATTTTTCTTTCTGAAGAAGAGCCTGTTTAAACATCATGCCAATTAATATATTAGTTTTGTCATGGATAAGAAAGAAGTGAGGAATTACATTTGACATAAAGAATGCAATATGTCGGAAATGGAAATGATGCATTTTGTTGGTCTAAATGCTTAATTAAGAGAATCAGTTTACCAAGCTCCACTGTTAAGAGCAGAATAGAATTCATTTCCAACTTATTCTATCTGCAAACAACTATTTTACCTAGGGAAGGTGAACTGTTTTACCTAGGGAAGGGATAGAGGGTCTTCTACCCTAAGGAGAGAATTTAGTGGAAGAAAATGTCACAATTCTTTTTAAGACAGCCACCTCCCCTCTGCTATCATGCACAATATACATTTCATTTTATGGTAGCAGACTTTTAAGCCCTAATAACTTATGTATCAAAGTGTAAGCCCAAAATATTATAAGACTGCCTTTATAGGAATTAGATCCATTTTAGAACCAAATACCTAAAGATGGAGAGAGTGAGAAAAAGATCCCATGTAATACATTTGTCATTTTTATGCTCTAGTTCAAAGCTAGATGATTTTCTCTATCGCCATCAATTATCTTTCAAAGGCTGTCAAATATGTTCTCTTTTCCTTCTTGTGCAGCTAGAAAATAGAAATAAGAAATGTGATTTTTAAAGGTAGATAAGTTATCAAAGCAGAAATGCCTTTGAATTAGATCATTCTTCCATAGCATAATGAATTTGAAATCTCCGGTAGAGTTTTCTAAGGAGCATTTAGCAATACTCAGGGAACGTCAAACATTGGGTATCAGTGAGGCTTTTGCCGTAGTCCACACTTTATATGGCAGCCTTAGCAGTAACTGAGAGGGGGGAAGGCCAGTGTCTGATTACACAGTGAGGAAGGATTTCTGACTGGACAGTAGGTGAGCACCTCTAGTGGCTGTTCTTTCACATTTATCAAAAGCAACATCATTTTTTCAGGCATAGTTGGAGGCAGGACTGGATAAGGCTTTGAGAATCACAGAAGTAATAGCTGTATACTTTAGATACTTTTCTGTGCAGGTTGTATATCCAGAGCATCAACTCCTTGGTAAGTGATTCTACATAAAGAGATTTTACAAAATGTACAAAGGATAGAGAGGACTCTTCGACCTTTAATGAATAGAAAACACATTTCCTAATGCAGAGAATCAAGCCATGGGAATGATTTTTATCTATTATGCATGTCACATATTGTTCCCAAAATGATTTAAGATATCTTACAAGGAAGCATAAAATGAAAAGATACAAGTGCCATTAAACACACACACACACACACACACACACACACACACACACACAAATGATGTAGGAACAAAGTAGAATAAGAAAATGTCATCGTAACCCACAAGTCTACTATAGATAAACCACAAAAATAGATCTGAATTACAAATTAGAAAGCTTGTAAGGTATAAAATTTACAATGGCCATGAGATTCAAACAAAACAATTGCTGAGGAGAAGTGCACTATACTTCATACTTAAATCAGATAATAGTTTCTCTTGGGGGTCCTCATGAAAAGGACACTGAGATGCAGATGAAACAGGTGTACCCAGAATGTCACATTCTGCTCTTAAGAGCTGAGAATTTCTTTGTTACAGAACCTTAATCCTTTTGAGGTAAAAAGCAATGTTATGTAATTCATCCCATTTTCTATGTAAAAAATTCCTACAGATTATCTTTATAGGAAAATATCTGTGTCTGTAGTTAAATATGTAGCTATATAGTTAAAGAGATATTTTTAAACCCAGATTTAAAATTAATGTCATATTTAAAAAGCAAGAGGCACATATTACAGTAAGATTTAATGTTATTAAATTCCATAATCAGATTTTTTCTGTAAGAATTTACCTTTAAATTCAGCCTCTTTTTGGCCAAGACACCCCTTTAGTACCAGCCTGTAAGTTATGCTTCTTTAATATCTCCCCAATTCTTCCTCATTCCACATAGGCATCACTACTGCCACCATTCAGGTCCCCATGTCTCATGTGGGCCATTCCTCCAAATGCTTCTTACATTCTAGCTTTGCTATGCCTTGTTTCTCTGTAAGCCAGCCTCCTTTCCACTTCCTGGCTGATTTCTCTAAATTGCTAATATGTTTATGGCCCTCCTGTGTTCAATATTTCAATTGTTCCTATAATGATTTACTTGACACTTTATAACATGTTCTTTTTTTTCCTGTCCAGGAGTGTTTGGAACATTAACTCCAAACACTCATTTTACTTTTTTCCAGCAGCCGTCCTGAGCCACGTGTACTTCCCAAAATTTGGCAATTTTTTTTTTTCGCACGTTCTCTCTTTCTGTCTTTGCACATCCTGTTGTCACTGTTTTAAGTGTCTTTCTTCACCTTAATTTCAGTATGATTGTCACCTCTTCTGGAATCACTTCCCTGGTGCCAACAATGTGGGTTGGCTTATGTTCAGACATGTTCTCTTAGTCCTCTTTGTTTTTCATCTCTATTATAACACTTACCACTATTCAGGCACCTTTACTTCTCAGTCTCCCATGAGACCATGAGCTTTCTAAGGATGGCAAGCATGACTTTTTAGTCCTCTTATTCAACTTCTGATAGACTTACTTGTATTTGCTAGTAATAAAATCAATTTTGATGTCCGTAGTTCTTCCCATGGGGTAGCCTGTGTTATAAAGCTTAGTACATATTTAATTCTTTCAATAACTGTTTAAGGTAGATAGTAATGTTATCTCTAGTTGATAGATAATAAAAGGAAAGATTGAGAGTGTAATCAGCTTTTCAAAGGCCACCTAACTAGTGCATCTAGTACAGAAGAACTAGAACAAAAAGAAAAGGCTAACCAACTTCACTACTTACTTTTTGTTAAAAATTCTATATGAAAAAAAATACCATACTGATGCTCAAAAACAAACCAAAATCTGAAAGTGGAATATGTTTTAGTACAGAAGGATTAAACATTTAATTACCAAAACCTTATACAGACCTGTACAAGGGAGATGAAATTGAATGACAGAAAAAAAAATTAACCTCAGAAATGTCCAAGGCAAATAAGAATGATATGAAAAATAAGACTGTGTCAATAATGTGTTGCTAACTTTCACCTAATACAGGCAATTCTCACTTTGCACAGTAGTACCTCAAGGTAAAAATGACCATGTAAGCTGGAATTGTGCAAAGCAATCATAGTCAATGGGAAAGATTACAATTGCTTAATGATCTTCATTTTGTCAGAACATTGAAAACTATTACTGTAGGTTATAAATGTACAGTAAAATCAAATTAGTAAAATTAACACTTACCAAGTACATTGCAACTTAAAATACTGAAAGCTTGAGAATCACAGTTTTATGTCTTTAAAAAAAGTCTATGAGGACAGTTTGGACTAATGGTATAGAGTGAGCTTATTTTCTATGTCTTGGCAAATTGTCATTCTCCTTTCAAATTTGGGATCAGCTTCCAACATTTCATCCTTGTTGCTTTCCATGTTGGAAAATGCCTCTGAGAGTTCCTTTAACATGAAATATTTGACAGTGTTACTTCCTCTGCGAATGCTTCATCTTTGTTGTCACAACCGTTTTGTTCATATGTATTCATACATACTTCTTTTCGCTTAACTTACCTACTCATTCTAATTTCACTTGGTTTTATTTCTTTCCTTTTGTTTCTGCACCTTCATCTTTGTTGCTCAATTTTCCTTTTAATTATACAATTTTATAAAATGTTGCATGGGTTCCTTTCTGTGAGACAAGGAGGAGGCCCAACTAAATGTTTTGCTGCCTGTGTGTGAACTGGAGAAAAGACAAAGACATGCAGCGACCTGTTACTGACAGACTTTGCTAATTTGCATGGTTCTGATATGCAGTAGCAGAACCATGCAAAATGAGAACTCTTCTGCTTACTACACTACATCTCATGCACTCCATTCAATAAATATCAATACAATAATCACAAGCAGGCACTGTTACAATCCTAATTCTATACATGAGGAAGGTGTAGCAAAGAGCTGTAAAGTCGGTCGTCCATGGTCACACAATTATCGTAGTTAGGATTCAAATCCAGGATCTTTCTTTTGGAGGCTAAGCTCTTAGAACACCCTATTACTCCTGCCATTCTAAATGAATGAATGAAATAATAAACACACTGAATACAGAAAGTTTCCTGTCCTTTGTGATTTTTTCATTAGAATACTATTAATTAATTCTCTGTATAGAGATGAATTGGTTTTAGAATCTCATTACCTGATAATGATAGACACAAATGAATAAATGCATACATACCTTTTTTTTTCAGAATAGATAAAATATATCAAACAAAACACTCTAGCAAGAATGTTATTAATGCAAGTTGGACTTTAATTTAGAATCACTCCAACTTGATGTTAAATTCTTCTACATGTATATAAACTATGTTGTTTTGTTTTTGTTTGTTTTTTGTCTTGCTTATTTGGTGAGGTTGTTGGAAGCTGTGATGATAGCAAAAAGAAGAAGGATCCCTTTGAAGTTCTGATGCAACCATGAGCCCTCTTTGCAGAGAGATACAAATACACTCAGTATTTTGTGTACAATTTAAATGCACGCACTGACCCCCTGAAGTCCATTCACAGACTTCCTAGGAGATTAAGGGCCTGCCTAGATCTTAGTTTCTTAACAGTCTAAAGGTTCATTTCTTTCTCCTGCTGTATCCCTTAGTGAATCTAGGCTGTTAGAGTCTCTGGTATATTACGATACCATCTTCTCAACACAAGGCTTCACCGTTTACCCTTGGAGAAAGTACATGGACTGTCATGCCCCAGCTGTACAGCTTCCTTTGCTTTTTACTTTTCTACCAGCTCTGCTCCTTGCACAGAGTTCAAAAACCAGGATTTTAAACATTCTTACATTCTTTTTTGCCTCCTCCTTTTATTCCACATTATGTCCTGTGTTTGATTGTCTTCAATCAGGTGTCGATTTGATGGTATATTTCCACTCCACCAATAAGTGTCTGTATTGATTACCATCCATGTATTCAACTCATGTTTATTGGATGCAAAAATGTGTGCCTAATGTATTCTTGGTGCTGAGAATACACCGATAAACACTTCATACGAAGATTCTATTCTCATGTGCCTTGCAAGCCCCTGAGGACAGAGGGATAAAAAAACAAGTAAAAGTTAATTAAGTACTGAATTTAGTATGATAGTATGTTCACAAAAGTAAATTTAAAGGTGATATGGGGTAGCTTTTTAGAAGAAGAGCCCATTTAGCCTCTTTCGGCCGGGGGAGGGGGGGATCTCTGAAACCATATTTGAGTTGAGAACACATCTTCAGGGATATAGGATAGAAATATACTAGATAGGTAGAGAGAACAACAAGTGGAAAAGGCCCTGAGGTGAAGCAAGCCTATTTGTAAATTAGGGAAAATCTGCACATGTTCCAAAGAATTAAAAACAATAGTGAAAGGAAATGTTAAACCTATAACCAGATCTGGAGGGATTCTAGAACAGGAATTGAAAAAGAGGCTGAACACTAGCTTAGTAAGTAGTTTATGAGATGAAGTTGGAGCTTTATACAGGACATTTGAAACAACTGAAAGGAAGTGATTGATCTAATATGTATATCACAAATTTTATAAATATCACTCTTGACTTGTTGTGGAGATGTTTAAAGGGACATTGGGGAAGTAGTAATATCACTAGAAGGCTATTTTTGCAGTTCAGGAAGCCTATGTTAAGGTGAAGGAAATGATGATGGAGGGGTGTGGATGGTTCAGAGATTGATTTTGGACAGGTCTATCTGATTTACATTAGGAGAAAGAAAAAGCTTAGCTCATTTTATTGACAAGGTGTATTGATTTAAAATGTTTGTAGACCATGATCACTGAAATAATATTCTTTACATTTTTATAGTTTATTGTTTCAGGTAAACCATATACAAAAATATAAAGAGATTTCAATATATATTAGGCTCCTTCAAATTTTCCTGTTAAATATTCTTTCTCAGGTTTTAAACTATTTTATAATATGCATTTTTTCATGTAATCAGTATTACTCTCAAGTCTTAAATACTATAGTGTTCTATTTGGATATACTTTCTTCACTTGTGATTTTAGGGAACATTTCTTAAAGGCAAAATACTTTTCTAAATATCAAACAACTCATACAGTATTATATATTCTCTTACAGTTTCTTTAACTGATTCATTTTACATAGTATCTCATTTTTTTAGCCTCTGTTTTTTTCTTACCTAAAAGTCTTACATACTTTACTTGTGCATATTCAGATATGGTGATTTAGAGAGGTTTCTTTTTTTTAAATTTAATGTTTATTTACTTATTTTGAGAGAGAGGGAGAGAAAGAAAAAGAGAGAGCATGCACCTGTGAGTTGGGGAAGGGCAGAGAGAGAGGGAGAGAGAATCCAGAGAAGGCTCCATGCTGTTAGTGTGGAACTTGACACAGGGCTCAATCTCATGAACCATGAGATCTTGACCTGAGCCGAGATCAAGATTCAGACATCAACCAACTGAGCCACCCAGGTGCCCCAGAAATTTTAAACGCCTCACAATTTTTTCCTGTTTTTCATTTTGGTAAATCATAAACATGCCATTAATAAATTTCCCCCCAGGGAGGAGTTAAGATGGTGGAGGAGTAGGGGGACCCTAAGCTTGTCTTGTCCCTAGAATAAATTTTCCCCCAAATATGTCAATGCAAAGATGCAAACTTCTTTTCATCTTCCATAAACTAAAGCAGTAGTTCAGGCCAGAAATATTTGCCTAACAATTCAGTTCAATAAATCTGACGAGAGAATCTATCTGACAGGCACTGTGCCAGGTGCTGTGGGAGGCTCCCTGTGCAGTCACTGTCAGTCTTTAAAATTCAATTTACATCATTAATGTAGGAATGACCCCTATTTTATTTTTTTAATAGCATGTTGATAGTCTATGGGTAGATTGACCTCATAGGATTTTTTTCCCCAGTATCATTTGTCATGCTCTCACCAGTGCCTGTGAGTCTCAGTGATTTTTCTTGACTCATACCAGTTGCTAAGTAACGTGGAAAAGTACAGCTGCAGCTTCACTTCCTTCAAACTGCTGCTCCTAAATATGAATAAAACCATAGACATTCTATTTTTGTGTTCAGAACTCACCACTTTCAAAGCTTCTGTGTCAGATTCTCTGAAGCATAATGGAGAAGGCAGTAAAATTACAGACCAAATAAGACTTCTGAGAAATATTTGCTTATTTTTTTTTATCTCCAGATGCAATTAGATTATTTCTTGTCTACCTCTGTGTTTCCATTAACGTCCTATAATGGATGAATTGAACTAAGAACCAAGAGGACTCTGCTTGACCTTGAACAAATTATACATTTCTCAAGTTTCTGTTTCTTAGTAATATATGAAATGGTTAAATTCAATGTTCATATTTCTCCTCTTCCAGCTGGATGATTCTGTGAAACAGCTTTGCATTGTATCACTAAACCACTGAATGGTGTTTCTTTTGAAATAAACTTTACAATTTATGTTATTATTTTTGTGTTTCTATTTGACACACGCTAAGTACTGTAGATATTTTATTTTATTTTAATTTTTTTACATTTATTTATTTTTGAGAAACAGAGTGAGACAAAGCGTGAGCAGGGGAGGGGCAGAGAGAGAAGGAGACACAGAATCTGAAGCAGGCTCCAGGCTCTGAGCAAGCGGACAGCACAGAGCCTGACACGGGGCTCGAACCCACAAACTGTGAGATCATGACCTGAGCCAAAGTCGGACGCTCAACCGACTGAGCCACCCAGGTGCCCCAATACTGTAGATAATTTTAAAGAGAATTCTACTTCTAGACACTTGGTAGTTCTTTGCGTTCTCTATGGAGAAGTAAAAATATTTACGTAAAGATGATGACAGCATTTTAGGTCATTTCCCTCGTCCAACTTCACATCGTAGGTGCCTAAGTTCAGCTTCCATCTTGGGGAATGGAACAAGAGTGTATGTTACCTTGCCTTCTATCTCTTTCAATTCCAGGTTCCTAATTGCTTTAGTAAGATCTCTAGCGGTGGAAAGAGTTTCTTTAGAGTATGTTGAGTTTTTCAAATATAATCTGTATCTTCATCCATTGTAACTATGAGTGCTTGTCTGTCTCCCTCCCCAGGCCTTGACCTCCTGCAGAGAGAACATTTTGTGTATTTCATCTTTACAATTTCAGGACCTAGCACAGTTCCTGTTGTATTGCAGTTGTTAAATATTTTCTCTTAAGCACCAAAAGTAAAAAGTGCTGTAGGAAACCTCATGTATCCTTTGACTAGTGGGGATATAGTTAGCGAATTAATTCTTTCCAGAACAGAATTTCATGGAGGCTATATCTCCAGAGTCTGTATCCTCAGAAACAATCTAAGAAATAGCATTTTCTATGTTTCTATAGAGCATATCTTCATTCTAACTATAAAGGAAAGTGTAAATTGAAAAAAGTAATCATAATCTTTTCAGATTCATCATTTTCTGTTTCTGCCATTCTGAGTAGCAGGGGCATGGCACTGGGGGTAACTGGAAAAGGAGTTGCCCTTTATCCCAAAAGGATTTTTTATATTAAAAGTGGCATTTATAGAATATATTTTAGGATAAAAATTATATATTATGAGAATAATTTATAGTTAAATGGAATGTCTAATAGCACCCTCTTCCCAAGTAATAGTATATTCTGTGTGTATATATGTCATTACATATGTATGTATTATCTTATTTTGTGTGTGTATGTAAAATAACCCAGTGGATAGATAAGGAAGAAGTGGTATATGTATTCAATGGAATATTAAAAAGCCATAAAAAATAATGAAATCTTGCCATTTGCAACAACATGCATAGAACTAGAGAGTATAATGCTAAGTGAAATAAATCAGTCAGAGAAAGACAAACAATATGATCTCACTCATATGTGGAATTTCTAAACAAAATGAACAGAAGGGGGAAAAAGGAGAGGGAGATAAATCAATAAGTCGACTCTTAACTATAGGAACTAACTGATGGCTACTAGAGGGGAAGTAGGTGGCGGAATGGGTGAGATTACGTCATGGGGATTAAAGAGTACACTTAGCATGATGAACACTGAGTAATATATAGAATTCTTGAATCTATATTGTATACTTGAAACTAATACAGTACAGTATATTAATTATACTGGAATTAAAATTTAAAAACTTAGTAAAAGAGGCTTCTGGGTGGCTCAGCCTGTTAAGCGTTTGATTTAGGCTCAGGTCTTGATCTCACGGTCCATTGGTTTGAGCCCTGCATTGAGCCCTGACAGCTCAGAGCCTGGAGCCTGCTTCAGATTCTGTGTCTCCCTCTCTCTCTGCCCCACCCCTGCTCATGATCTGGCTCCTCTCTTTCTCTCTCAAAAAAAAGAAAAGTATTAGCAAAAGACCAGCTTTATTTTTGCCTTAAAGTTATTAAATATAATATTTGAGTGTGTAGGATAAGAGTAATATTTTATAAGAAAAAATAGGTGAAGACAATCACCTCTTTCTCAGCATACCAGTTAGGCTCAGTTTTCTCAAATGTAAATCAAAATAGGAAGACCTAAATAACTTCTTTCTTACATTCTTGCTTGCTTATGCAAATATATTGTCATATTGAACAATAAAATTTAGGTTTTTACCTGATTTTATGGTAATTGTTCTTTATATTCAGTGACAATTTAATTAAATGAAAATGACCCTAAAATGTATCTATTTTTGGTGTTAATTATTGTCTCCTATAAGTGATTGGTTATTTGAAAATTCATTAATAATTTATCTAAAGTATTTTTATGTGTAGAAGCACTTTTTTTCCTTTTCACAATTTAAATATAGTCATTGATTATTTTTCTAAATATAAGCATAACACCAAGGAAGAGTTTGTATGAAATATAAAATAGAGTTGATTCCAACCATGATTTTATGGTCTCAGTTTAAAGGAATTTTTTAGACTGCTGATGCCAAAGTATGTTAATTGGAAGGCAAGAAAAAAAGAAAGTAGAGAAGGAAGGAAGGAAAGAAAGGATGAAAGAAACATATAAGGAAAAGGGAAAAGATAAATAGGGGATTTATGTTTTGTTAATTGTTTTTAGCACCTAAAATGTGTATGAAGCAAACTAAGTGTGTTATCTTTGACATAGCATTTAACCTGCATGATATCACTTAGCTATGTCTCTTGATTAACTCAGGGAGAAGACATATTTATGAATATGCTGCCAGGATTATGTCTCAAATTTTATATCAGTGTGCTTATTACACATATTCTAGCTGCTTTGTCAGTGGGACCACCATGAGCAGTTTTGTACAGTAACCATAGCCTAATTTGGACTTGTTCTTGTGTCTTAGTTGCACATAGGCTGAGAGATAGCAGCTTACATGGTAAATATGGTATTCTATATCCAGTTCCAGTGGGAGGTTCCCGCATGCCACCAAGTAACTCAGTTCTGACACCACCTGGGGATAGCATCAGATTCCACAGGTTATACACTAAGTTCTATCAGACTGCCCTGCCACCACCCCCCATTCCAGGTGATATTGCAAGTCCAGTTATTATCTGTGCTTCTGACCAACTGGTTATAGATGGGAGGTTCCAACAACCCCTGCCCTAGGTTCAATTAGTTTGCTAGAGCAGCTTACAGAAGTCAGAGAAACAGTTTACTTACTGGATTGCTGGTTCATTATAAAAGGGTATAACTCAGGAAAAGCCAGATCAAGGAAATACAGAGATAAAAGTATGGGGAATGGGCACAAATTTCCATGCTTGCTCCAGGCATTCTAGTCTCCCCGAATCTCCACATATTCACCAATTTGGAAGGTCTCCAAACCCTATCCTTTTGGGTTTTTAATGGAGGTTTCATGTTATAGGCAAGGGTGATTAAGTCACTGGCCATAGATAACTGATTCAGCCTCCCTTCCCAATGTCAGGGGCTGGACTGGAAGTTCTAGCCTTCGAACACATGGTTGGCTCTTCTGGCAACCCACCCTCGAAACTTAGGTGAAATCATCTCCTTAACATAACAAAAGACATATTTATGCTTCTCCTTCTCAATTAGGAAATTCCAAGGTCTGTGCCAAAAACAAGAGGAAGACCAAAGACATATTTCTTACTACAAAAATCACAAGATGGTCTTGACTAAGGCAATTTAGCTCTGCTTCACCTGGTCCTTCTTTATAAAAACTAGTCTAGACATATTCTCATGGAAGATGCAGGGGAACAAGAGAACAGGCAGAAGTAAGTGTTCTGTGTCAATGCAGATTATGCTCAGAGACTCTTAGTCTTTGCCACAATTTATTTAACACAGATTTACTGTGGGAAATTCACAAGCCAATTGTATACAATATAACATCTCTTAATAAGCCAATAAAGAAAGAATTAACATACTCAGAACCAATGATAGATTAATCACACTATTGCCCCAGGTAAGGGGAGATGAAAGGAACACAGTCAAAATTTAGTTGAGGTGTACCTTTACACTAGTTGGTACTCAGGAAAGATGGCTTAACCATGAGTTGAAACTAGAGATGATGAATGACAACATCCAGAAACAATAACTTTATTCTTATACCAGAACAACTTTAATTATAAAAACAACTTTGGTCTTCAAAATGACTTAATTTTTGGCATAAACATGTACGTTTGAAATCATTACCAATCCACTACACAAGAATAAGCGAGGTCTTTTCTATCCTCCTGATTGCATCGAGTTTGCTAATATTCTGTTTCCCAAACCAAGTCACATGGCCAATACCAGAGTCATGGTGGAAGTGGATTATAAGTTGAAAAGAAAAAGTATTTGACTACAGAAAGACCATTAACTGGCCTCATCAATGTACTATGCCACACCTCAGAATGTGGAAGGAGGGCTGCATTCATGAAGGAAAGAAATCTCAGTAGGATTTGAGTATTCAACATACTCATAATTATTGACAAACACCCAAATGTCTCCTTTTCAGATCTTTGGCTTCTTTCCTAAACAATGCTGTATATTTGATATAAGAGTCCTGGAAAAAATTATGAACTAATTTTCATTTCATACGTAGCCACCCATAAAATTAAAAACTTTGTTTTTCAGACAACTTGTCTTGCACCTATAAGATAAAAGGAATTCGGTAAAGGTAGAACTAGAGTCTTACTTTCTTGTTCTCAATCTTTAACTTAACCAGAGAATTTAAACCTCAGAAAATAGGAATCAACTGAGAACTTCACATCTCTCAATACCAGTGACTCTATCCAAATATCTGCACTAAGACACTTGACTAAACTCTAGCATGGCTTCTGACAGCCTACAACCACGTTGTTGGGATGGCCCAGTCCCCCCTTAAGTTTCTACCTGGGAAAGCTCAAATGTCCAAATCATTTAAGGTTTATTCCAGTTAAAATCTGATGACAGGCTTCTGATCTCCCTTTTCTGAGAGCATTTACTTTGGAAAGCTTACAACTGTAAATCCTTTCTTAGTCCCTTTGAGCTGTGGATGTATCTTCTACAACCCAGGAATATCTTTCTCAATGACTCGGGGGCCATTCCTTTAAAATGTAAACATCAAGAAAGCTAGAACCCCTTTCTCCCAGTCTTTGTGCGAGAGTGGCAATCTAACTTCTGTAAGCACTGGTTAACAGACATAGACTGCCCAGTCTAAGTCACTTTGGGCTGCTATAACAAAAGATCATAGACTGGGTGGCTTATAGACAACAGAAATTTATTGTTCACAGTTCTGAAGGCTAGAAAGTCCATGATCAAGGCACAAGCAGATTTACTGCCTTGTGGGAACGCTCTTCCTTGTTTCTAGGTAGCAGTCATACTGTACCCTCGTATAGTGGAAAGAGAACAAGGTAACTTTGTGGTCCCTTTTATTAGGGCACTAGTCTTTCAGTACTCTCCCTTTAGCATACTTGAGTGTTTAAAAGACCTCTTATCTTTAGTTCTAGTGAGTTGAGTTTGGGGTACATGAAGGTCTCTGCTATTCCAATAATGAATAAAACCTACCCTACCAACCTACACTAGTACTGGGCTTTGTTTCACTTTTACACAACCCAAGGCAAAGGTAAAACTAAGGGTATGACCTTTCCACTCAAGTGTATAGTTAATATTTGAAAATTTTGACTTAGTTCCCTTTCAAATCGGCTGCTAATTCTAATCATGTATTTTGATCCTTTCACATTTGTTTCACCTCTTTATTTCTTTAAACTTATTATTATTATACATCGTTATTTATATTCTATTTCCAACAATTCAGATATCTGTGATCTTTGCAGGTGTGGTTCTATTACTTATTTTCCTACCAATTCTCACTTATGAATACTTTTCTTGTATTTTTTACTTGTTGTATGTCTATTTCTGATCTCATGGTTTTTGGAAAGCTGTCTGTGTAAATACTTAATATCTAATTGAGGATGGTTTTTCCCTAAGAATGATTTCAGTGTCTTTTTGTCAGGTGCTTTAGTTGATAGCATACCCAGATCTCTGTTAAATTAAAATATTTGACTTTCAGTTGTTGTTTTTTTTTCTTTTATTCAGTTTTTTTATGACTTCAGCTTTTTTTCATTGCAAATACTATATAGTCAAACCTGAAATCCAGATGTTAACTATCCCTTTGCCATGAATTCTTATGGACTACTACTTTTGACTTCCTGCCAGAACCAAGGTTAAGACAGTGTTCTGTAGGGGCTCCTGGGTGGCTCAGTCAGTTGAGCATCTGACTCTTGATTTCCACTCAAGTCATCATCCCAGGGTAATGGGACCAAGCCCCACAATGGGCTCCATGCTGCACACGGAGCCTGCTTAAGATTCTCTCTCTGTCTCCTCTGCCCCTTTTCCCTGCTCACATTCTCTCTCTCTTCTCTCTCTCTCTCTGAAAAATAAAAATAAAAAAATATTTTTAAAAAAGAGTGTTCTTTGTTGAATATCACTGTCGGATGTGTGTGTGCGTGTGTGTGTGTGTGTGTGTTTTCCCCTAGTTCACCCTTTTCATCTTAACTTTTTCTAAGGCCTGTCTCTATACAGTATGATCTACAGTAAGATTCCTATCCTGTGTAGGTTCAAGGATTTTTTTCCATTATCCATCCATAAACCAAATCTCTAAGTTAAGAAACTGCACAGATAACCAGAATCACTTCAGAATGCTCACTTCAGAAATGTTTTTCCTTATTTTCTTTCAATCCCTTTTAATCGTTTTAATATTTTGTTTTCTCCAGCATTATTAGTGTTTTGTAGCAAGAATCTTTCAATATTTCTAGTTCATAGAAAATCTATAAATGGAGGTTTGTTTGGTGTTTTTTGGGGAGAGTGTTGTTTAATTTTTATTATAGTGTTTGTGCTGTTTACTCTATCAGGCCTTTTTTTTGGGAATTGAGATCCTTAAATTCTTTAAAAATATCTTTTGTTATTTTCTTGATAACATCCTTCTTTTACTGTTTTCTTTCTGAAACTTCTGTTATTGAGATGTTGGATCTCTGGTTTGATTTTCTTAAACCAACTCTTCTAATTTTCATTTCTGTTTATTTCATCATCTCTATATTCTAATATTTTATTGTTTTTCAAAATTTCTATAATAGTTTCTAAGAGCTTCATCTTATTCACTGCATCTTCCTTTTTGTAATATTCAGTCCAATAATTCATGTATCCTTCTATTTTTTTTTTTACTTCTGAAGATACTAATTAAGCATATTTAAAGTTTTCAAAGACAATTTTTAAAGACTGGTTCCAATTTCTACCAAATTCCAATCAGTTTGTTTTTGATTCTGTGTTTCTGTTAAAGATATTTCATAGTCCTTTGTTATTTTTGTTTGCTTGTTCCTATTTAAGAGTAGGGCCCTAAAGAGCTAGTATATCTGAATCACACTTACTAAGATATTTCAAGGTTTGCGTGTACATATTTGTGTGACCTTATATTTGCTGGAACTCCATGTATGTAAATTATTTGAGATCTCAGTTGATGGTTTTCATGTGGGAAAGATTAGAACTTCTTTCTATAAGTATCAGTCTCATCTACTAAGGTTCTTAGTCTGACAGTACTGATGTGCAATGCTTCTGAGTGACGGAATCTTTAAGTCTTTTTTCCTTGACTAATCAGATTTCCTAGTGTAAAGTGATACAATCCTGGAAAGCATAAGCCATGCTGCCAGAATTCTGAGGGTGAAAGTGAAAAGGCTTATCAATCAGATAAATCTAATTTATGCTACAGTAAAAATGGCCTAAGTGATTTATACAAATTTTTATTTTGATACCCCATTATTTATTCTTTAATGGTAAGCTGTAAGTCCTCTCCAGTATTGTCTTAACTTGAGAGCCGAAGCTATGTATCAGCCTATACATGGTAGTGTTTTTAAATCTACCACTCAGAGGTTAAAGATCTCATGTTCCTTCACATTTCAAAAGTCAAGTAACATGAGTAATCCACAGAAGAATAACCCATTCCCAGGGAAAGGCAGTGTATTTATATAAATAATTACACAATTTATCATGATCTTACTATCTGTAGATATTTATTATTCTACCTTTTCTCTTCCTGTACTCTTCCCATCTTCCATGAGTATGCAATCATTCTTATTTACCTTCTCAGAGAGGTAGTCATTCTTCGGCCTGGATTATGTTGGGATAGTTCCCCAGAAGCTCAGAAATTAGAAGCTGATTCATGTCTGTGTGCTGTGTGACTTTTTAGGCTCACCTTCAAGATGATATGAGGTCCTGAAGTGCCAAGAATTCTTATTTTCTGAGTTTAACTATAAAACAAATGACAATGAGGAATTAAAATATATACCAGTTAATTTGTGAGGTCATGTTTCTTATTAAATACTGTTTATATATTAAATTTTATTTAATACTATATGTATTAGAAATGAAAACAATACAATAAGAAATGTTGATTCATTCAATAAAAAGGTGTGTTTATATAGAATACAGAAGAAACAGGAAAGACAGAGATAACAAAACTCATTACATAACCACATATCTTATTCTGCTTTTCTTTCCTCTTCCATTGGGAAGTTTTAAATAAAACATACAGCCTTTCTTTTTGCTAAAATTTCTCAGACACAGAGGCAGAACTGGAGAAACCACAACATGATAGTATTAGCATCTGTTTTAGTCAGCTCAAGATGCCATAACAAAATACAAAATAAACTGGGTGGCTTAAACAACGGGCGTTTATTTACTCACAGTTATGGAGGCTGGAAGTTGGAGATAAGGGTGCCAGTGTGGTCAGTTTCTGACAAGAACACTTTTCCTGGATAGCACATGGCTGTGCTTTCTCATTGCCTTCTCACCTGGCACAGAGAGAAAGAGAGATGGGGGAGGGAGAGGGAGAGATTGAGAGAGAGAGAGAGAGAGAGAGAGAGCAAATAAGTAGCTCTCTGGTGACTCTTCTTATAAAGGGCATTAATCTCATGAGACGAGGGTCCTGCCCTTAGGATCTAATTACTTACTAAAGTCTCCAAATGCAGATGCTATCGCATTGGGTGTTGGGACTTCATCATGTGAATTTGGTGGGGGGCACAAACATACAGCCTGTACCGGACTCCAAATGTCCAGTAATGATGTCAGGTTTTATAACTGATCAAAGAAAGTCTCAAGGTGGAGAGAGTTTAGTTTCTGTGGGCTTATATGAAGTATTTATGTTTTCTTAAGTCCAGATTTTGACATAATAATAGCATTTTCATGACTACTGTTTCCCTGAAAGCATTGCAAAAAAGATATAGAAGCCTATAATTAAGCCATTTTTACTTAAATAATGTGAAACTTAAATTTCATGTTTCATTTTACCCTTAAAAATGTAGGTCTTTGTCAATATAAACTTTGTTGTTGTTGTTGTTTTTCCCCAGTAATACATGCATTACATCTCTGTAATTTGAAGACTAACTTGAAATTGGAAATAAGGAAATTCATGGAGAAAGGATATTCCAAAATATTTTAAAAATTCTGTTTCTTATTTACAAACAACATTTTTTTTCAAGGTAGAAGGGGAAGCTTTGTCCTATTTATAAAGAACCCCAAATGAGGGGTGGCTGGGTGGCTCAGTTGGTCAGGTGTCCAACTCTTGATTTCCACTCAGGTCATGATTTCACAGTTCCTGAGATCGAACCCTGTGTCTGGCTCTGTGCTGACATTAGGGAGCCTGCTTGGGATTTTCTCTCTCTCCCTCTCTCTGTGTCCCTCCCCCATGTGTGCATGTTCTCTCTCAGAATAAATAAATACATATTAAAAAAAATAAAATAGGGGTGCCTGGGTGGCCCAGTTGACTGAGCATCCAATTTCAGCTCAGATCATGATCTCATGATGTGTGAGTTCGAGCCCCACATTGAGCTTCAGATCCTCTGTCCCTCTCTTTCTCTGCCCCTCCCCCACTCATGCTCACTCTCTCTCTCTCAAAAATAAAGAAAAAAAAGGAAAGAAAACCCAAAGTGATTCTTAGATCTTTATATATGCACAAATATGATATTGTGTAAACCACTTTACATCATCAGTAGTTCTATGATTAATTACTCTGAGAAATAATATGAATTTTAAATTAGTTTAAAATGAAAAATTTCTTTCTTCTCAATTTATTTCAGTAACTATATCTAAACTTGGCATCAACTTCAATATTTTCCCCATTCCAGAGTTTTTATAACCATTAAGATATACTGAAAATTATTTTGCTTTATTTCTTCAGATGTATTTGGCCTTTTATTATCTTAATTTTATTCAGTTATTTTAAAAAATCTTTTTTGTTGTTTTTTAAGAGAGAGAGGGTGTGAGCATAGAAGAGGGGCAGGAGGAGAGGAAGAGAATCCCAAGCAGGTTCTACGCTCAGCACAGAGCCTGATGTGGGGCTCAATTTGACGACCATGAAACCATGACCTGAGCTGAAGTCAAGAGTTTGATGCTTAACCGACTGAGCCACCCAGGTGCCCCTCTTTTTAAAAAATCTTAAATCTAATTATCTTTTATGTAGGATTATATGTTCAATATATACTTTTGGGGTTAAGAGTCTCTTTGTTCACTTTAAATACTTACACTACATTGACTGACTCCTTGGGTGGCAAGTTATATCCTTGATTAAACATTCTTTGAAAATGCTTATACTAATTTTCAAAGTTAATAATGAATAAGTGCACACAGGCCATTCTTTTCAATGCCATTTATGCTGTAGTTCCATGTTCCTGTTATAAAATTAATGTTTTTCTTTTTTTAGAGAGAAATTTAAAATGGCACGTTCACATTCCAAAAACACTACATAGAAACTTAACTATTCTATATTTCTTTTTTTTTTTTTGCAGACTCTTTTATGTATGGACAGATTAGAAGATAGATTTTTCAAATGAAAAATATCATTTCAAATACATAATCTCTTATAAAATTTTAAAAACTCATTCCTTGTTCTTGTCTTTCTCCTTCTCCTCTTTCTTCTTCCTTCTCATGCACCATCACTTCTTCCTCTCTTTGTCTATAACCACACTCACACACACACAAGCATCCCTAGATATTTTTCAGACACATTATATCATAAACTAACAAAAGAAAATTTGTCTTTTGGTATCAGATATGTACTAGAATCTGCATAAACTAGTTAATTCTATGACCTAGGAAAAATCAGTATCTCACATATAAAGTCTATTTTATAAATTTAAAATTATAAGCACCATTTTTATGGCATTTAAATTATATGAGATGATGTTTACTGACTGCATAGCAATCAGAACATTTTACCTATAAAACCTGAAGTAATTGTTGAGGCTGGGAAATTAATATAAAGGGGTTAATTATATACTATTGTCTTTCCTTGGGTGTTGTAGAATATGTTATAAATAAAACCAAAAGTAAAAACTTCTCATCCAACAGTTGTATATGGCAGCAATTATGTCCTCAGTTTCTCACTTCTTATATTTGATGTTTCTCAAAAAGAAAAGTAATGAACATTGTATATTGTGAAACATGTACTAGTCCTGGGAGATGGAGCTTATTCCTGTGTAGAAGCATGACCCTGAAGAGTTACCTACCATCTAGAAGTCTTTGTACAGGTTTTGAGGATAAGGAAATGAAATAAAATAACCTCCCATAATTCTTCAGGTTATGAAAATTATATTTATATTGTATAAAATTATCCATCTTAAAATTATAATAATATTCTAACTTAACTGGTATATCTAACTGGCATTTCAAAAAAATAAATAAAAAGCATGGCAGATGTCCAACTGTAGATTTTCACCCCAAATCTGCTGCTTATGCTGCATTTGTAATTCAACAAATGGCTCTAAAATGCTTCTATTTGTTCAGACCAAACGCCACAAGGTCTTCATTAAATTCTGCCTTTCTTTCATGCCCCTCATTTCATTTTCTGGCAAATACATGTGGTCTAAACCATGAAATAATTACCTGAACCCACCAATTCTCACCACAATTACTATTCCCACATTCCGTTTCTTGCTGGGATGTGATGATAGTTTTGATTAGTTTCTCCACCCAATTTCAGTCTAATTTTCTTGAGATAAACAATGTAATACTTTGAAATATTAGGTATATCCTATAATGTCTAGGCTCAAGATTCTTCAATGACTTCTCACCATACCTAAAATAAAATAACTTTTTAAGTAAAATTATTTTAAAAATGATATAATCTGGTCTGCAATTAATTCTCCAGTTTTATGTCTTACTCGTCACTAACTGCCCTGCAATGACATGTCAAATACCCCTGCTTTAAAATCTTTGCACTTCCTTTTCATTCCGCCAAGTGTACATTCATATGGCTTGTTCTCTGGCTCCATTTAAATCTCGTCTTGAGGACATTTTTCTCAATGAAGATTTCCAACTTCTGGAATTAATTGAAAGGCCTCACAGGAGATAAACAGGAAACATTCATGAGGTACAACTTTTTCTCTCTCATTAGTATAAATTACTGTAATTTCTTAGGCTATATGTAGGCAGTATACATTATGTGGAATTTTGTCCCAAAAGTATAGTCTCTAAACTAGACTATCTGCACACCTCTATCTTTAATTGTAGACACAATAACATTTTTTTTAATCTCTCCTATATTGATTTGGGGGTGTTTTTTTGTTGACTTGATTTTTTATTTCCACACCAGGAATTAAAGAGATTTACAGAATGTAAAACAATGCTGCTCATCTCATTGAAGTATATTGTTATTATTTATTAAAAAATCTATATTACTACATAATGAATTATTGCTATTTTGATATTTAAATTATATAACAAATTAAAGTGATTAATATCAATAAATAATACTAAGTAGCTTAAATAATTATATATTTCTTCTTAAATGTATACTATTAAATATTCATAGGTATGGGACATACCATAGTAAAAACTTATGGGAGTTCTTAACTTTTCATTGGTTATAGGTTTTATGAGACCAAAATTTTTGAGAATTAACTCCTCTGATATTCTCTCTCGGTGTCAAAATGGCTCACTGTTTCAAATCTCACACAATAAAGCTTCACACAATAAAGTTCCATATCTAGAAGAGATACATGTCTCTTCTATCCCTGTTAAAATTTCAGAGCATTTTTTTTCTTATGTTCCTGTTGATATATGCTTAGCATTTAATATTTATAAACTAGTCACTGTCAAAGTAGAATGCTAACATCATTCAAGGATCATTCTTTATGGCCTGAAAATGGTTAATCTCACATCACTTACATCACTGAGCCACATGGCCAGCAAATCATCATGGAAATAGGGATCTCTCAGGTGTATGAAATGACAGACCCATAAATGATCCAAATATTGTAGTAAACTGATAAAAAAAACTTTAAATAACTGTGATTAAAATATTGAAAAAATAAGAAAATGATGGCATGACTAAATAGATACAGTTGTAGAGAATTTCATCAGGTATTTGAGATGTATGAAAAAGAATGAAACTGACTATTTGGAACTGATAAAACAAATATCATAAATTAGAATGAAATATTCAAGTGTAACAATAGATTATTTACAGAGGGAAAAAATTAGTGAATTGGAAAACAGTCCAATTAAAAAATAATCAAAATGAAGCACAAAGTAAAAATATTAAAAATCAGAGTGTAAATGGCACGTAGACTACATAGAAAAATTTAATGTATATACAATTAGACTCTGAGAAGGAAAGAAGGGAAAGTCTGGGATATTTCTTCTACTTCTTCTAGAAAAAGTACTCTAGAAGGTTTCAAAACTGATGAAAGATTTTCATCCTCAGATGCAGAAAATGGTGCAAACCTAAATAAGAAATGTAAAGAAAATCAAACTCAAACATCTTAGACACACTCCTTTGAAAGAGTAATGGCAGATTACTCATTGGAAAAGGCAGAAACCAGAAAACAATATAATGTCTTAAAAGTGCAAAAAGTTAAGTATCTTTCATGGTAGATTTATTTTTGTGTGTGTGGTAAATTTATATACTAAGTGTAAATACACTATACATTTAAAACAAAATCAAGGCACATTCAGAACAAAAACAAAGTTGAGATAATTTTTTTATTAGATAGTACAGTTTTAAAAGTAATATTTTAGGGGCACCTGGGTGGCTCAGTCGGTTAAAGCATCTGACTTTTGGGGCACCTGGATGGCTCAGTCAGTTAAGCATCCAACTTTGGCTCAGGTCATGATCTCACAGTTGGTGAGTTCAAGCCCCACATCGGGCTCTGTGCTGACAGCTCAGAGCTTGGAACCTGCTTTGGATTCTGTGTCTCCCCGTCTCTCTGCTCTTCCCCTGCTCTCTCTCTGTCTCTGTCTCTCTCTAAACTAAATGAGCATTAAAAAAAAAAAAAAGCATCTGACTTTTGATTTTGGCTGAGGTCATGATCTCACAGTTGGTTTGTTGAGATTGAATCCTTTACTGGTTTATAAGCTGTCCTCCTCAAAACCCTACATTTTCAATTATTATATCATCATTTCTATGCCATCAACTGTTAAAAATTACTATCTTTTGAAAACTTGATTGTTCATTTGCTTGGTCTTCATGAAATATTTAAATTTTAAAAATTCTAAACCTGGAATTTCATCATGCATTTTCCAGTCTTCAGGCTTTATTCTAATTTTCATCTTTTTTGAATTGAAAGTTTGTTTAATTTATTTTAGAAATTCAAAGTATACTCTCACTTCTACATTCAGAAGGTTATTATATGTTTTATACTCTGAAGAGAACTAGATGAATAGAATATTTGACTATATTCATTGCTATATAGATATTTATAATGTGTACATAATAACAATTGCTCTTATTTTTATTTTTTATAGTTTTCCAGAATTTGAATATAGTTCTTTTTTAGAAATTTACTAACAGTAAATTCTGATTTCTATCAGTTTATCTAACATTTGGCCTTTTAAAAGTATTTTCTGAATATAATGTAAATATTATATTGGCATTGAATGAGTGCATTATTGAAAGTTTATAGACATTGTAGAAAATGTGAAAAATTAAAGTTTCATTTTCCCAAACATTTTGGACAAATGTAAAGGTTTTGTTCATAATCCAAATTGCAAGGAATTGCTCATTCATAAATTTAATATCATCTCAGAAACAATTGTAATTTAATGAGCTTGATCTCACTGTCAGTTTACTGCTTACCAAGGCAATATATAAACTGACATTTTAAACAATACTTAGTAATATACCTGGCTTGAAGGAACAATTTGATCACATGCTGGCAAAAAATGTATGCCCTTACCAGTGAAAGAATACTACCCTTAATCTATCAAATTGATATGGTGTGAAATACAAAAATTAAAAAAAAATTAATGAACCATCACATTTTAAGTTTATAGACAGTATATTTACTCTGTCCTACTCTTAGAACAATACACAAAGCTATGCATTGAAAAGTCTTGATCTCATCCCTTTCCCTCTCTATATTATTTTTTCTGCATTTTAGTCCTCCCCGTGTAACCAATTTTATTTCCTGTCATTCCAGTAATTCATTACAAAATATGATTATGTGTTTATATTCACCCCTTGAATAAATAAGCAAAGCATACTATAAAATTTACATTGTAGCTTGTATTTTTCACTTGAAAATATCAGTACATAGGCAATTTATTCACTAAATTTTTCTTTTGTTGTTTCTCATAGACAAATAATATTCATTTGTGATAGCATATGGTAGTGTTGTGAACAAGTCTTGTGTAAATAGGCATTTGTTTTCAGTTTTTGCTATTACTAACAATATTATGATAAAAAACTTTGTATGTACATAATTTTCTATATCTGCATAAATGCCTGAAGGAAAATTCCCTAAAGTGTTTGTGGAAGGACCAAGGATAGATCTTTTAGTCATGATGATAGATACCGCCAGATTATCCTCTATGAGAGTTTTAGCCAATTTGCAGTCTCACCTGTAATGCTCTACAAAGCAGATTTTCCTATAGCTGCATCAAATGAATATTGACAACTCTTGGGTTTTTGACATTAGCAGGACTGAAAAACAATGTTACTTTAAAACTGCATTTTTCTTATGATCATGATTAGAAATAATTTGAAATAATAACTTTTTCTGTGTAAGTTTAAGTCCTGGCACCATTTCTGTGTAGCTTATAGATATTTTTCTTCTCAAATTATAGTGGTTCTGTACATAATAATTTATTGCTTGTGCTATAAGTATCAAGTACTTTCCTAGTGCATCATTTGTATTTTGACTTTGTTTATGTATTATTTAAACATATAGATTTTTGAAAATATATATATTGTTACAATTTCTGTATTGATGTGGAATTTTTCTTGATGAATAGAAAATCTTTCATTTCAATATTAAAATTAAAGACTCAGTTCAAAATTAGAGATGGAAAGTCCTGGAGCACCTGGATGGCTCAATTTGTTAAGCATCTGACTTTTGATTTTGGTTCAGGTCATGATCTCACAGTTTGTGGGTTGGAGCCCCAGCTCGGAGCTAGGCATGGGTTTTTCTCATTTCTTTTAGGATTTAGTTTTGTTACATTTAAAACCCCGAGTCACTCATAATTTGTCCTGATACACAATGTGAAGGATGTAAGCCCATCATCTTTTTTTTTTTCCAGAAAGATCAATCATCAAACATTGTTGATTAAAAAAATTAACTTTTCCTATATTAAATTTTTTTAATGTTTATTTATTTTTGAGAGAGAGAAACAGAGCACGAGTGGGGGAAGGGCAGAGAGTCAGGGAGACACAGAATCCGAAGCAGGCTGCAGGCTGTGAGCTGTCAGCACAGAGCCTGATGCAGGGCTTGAACTCACAAACCATGAGATCATGACCTGAGTCGAAGCGGGATGCTCAACTGACTGAGCCACCCAGGCGCCCCTAATTTTTCCATTATTAACTTGAAATACCACCTCATTGCTTTCCTTTCAGAGTTTTTTTGCCTGGTTTTGATTGTTTCTTTTTCTATCTGAACTTCAGGATAAGCATCTTTGATATCAAAAAATAAAGCCTTTTGTATCAAAAAAGTGCACATTAAATTATCAAATAATCCAGGGAAAATCGACAACTTTATGTCAATGGTAATCCTTATTCATTACCATGAAATTAATTTCTTTTTTAAAAATTTACATTTTTCCCATCATGTATGTTTTACATTTTTCTTAATACAGGTTTTGCACTTTATTTTTTGTTGACTTTATTTCTATTTGTCTTAGGCTGTTTTATGTGTGTATTTGTGTGTATGTGTGCACAAACTGTAACAAATGGAACCCCCTTTCCCAGTATGAATGTTGAGTAGTTGTTGTTTTTCATACATAAAGGCTAATGATTTCCAGATAACAATTTTATATGCTGGTTGTACTTTCTTTTTGTTAATTTAAATTCAAGTTAGTTAACATACAGTGTAGTCTTGGCTTCAGGAGTAGAACCCAGCGATTCACCTCTTTCATATAACACCCAGTGCTCATCCCAACAAGTGCCCTTTTAATGCTCATCACCCATTTAACCCATTCCCCATTAACCTCTGCTACAGCAACCTTCAGTTTGTTCTCTGTGTTTAAGAGTCTCTTGTGGTTTGTCTCCCTCTCTGTAAATTTTTTTAGAGTACTTTTCAATTAACTGAACTAGGTTTTTATATACACATTTATAGCCTCTATTAAAGGATTAGTTTTCATTGTTCTTTCCAAATATCCATCATATATATCTTTACTTTTGTCTTAATTGTACTGACTGATATCTACAAATAATGCTAAATAATGGTGGAGATAATGGGCATCATTTTTTGTTTCTGATTTCAGTAACAATTCTTTTCTTTTTTTTATTATAAAAGATCTAATTGTCCATATGTTTTCTTAAGATAGTATCATTTGATTCCAATTTTACTGAAGTTTTTAAAAAAGCAAGTGTAGGTATTGAATATTTAAAAATTCTTATCAATATCTATGAAAATTATCTTGTTATTTTTCTGCTTAGTAACTATAGAAAATATATGTGTTATAAAGTATCTCACTCGTGTGTTCCTGGAATATAGTAATCTTTTCTGATACAGTATTCTTTAATAATCTGATAGATTCTGTTTACTAACATTGTTTTTAGATCTACATTGTCATAATAAGATATCTCTGGCATCCTTCTCCCCACATTTATAAAGTTTGTCTGTCTCATACAATGCTACTACAATATCACTGATTATATATCCTGTGCTATACCTTTTATTGTCATGACTCATTCATTCCATAACTGAAACCCTGTATCTCCCACTCTCCTTGGCTTATTTTGCCCAATCTCCCACTCCCTTCCCTCTGTCTACCATCAGGTTTTTTTTGTTTGTTTGTTTGTTTGTTTGTTTGTTTGTATTTGTTGATCTGATTCTGCTTTGGGTCGTTTGTTTATTCATCTTTTTTTTTATTCCATATATGAATGAAATCATAAGGTATTTGTCTTTATCAGTCTGACTGTTTTTACTTCACATAATACCCTCTACCTCCATCCATGTTGTCACAAATGGCAAGATCTTTCTTTTCCATAGCCATGCAATATTCCATTACATGTATATTACATCTTCCATATCTATTTATGTGTTGATGCATACTTAGGTTGAGTTGTGCAAGTATTTTCTTTTAGATTTTGGATATTAGCCCCTTGTTAGATATGTCATTTGCAAATATCTTCTCCCATTCAGTAGGTTGCCTTTTTGTTTCATTGATGTTTTCCTTTGCTGCGCAAAAGCTTTTTATTTTAATGTACTCCCAATAGTTTATTTTTGCTTTTGTTTCCCTTGCCTCAGGAGCCATATATAGAAAAATATTATATCTAATGTCAAAGAAATTACTTCCTATGTTGTCTTCTAGAATTTTTATGGCTTCAGGTCTCACTTTTTGGTCTTTAATCCACTTCGAGTTTATTTTTGTGAATGGTGTTAGACAGCAGTCCAGTTTCATTCTTTTGCATGTAGATGTTCAGTTTTCCCAGCATCATTTATTGAAGAGACTGTTTTTTCCTCATTATATATTCTTGCCTTTTATGTCATAGACTAATTGACCATATAAGTGTGGGTTTATTTCTGGGCTATTTATTCTGTTCTACTGATCTATGTGTCTATTTATGTGCCAGTACCATACTGTTTTGATTACTACAGCTTTGTAGTATAAATTGGAGTCTCAAACTGTGATACCTCCAGCTTTGTTTTTCTTTCTCAAGATTTCTTTGGTATCTGGGGTCTTTTGTGGTTCTACACAAATTTTATTATTTGTTCTAGTTGTGTTAAAAATGTTGTTGGCATTTTGATACGGATTGCATTGAATTGTAAATTGCTATGGCTAGTATGGACATTTTAACAATATTAATTCTTCCAATCCATGAGCATGGACTATCTTTCCATTTGTCTCTATCATTTTCAATTTCTTTCATCAACCATCAGTGTTTTATAGTTTTCAGAGTACAGGTCTTTTACCTCTTGGTTAAGTTTAATTTATTCCTAGGTTGTCTTTTTTTATTGTTTGTTTGTTTGTTTGTTTGCTTTTATAGTGTAACAGTAAATTGAATTGGAGTCTCCATACTATTTTCCATAATGGCTGTACCAGTGTGCATTCCCACCAACAGTGTATAAATGTTCCTTTTTTCTCCATATTCTTGGCAGTGCTTGTTTCTTGTGTGCTTGATTTTAGCCATTCATACAAGCTTGAAGTGATATCTCATGGTTTCAATTTGCATTTCCCGCTGATGAGTGATATTGAGCATCTTTTCATGTGTCCGTTAGTCATCTGTATGTCTTCTTGGTAAAAATGTCAATTTACATCTTCTGCCCTGTTTTAAATTGGGTTTTATTTTGGTATTTATTGCATCAGTTCTTTATATATTTTGGATACTAACCCTTTTATTAGATATGTCATTTTCAAATCTCTTCTCCCATCCAGTATGTTTTCTTTTAGTTTTGTTGCTTATTTCCTTTGCTATGCAGAAGCTTTTTATTCTGATGTAGTCCCAATAGTTTATTTTTCCTTTTGCTTCCCTTGCCTTAAGAAACATGTCTAGAAATGTGTTGCTATGGATGGTACCAGAAAAATTACTGCCTGTGCTCTATTCTAGGATTTTTATGGTTTCAGGTTTCACATTTAGGTCTTTAATCCATTTTGAGTTTATTTTCATGTATGGTGTTAGTCTCTTTTTTTTTTCCATGTAGCTTAAACATACACTTTCAATGTTAACAGTATTCAGTCAATCCAGATGTAAGAATTGATGGGTACTATGCAAGTTTATGTAATTGTAAGAGGTGAAAATGTCATACCCAATAAGACAAAATGGGAGAGAACAAATAGATAAATGGATGTTTTCACTGAAATTTTTGTGAATGTTTTGAAACAAACCTCATTCCTCTGGTAAAGGCATTATAAATAAGCATCTCAATCTATAAGTATAATCACTATGTCTGCATTTTATAGGGCATAATGTGTGCATCAGTAGGTGGATTGAATATGATTGTCCCTCAAACACTTTCCATATCTACATTCTTTTTGGGAGAAAGTGAATAAACCACTGACTTGTTACATTATTACTCTATTTTTTTTTAATTTTATTTTTTAACATTTATTTATTTTTGAGACAGAGAGAGACAGAGAATGAAAAGAGGAGGGGCAGAGAGAGAGGGAGACACAGAATCTGAAACAGGCTCCAGGCTCTGAGCAGTCAGCACAGAGCCCAGCGCGGGGCTAGAACTCAACGGACCGCGATATCATGACCTGAGCCGAAGTCGGACACTTAACCGACCAAGCCACCCAGGCGCCCCATTACTCTATTTTTTTTTAATGTTTGTTTTTAAGAGAGAGAGAGAGAGAGAAGGTGGGGGAAGGGCAAAGAGAGAGGGGGGCAGAGGATCTGAAGCAGGCTATGCACTGACAGCAGCAAGCCTGATGCAGGGCTTGAACTCACGAACTGTGAAATCATGAGATCTGATAATGACCTGAGTTAAGTTGGACGCTTAACCAACTAAGCCACCCAGATACCCTACTCTAAGTAAAATTAATTGGACTGGGAAATGGTGGTTCATGAGGGGCAGCAAACTCTTAAGAAGCCAGGTAATAAGTTTGCTCCAAAGCAATAGTAGTGATTATTCAGCAAGATATAACCTCTCAGGATGTTTCAATGTGATACAATACAGGTATAAACTATATATATATAGTTTATATATAAATATATATAAATATATAAATATATATTATATATTTATATATAATATATATTTATATAATTATAATTATATATATAAATTATATCTATATGTAATTTTTAGTATGTTTATTTTACCATTCTGCTAAAAACCTATTTCATATCTCCTCTTTTTCAAATCCCCATTCTTTCAAATGCCCTACTCACTCTCAGCTGAAGAGTTAATTTATTTCATTGTTAAAACAAAAAACCATAAGAAAAGAATATTACATCAGTTCTTAATGGTTTTTGTTTTACCAGTGAAATAAGAAGACCTCCAAAACTGTGACTGGAACAAATGAGTTTCTCCTCTAACTTTATATTTTAAACCAAATAAAAATCTGTGAGGACAAAGTGCTGGGATGCCATGGCAGCTCCTTAGTAATCACAGAATTGTATTCCTCTTGCTTTTCTGCTCTTTTGTTCTTAATGAATGGCTTATACTCTTCAGTTTGACTCTGAGCATCAAATGATTACAAGATTTCCAATCATGACTTCTGAATTCCAGGCAGAAATAGGTAAAAAGGAAAAGTACACCTCTCCTACTGAATCAGCTCCCTTTAACGGACTTTACAAGAAGCCTGCACTCATTTTCTCTACTTATATTTGATCATCTCTCCATTTCATGGAAGACTAGGCACAGGGCAATGCTAGTAACAGAGTGATTCTATTTCTGTGAAGGATGAGAGACTGCATATTGGATTAGCAACTACTAATGTCTGTGTCAGCCCCGCTGTGCGTCAAAATCTTCATACTTGGTCTTAACCCAAAGTCTGAGAAATAAAATCTTGATTCAAAATTTGAACTCTCTGAGTTCATCGCGTCATCTTTTCCATCTGATATGGATGTTGTTTCTTCTGAGAAGGAACATATAAACTATAACACGATGTATCTGCACCCATAACACCCAATGTACAATGGTAGATAGTGTAAAGGAAAATCATGCACACACACACACACACACACATACACACACACACACACACACCCTTCCCAGTCTGAAAAGAGAACAGAAAACACACCCCAGGAACTTGCTCAGAACAATGATCAAAACCCATTTATGAGGACTAGCTAACATTTTTTTACCCTGATAATAGAATAAGGCCTTCACTTTCTGGTTCTCCTCTATGTGTGCATCTCTCCATTATTCATGAAATGTTTCTTCACTATTAATTACCTTTGTGACTCATTCTGAGATGAACATTGAGGAAGAAGGGGTTTCACAAAACACTTCACACTTCATAGACTAGTGTAATTTTGGGGGTCTGGGATTGTTCTGAGGGCTTGTATATATAAGCACACACACACACACACACACACACACACACACACACACACACACATTGGGGAGTGTAGATAGACATACAGCCAGGTTTTAAAAATTTTTGTAGTTAACACTCTCAAAATTCTATAAGGCTACCTGTTCGTTTACTTTTGGGCAATTCCTTGTGTGACTAATTACAACCAAGAACTTGTCTAGATATAATTTTCAAGCACAAAGATTCTTGTGTTTTATTTACTGATAATTATGTTTCATTTATCTTCTCAAGCCTTAAATTGGCAGTTACTATGCAACCATATAAAACTATAAGAAGAAAATATTTTAATATAATCATCATGGTAAGCTTAATCTCACTGTATGGCAGAGATTATCAGTGGAAGAAGCTTCAAAGAGTCTATTGCATACAATTTCTCTCCTTCTAAGATTAATTCTCTGCAATAACTGCTTTAAGAGCTCCATTTCAGGCTACAGACCAGGAGCAGTCAGCTTTTTTCCCTGTACAAGGCTCAAAATTACAGAACTTTCAGTGAACTCTGATTGCAGGGTATAGACAGAGAACATCCCCACTATCAAAATAGTATTTCCTTTCATTTTTGCTTGCAGCCTCAATAACTTTATCCTGAATTCATGTTTTTCTTAAAGAACTTTGCTGAAAACAGCCTAAAGGAACCATCATATGGAGTGTTCTAAACATTTCCTATCATACTCTTTAGTTTTTGAAGTCTCAATAAGCATGTAGTCTGTTTTTAAATATACACCAGGTAAATATTTGACCAAATATTGCCCAGTAGTAGTAGTAGTAGCAGCAATAGTATTTCTTAATATAACAACTCTATCTTGGATATATACTTGTGTAATACCTCCATACTACCTTTGTTCAGCCACGTTTTACTTTGTGTTACTACCAACATCTCTCTTCTGAATTATTTCTGTTTTAAGAATTGTGTTTAGAAAACACTAGAAAATGGTGAGAATTCAGTGGAATTAATGACAGATATAAAAGTGATTAGAAAATGAGGGTTTACTATTAATAACATTGTTTAAATAAGTTTAAAGCATAGACAAATATACCAATATCTAGAAAAATGTGACTTAGTAGTGCTAAGCCAAGAATAGGGGTGCCTGGGTGGCTCAGTCGGTTAAGTGTCCGACTTCAGATCAGGTCATGATCTCACGGTTCGTGAGTTCAAGCCATGCATGGGGCTCTGTGCTAACAGCTCAGAGCCTGGAGCCTGCTTCAGATTCTGTGTCTCCCTCTCTCTCTGCCCCTACCCTGCTTGCACTCTATCTCTCAAAAAATAAATAAACATAAGAACAAGTAAAAATCCTGCATAATGACATAAAATTATTAAATTGAAACAGTAATAAAAAAGAAAACACTAGCACCAGAAGATTTCTACCAGATTCTCAGTGTGTAGAGCATTCCAATATTATAGTAAACTAGACAATAGAAATGAGTAATATTCTGAAACTGATTCTGTTCATTCATCAAACTTAATACTATAGCAGAAAAGAATACACAAAAGCAAATACAGACAAATTAAAAAAGATGAAAAAAATTTTAAATATATTAGCAATTAGTGTTAAATTCAGTAGCATTTAAAAAATGATATAACATGGGGGGCACGTGGGGGGCTCAGTCAGTTAAGGGTCCAAGTCTTGATTTTATCTCAGGTTATGATATCATGGTTTGTGAGTTCAAGCCCCACATGGGCCTCCACACTCACAGAGCAGAGCCTGCTTGGGATTCTCTCTCTCCCTCTCTCTCTGCCCCTCCCCCACTCACACAGGTGTGTGTTCTCTCTCTTTCTTTCTTAAAATAAATTAATAAACTTAACAGACGTGATATAACATGAATAAATAGAATTTAGCCTGAAAAAATATAGATTAATTTAACAATAGAAATACATGAATATATTTGCCACATTTACTTATTAAAAGTTATAGAATTTTTATTGATAGGTTAGAAAAAACTTGTAAAAATATATGCATTTAGTAACCATTTATGATAACTCTTCTTACAAACTAGAAATTCTTAGCAAATTAGGAAACTAGAATAGCAAACTGGAAATCACTTAAACTCATAATGGACACACAAAAATACTCTATAACACACTCCATTATTACATTTTTAAAAGTGAAATATAGTTAATGCATAGGGTTAACATTAGTTTTAGGAGTACAGTGTAATAATTCAACAAGTCTATGGGTTATGCTATGTCACCATGAGTGTAGCTACCATCTGCCACTATACAATGCTATTACAGTACCACTGACTATATTCCCTGTGCTGTGCCTTTTACCCCTGTAACTTATTCATTTTATAACTGGAATCCTGTATCTTCCATTTTGCCTATCCCCTACTCCCCTCCCCTCAAACAACATCAGTTTGTTCCCTATATTTATGTGTCTGTTTCTGCTTCTTGTCTGTTTGCTCATTTGCTTTTGAGATTCCACATATAAGTTAGATCATATGGCATTTTCTTTCTCAGTATAATTTACTTTATTTAGCGTAATACTCTTCAGGTCTATCCATGTTGTCACAAATATCAAGATCTCATTATGTTTTAAGGCTAAGTTATATACAAACACACACACCCATATATACACACACATATACACACATATATACATATACATATACATACACATATACATATACATATACATATACATATATGTATACATATGTGTATGTATACACACACACACACCACATCTTTATCTATTCATCTATTGATACACACTTATGTTGCTTCCACTCTTGGCTATTGTAAATAATGCTGTAATAAACATAAGGGTGAAATATCTTTTCAATTTAGTATTTTTGTTTTCTTTGGGTAAATCCCCAGTAGTGAAATTATTGGATCATAGAGTATTTTTATTTTTAATTGAGCAACCTCCATACTTTTTGCCATAGTGGCTGCACCAATTTACATTCCCACCAACAGTGCATGTTAATGGAGAAATTTTTAATCATTCTGTTTAAAATCAGAAGCAAAATATGAGTGTTATTGCCATTTCTGTTCAATATTGAAATGATAGTATATTAAGAGAAATAAATACATACATACATACATGCATACATACATACAAAGGACTTGGTAAGAAAATGAAGAAACAAAACATTGGTTATCTAGGAGCCTATTATGCTGTCCATTTGCCTGTTTGCTTTCATTTCTTCCCTGTTCCTGTTCTTCTCTGTTCTGTATAGTAGGTTCTCCAATTTCCAGGCTTCCATGAAACTTGGCTTCCTGGTAGGTATAGCCAATGGAAACTATCAGCAGAATCTTGGAAGATAGGAGGACCAAGAAGCCTGGGTATTTCTCTCTTGTTCTCTTGCTCTCTCTGAAGTGGTAGGTCCAGCAGCAACTCTGTCTCCTTTTGGCTTCAAATTGCAAAAGACAGTTCCTCTGTGATCACACTTTCTGCAAGGAATCTCCCTATTTCCCACTCTCATTAAGGGTCTAGCAGTTTCTGGAATGCCTCAACTTCTGAGCATAGGTAAAACTACTTCCTTCCATTGTTTGATCAATACAAGTAAGTGGCAGAGGTTTTCAGACATTGCTAAGTGCTGGTTGTCTCACTTCTCCCTGGTTGCTCTTCCAGCTTTTCCATCACTTGTGTGTCCAATCACTGGTATTAATGTCACACTCACTGAAATAATTAGAGTGATTTCTCTTAACCTTATCTGACCCTGAGTAATAGAGATATAATCCAGTAAAGGTGGAAAGGGAGTTCCCAGGCAATGTTTAAGGACTGCAGCAGGCTAAAGGAATTATAAGTCAAGACAACCTATTGATACAATCTAAACCTGAAGACCCAATAAATAGTGAGAAAGGATGTTTTGAGGTATCTTTGGTTCATCTTTCTCAATCCCACACTAACTCAAATATGAAGTTGCTACTCCTCAGTATTAAATTAAAAGATCTGAGGGGCCTCTGGGTGCTCAGTCAGTTAACTGTCTGACTCTTGATTTCAGCTCAGGTCATGATCTCATGGTACCTAGGTTTGAGCACTGTTAGTGCAGATCCTGCTTGAGATTCTCTCTCTGCCCCTACCCACTTGTCCACGCGGCTCTCTCTCGCTCTCTCCATTTCTCTCTTTCTCTCTCAAAATAAATAAATAAATAATTTAAAAAAACAATAGCAAAGTAAAAGATCCTCATAGTGGCCAAATCCTACTTTCATCACATAGCTTAGCTTAAACCTTTCTAAACTGATTATTATTTCACATGAATCGTCCCAGGGATGCAGTGTCCTTGGAATGCAATCAGGTAAAGGGGACATGATTCAAGAAGAGATTCATAGTATTTTATTTGCAATGGAATATAAGGTTCCAGAGAGTGGAGAGAAGAGATTTCAAGAGGGATGAAAGAATACGGAATTGAGGACATACCTCAACTAACATGTTTATTTGTCAGGGTTTTCCATAGGAAAGGAACTAATAGGATAGATAGATAGATAGATAGATAGATAGATAGATAGATAGATATAAAAGACATTTATTATAGTAATTGGCTCACCTTCTTATGGAGGCTGAAAAGTCCCACAACCTGCTGTCTGGAAGCTGGAGAACCGGGAAAGCTGATGATACAATTCATCCTGAGTCCAAAGGCCTGAGAACCAGAGAACTGATGGTATAACTCTCAGTCCAAGGTCAAAGGCCTGAAAAACAGAAAGCTACAGGTGTGAGTCTTGGAGTCTGAATGCCAGGGAACCAAAAGCTCTGATGTCCTGAGCAGAAGGTAGACATCCCAGCTCAAAAAGAGAGAAGGAATTTACCCTTAGTCCACATTTCTGTTCCTTTTTAGTCCCCAACAGGTTGGATGATGCCCACCCATATTGGTGAGGGTGGATCTGTTTACTCAGTCTACTGAATCAATGCTAATCTCTTCCAGGAACACCCTCACAGATACACTCAGAAATAAAATTTTACCAGTTCTCTGGGCATCTCTTACCCTAGTTGAGTTGGCACATAATATTAAACATCACACATAAGAACAGTCTTTGGGAGGAAGTAGGAGGCTAACACTTGCTGTATGATGCAGAATTACTTACTGTACAATAAGGATGGAGTTATTATTGGCTTTAAGTTTCTGATAAAAGCATCCTTAGACATGCTGGACACCAGAACTTGACTGGTTATGTTCCATAGCCTGGGTCCATGTGATTTAATCTTTGTAAAGGGTTCTCCAGTAAATATTGATAACTATTAACCAAAAATTGTAGTCTCACATGCTTGCATGCTTATGGATTTTAGGATTTTAGAATTCAAACAACAGTCTAGGGTAAACTTTTTCAGGGTAGTAATAATATATTCTGCTTGTCGTAGAAAAATAATTTTAAAAATTTAATTGTATGTGGAAATCAACCTGCTTATAAATTGATATTTATTTGTTAACTTATTATTCATCCTGCAAATACTTATTGAGCCCTCATTATGTGCTAGGTGCTTCCCTAGGTGCTGGTATTATGTCAGTGAATGAATGTGTCGGAAAATCTGTCCTGACAGGGCTGACTCAAGTTTGTAGTATACTTGGAAAGAGGATTATGAGATGTCAATGTGCATTGGAAAGAGTTTTAATAATATAAACATGAAAACTCTGGTACTATGATAAATACAGTATAAACAAAGAATAGAAGAAATGTCTTAGATATCATACATGAACATGTTCTAATTTTATATTAGGTTATTTTATTTAAATGGGGTAGATAATGAATCTCAGTTATAATACCTCTATAATACCCGATTTGGGGGGAAATACAAGTTTATACCCTTATGAACAAGTCAACTTCAAGTTCCCTTCCACTGGAAGTGATAAATATTACCAAAACACCAAATTTCTTATGATAACCTTGGTAAATTCACCATTTATAACTTACTATCATTTCCAATGCAGGAAAAAAAAAACTAAGAAAAATTAAAGAATATTGTAATCATACAACCACTAATGAATCCATATCTCAAAAAATAGAGAAATTTTATATCTACATGGAAAAATATTTTAGTGTTTTATATTCCTTTAACAATGTAATGCAAGCTTCTTAACTTCTGTTTATACTGCATAGTTTACCTTAAGCATTTAAGATTCATGAATTTGTACATCTGCTTAACCTTAGAACCTGGCTTAAAATAAGTAGATTTTGCAAAGAGAAATTTATAATATTAAAGCATACCTCAGATTCTCAATATTTTATGCATTTAATTTGGGAAATTTATAATAAAGTACATGGCATTGACTCGTTTTTGTTTTTTTTTAAATCTAGTTTTAGGGGCATCTGGGTGACTCAATCAGTTAAGCAACGAACTCTTAATTTTGGCTCAGGTCATGATCTCTCAGTTTTGTGAGATCCAGCCTAGTGCTGGGCTCTGTGCTAACCACATGGAGCCTGCTTGCGATTCTCTCTCCCTCTCTCTCTGCCTCACTCTCTCTGTCTCTCAAAATAATATAAGTAGACTTTTAAAAACCTAGTTTTCATTAATTTTCCAGCATATACTAAAGAAAGGGAAATTATTAGTTTAAGTGAATAAGGTTTTTAATATTATTCAATGGTAGAGCAAAATGAGTAAAATGCTCTCCTATTAGAAGGAATTGCTTCTTATTAGAGATATTATTAAACTTCATTGGAAGCGAGTAAAGATGCATTAGCAGCCTTTGTAACCAACAGGCAACCACAGAAATCTTGGGAAGAGAATTGCTTCTTCAACATGCTTTGTAGGAGTGCTTCACAGACAGGGAAAGGTCGATGATGGAAGAGAGAAAGTCACTTTTAATTTACAATTTTGCAAGGTCAAGGGAGCAGAGGGTCATTGGAGCAATATCCCAGATAAGAAAAATATTAATTTTACAGGCCATTTTCATGATATAATTAAATCACAAGTATATCATGATTACAAAGGAGAAAACCCACAAATTTTAATAACTATTTACAAGACGAAGGCATTAACATTAAAGGATATCCTCCTCAGAATGTATTTGTTGGCTTTATTCTTATATCAAAGCATCTATATCACCAAGCATGTAACTTATAAAGGTCCATGCTTGGTGATGTAGATAACTTGATATAAGTATGTACCTTTGTAAGTTTGAACCATCACTTTTGCTATATGTATTATAGCAAATAATAATATATCATGTTATATCATACCATTGTTATGCTGATTTCTTTTCTTACCTATATCTATATAGTAAGGAATTTATGTGAGAAATCTTTGTTTTGCCCTTTTCCTACAAATGACTTTGCATCACTGGATTTCAGGCAGATGAGTATTAATCTAGAATGTATTAAAATTCTTCAGAGATTCCACAACAACTTATTTTACCAGTAATAACATTTAGTATATTGGATATTGTTTGAAAATGTCAGCCTTGACATACCACTATTTTTTCAGTATGCCTTCACATATAAAAAATATTTTCTTATTATATCAATTTCACTTTCATTTCTATACCCTCTACTTAGTATTTGTCAACAGTATTAAACATTATAATGTCTCATTCATTTCTGTTTTCTTTTACCTTTTCCAAGTCATCTTTCTTCTGATATTTTTGCCCACTTGTATTTTATTTGTTTACTTTCAGATCCTTACTTTCTTATATAAAAAGTTAGTTGCTCCATTCTCCCCTCATTAATTTTGTTTGTAATGTAATCACCCTACTCAGTGTTGCTGGAAGATAAATGCAATTTCTTTAACATGGCCATCAAACAGACTGCCTCTTGTAAGAACTATAAAGCTGCTTTTATGTGGAGATCTGAAACATAATTCAATTTGAAAAAACAATGTAAAGGAAAAGGTTTTTAACTGTGTATGTAAAAAAGAAAAAGTATAACAATAATTTTGATTAATTTTGAGTCTAAAAATTAAATACTGGTCAGTAATGAAGTTTTTAATTTTAAAACTAATAATATCTAATAAAGGTGCTTTACTGTGATTGTAAAATGCATAGTGGCTTAAGAGTTCAGAAACTGGAGCGTGTTTCAGATATTTGACTTTGGAGTCACCTAATTTTGCTTTTACAATGGCATGGACATCAGGAAAGCCTGGATAATGTCTGGGCATCCTTCTGAGGCAATGAGGCACTGATGCCTTTCAATGCAAATGCACTTTGTATTTGCCTATGGAATCCTTGGTTATTTGGATTTAAATTTGGGTATCTCCTTTATGCTAGAAACCAATAAAATAATGAACTTCCATTCTGAAGATACAGCGAGCTAATCAATCTCCTTCCTGACAAGTATAAAACATCGCCGTGTAATCTGTTTCATGCTTCACATTCATTGTTTGCTTTTCAGACAGTTGTAAAGCTTTCTACTAAGGCACGTTCTCTTTAAAATTCCCTTTATACAGAGATTCTGTATGAATCTTTTAGATACCAAGGACTTCTCTGATGGAAGGGTGACAGTTTGACATATTGTAGTATTCATTAAATAAGTAAATCACTCATTTAAAAGAATTACGTTTACTGGTACTGTTGCAGAAGTAAGGGTTGGTTATACAAGGAAACATAGGACCCAGCCTTCTACATTATAATTGCTCACATACTAATGGAGAGTACCCTCAAATATTTAAGCCAGCTTGAAAAATCAGGAAAGGCTCTATGTAAAAGACAGTATGTGAGTTACCTAAAGGGAAATTAGTATATAGTGCTATGAAGACACGGTGATCATTTCAGGAAGAGGATATAGCATGAGCATTGCACATGGAAGTCAGACAAGCAGAATACCGGAAGACATATAAATAGCTTTGCACGTCAGGGGTATGGGGATAAGTAAGAGCTATCAGAGCAGAGGGACAAAAGGGATTGTTAATAACATTTTGGATCTTGCTAAAGTTATTGGATTTTATCCTGGGGATTTGAGGTGGGGAAGTGACCCTATCAGAAGTATGTTTGAAAAAGATTATTGTATCGGCAGCGTGAAGGATAGATCTGACAGGGATCTGAAACAAGAAGAACATTTAATAGATAGGAGAGATGCAAAGAGCAGCATAGACAGTGCACATTAGTGAGCCTTCAAAAATGTTTATTGAGTTGAAATGAATTGAAGTTTGTTGAAACTTTCCTTTCTCACGTCTTATTTTTAGAAAATGTCAATAGCAGCTATTCATTGGGTTGCTTCAAAGTTCCTCCGCTGAACCTCAGTGAGGGTGAGATAGTTGAAGTCTGGGTGAGTGACCCATCTCATCACAGATGCTTCAAAAATGTCATCAAACACTTCTCTACAGATGGTTCCATTGTTCAAAATGGTCTTTATAGGTCCCCCAGTCTTATGCTGCAGTCTGATGCACAAAATAGTATCCTGCTTTTTGCAATGGAATCCAATAGCTACCTTAATTATTCCCTTTGCACCTGGGCAAACAACATGTTTATGACTGCTTTCCTCCTTGATTGTTATAACCATTCTCCTTGGCCATTAAATATTCTTATGGCTATTGTATACTCCTTTTTTTTTCTAGGTCATTTTCAGAAAGTTTTGCCAATGAAATAAATCATTTAGCAGTTCCTTGTCAATAATTTTGAAAGCTAAGATATACCAAAGAGCAAGCTGCCTACTGATGATTGAAAGCTGACTGTAGCATTTTTATTTTTGGAATATTTCCACAGTTCCCTCAATGTGTCATAACACTGTCATAAACATGAAAAGAAATATAACTTTTCTCATTTTACAAATGGATGATTTAGGATTCAAAGGATTAACTTATAAGGAGTTAGGAAGAGTGCTTAGTTCAAAAGGAGAAAGAATATCCCACCACTACATGATAACATTTCAACACCTATAGTATCTATATTGGTGATATTTTATTAGTTTACCTTTGGCAATGGAAACTATTATTTTCCACGCAGACACACACACACACACACACACACACACACACACACACATGCACACACATGCACATACACACATTTTCTCCTTTGAATACATATATATTTTTAAGACATATAATTTTTAGCCATGCTAAATAGCCTAGAAACAATGACCAACCCAGTGACAGTGAGCACCTTGGCAAACACTGTGGTCCCCTAGATAGTACTTCCCATTAAAATAAATGGGGTTCTCAAAGAAATAGCTAAATCCATATATATTGCAAAAAATGTACAAAATTAGTCTGAAACATCCCCCCAAATTGAGGAATCTATCAAAAGCACCAGGAACATGTAAAAGGGACTGAGGGTCCAATTTGAAGAGCCTTCTATTGTTAGAAGAGGCAATTTGAGGAGCCAAACAAGTGGAACTAATGGAACAAATTATTGAAATTAATAATTAATAAGATATGATAATTCATGAATTGATAATGTTACTTAACGTAAAACACATTCGTCACATTTGGTGGATACTGGATAACCAAAGTATTCTGAAAACTGAAAAATAAGGCAAGGCTCAAGGTTTCATCCTAACATTCTTGTATAGACTGCAACTAAATAATTGATGAAGTAATTTTTTTAATTAAATATTCCAGTTAATAAAGGAAAAACAGAATGACAGAATTGGAGTATCAACATATTGCAACCATCCATTAAATTATTGACATAGAAAATGATTATCTATGACTGCCTAAATTATCAGGAGAGAGGCTAAAGAGAATTAGGCTAACACCACTTAAACTCATTAATCAATATGAACATTTAAAAAAAGACCACACAATATTTCTGTAACAGGAAATATAAAATACTACCTGTGACTCTTAGAGGCCAAAATACAAAATATGAGTTGGATCAAACCAATCAATGAGTTTATGTGAAATACAGAAAATAGAAGGAGAAAATAAATGGCATCAAGGATGCAAAATCCAGAGTGTGTTTTGGAGGTCATCTAGAAGACAAACTGCCACTTGACCTGACCTGAGAGCTGACCCAAGCAATCATAGGTGTCCTCCCTCTTGCCTGTCTTTGGAATGTACGTTCTGCCCACCATTCCCACAGTGGGAGCTGCTCTAAGGACATAACCTTGAGAAGTAAGTTGTTTTTGAGACCATCTGGATGGCATATGCTACTGAACCCTGTTAGAGCCTCCATATGAACTTTTACGATTTGGCAGGAGGGTGTGGAGGTCCACTTGTTAGGCTGCCACCCAAGAAAAGCCTCCTATGTATGGTTCCTTGCTTATTAAGCTTGCCACCTACCTATCTGGAGTGGGATCTCTCTCTTCCTTCCATCTCTCCCTGCCCTCCATGGAAAGGGGCCAGTTTTCAGATTTCACCTAGGAAGCTTCCAAAGTTGCAAATTAATAGATACATTCAAGACAAATGACTTGGTTCCATCAACAATAACAACAACAGCAACAACAACAAAACTTAATTACAAGACAAATAAAAGGCAGGGGTCCCATAGATTAAAATACTATCAGAAAGAAATAGATCAATCCAGTACAATATGTGGACTTTTTGGATATTCATACAAACAAAACAACTTTACAAAAAGAAGAAAAGAAAGAATAGGGCAAATGTGAATACTGACTGGATAATTGTGGGACTGAGGCATTATTGTTAATGTTTTGATGTGATAGTGGTATATTTTGTGGTTATGTTTTTTAAAAAAACCTAATCACTTAGAAATGTGTACTGAATTATTTATAGATGAATTATATTATTTGGGGCACTTGCTTCCAAGTAATCCAAGGAGGTAAAGATAAAACCAGATTGCTGATAACTTAATTAACTGTTGAAGTTGGCTGTTTGGTAGATCAGAGCTCTTTATACTATTCATTCACTTCTGCATATGCTTTAAAGTTTCTATAAACATTTTTTAAAAATAATCTCCTTTAAGTTATATCTGATCCAGAGTGGAGCAGTGTTTCACTAAAACTTGATGTCAAATAAGTCAGTTTCTTTCTTTACTCATAAGAGAAACAAGGAGCAGCATTGGTTTTTTGGTTTGTGGCAATAAAGAAACAATGTTGGAGCCCAGGAATTCATATTGGAATACACAGATCCTGGGTCTGGGCATTTGGACAAGATGCAAAGTCACAGGACAGGTCTTTGGATATAATTAAGATTTGCCATAGTCAGAATGTACTCAGATACATGAAAATAATTAAGCCTGGAGCTGGAAAGTTTCTTTGGACCAAGATGGCTGGAGCTGATGAGAGAAAACTGAGGAATTGGAAACACACAACAGACAGATGTTGCATCCTCCAAAGTCGCCTCCAGCGAGTCCTGTTACTTACTAAATTTGTAAACATTTATTGTGTAAAGGGTGCTGGTTTCTTTTCCTGTCTTGAAAGAATCATTATCTTCTGTTGGCTGCCAAATTCAAGACTTGTTTATTTTCGTGCTCCACCTGAAGTTTTTTTTTTCCTGTTTTTCTTTTTAAGTTTTTATGTTAATATCAGTGAGCTTAACATGTTAAACTAATGCTAATTTTAACAGCATTTTCTGGAAGAATAGCCTGGTGCAATATTAGAAACATAAATATCCATAGCATTATATAATAAAAAATATCAAAGAATAAACAAAGAATATTTATTTGACTTACTTGTAGATGGTTAACAACTCAGTGTAGGACTCTTTCACTCACATCTGATTTCCTGAAGTATCCCTTGTATTACATAATTACTATTAATGTTTAGGAGGAGTACCTGTGAGAAATATGTGTGATTTGTGAAATATTTTTTATTTAGAAATAAAAACTAAAGCACTTGGTTAATTTGCATAAAGGAAGTTATCTGTGCAATTCTAAAATTAGCAGCAATATGAAATTTATGTCACCCTAGAAAAGGGAAATGAATTTTAAAAAATTAAGTGGAGTTGTAGTCACCAAAATTCCATTTTCCCTACCTTGCTCCAATATGAATGATTAATTTCTACTATAGTTTCACCCTACTATTAATTTCTACTATAATTCCATTGAAGAATAAAGCACTGGTAGAGATTCTCTTATTTAGGATTCACTGAAAATGATATTTCAGATGAATAATGATCAGATATTATTTCATCAAAATTATTGTTACTACAACACAAGATAAAATGTGTAGAAATTACAATTTTATTAGATAGAACAATTTTAATTTCAATGTTCATACATTAGAATTTGTACTATATTTTCTCCTTAAATGGAAAGTCTTGTTAAGATGTAGGTAACAAATGTTGCACAGACCATAAGTCTGTGCCTTTAGCAGCAAAGGAAGTTGGGAAATGAAGTTCCTTGCTTACACTTCAGAAAAAAAATAACTTAATGCTGTAGTTAATTCCCCACTGAAGGGAAGTATACTTAAAGATACTAGCAAGTCTTGAAACATGGATGCTAATAGCACCTACCCAAGAAAATTGACCAATCTCTAAAATTTGATACTTTAACTTGAAAAAAATCTGAAGATAAAGGTGATATGCAATCACATTTTTTATTGAAGACTGTGGCTTTATGGTGTGCCATTGGCAGTTTCCGAAATCCATTATTCAGTGCAGTGGTGCCAATCATGTCTCTGACCAGGACATCTTTGGGGTCAGGGCTTTGATGTCTTAGGTGAGGCTCCCTGAGAAACAGATTCTGATAGATAAAGCAGCCAAAGTTTACTGGGGAGTGCTTTTAGGAACCATGGTTTTAAGAGTGAAAGTTCAATGCAGAATTGGAGAGAAGTTGAATTGCCATGAAGTTGAATCAGAACCCCCACCTTATCCCAGGGGGCACTCCAGAGCGGAAATAGCCATTCAGAATTTTTCCAAAATGAGATAAGGGGCCCAGCCTTTGTATGCCATGTATGTCTTTGGATATGGGTTGCTTCTAAAGAGGGTACAAATTTAGGTGAGACAGTTACCTTTAGCTGAAGGCAATTCCTTGAGATAGACTCATTTTTGAGCCTCAGCGTCCAAGAGTACTGGTATCTTAGTCCTAGATGGAGATATCTAAGCAATGTACGGAGCAATGTTTGAATGTTTTTCCTGGCTGTGTAACCTCCAAATACATCTTCCTGGTCCTCCTAGAGATTGTGAGTTAAGAGGCTTAATCATGTGACTTTGCTTTAGTCATTAAAATAGATTATGGTATGCTAGTAATAGTCCTGATTGATACAACATTGTATTTCCTTAGGTTATTCCAAATTCTTACATGAGATCTGTTTGCCCATGTTAGCTGATAATAAGAATGTATCATCATGCAGAATCCTTTCAAGATTTTCTGAGGGTCATTGATAGGAAATGAAGAATAACAGGAATAAGTCTTTACACGTATATTTCTCTCTCTCTTTACAATAGAGCTTATAAGCGAAGACCAGGCGCTACAGAGGCAGTGAGAGCTGATTGTAGGCATGACACCCTTGTCAACTCCACTTATGCTACAACAGGCTCCATCCTTAACTAGCAATAACAGGAGTTAAGAAAACCACACTGGGAATGCATTAGTCATGTGTTCACAAAAAGAAAGAAAGAAGAATGAGACATCCAAGTAGAGCAGCTGGGGTGAAATTGGGATACTTGTTTCTGTTTTGCTGTATTTTTCATAGGAGACAGATATATATTGAGTAGAACTAAGTCAGTCTGCTGATACCATGGTATCAGATATAAATCTTCAGTGCAATCTTTTCCCATCATTATTTCCTGTTTTGTTCACCCATGTTGTTTCCTTATAGTTTTATAATCTCTTCTATTCTGAAAAATAAGGCAGTAAGGAGAGTGTTAATATGGTACTTCCCTCTCTTTAACATTCAGTGGGCATTTTAATTACTTTTAATATTTTGTATTATTTTGTTCCAATATTAAATTTCTCCATTTGGTAAAACTCAGAAAAGTTATAAGACAAAAACAAAAACAACAAAGAAACACATATTAACGGACTACCAATAAGACACAGAAGCATTTTAATTGGTCTCTAAAATTAAAATATTTAATATATACATATGTATGTGGTATGTATATATATGTATATATGTATATATAAAAATGTACCAGGTGAACTTTTTCACTAGATTTATTCCATTTTGTTCATAATCTTCTTTAATCTAGTGGCCTCCAATCTAATGTATGACTGTTGTTAAAATAGCAGGAATCATCTCTTGGCCAGATCAACACAGTGTGTGGGAGCCTCAGAAAAAAAAAAATAAAAAGAAAATGGTATCAGAAAAAAACTTGACATGCTGAAGAGTATTCTGGAGAACGTTGATAGGAATTTGAATAGTCATTGTAGAGGAGGCATTGGCAGGAAGCTTGAGGTTCAGGAAGGCTTGTGAAGTGTAGACAACACTCCTGATTTTCAGATGATGTGGGCTGCTGATAGAACTATTAAGACTATGAAGGAAATCTATGCAGCCCCTGCTGTTAATCCATCTGCAGAAAGTTTCATATGCCAGTTTTCTTAATTAGAGTGGACATAGAGGGGCATCCTGTTGAGATTAAGTCCACAGCACAATAAAGGAAGAAACTGTTTTTACTTATTGGGCTGCTACCAAGAAATGTGCTAATTACCAAGATAGGAGAACATTTTGCATATGTGATAAGTGAAATTTTTAACAAATAAAAGATTGGAGGTGATCTTTGAAATTTTTATTCAACAAGGAAGAATGCAGCCTACTGAGAATGCTGGTTGAACTAACTGTTCTAAGTATGTTTACTTCATCTCTAACCCCAATTTACATAGAATGCCACTGTGCTAAAGTGTGTGATGGACCTCTTCTTTTGCATCCTAGAAGGGGAATTTATATTATTTTCAACTTGACAAAGATACGTTTTATAATTTTGTTATTTAAGAAGTATAAATGACATTTCTGATTATGCTAGAAATTGAAGAACATTTTTGAAATACAGGATGATCTACCTAGTCATCACAAGAAAGATCTAAATCTTCAATGCATTCTTTTCCTTTCATTATTTATCTTAGTTTTTAATTTGAGAGAGAGAGAGAGAGAGAGAGAATGTGAGCAAGAGAGAGGGGCAGAGGGAGAGAGAGGGAGAGAAAGACAGGTGTGGCGGGGGGGGGGGGGGGTGGGGATCTTAAGCAGGCTTCATGCTCAGTGTGGAGCCTGATGCAGGGTTCAATCCAACAACCCTGAGATCATGACCTGAATGGAAATAAAGAGTTGGATGCTCAACCAACTAAACCACCAGGTACCCCTATTCCTGGTAGTTTTGTAATCACTTCCATTCTGAAAAATAGGCCAATATGAATAATGTTTATAAGGTGTGTTCATCTCCCTGACATTCAGTTGGAATTTTAATTACTTATGATCTTTTGTATTATTTTGTTCTAATATTAAGTGTCTCCATTGGCTTTTGTAATTCCATTGTCTGCCTTTGTAATTTAAGTAAATATGCAAAGATTTTCTTTTTTGTTGGTATCTTACACTTCCTCTTTGGCTATTTTCAATAATCTAGTTAGTATATTTTATTTTTCCTTAAAATGCCACTTATAAATTAGCTTGATGGAAAGACTAGATTTATAATTTTACCTTTATTATTAACGTGTTCACTTCATGTTTTCATTAACACTTGGAGAATAAAGCAGTACCTCCTTTAAGTTAATTTTTTTTCTAAAATTTGAAGACATTTTAATAGCTAATTAATATAATAGATTACATTACTTTATATAACCTAGCCTATATAACCCATAATTCTTTATATTCATTATTAAATATATATATATATATAAATGTATATACTGTGCAAAAGTAAGTATATAATAATTTAACATGTTAATTATAGGTATGTAGTGATTTCTAATACTACAATATATATACGAATATATTGATCAATTGAGATATAAATAGATACAGAGAGATATGCATATATGTTACATATATTTCTTTCATGCAGGACTTTTTGTTCTCATATACAGAGTCTCATATTTATGCTCATTATACAGAACATTGAGATGCCAATATTTCCTAAAGTTTTTTTACCCTAGGTGAGCAGAGAGGATTTCAATTTATCCAGAATTAAGCAAGGCCATATATTTATATCATTCTTAGTCCTTTTGGGGATAATACCACCCTCTCTGAGAATGCATGATCTAGTCCAGTAAGATTTTAAGCAAGTGGGATTTTTGAAAAGGACTGAAAGCTTAGGATATGGAAGAAATAAGAAATACCCAGATATCATGGAAACCGATGAGTTATTCTAAGGGTTTTGAAACTCCATGGATAAAGACTAAGTCGTAGAAAGCAATGGCATATAATTGTATGGAATAGGATACTAACATGGGCTTCGAAATAGTGAATTCCTCCTAAATTGCTCTTATTCATGAGTCTAAAATAACTCACTGGCTGTTCAGGAAACTCAGTCAAATACAGGGTGACAAAAACACACTTCTTTCAGTGTATGTGTTTATGAATATTTCCTGACCTATTCTATTGTCTTTATTCAGATCATAATAATATAATTGAATTGTAGATTTTACTGTACAATGATGAGAATAAGTTGCATGTCAGTCATTTTATAATGATAAAATTTTTCAGATAAAGAATCAGCAAATGATAAACAAAACGTATTTTTCTCAACACAGTAGCAATTATATTCTCTTTCTCATTTTTATAATGGCATTATGAGAGATTTTGATTTCTAGGCACATTTCCAGACTTTGCCAATCCCTGATATTAACGAACATAGCATTCCACATGCTTTAGTAGCATATTCTGAAATAACAATGTACAAAAGGTAATGACCTAGATTGAATGCACTTCATTTTCAGTAGATAATTTTAGATTTCAGAATTTTTCAAAGTACAGCAGGTGTACTTAGATCCACCTGAGACGAGTTCATACCTAGGGCTAGTTGGTACCCAGTGCTGGAGGCTTACACTATACAAATAAGCAATGCCAGGGGCTGGACCAACCTGATATTCTTTACTGTGTAATGATGGTGAATACAGATTGTTTCAATCAAGAGACAGGAGCACTCTCTAATCATTTTTTTTCTTAGTTTAAAATACCTAGGATGGGTTTTGGCAAGGGATGTGGAGAACATGAGACAGAAGCCCATGGATGTTTTTCTTTTTACTATCAGGTTTCATTACATTCTAATAGTGGGGAGAAATTAGTCACAGAGAAAAATAAATGAGGATGGCAGTGACAGAGTATCAACAACAATTAAAATAACTCAGATGAAAGAGGTGTGTGAGTGTGTATGTTGTGAGGGAGGGAGAGAGGGAGAGAGGGAGAGGGAGAGGGAGAGGGAGAGGGAGAGGGAGAGAAAGGATGTGCCTATAGGTACAAATTGCATTATTACCCATGCACATATATTTTAAAACTAATTATAAACCCCAAATGGAAAAAAAATATAGTATCTATGTTTTATTTTAGCTGTATGTTTCCTATTTTATAACGGGAGGTTTATTTCCATAATTTTACAAGAATATTTAGTGTTTATAACAAATTCTTAGTGAAACCTGTCAGTTTGATTTAAATTGGAGTTAATGGAGTTCTGTATTTGTTACATAAGATAGCAATTGTTATTGCAGCAGGTTTCTGTCAAGTATTTGCCCTTTAAAATTTTGATCATTACTGTTCTACATGGTGGTCATTTATTCAATCAGTGCCACCAATTTAATGTGTTGAAAAGACATTTCAAAATTACATATCTTAATAATTTCAAGTCCGTTGCTACTAAACCTATTAGAGTAAAAGCACATATCATCTGCTGGAATGAATTAATTACAGCAGATGTAGGAACACTTTGTTGTACTTCTGTTCCCTTTGGTCCTTTTCCACTCTCATTTGTCCTTTGCATCCTTTCTTTGTTATTCTCCATGCCTTTCTTCGCCGCTGACATTTATTTATCCTTACTTTACAGGATTCTGTCATTTCTTCAGGATTCACTACTTTGCCTCTTTCTTTTTTCCTTCTCGTCACTATGTAGTTATTTCTTCCTTGTTGTGCATTTTCTGTATCTCATGATTTCTTTCACTTCTACATCATTTTCATTGAATACTCTCCTCTCTTCTTCCTCCATTCTTCATTCTTTTCTCCAGTAAAATTGGAAGACCTTAGGTCAAGGGTAATGATTTTTAAAACTTGCATTTCCTACTCTTAGCAAGATGTTTGGCACATACGTATTGATAAATATTGACTAACATTTGTTCAATCTCTTGACAGTGTGTTTTTTTAAAATTTTGGAGAGGCGGTTTATTTACTCTTTTTCAGGTCAACTCTTCCACAAGATACTGAAGATAACACAATGAATTTGATCTATTCCTTCCCTATGAGGAATTCACTAGCCTAAACTTATAACATGGTTTTGCTAACCACAAATGTATCCACTCTATATCATATCACCATTGTTTGAATACATATCAGCTGCAAAGCTTAGTCATGAGAACTTTATGTCTCTTCAGTTCAATTGCCCATCTCTTCTCTGAAATTTAATTCAGAAAAACTGGTTAGAAAATTGGCATTTAACTGGTTCTTCTGTCAAAACATCAGCTTCAATATCAGTAACTGCTACCCTGTATCTGCTTCCTGAAATTATACTTGCTGAGTAGGACCACCAATAATCCTGGAACTCTGTTCTGTACACAGAAGTCTTATTAACATTACTATGGTTTAGGATCTATGCGCCAAATAGGAACCCTTCCCTATAAGGATTCTTGAAGAAGAGCTTACTGAAAGGGAAAAAAATATATATATATATATAAAATATTTATTTATATATATTTATATAAATATATATATAAATATATATATTTATATTTTATATATTCCTTCCCTTACTGAGAGGGAATATATATATATATATATATATATATGTATATATATATATAGTCCAAGAAAAAAAAACTGAGTAAAAGCTTGATTAGAAAAAGTGTTTTTATCTAATAATAAAAACTAGTTGAGCAATCTTCAATTACAAAATATCGACCTTTGACTCACATGTTCTATTTTTACCTGAAAGAAGATAGGCATTGCTGGGTCTGTATAGCAGTCCTCGACTGTTGATCACTTAGTCGATTAAAAAGCAACAACCTAATACAGGAATACTTGGATATGAACAAGCAAATGTGTGACAAAGGTATATTTTCTTTAACATCTCTGGGGGTCTATTGTCTATAAACTCCCACCCCCATAATGTTTCCTAGTGAGCAGTATAAAGAGGCACAATAGACGAAGGTAGTTGTTCCCAGGTTGCCCTTTTTAGTAGGTCTTCAGCATGACATCAACAGAAAGGATTACTCCATATGTAAAATGCCCCAGAAAGGATTTTTTGTAAACTATATTCCAATAGCTGGAGCTGTGTTCTAAAAGCATAAACTGTGACTGGGCCTGTACTAATTAAGGAGGATTGAGTAGAGAGAAATGTGCCGTGACTATGAACCTGACCTAGCCTCTGGCATATGACCTGCGATGCGAAATAGACCTAGTTGCAGCACTTAAGAACAATTTCAGTTTATCCATAACTCATGGAATTTGCCAGGTTGTACCAAATATGTTCTATCTAAAGCAGGTTATAGTTCAAGCAAGATATCAGTGATTCAATTTACCAGCATTATGTAGAAAAAGTTACATAGACTAAAGAGATTGGTGACTCTGCAAAGAGCAGAAAGAAATAAAGAATTATGACAGCTTACTCTCAAATAACAGGGAGGGGTTATCTAATCTTTCAGTGCCAAGATTTATTTAAGATCCTAATGACAGAGTGAAATAGTACAGACCACACATTATCCAGATAGGGGTGTAGAAAAAGAGTAAAACGGAAGCACATTTTAAGAGCAACAGCAAATCAGAGCATGAATCTAAAATGAAGTAATATGTACAATTACAATGGTGATAATAATTTCGCTAATGTTTAAGATACTGGATTAGAGTAACTAAAACATACCATGTGTTATGGGCTGAATTTTGTTTCCACAAATTGATATGTTGTAATCCTGACCCGAAATACCTCAGAATGTGACTGTGTTTGGAGATTAGTGTCTCTGAAGAGGCAGTTAACATGAGATCATTAAGACGATCTCTAATTCAATATGACTGCTTCCCTTATAAAAAGAGATTAGAACATAAACACGTAAAGAGGAAAGACCATGGGGTGCCTGAGTGTCTCAGTCAGTTAAGTGTCCAACTCTTGGTTTAGGCTCAGGTCGTGATCGCACAATTTGTTGGTTGGAGCCCCACATGGGGCTCTGTGCTGATAGTGTGGAGCCTACTTGGGTTTCTCTCTCTCTCTCTCTCTCTCTCTCTCTCTCTCTCTGCCCCACCCTCCTTGTGCTCTCGCTCTCTCTCTCTAAATAAATAAATAGGGGCGCCTGGGTGGCTCAGTCAGTTAAGCATTCAACTTTGGCTCAGGTCATGGCCTCACAGTTCATGAGTTCGAGCCCTGCATTGGGCTCTGTGCTGACAGCTCGGAGCCTGGAGCCTGCTTCCGATTCTGTGTCTCCCTCTCTCTCTGCTCCTCCCCTGCTCACATGCTGTCTCTCTCTCAAAAATAAATAAAGATTAAAAAGTAATAATAATAAATAAATAAATAAACTTAGAAAAAGAAGAAAGAGGGAAGAGCATGTGAAGACAGAGGGTGAATACAGTCTTCTACAAGCCAAGGAGATAGAACCTCCAAAGAAATCAACCCTTCCACAACCTGGATCTCAGACTCGGAACCTTCATAATTGTGAGAAAAGGAATATCTGTTGTTTAAGCCACTCAGTCTGTGGTGTTTTTTTATGGTAGCCCAAATAAAGGTTATTATCAGCCAAAGAAATTAGAGCAAGATTACCTTATATGTAGTAGTTAAATTGTTCTAATTGGGCAAAAAAGATAAACTGTAGAATAATTCTCTCTTGGGCAAAATAATTACCTTTCATTTCCAGGGGCCTACTTTTTAACGTATCTGGAGATGTCTATCACATTCCCTCCATGTGTCTCTTAGTGTGCAAGATACGTTTGAAATGGCTCCCCAGGGGATTCTAATATGCTCCTCACCATGCTGATCACCACACCTGCTTTAGAACCACTGTTCTGATGAAAAATGATAATGATGGGAATGAGAGCTGGAGTCATAATTGTCTGGCCCCTGGACAGTCTGCCTAAAATTCCCCATTTTTCCTGATCCCATTCTTCTAGTCCTCATGATTTATCCAGATTCTACAATGGCATGTGTTACCTTCTGGACTGCTTTGTACATCAACATCCAGCTATTATCTTTCTTCATATTTTCTGGGTGTCATATTTCAAAAGCCAGACTACCTCTTCAAACATTGCTTATTTTTGGTCCACTTCCAATGGACCTCAATTACAGATCTCATTTTGATCTCAAAAGAAGTCTCTCATAAAAATAAAATATATTTTCTATTTAACTAAGAGATTAATTTCTCAGGAGAAGTACTTTGCTTATTTTTATTTTGAATTATTGAAATGTGTGTGTGTATGTATATATATATATATATATATATATATATACACATATACATGTGTATGTATATATATATATCCTATATATATATGTATATATATATATATATATCCTATATATATAGGATATTTATACTCATAAATATTTATATGATATTTATATATTATATATTTACATACATAAAAATCATTAGAAATATGAATATAAGATAACCATGTTGAATTTCTACTGACTTTGAAGATTCTGTTTCTAGTCTGTACAAAGTGATAGAAGTAAATTTAAGACTAAGTTAAAACTCTAAACCACATATGGCAAAGCAAGATTTTCATTCTGCCTCAACAACTCTTTTCCTATTTCTGCTTGACTTTCTGAGGAATAAAGAAACATACTCCATGAGCATGATTTATTCAAGTTTTGCTTGTCAGTGTGGTCAACATTCCAAAGGGAATGGTTTGTTTATTTTTTTAAGCTGTACTTTACAGTGTATGGAAGTTGAAATAACACACAGTGGAACACAGTAAAAAAACTGCAGCCATTCATCCAAGGTGAAACCAAAATGATGACGCCCTCCAGTGACAGAATAATCCCTGCTCATGAATTCATGCCAGAAAGATGACCAAGATCTTAGGGACCTCAGAATATAAGAGTAAGGGTTCTGAGGGAAGGGAAAGGAGGTAAAAGACTAAAAGAAAGAAAATAGAGTAAGGTGATGGAAAAACAGACTATGACATAGACATCAAGCCTGGGCAAATAGCATTTAATTGGGAAAAAAAAAGTATTTTTCACTTTTTTCTTGAGTCTATGCACATTAGAGACCTTTTAGTATAAAAATGTTTTCTTTCTAATAATGGACTGTGTATACCCTCGCATATTATGCTGATTTAGCTGTAGAATTGGTGATTCAGACAAAATTGAAAACAAAATTCAAATTAAATTTTGTGTAATAACTGTGCATAATGGATATATTAATGGTCCAAGGACCTTGTATGTGTGTTCTCAGCCTGAATAAATCCTTTAACCTTATTTTCTTATATTAATTGAGAAAATGGCATTGCCTTCTATCCCTGTGGAGGTTACAACCATACATTAAAGTATAAAGAGCATTGTAATGAATGCCAGTCATTTGTGAGTTCCTGCTATTAACACAAATACAAAGAAAAATAAAGACTGCATGACATGCCTTAAAGATAAAGGCCATTTCTAAAATCATCCCAGTGTCAGTATTACAATTTTCAATACAAATATGCATCATTTTACAGAATGATGTATTCCTGAAAAGCCATGTGTATTTTTGCATCCAAAGAAATTACATTATGTATTAAATTTATTTAGAAGAGCTGTTACTTCACTTCCAAAGTGAAATACTTTGGAAGGTAAAGAATTTTATTTTAAAGAAATAACCTGATAAATTAACATTTTTAAAGCTTAATTTTTACATACTAAATCTGCTTTAAAAAGAGAAAAAAAAAACTTCAAGTCCTAGATAAGATGGCACAGATACACTTCTCAGCGTTCTTCATGCTATATACAGGTAAAATATGACACCCAACTTAGGACTCTAAAGTGGAGAGAAGAAGGCAGATCCACTAGGGACTTTGTAATTGAAGAACATCATGGCAGTGAGTTCACTGGCTTTTCTTACTGCCTCATTTATGCTGGACTGGGTGCTGGAGAAACTGAGAGCCTACACCAAAGAATCCTACCAAAAAAAAAAAAAAAATCCCTAAGAAAAGCTCTTTCTCTCTCTAGCCGAAGGACCAGGAAAAGGGCAGACTAGCACAACAGAAAACTTAGATATCATTTCTTTAATCCAGCCAGATACCATGGGTAAAACTTGTGGCTCCACTATACACACACATCAACAAAGCCAATGTGGGAAGTAGATTTCTACCATTGCCTGGCTGTAAGAAATGTCCCTCTCCTTCCCCACTGGGGCACCATGAGAAGAGGCCTAAGGAAAACCAGAGCTTTCACCACCACCCAACAGTAGAGACCCACCTCCACATGCACCTCGATTTGCACACTCCAGTCCCCAACCCTCACCTCCAGCAGAGGCACGAAAGTAGTCTAAGACTTTTGCAACAACCTAGTGGTAATGAGATATCCCTTCTGCTTCCCTCTGAGATGGTGTCCTAGGCAATAAAGGAGAAGGCAGGACTGAACCCCCTTCAGTGGATGAAGGGTACTTGGGACTCCTGTATACTATTTTTGCAACTTCCCATGAATCTATGATTACTTAAAAATTTTTTAAAAGGAGAAACACATTCATCACAAATTTTAATTCTTGCTCCAACTTGATTTTCAATAAACTCCATTACTTTTCACTTATTGTTTAAAGTTTATTTATTTTGAGAGAGATAGAGACCATGAGCATAAGAGGGGCAGAGAGAGAAGGAAAGAGAGAATCCCCATCTGGCTCCATGCTGTTGGCACAGAGCCTGACAGAGGCACAGAGTTTGATCACATGAACCATGAGATCATGATCTGAGCCAAAATCAAGAGTTGGACATTCAACCAACTGAGCCACCCAGGCACCCCTCCTTCACTTTTTAAATGAAATGAAGACTGAGGTACAGAAAATATGTTCAAAATTTCAAGGTCCCTAATTCTGTTAGCTGCTTCACCACACACATTAATCTCTCCCTTTTTATGAGGCCACATTAAATTAATTTCAAAGGAACATTGAATATCTAAACCAACCACATTTACACAAATAGGACAATCAGTAGAGGGGAAATAACTACATTTCTGGAGGATAAAAAGCAGCTGGAAATGATGTAACTGGTAATTCAGGGAAGGGGATGTCAGCCTGACACTCTTCTGGTAGTTGTAACATGTGAGAAGGAATCCATTCTGTGTGTCAGACACCCAACGGGCTCAGGTTTCAAAAATTCTGAGACAGATATTTGTGGAAAGGAGAGTTTAAAAACTATTCTTGAAAATGAAGAAAAAATTTAGAATAATAATAAACAATGTGAAGGGCACTTGGGTGGCTCAGTTGGTTAAGCATCCACCTCTTGATTTCAGTTCAAGTCATGCCCCACGTCAGACACCGTGCTGGGCATGGAGCCTGCATAAGATATTCTCTCTCTCTCTCTCTGCCCCTTCCTACTTGTGCATGTGTGTGCACTCTCTCTCTCTCTCTGTCTCTCTCTCTCTAATAAAAAAAGAACTGTACCAATAATAATAATAATAAACAATGTGAAGAAAATAGGAAGGTGGCCAAATTAAGTAAGGATTTAAGCGTAGAAAAAAAGTGAAATGGCAAATTTCAGGAGAAACTTTGCTTCAAGATACCACTTTATTTATTCACAAATATGTATTAAGAACAAAACAGACAAAATGGCTGAACTCAAGAGTGCCTATTTTAAGATGGAAGGTAATGAAAATTGATTCACAATTTGCAGTTAAGTTACTTGAAAAAAATGAGACCTATTTTTCCTTTCAGTTCTATGAGTATTTGCTTCATATTTGTTGATTCTCTGTTATTAGGTATCTACACATTTACGATTGGTATGCATTCTTGATGAGTTTATCCATTTTACATTTTGGAATGCCCCTCTTTATCCCTAGAAGTATTCCTCTTTATACCTCTTGATCCCCAGAAATATTTCTCAGTCCACTATTTTAGAATTCTTTGTTTTTGTCTTGCCAATGATATATCATTTTTTCCCCAACACTTTGCTTAACATGTCCAGAATGGCCTTACTTTATTTGATACTAAATCAGCCCCACGACTAAGCTTTGATGCTTCTGAAAATCCTTCCCAGTGCCTTGTGTAGTACAAGGTCTCTCCACACTAGCTGGTGGAAACACAAAGCTATTCTCAGCCCTATGGAAGCTCAAGGAATTGTTGATCTACTGGTGCCTCATGTTATTTATTTTCCTTGTCTTCGGGAGTTTCCACTCACACAGGTACTGATCAGTTCTCAGCAAGATTGAAGGATATTCCTTAGCATACTCCTGAAGCTCTTTTTCTGTATGCAGCTTTCTCTTCTCAGGTACTTCACCCAGCAAATTGTAGCCGCCTTTGCCTTCCTGAACTTAATGCCATGGTCTCCTCAACTCAGTAAAACTGTAGAGTTCTTTAAAGATTCTCCCTACCTGTGCTGCAGGCTGGCAATCACCTACAGGCAGGAAACTGGAATGTCTTCTAATATTTAAGACACATCTGAGAATAATTGAAAAGTAGACAAAAAAAAGGAGTATGAGAAGGATGCATATACAAGCCATTGTGTTAGGTCAGGAAATGAGATTAATACAGGAAGCATTGAAACTGGTGTGAATATACTCTTATTTTCCTAAGTTATATGAGTCAGCTTTTTGAGAATTACAAATAATAAGACTATTAAAAATGTTCTACAATTCCCCATCCCAAGTGTCTTTGACATCTGACTCTTTGAGTCAGTTACTGGGTTATCATTTGCTCTACCTCCATTACAGCTTTAAAACCAATTCTACCATGCCCAACAGGGGAGCTAAAGAACCATCGGGTGTAGCCCTTTCATGTGCGAAGTGATTCACACTGGAAGGAGAACTGTAAAGTCAGCTGGCAAATGTTATACCTCAGGAATTCTTAGCTACTATCACATGCATTTTTTTCACTTGGTGGAGACCTGGTCTCTAAAATTATAAACTATTCTTCATAAGCATTTAGAAGAAAAATTACATTTGGTTAAGTATACTCTCCCCATAAAATGTTGAATAATTTAAAAATACTTGCATAGCATTTCTTATTTACCAGGCGTTTTTTTAAGTGCCCTACAAATATATGCCATTCCTCCTGTATTGTAAGAATCATATTATTCTTGTTTGTCAAATGAGGAAACAGACACTTCACTGACATGATCATGATCACAGGGCTTGCAGGTGGTAGTATCAGAATTCTCAAGTCCAGGCAGTCTGGCTCCAGAGTTTATAGTTGGGACACTTCACAAGCTACCACTAGAGCAAGGTTCGCTTTTGATGCTATGTATTCTTTCCTAATTTTATTGGATCTTCTTTGAAATATTTTGTTCCTTTCTTGGACTTTTTGAACATCCCTATAATTGATACAGTTTTTTTATTTATTAGTAGTGGTAGTTGTGTTCTAGAAATTTACCATGAACACTGAATTAACAAATACTTAACCATTGCTCCTAGGGAGAAAAATAGGGTAGGTTTCTATGAGCCTCTGGTCACATTTTCATTAGGCAGTCAACACAGAACTTTGTTTTATGTGTATTTTTGCTCAAAACACTTTAATATATATTAAATATGCTACTAATTCATTAGCATTGAACACACTGCCTTCAGCACTATAACTCATACCTGAATGAAACTTATTTAACCCATTATTTTCTTCCTAAGGTATATGATAGCCTTTTTGCATTTAGGGAAACCAAACAGCACTGAAGCACTATGCCTGGGCCATTTTAAACAGTGAAATAACCAACAAAAAAGACAAAATGGAAAAAAAAATGACACCAAATAGGCCATGAAAGGGAAACTTATTTACAATAGTTGAGCTGAAACAAGAAGGCAGAGTTTTGCGTTGACTTCAGCTGGGAATGTGTGTTAACAGGTGATTCAACACCTGTCTATGAAGGACCGTGAAGGTGCCATGAGTATTGATTTTGAAATTACAAATACATTTTAGCAAGTAGGCAAATTCACAAATATGGAATACATGAAAAATGAGGATCAGCTGATAAACACTGAGGAAAATGAAATTGAGCCTTAAATCTACACAGTATGAATATGTGTAAAAAAAAAATGTCCTGGTTTGTATGCAGCTTTCACACTGAAACTGAGAATGGAGAGTAAAAAAAAAAAAAAAAAATGAGAAGGGAACATTTGCTTTATGATTTTGATCAGGTTAAATAAAATACTCTTTCTTCTATTTAAAGGCACTGTTCCCAAGCCAGGGATAGCATTGTCTAAGAGAACGAGTTTTCTCTAACAGAATAACCCACATCTGCTTTCTTTTTATAGTAAGACATTTACCTCTCCATGTAAAACTAGAAAATTGTGTAACTTAAAAAAGATTCACAAAGGTGTAATGTACTTCCCTGAAATGACGAGACCCCATAAACCGAGTGAAGAATGAGATTAGTGATGAGGAGAGTATTAATCAAGATAAACTAATAACTATTGCCCCAGTAACTAGAAATTGAAGTTAATAAGCAAACCGGGTGAGTGGTACATAAGACTTTACTCACAAAATTGGTACCTGTGTTATTTTACATTCAAAAGTACTTAATTCTATGAAACAGTTGCTGCTCAATTAGAACTCAATTATATGTTAAATGAACTAAATGCCATTTCATTTGCACAGAGGAATCTTTAATAATGATTAATGGAAATTTAATCAAATATGAGTTGAGACTGCAGTGTGTTCAGCAATAGAATATGAATGAGTTATATTGGTGTTAACCAGATCCATTATCTAGATCATGACGCTGTTGAGGTCAAGTTTGAGGGTTTGATCCTTATCCAGCACATCAAGCAAAAAGAATATTATGTGGAGTTAACAGATGGCATCTCATAATCGGCTCTTCACTTTACAAATGTATGCCTTTGGCTACAATAGACAGAGTGATTATGAATAAGGAAAATCACTCAAAGTAGCTCAAAAACATGTCAGTCGTTTTGTTTTAAAATGCAAAGAGAAATAATTGAAATGATTTATTAGTAAATTAGTTATTGAATATTAGTATATAAGGCCAACACATCGAAATAATTAGTTTTAGTAATTCTCATAAAAGGGAGAGTGAGGCTTGCCTGGGTGCCTCAGTCATTTGAGCATCTGACTCTTGATTTTATCTCAGGTCATGATCCCAGGGTCGTGCAACTGAACTGAGTGTGGAGCCTGCTTTAGATTCTCTCTCTCTCTGTCCTCCTTCCCACTCAATATCTCTCTTGAAAAAAGAAAAAGGAAAATGAGATATTTGTCCCTATTTCTTCACTGCCTATACCAGCATCTACGCATTAGGCAAAAGTTTGGGTAATTGTATAATATTCCAATATTGGAAATAATAAATAGTTTATAATGTATCTAATTTAAATCCAAATGGAAATACATTTTAATTTAAATATTTAACATATGGAGGGGATTTTGTGTTTTTTTTAAACGTATAAACCCTGAGCTCAACTTGAAAAGCAAATATGTGCTACATATTTGTACCTAGTACATTATTATATTCTTTGGCATATTTTATTAATACTGTATTAGTTTTGCTTTTGGATTTATATTATTACTTTGGGTTTATATTATTACTATACATAGTGGGTTTTTTTTTAATTTTTAATGTTTGTTTATTTTTGAGGGGGGAAATGGGAGAGCAGGTGGAGAGAGAGGGAAACACAGAATCCGAAGCAGGCTCCAGGCTCTGAGCTATCAGCATAAAGCCTGATGCGGGGCTTGAACTCACAGACCACGAGATCATGACCTGAGTATAAGTCAGATACTCAACCAAGTGAGTCACCCAGGTGCCCCTGCAATGTGTTATTTTTAAACCTTGTGAAAAACTAAAATGTTTATAAGTATATTCTTATCTTCTGTCTTCTAAATTACTTTTCTTGTTCTATAGGGGTCACAAATCTGTTCCCCCTATCTTTTAATTCTAATACTGACCTTCCATCCAATTTGTCTGTGTAATTATACTGAATTCCTAGCATCCTAGCATTATTGGGAAAGCAGAAAGTATAATTCATTTGCCTCATTACCTGGTGTTTTATAAATACCTTTTGCTTCAGTAAAAATATTCTGTCTGTATAACTATTTGTGTTTTAGACTTATAAATTGTACAGAGTGGAATAAAAGAAATACATTCTTTTTGATTATTAGATTATTATAAAAAAAGAATGGAAGCTAACATCTTTTTTTTTTAAAGTTATAAGCATATTGAATTTGCTGCACCAGTGAGACAGGTATTCAAGGTAACGCTTTCACAATATCACAATGCCCCTTTGGCAATTCCACCACTATGCGGAAGAAGGGAAATCGCTGTTACATTTCGCTTGGTATTATACAGATCTCAGCATAGTGACATCCTTCATGGAGTCTATAAATCCACATTTTACCTTTATGGACAAGATACAGGTACTGAGTTATTAAGGTCTCATTTGAAGACACCCACTGAGAAAACTGCCGGCTATTCAATTTAACTATCTCAAAGGAATAACAAGAGAGACCTCGTTGTTAGAACTCAAGCCTATGTACCAAAGACTGTGAGCGATGCATACTGGGCTTCAAGCTGAAGAGAAATGGTATTATTAATTCATGTGCACTATTCTTTCATTAGCAGTTCCAGTTTTCAAAACACTCTCCTTGCGCTGGGTACTCTTTTTTAGCTGTATATTTTACAACTGAGCCTACTTGTATTTTAGATTTTGAAACACTAACGTTTTAAAAGGTGTCATGTCAAATAGCCCTAATCTGGCTATGTGATAATATCTGTTACATTTTTAACATTTAGCTTCAAATGTGTATCCAGAGTATCTAAAAGATCATGTAAATAGATCTTTAGGTATTGCATGCACTATTAATTTGTTTGAAAATATGTAATTAGTACAAATATGCTACTGGGAATGAAAATTTATGAACTATCAAATAATTATTTTTAAAAGGTAGATAATAGTTTTCTTACTTTACATTTTTCTTAAGGTTAATTTTTGAGAGAGAGAGAACAAGCAGGAGAGGGGCAGAGAAAGAGGGAGACACAGAACATAAAGCAGGATCCAGGCTCTCAGCTGTCAACACAGAACCCGACGCAGGGCTCGAACCCACAAACTGTGAGATTAGGACCAGAGCTGAAGTTGGAGGCTTAACTGACTGAGCCACCCAGTCACCCCATCTTAATTTAAAACATATTAAGTTAAATGTCTATAACATGTTATCTCAGGTTATATAAAATAACACTGTATGTAAAAGAAGTATACAATATATAAGGCATATTAACTTTCCTCAGTTATAAATCATTTGATTTAATTTTTTTTTCAACGTTTATTTATTTTTGGGACAGAGAGAGACAGAGCATGAACGGGGGAGGGGCAGAGAGAGAGGGAGACACAGAATCAGAAACAGGCTCCAGGCTCTGAGCCATCAGCCCAGAGCCTGACGCGGGGCTCGAACTCACGGACTGCGAGATCGTAACCTGGCTGAAGTCGGACGCTTAACTGACTGCGCCACCCAGGCGCCCCGTGATTTAAATTCCATGAATGTTTGTTCCTCTTTCTCAGCCACCCACATCTTTTCAATAAGCACATATATGTAAATAAATACAAGGATGTCACATATATATAGTTCGCTCTCTCTGTCCATGGTGTCATGACTTCCATTACAAAGATGAAATTCTCTTCTTTCTTCCTGTACATTTACCCCTCCACCCTGGTATCAACCAGTACACTAGAATCACAGAGATAAGGAAGAGCTATATATGCCTGTCTGTTCTGCCCAGATCCTCCACCAAGTGAGGACGGTACATGTGCCATCCCTTACCTCAGCCTGACACATTTCTCTTATCACCACTTTCAAATCTTTCATATATTCAAGCATAGTTTGTTTCTAGTACCCAGCTGACCTTATATATCTGAAGTTACCACAGGACAACTTTCTCTCATTCCTTCTCTTTTGTCTTCTCTCTCTCTCTTCTGCCATCTTATTTCATTGTCTTCTATTCATCCCGTTTGTGAGCCAAAGAAAAGCAGACAAAAACAAATGAAAAAGTAAAATAATAGTAATAATAAATGTTTAAATAATGGCTGAAAAGTCAAGGTAAATGTGAACATTTAGAAAATAAAAAATAAATGGGATCCCATTTATTTTAGGTGTAATTAGACATAGTATGCAGTTATTGTTTCCAGGGGCTTAAAAGCCTGGCTCAATCTATTTACCCAATTTGCTATTTCCTTCCAAATATTTCCAAAATTTAAGTGGTTTCATAAATTAATGAGGGTGAGGAAGTGTGGGGAAACACTGTGTCAGGGAGAGCTCTGACAGGTGAAGCAATGCTGAATAACATACATTTTCTCCATGATGTCATCACACCAGATCAAGCATCTGCTTGTGGAGCGGTCAAGTGCTTAGTGGACTTATTTTTCTCCCGGATCGTACTGGTGGAGTTCGGTTAACATTGTTTTGTTTTTGTTTTTTTTTCCAATTGTCATGACATTGCAGAAATACTTCAGGAAGTGCTGTTTTCTTCTTGAAGTCCCTTCATCTCGTTCTGCCTATACAGTGGCTACAAGAACTTCCGCAAAACTTCTATTGGAAGATGGACCCCCGGGTCTGTAGCATGCACCCAACTTTTCCAGTGTGTTCATGTGCTTTTGTACAAATCATGTTTTTGATAAGTAACAGTGTCAGGCATATCAAGTGAGGAAAATGCTGGAGGCATGAGCTCATATCACGATGTTTCCAGGACACCAATCAGATTCTTTAATGGCCGTTATGTTTAGAAGGGACTTTTAATTTTTGGTGAGGAACATGGACTCTAGAATCATTTTGTCAGAGATTTGGTTTTAGCATGTGCCAGCTTGGTAAGTTTGACCTCCGGCTAATGAGTTAAAGCCATGCTTCTTCATATATGAAATCGATTCCTATAAAAACTAATGTATATTAAGAATTTCTATTGAAACCCAGGATTCACTGAGCATCCATATTGGATACCATTGTTGAATCTCTATGGTATTATTATTGGATCAAATATATTTTCTTTAATTTTAATTTATGCTTTACCCACTAATCCCAGTTGTCCCCCATAACATAGATAATAAATGTAACACTTTACATATGGCAGTCCTGGAAATATTTAGATCCTACAACCATGGTCCAAAAATCTTTGTTTTTGCCAAACTTCAGGGCTTTAGAAATTCTTATGGTGTAAGTTCCTCACAATTGACCCTCCAGGTAACCATTTTCTGGATATTTATTAATGAACATTCCTTTCCCATATGAAATCCTGAACTAAATTACCACATGCCAGATTACCTTTTTTAAATGTTTATTTACTTATTTTGAGAGAGAGAGAGAGAGAGAGAGAGAGAGAGAGAGAGAGTGCAAGCTGAATGGGGGAGGAACAGAGAGAGAGAAGAGAGAATCCTAAGCAGGCTCCCTGCTGACACGGGGCAGGGAGGCTCCATCTTACAACATGGAGCTGGACTCATGAACTGTTGAGATCACGATGTGAGCCAAAGTCATGAGTCAGATGCTTAACTGGCTGAGCCCCTCCACGCATCCCCCAGGTATATCTGTATTAAAAAAATGTAAAGGGTTCAGTTGGTTAAGCGTCTGACTTCCACTCAGGTCATGATCTCACAGTGTGTGAGTTCGAGCCCTACGTTGGGCTCTGTGCTGACAGCTCAGAGCCTGGAGTCTGCTTCAGATTCTGTGTCTTACTCTCTCTCTACCATTCTCCCGCTTGCACTCACTCTCTCTAAAGAAATGAATAAACATTAAAAATTTATAATAAAAAAATGTAAAGAAGTTATTTTTATTTTTTTAACCTGCATTATACATTATGATTGATAACATTTAAGATTCTTTTGGGCTCTGTCTCTTCCTTGTTATCTTACTCTTTCACAACCACTTCATCTCTTTCCGCCTTCTCTACCTCAGCTATTTTTATCTTAGAGTCAAGTAGGCATCTAATCTGGAAATGGGGGAGAAAGTGTCCTAGAGAAGTTATCAGAAGAGTTGGAGAGAAATGAGAAGGATGCTGTGGGGACAGATTCTTAGTATGGAATATAGGAGCTGAATTACTGTAAGAGGGGCATCTGAGCAGGATGGGGTCTCAGGAGAGCATGCCAAGGTCAAAGCAGGATGAGGAGTGTTTCTACAAGGGATGGTCAGATCCACTGGGGTGGATTAGGAAGATATTCACACACCTGGGTAGGGATGGGAGGAGAAATAATACAGTGCAGATGGTCAGAGACTATGCTGAGTAGGAAACGTTTTTGGTTGGGGAAGGAGTTGGCAGCCAATATGGGAATTCACAGTGTGAGTGCATCCTCCACATGGAAGAGGTGCAGTCGGGTATAAGATAGTAGAAATCGAGCAGGATAAGAAGGGTATTCTGTGAGGGGCCATCTCGGGTGGAGTGTTCATGTCCAACCAGGTTAGGAAGGGAATCCTTGCAGGGAGGACCCAACACATTGTGTTGAAATCAGAGCAGAGTGTAGGATGCCCACACAGGAGAAGACATAAGTGCATATAGGGAAAGGGAGCAGAGAGGATGGTCTATCTGAGTACAGAATGTGTTCTTTGTTTTTACGGTGTCACTGCTCCCAGGATTTGTCTGTGTACAAAGGAATACAAACGTAGCCAGATGCATGAGTGTGTACACACACATAAACACACACATGTATGTATATAGTCATACACATATATGAATGCATATGATATGTATTTAATATTTTCTTAACACTGATATTTCTAATTGTGATGCAAAACACAAGTTTTCTCCCCTTTATATTTGCAAATCACTTCTTAAATAGGAGGAAAACCTAGCTTCTATCTTTAATGTTTACCTATTTGAACGTGTGTTTGTGTGTGTGTGTGTGTGTGTGTGTACTTACACAAATATTTAAATCAAGTGTTAACTTTTGTTGAGTGAAACTATACATTATTTTGAGCAGACTTAGCATCCAGTATAATACTATGCTATAAAGAATATTCAGTGAAAACAGAAAATACTGCCAATTACAAATAGTTGTAATAGCATTGCTTCGATTACATAAGATGAATAAGTTCTGAAGATCTAATGTGCAGCATGGTGACTATAGTTAACAATATTGTATTGTATACTTGAAATTTTCCAAGAGAGCAAATCTTGAGTATTCTCACTACACACAGAAAGAGAGAGAGAGACAAACAGAAAGCAAGCAAGCAAGCGGGAGAAAGGAAGGAAGGAAAGAAGGAAGGAAGGAAGGAAGGAAGGAAGGAAGGAAGGAAGGAAGGAAGGAAGGAAGGAAGAGGCAACTATGTGAGATGATGGATGTTAATTATGTTGATTGTGGTGATCATTTCACATGCATGCATACATGAAAATATCAAGTTGTGTACCTTAATTATATAAAAATTTTATTTATCAGTTGTACCTCAGTAAAGCTGAAAAAAAATTATGTTTTTACCTAATGGTTTAGAATTTTTTTCAATGTGTTAATTGGGAAAAATAAAATATTGCAAAGAGTATAATATGACTTCAAAATTTTAAAAGAAAAGTGGGATATTTGCATATGAAAATAAGCTGGAAGGATATATAACCCCCAAAATAATCATAATAAACATAATAAAAGTAATACATGCATATGGTAACACATCCATACAGTAAGAGTATAAAAAAAGAAGTATAAAGTCATCCCTCCTGTTCTTCCAGAAGTAAACTTTTTAACCATTTATCAGATTTTATCATAACTATTATCCCATTTCTAAGTACATACCACACTTAATCTTTATTTCTTCCGATAACAACATAAAGCAATCTGTGTTGAGTCCCCAAACCTGATGTGAAATATGAAGAGTGTAGCTGGGTTTCCCTCTCACAAGACTTAGGGGAGATGAAGAAATAGTATTATTTTGGTGTTAAAAACCCTGGAATATGTAGGTTTTGTTATTTATATGTTAGCATAGGAGCCAGATTGTTTTGTACCCATTACTATAGGGCAGCTGTGTCTGTGAACTGAAGGAAATTGGCAACCGTGTCTTCATTTGAAATTTCACCTATTTTTATTTCAGAATCACATTTTCTTGGTACGTTTCCATTAATGAATTGAAGATAAATAAATCGCTTTGAATTTTAGGTAGATGAATTGTTTTAAGTAGATATCCCTGTAAGACACAATTTCAGACTTGGAAGACTCATTTATAAGGATCGGGATTGTGCCTTTTTTTTTCTGGAAAAGGTAGTACCTGGTTGAGTTAGTAGAGGTAGGGCTCAGTTATTGAGCACAGATTACCTGGCCTCAAAAGATTTATATTCCTGTAGTATCTGTTTTCTCTGTCAGAAGGCCTAATGCAATCAGGAAGGTTTTAAACATTGTTTGGGTATTATATTTTATAGGGATTAAAGGCCATGCAACAACTGTGACCTAGTTCTGTCTTTAGAATTCCTATCCTTTTTACTTAATTTATTTTAGTGAAATATAGTACTACTTAGGCCAAAAACAAAAACAAGGCATAATAAGTATAATAATAGGCATTCATTTTAATAGACTAGTTTCTTAATCACGCTATTTTAGAGAATTATCTTATTTACCATGTTTTTCTCAGTGTTTTGTAACTTCCATAATTTTTCAAGCTACCAATACTAATATATACTATTAATGTGTTATATATTTTCAGTATATATTACATAGTAAAATGTTAATATATAATGTATGGTATAACAATACATAGTGCATAGATATTACATATTAATATATAATAATGTATATATTTTTTGTGAAGGAGAAAATATTCAAGAAATCCATATAAAAATGTCAGAATCTTCCGTTTTGCTTTCACTTCTAGCTGATAGGAAATAAAATTCCAGATTAAAGGTATTTTCCTTCTAACAATTTAAAGGTATTTCTCATTTTTTTCTAACATTAAGTATTAGTAATAAGCAGACAGATATCAATCTAATTTTATTATAGGTAGGGTTTTTTCCTCCTTGGGGGCATTTTCAATTTCCTGTCTGCTTTCATAGGTGTAAAATTTTGCTTGTCACATAAAAGTGAGAGACTGACTGTAAAAGATACAGACATTCCTTAAAATAGTCAACGTGGCTCCTGTTTCACTTGCTACCCCATCTCAAACTACCAAGACCAAATTTGGAAACTCTTAGTGTGTCACAGAAAGAATATCCGCCATTTTTAATATTGCCTTTTTAAAGTTCTGTTTCTCTAGCCATGGCTTACATATTATATATTCTCATCTATTTAATCTTCCCCATAATGTCTCGTCTCCACGTGACTGTTTTCTTTTCTCCCTTAGTGCTGATATGTGTACATGTTTATGTTTGTGTAAAAATTTCTTTAGCATTGTTTCACTAGAAAAAGAGGTAATTCATATGCCCATCATAAACTGTACAAGAGAATATTTTGTTACTTTCTAAAATGGAGTACCTTTAGAACAAAGATTTATTCTTAAGGGAAAATCCATCCATTTGGAACTGATCAAATTGTTTTAGATATTAAGTTAATGTAAAAGATATTTCTGTAATGAATATAATTTTTTAATTGACTTATTTTAAGTCTTCCACTTAAACAGCCAATAATAGGATTCATTTTCTATAATAAGCATTTGTTTTTAATCCATCTGTAGAAGGAAATGTAGACTTTACAATCTGTATAATTTTATACTAAACCAACAAAGTGGCAATATATAATAACATTTATATATGGGCATGTAACATATGTATGTGTATTATCTTCCAGGCATGTATTAAATCTGTTTTATGTGAGGAATGCTATTGTATTTACTAAACATACAGAAATGGGGTGCCTGAAATGGGGTAGCTCAGTCAGTTAAGCATCTGACTTCAGCTGAGGTCATCTCTTGGTTCATGGGTTCAGGCCCCTCATCGGGCTCTGTGCTGACAGCTCAGAGCCTGGAGCCTGCTTCAGATGCTGCGTCTCCCTCTCTCTCTGCCCCTCCACTGCTCATGCTCTCTCTCACTCTCTCTCTCTCTCAAAAATAAATAAACATTAAAAAAAATTTTTTGAAGAAATAAACCAACACCCTACTTTCGTGGAGCTTCCATTCTATATACAAACATAAAGTAAGCTCTTATATCAGTAATGAAACCAAAGGTACTGATCTGACACCTACTTGAGAGATGAGAAGCACTTAGTGAGACCAGTCATGATGTGGGCAGCTCTGAAGAAACCCAAGTGATAGGAAGAAATTACTTAGAATGTCTGTACCTCTCAATGACTTAGGGACTCTGAAATACTGACTTTCCATACTTACATCACTGAAGATTTAGGAGTGGTGTGAAACCCAAACGTAACTCAAGAAAACATCATGGCACCATGGAAAAAGAAAAAAGTTGTCTGGAATTTGGTACAGCAAAATTCTGAAGCTTATTCCTGCCACTCACAAGTTTGATATTCTCTGTGCATACAAAAAACTAAATTTTATACTGTTCAATGTAAGAATGTGTTATGTAGATACTATCAAGGAAAAAATAGTTTATGTGGCTCAAACAGAGGTGAAAGTTTTTCAGTTGTTGCACATCAAGGAAAATCTGAAGATAAAGTAATTAATTCCATAAGGCATTAGCAAAATTAGACATTTATAAATTAAGAATAGAGAGGTATACAGGCCCAGACCACTGTTTTCTTAATTTGTAACTGCCACTAAACCTATGGTTGGAATGGCTGGAGAGTCTTCTATTTTTCCCTGCCTCTTGCTCAGGATCCTTGGTTCAGTCTCAGTCTGGAAATTATCAGAACAGTTCTTTCCACAGCTGCTTTTATCAGACTACTAGAGACCAGGTGCCATCCCCACTAGGTATTTTACAGGGTTTGTACAGTGGGGGCAGAGGGGGCAGATCTTAGGGACCATTTCATAAATTCCCTTAAGATATATAGGTGAGTGGATGATAGATAGATAGATACATATAAATAGATAGGGGGTAGGAAGGGAGAAAAGGTTACTTTATATGGATATTATAAAGCTCAAATTGTGTATCAGTTCTATATATAAGGCTCAAATTTTATATCAATTTAAAGTGCCCTGGTCTTCTATCTTAAAAAGTTGAGAATTGTCAGCAGGATGTCTAAATGGCACTGCTTTCTTATGCAAAATATAAAGGCAAAAGCAACTGAAATGGTTGTTATATACAGTTAATTTGAAAGTAATTTATCTGCAAACTTTCTTTACATGGTGATTATCTTAGAAAAGTGCTATAAACATGTCAATGGAAATATCTGAATGTGCCTTAAATTAGAAACTTAAAAAATACTGTGCACATTATTCTGGGTGTATCCTTTTCTTTGGTTACAGGAAAATCGATGGGCTAATTTTCCCATGCAACATAGTGAAAAAAAAAGGAAATATATTTTTTTGAGGGATGATTCTTGAGAAATAACTATCTGCCAAAAGTCTGTCTGTCCATATTTAACATATGTCATACTCTGGTTCTTCAAAATTTCTTGATTATATTTAATAAGAAGTTATTTTATTTTTTAATTCAATTTTTTATTTTTTTAAATTCACATCCAAATTAGCATATAGTGCAACAATGATTTCAGAAGTAGATTCCTTAATGCCTCTTACCCATTTAGCCCATCCCCCCTCCCACAACCCCTCCATCAACCCTCAGTTTGTTCTCCATATTTATGAGTCTCTTCTGTTTTGTCCCCCTCCCTGTTTTTGTATTATTTTTGTTTCCCTTCCCTTATGTTCACCTGTTTTGTCTCTTAAAGTCCTCATATGAGTGAAGTTCATATGATTTTTGTCTTTCTCTGACTAATTTCACTTAGAATAATACCCTCCAGTTCCATCCGCGTAGTTGCAAATGGCAAGATTTCATTCTTTTTGATTGCCGAGTAATAAATACTCCATTGTATATCTATACCACATCTTCTTTACCCATTCATCCATCAATGGGCATTTGGGCTCTTTCCATACTTTGGCTGTTGTTGATAGTGCTGCTATAAACATGCGTGTGCATGTGTCCCTTCAAAACAGCATGACAGTACCCATGGATAAATGCCTAGTAGTGCAATTGCTGGGTCTTGGGGAGTTCTATTTTTAGTGTTTTGAGGAAACTCCATACTGTTTTCCAGAGTGGCTGCACTAGCTTGCATTGCCACCAACAATGCAAAAGAGATCCTCTTTCTCTGCATCCTCGCCAAGATCTGTTGTTGCCTGAGTTGTTAATGTTAGCCATTCTGACAGGTGTAAGGTGGTATCTCATTGTGGTTTTGATTTGGATTTCCCTGATGATGAGTGATGTTGAGCATGTTTTCATGTGTCACTTGGCCATCTGGATGTCTTCCTTGGAGAAGTGTCTATTCGTGTCTTTTGCCCATTTCTTCACTGGATTCTTTGTTTTTTGGGTGTTGAGTTTGATAAGTTCTTTATCGATTTTGGATACTAACCCTTCATCTGATATGTCATTTGCAAATATCTTCTCCCATTCTGTTGCTTGCCTTTTAGTTTTTCTGATTATTTCCTTTGCTGTGCAGAAGCTTTTTATTTTGATGAGGTCCCAGTAGTTCATTTTTTCTTTTGTTTCCCTTGCCTCCCGAGATGTATTGAATAAGAAGTTGCTGCGGGCAAGATCAAAGAGGTTTTTGCCTGCTTCCTCCTCGAGGATTTTGATGGCTTCCTGTCTTACATGGAGGTCTTTAATCCATTTTGAGTTTATTTTTGTGTATGGTGTAAGAAAGTGGTCCTGGTTCAGTCTTCTGCATGTCGCTGTCCAGTTTTCCCAGCACCACTTGCTGAAGAGACTGTCTTTATTCCATTTGGTATTCTTTCCTGCTTTGTCAAAGATTAGTTGGCCGTATGTTTGTGGGTCCATTTCTGGGTTCTCTATTCTGTTCCATTGATCTGAGTGTCTGTTGTTGTGCCAGTACTGTACTGTCTTGATGATTACAGCTTTGCAGTATAGCTTGAAGTCTGGGATTGTGATGCCTCCTGTTTTAGTTTTCTTTTTCAAGATTGCTTTGGCTATTCGGGGTCTCTTCTGGTTCCATACAAATTTTACAATTATTTGTTCTAGCTCTGTGAAGAATGCTGGTGTTACTTTGATAGGGATTGCATTGAATATGTAGATTGCTTTGGGTAGTATTAACTTTTTAATAATATTTGTTCTTCCTATCCAGGAGCATGAATTTTTTTTCCATTTTTTTGTGTCCTCTTCAATTTCTTTCATAAGCTTTCCATAGTTTTCTGTGTATAGATTTTCCACCTCTTTGGTTATATTTATTCCTAGGTATTTTATGGTTTTTTGTGCAACTGTAAATGGGATCGATGCCTTGATTTCTCTTTCTGTCGCTTCATTGTTGGTGTATAAGAATGCAACCGATTTCTGTGTGTTGATTTTATATCCTGCAACTTTGCTGAATTCATGAATCAATTCTATCAGTTTTTTCGTGGAATCTTTTGGGTTTTCCATATAGAGTATCATGTCATCTGTGAAGAGTGAAAGTTTGACCTCCTCCTGGCCGATTTGGATGCCTTTTATTTCTTTGTGTTGTCTGATTACAGAGGCTAAGACTTCCAATATTATGTTGAATAACAGTGGCAAGAGTACATCCCTGTCTTGTTCCTTACCTTAAGGGTAAAGCTCTCAGTTTTTCCCCATTGAGGATGATATTAGCGTTGGGTCATTCACATATGGCTTTTATGACCTTGAGGTATCCTTCTATCCCTACTTTCTTGAGGGTTTTTATCAAGAAAGGATACTGTATTTGTCAAATGCTTTGTCTGCATCTATTGAGAGGATCATATGGTTCTTGTCCTTTCTTTTATTGATGTTATGAATCACATTGATTGTTTTGTGGATATTGAACCAGCCCTGCATCCCAGGGATAAATCCTGCTTGGTCATGGTGAATAATTTTTTTTTTATGTATTGTTGGGTCTGGTTGGCTAATATCTTGTTGAGGATTTTTGCATCCATGTTCATCAGGGAAATTGGTCTATACTTCTCCTTTTTAGTGGGGTATCTGGTTTTGGAATCAAGGTAATGCTGGCTTCCATAGAAAGAGTTTGGAAGTTTTCCTTCCATTTCTATTTTTTGGAACAGCTTCAAGAGAATAGGTGTTAACTCTTCCTTAAATGTTTGGTAGAATTCTCCTGGAAAGCCATCTGGCCCTGGACTCTTGATTTTTGGCAGATTTTTGATTACTAATTCGATTTCCTTACTGGTTATGGGTCTGTTAAAATTTTCTATTTCTTCCTGTTTCAGTTTTTGTAGTGTTTAAGTTTCTAGGACTTTGTCCATTTCTTCCAGATTGCCCATTTTATTGGCATATAATTGCTCAAATATTTTCTTATTATTGTTTTTATATCTGCTGTGTTGGTTCTGATCTCTTCTGTTTCATTCTTGATTTGGTGTATTTAGGTCCTTACCTTTTTCTTCTTGATCAAACTGGCTAGTCGTTTATCAATTTTGTTAATTCTTTCAAAGAACCAGCTTCCGGTTTCATTGATCTGTTCTACTGTTTTCTGGGTTCGATAGCATTAATTTCTGCTCTAATCTTTATTTTTTCCTGTTGTCTGCTGGTTTTGGGTTGTATTTGCTGTTCTTTTTCCAGCTCGTTCAGGTGTAAGGTTAGGTTGTATATCTGAGGCCTTTCTTCCTTCTTTAGGAAGGCCTGGATTGCTATATATTTTCCTCTTATGACTGCCTTTGCTGGGTCCCAGAGGTTTTAGGTTGTGGTGTTATCATTTTCATTGGCTTCCATATACTTCTTAATTTCCTCTTCAACTTCTTTGTTAACCCATTCATTATTTAGTAGGGTGTTCTTCAGTCTCCAAGTATTTGTTACCTTTCCAAATTTTTTCTTATGGTTGATTTCGAGTTTCATAGCATTGTGGTCTGAAAATATGCACGGTATGATCTCGATCTTTTTGTACTTAGTTAGGGCTGATTTGTGTCCCAGTATATGGTCTATTCTGGAGAACATTCCATGTGCACTGGAGAAGAATGTATATTCTGCTGCTTTAGGATGAAATGTTCTGAATATATCTGTGAAGTCCATCTGGTCTGGTGTGTCATTCAAAGCCATTGTTTCCTTGTTGAATTTTTGATTAGATGATCTGTCCATTGCTGTGAGCGGGGTGTTAAAGTCTCCTACTATTATGGTATTACTATTGATGAGTTTCTTTATGTTTGTGATTAGTTGATTTATATATTTGGGTTCTGCCACAAATGGCGCATAAATGTTTACAACTGTTAGGTCTTCTTGGTCCATAGACCCCTTGATTATCATGTAATGCCTTTTTCCATCTCTTGATATAGTCTTTGTTTTAAAGTCTAGATTGTCTGATATAAGTATGGTTACTCTGGCTTCCTTTTGTTGACCATTAGCATGATAGATGGTTCTCCATCTCCTTATTTTCAATCTGAGGGTGTCTTTAGGTCTAAAGTGGGTCTCTTGTAAACAGCATATAGATGGATCTTTTTTTATTATCCATTCTGTTACCCTGTGTCTTTTGATTGGAGAATTGAGTCCATTTACATTTAGAGTGAATACTGAAAGATATGAATTTATTGCCATTATGATGCTTGTAGAGTTGGAGTTTCTGGTGGCATTCTCTGGTCCTTTCTAATCTTTTGTTCCTTTTGATATATATATATATATATATATATATATATATTTTTTTTTTTTTTTTTTTTTTTAATCTTTTCTCCCCTCAGTCCCCCTTAAAATTTCTTACAGGGCTGTTTTAGTGGTCACAAACTCCTTTAATTTTTGTTTGTCTGGGAAATTAAAGTTTGTCTGGGAAACTTTTTATCTCTCCTTCTATTTTGAATGACAGCCTTGCTGGATAAAGAATTCTTGGCTGCATGTTTTTCTGATTCAGCACATTGAATATATCCCACCACTCCTTTCTGGCCTGCCAAATTTCTGTGGATAGGTCTGCTGCAAACCTGATCTGTCTTCACTTGTAGGTTAGGGACTTTTTTTCCCTTGCTGCTTTCATGATTCTCTCCTTGTCTGAGTATTTTGTGAATTTGACTATGATATGTCTTGTTGATGGTTAGTTTTTGTTGAATCTAATGGGGGTCCTCTGTGCTTCCTGGATTTTGATGTCTGTGTCTTTCCCCAAGTTAGGAAAGTTTTCTGCTATGATTTGGCTATGATTTCAAGCCCTATTTCTCTCTCTTCCTTTTCTGGGACCCCTATGATTCTGATGTTGTTCCTTTTTAATGAGTCACTGATTTCTCTAACTCTTAAATCATGCTCTTTTGCTTTCATCTCCCCCCCCTTTTTTTTTTCTGCTTCATTATTCTCTATGAGTGTTTCCTTTATATCACTGATTCTCTGTTCTGCCTCATCCATCCTTGCCGCCGCTGCATCCGTCCGTGATTGCAACTCAGTTATAGCATTTTTAATTTAATTCTGGCTATTTTTTACTTCTTTTATCTCTGCAGAAAGGGATTCTAATCTATTTTCGACTCCAGCTAGTATTCTTATTATCGTGATTCTAAATTCTGGTTCAGACATCTTGTTTGTATCTGTGTTGGTTAAATCCCTGGCTGTTGTTTCTTCGTGCTCTTTCTTTTGGGGTGAATTCCTTCGTTTTGTCATTTTGAAGGGAGAAAAGGAATTCATGAGGTAGAAAAATTGAAATTAAGAAAATTAAAATTAAAAAATATTAAAATTAAAAATTAAGAACACACACAGATACACTAAAATCGAATAGATGATGCTAGATCCTAGGTGTGTTTTGGTCTGGGTGTGAAAGTGGTTTGACAGATTAAAGGAAAAAAAAAGGAAATCATTTGAGAATTTGAAAAAATGAATACACTGAAGTAGACAAAAATGAGATGATGGGGGTAAAATAGAATTTGAAAAAATATACACAAAAGTAAAGAATATAGTAGAAAAAAATTAAAGAAAAATATTTTCAATAAAAATTAAAAATAAATATGATTTTTTTCATTTTCTGTATTTAGCAAAAGAGAAAATAAACGAAATAGAGAAAAACGATTTAAAAAAGGAAAAAATAAAAAAGAAATTTCTTGAAAATTTTAAAATGTGAATACACTGTAGTAGACTAAAATAAAATGATGGAAGTAAAATAGAATTTGAAAAAATTTACATAGAAGCAAAAAATATAGTAATGAAAATTAAATAAGAATATTTTTAATAGAAATTGAAAGTAAAAATGATGTTTTTCTCTTTTCACATTCAAGAAAAAGAAAAGAAATGAGAAAGAGATAAAAAGGAAAAGAAAAAAAGAAATTGTTTGAAAATTTCAAAAAGTGAATACACTGAAGTTACTAAAATAAAACAATGGAAGTAAAGTAGAAATTAAAGAAGTTTACGCAAAAATTAAAACAGTAATAAAAATTAAAGATATTTTTAATAAAAATTGAAAATAAAAATGAATTTTTTCTCTTTCTGTATTCAAGAAAAAGAAAAGAATTGTAAAAGAGAAGAAAAAAGAAATAAAATTGAATAGATGAACCTAATACATTGCAGTAGGACTGAAATTGCTTCATTTTCCCCTAGAAGTCAGTGTATGTAGCTCTTTATAGTCCATAAAGTAAGCTAGTGGTGAGACTTGTGTTCTTAAAGAGGGAAGTTCGCACAGTTGGGTGGGGCTCGGTGTAATAGCTCTGCTCTCCACTAGATGGTGCTGCTAGCCTACTGGGGTGGATTGTTGCCGTGCTCCTAGGTGCATATGTGCATGCTTGGGAGCGGGGAAAATGGCGCACCCAGCTACCCAGTCTGTTCTCCCGGATCAGCAATTGCGCACCCATCCTCTGTCTTCAGCTCTCATCCACTTCCTGCTTTTTCACTCTCTGTGACCAGGCCCCAGGCTGTACCTCTCTCCCAAGTTTGTTTTTTTTTTTTGTTTTGTTTTTTTATGAAATTTATTGACAAATTGGTTTCCATACTACACCCAGTGCTCATCCCAAAAGGTGCCCTCCTCAAACCCATCACCCACCCTCTCCTCCCTCCCACCCCCCATCAACCCTCAGTTTGTTCTCAGTTTTTAACAGTCTCTTATGCTTTGGCTCTCTCCCATTCTAACCTCTTTTTTTTTTTTTTCCTTCCCCTCCCCCATGGGTTCCTGTTCAGTTTCTCAGGATCCACATAAGAGTGAAACCATATGGTATCTGTCTTTCTCTGTATGGCTTATTTCACTTAGCATCACACTCTCCAGTTCCATCCACGTTGCTACAAAAGGCCATATTTCATTTTTTCTCATTGCCACATAATATTCAATTGTGTATATAAACCACAATTTCTTGATCCATTCATCAGTTGATGGACATTTAGGCTCTTTCCATAATTTGGCTATTGTTGAGAGTGCTGCTATGAACATTGGGGTACAAGTGGCCCTAGGCATCAGTGCTCCTGTATCCCTTGGATAAATTCCTAGCAGTGCTATTGCTGGGTCATAGGGTAGGTCTATTTTTAATTTTCTGAGGAACCTCCACACTGCTTTCCAGAGCGGCTGCACCAATTTGCATTCCCACCAACAGTGCAAGAGGGTTCCCGTTTCTCCACATCCTCTCCAGCATCTATAGTCTCCTGATTTGTTCATTTTGGCCACTCTGACTGGCGTGAGGGGATACCTGAGTGTGGTTTTGATTTGTATTTCCCTGATAAGGAGCGACGCTGAACATCTTTTCATGTGTCTGTTGGCCATCCGGATGTCTTCTTTAGAGAAGTGTCTATTCATGTTTTCTGCCCATTTCTTCACTGGGTTATTTGTTTTTTGGGTGTGGAGTTTGGTGAGCTCTTTATAGATTTTGGATACTAGCCCTTTGTCCGATATGTCATTTGCGAATATCTTTTCCCATTCCGTTGGTTGCCTTTCAGTTTTGTTGGTTGTTTCCTTTGCTGTGCAGAAGCTTTTTATCTTCATAAGGTCCCAGTAATTCACTTTTGCTTTTAATTCCCTTGCCTTTGGGGATGTGTCGAGTAAGAGATTGCTACGGCTGAGGTCAGAGAGGTCTTTTCCTGCTTTCTCCTCTAAGGTTTTGATGGTTTCCTGTCTCACATTTAGGTCCTTTATCCATTTTGAGTTTATTTTTGTGAATGGTGTGAGAAAGTGGTCTAGTTTCAACCTTCTGCATGTTGCTGTCCAGTTCTCCCAGCACCATTTGTGAAAGAGGCTGTCTTTTTTCCATTGTATGTTCTTTCCTGCTTTGTCAAAGATGAGTTGGCCATACGTTTGTGGGTCTAGTTCTGGGGTTTCTATTCTATTCCATTGGTCTATGTGTCTGTTTTTGTGCCAATACCATGCTGTCTTGATGATGACAGCTTTGTAGTAGAGGCTAAAGTCTGGGATTGTGATGCCTCCTGCTTTGGTCTTCTTCTTCAAAATTCCTTTGGCTATTCGGGGCCTTTTGTGGTTCCATATGAATTTTAGGATTGCTTGTTCTAGTTTCGAGAAGAATGCTGGTGCAATTTTGATTGGGATTGCATTGAATGTGTAGATAGCTTTGGGTAGTATTGACATTTTGACAATATTTATTTTTCCAATCCATGCGCAGGGAATGTCTTTCCATTTCTTTAAATCTTCTTCAATTTCCTTCATAAGCTTTCTATAGTTTTCAGCATACAGATCCTTTACATCTTTGGTTAGATTTATCCCTAGGTATTTTATGCTTCTTGGTGCAATTGTGAATGGGATCAGTTTCTTTATTTGTCTTTCTGTTGCTTCATTGTTAGTGTATAAGAATGCAACTGATTTCTGTACATTGATTTTGTATCCTGCAACTTTGCTGAATTCCTGTATCAGTTCTAGCAGACTTTTGGTGGAGTCTATCGGATTTTCCATGTATAATATCATGTCATTGCAAAAAGCGAAAGCTTGACTTCATCTTTGCCAATTTTGATGCCTTTCGTTTCCTTTTGTTGTCTGATTGCTGATGCTAGAACTTCCAGCACTAAGTTAAACAGCAGCGGTGAGAGTGGGCATCCTTGTCGTGTTCCTGATCTCAGGGAAAAAGCTCTCAGTTTTTCCCCGTTGAGGATGATGTTAGCTGTGGGCTTTTCAAAAATGGCTTTTATGATCTTTAAGTATGTTCCTTCTATCCCAACTTTCTCAAGGGTTTTTATTAAGAAAGGGTGCTGGATTTTGTCGAAGGCCTTTTCTGCATCGATTGACAGGATCATATGGTTCTTCTCTTTTTTTTTGTTAATGTGATGTATCACGTTGATTGATTTGTGAATGTTGAACCAGCCCTGCAGCCCAGGAATGAATCCCACTTGATCATGGTGAATAATTCTTTTTATATGCCGTTGAATTCGAGTTGCTAGTATCTTATTGAGAATTTTTGCATCCATATTCATCAGGGATATTGGCCTGTAGTTCTCTTTTTTTACTGGGTCTCTGTCTGGTTTAGGAATCAAAGTAATACTGGCTTCATAGAATGAGTCTGGAAGTTTTCCTTCCCTTTCTATTTCTTGGAATAGCTTGAGAAGGATAGGTATTATCTCTGCTTTAAACATCTGGTAGAACTCCCCTGGGAAGTCATCTGGTCCTGGACTATTATTTGTTGGGAGATTTTTGATAACCGATTCAATTTCTTCGCTGGTTATGGGTCTGTTCAAGCTTTCTATTTCCTCCTGATTGAGTTTTGGAAGAGTGTGGGTGTTCAGGAATTTGTCCATTTCTTCCAGGTTGTCCAATTTGTTGGAATATAAGTTTTCATAGTATTCCCTGATAATTGTTTGTATCTCTGAGGGATTGGTTGTAATAATTCCATTTTCATTCATGATTTTATCTATTTGGGTCATCTCCCTTTTCTCTTTGAGAAGCCTGGCTAGAGGTTTGTCAATTTTGTTTATTTTTTCAAAAAACCAACTCTTGGTTTCGTTGATCTGCTCTACAGTTTTTTTAGTTTCTATATTGTTTATTTCTGTTCTGATCTTTATTATTTCTCTTCTTCTGCTGGGATTAGGCTGCCTTTGCTGTTCTGCTTCTAGTTCCTTTAGGTGTGCTGTTAGATTTTGTATTTGGGATTTTTCTTGTTTCTTGAGATAGGCCTGGATTGCAATGTATTTTCCTCTCAGGACTGCCTTTGCTGCGTCCCAAAGCGTTTGGATTGTTGTATTTTCATTTTCATTTGTTTCCATATATTTTTTAATTTCTTCTGTAATTGTCTGGTTGACCCACTCATTCGTTAGTAGGGTGTTCTTTAACCTCCATGCTTTTGGAGGTTTTCCAGACTTTTTTCTGTGGTTGATTTCAAGCTTCATAGCATTGTGGTCTGAAAGTAAGCATGGTATAATTTCAATTCTTGTATACTTATGAAGGGCTGTTTTGTGACCCAGTATATGATCTATCTTGGAGAATGTTCCATGTGCACTCGAGAAGAAAGTATATTCTGTTGCTTTGGGATGCAGAGTTCTAAATATATCTGTCAAGTCCATCTGATCCAATGTCTCATTCAGGGCCCTTGTTTCTTTATTGACCGTGTGTCTAGATGATCTATCCATTTCTGTAAGTGGTGTATTAAAGTCCCCTGCAATTACCACATTCTTATCAATAAGGTTGCTTATGTTTGTGAGTAATTGTTTTATATATTTGGGGGCTCCGGTATTCGGTGCATAGACATTTATAATTGTTAGCTCTTCCTGATGGATAGACCCTGTAACTATTATATAATGTCCTTCTTCATCTCTTGTTACAGCCTTTAATTTAAAGTCTAGTTTGTCTGATATAAGTATGGCAACTCCAGCTTTCTTTTGGCTTCCAGTCGCATGATAAATAGTTCTCCATCCCCTCACTCTCAATCTAAAGGTGTCCTCAGGTCTAAAATGAGTCTCTTGTAGACAGCAAATAGATGGGTCTTGTTTTTTTATCCATTCTGATACCCTATGTCTTTTGGTTGGCGCATTTAATCCATTTACATTCAGTGTTATTATAGAAAGATACGGGTTTAGAGTCATTGTGATGTCTGTATGTTTTATGCTTGTAGTGATGTCTCTGGGACTTTGTCTCACAGGGTCCCCCTTAGGATCTCTTGTAGGGCTGGTTTAGTGGTGACAAATTCCTTCAGTTTTTGTTTGTTTGGGAAGACCTTTATCTCTCCTTCTATTCTAAATGACAGACATGCTGGATAGAGGATTCTTGGCTGCATATTTTTTCTGTCTAGCACCCTGAAAATCTCGTGCCAATTCTTTCTGGCCTGCCAAGTTTCAAAAGAGAGATCAGTCACGAGTCTTATAGGTCTCCCTTTATATGTGAGGGCACGTTTACCCCTTGCTGCTTTCAGAATTTTCTCTTTATCCTTGTATTTTGCCAGTTTCACTATGATATGTCGTGCAGAAGATCGATTCAAGTTACGTCTGAAGGGAGTTCTCTGTGCCTCTTGGATTTCAATGCCTTTTTCCTTCCCCAGTTCAGGGAAGTTCTCAGCTATTATTTCTTCAAGTACCCCTTCAGCCCCTTTCCCTCTCTCTTCCTCCTCTGGGATACCAATTATGCGTATATTATTTCTTTTTAGTGTATCACTTAGTTCTCTAATTTTCCCCTCATACTCCTGGATTTTTTTATCTCTCTTTTTCTCAGCTTCCTCTTTTTCCATAACTTTATCTTCTAGTTCACCTATTCTTTCCTCTGCCTCTTCAAGCCGAGCTGTGGTGGTTTCCATTTTATTATGCATTTCGTTTAAAGCGTTTTTCAGCTCCTCGTGACTGTTCCTTAGTCCCTTGATCTCTGTAGCAAGAGATTCTCTGCTGTCCTGTATACTGTTTTCAAGCCCAGCGATTAATTTTATGACTATTATTCTAAATTCACTTTCTGTTATATTATTTAAATCCTTTTTGATCAGCTCATTAGCTGTTGTTATTTCCTGGAGATTCTTCTGAGGGGAATGCTTCCGCTTGGTCATTTTGGATAGTCCCTGGCGTGGTGAGGACCTGCAGGGCACTTCCCCTGTGCTGTGGTGTATAACTGGAGTTGGTGGGCGGGGCCGCAGTCCGACCTGATGTCTGCCCCCAGCCCACCGCTGGGACCACAGTCAGACTGGTGTGTGCCTTCTCTTCCCCTCTCCTAGGGGTGGGATTCACTGTGGGGTGGTGTGTCTCGTCTGGGCTACTTGCACCCTGCCAGGCTTGTGATGCTGGGGATCTGGCATATTAGCTGGGGTGGGTAGGCAAGGTGCTCGGGGGCAGGAGGGGCAGGCTTAGATCGCTTCTCCTTAGGTGATCCACTTCAGGAGGGGCCCTGTGGCAGCGGGAGGGAGTCAGATCCGCTGCCGGAGGTTTGGCTCCGCAGAAGCGCAGAGTTGGGTGTTTGCGCGGAGCGAGCAAGTTCCCTGGCAGGAACCGGTTCCCTTTGGGATTTCGGCTGGGGGATGGGCGGGGGAGATGGCGCTGGCAAGCGCCTTTGTTCCCCACCAAACTGAGCTCTGCTGTCCGGGGGCTCAGCAGCTCTCCCTCCCTTTGTCCTCCAGCCTTCCCGCTTTCCGAGCAGAGCTGTTAACTTATGACCTCCCAGACGCTAAGTCGCGCTTGTTGTGGGAACACAGTCCGTCAGGCCCCTCCGCTTTTGCAAGCCAGATTCGGGGGCTCTGCTTGGCCGGCGAGCCGCCCCTCTGCCCCGGCTCCCTCCCGCCAGTCCGTGGAGCGCGCACCGCCTCGCCGCCCTTCCTACCCTCTTCCGTGGGCCTCTCGTCTGCGTTTGGCTCCGGCGACTCCGTTCTGCTAATCCTCTGGCGGTTTTCTGGGTTATTTAGGCAGGTGTAGATGGAATCTAAGTGATCAGCAGGACGTGCGGTGAGCCCAGCGTCCTCCTAAGCCGCCATCTTGCCGCAACTCCTCTCCCAAGTTTTGTCTCAGACGCGGGTGTTTCCCCCGGCCCCTTACTTCTGAGGGACTGCGGTTTTGACCTGTTCAGCCCCTCTGCTGGAGGGTCTCATCGAGCAATGGCCGAATGAGCAATAGCCAAATATCAGCTGCACCCAGGAACGCCTACTGGACTCTGTTGTTGCTGGTGCCCCGAGACTGTGGCCAGGTGCCAGCCCACCCCAGAAAAAGTCCATGAGATAGTGTAGCAACAGCATTTCAGGGATTATGGAAAATCACAACACACATCTGGAACCAAAGAGACTTCACCCTTAATGACCTTGCCCCAGCAGCAGGAAATGTGGCCGTTCTCTGGGGTCTGCTGGGACCAGGTGGCTTCAACAGTCTCTACCAAATGTCCTTCTAGCAGTGGAACCGCTTTTCCCCGTGTGGCCCGAGAACCTCCCGGACTCCACTCTGCTCCTGGGGATTTGCCCTTCCCACCAGAGCACTGCCAGGTATCGAGCTGCGGAGTTGCAGAGTTTGCGCTCCCCTTGTTTACAGTCTTAATGGAATTTAAACCCTCTCCTTTCTCCCTTCTCCCTTTTTAGTAGTCCCTGTGGCTGTTTCCAATTTTCCACTTTCTCTCCAGCTGCTTTTACGGAGGGGTACTTTTCCCGTATTCTCCCCATCTCCCTAGTCGCCATCCTCCCTCCACCCTCAAAAGCAGTTCCCTCCCTTTTGTGGCTTCTTGCTCCCCAAGTTCAGCCCTCTGTGCCACATACCTGCTGAATTCTGTGTTTCAGGTTGTGCAGATTGTTGTGTTAATCCTCCAATCAGTTTTCTAGGTGTGTAGGATGGTTTAATGTTGGTCTGGCTGTATTTCATGGACACGAGACACACAAAAAGCTTCCATGCTGTTCTGCCATCTTGGCTACTCTAGGAAGTTATTTTAAATGAAGGACTAGCATATACTGCAAGGTACCTTTGAACTGCTTGAGGATTTAGCAACAGGTGTGCTTCAGTAATCACTCATTTTCTTCACTATGCTGATGTTTAGAAGCCCTCTCTATAAATGGTTTGAGTCTAAGTATTGAATTTTTAATCTCCTCGCAGCAGAGTAATGAGAAAACTTAAAAAGTTTCAGTGTATTTTGCACTAGAAAACTTTCAGAAAATATTCACATTTACCAGACTTAATTTTTAATTTTGTACTCTTGATTGTTGGATTTGGCTATAATAAAGTTACTAGATTTTTCAATGTTTTTAGCAAAAATTTTTTGTTCATATATATATAAAGGATATTGTTACTTTTTTGGTTAAAATTATCAAGCAATTAAACATGTTTGTGGTATGGAAATATTTTTCGTATATACAGACAAAACATTAAAAATATGAGTGTGCTATTTCCAATGGAAAAATCTATCATAGATTTTGCTAACATATGTCAGTAGAAAACATAAAACTTTCAGAATTTTATTCCTTCTTTGGGATGAGGCAAAGGCAGTCAATTCACTAATTTTTATTTTCTCTGTGTACGATCCGAAAACCAATAGATGAAAGATGTATGCGAGAATTAAGTATGTACTTAGAGCTAACATCAAATTGGCATTTTAGTAACTTGACTCTGTTGAAATTATAACTGGTTTAAATATTTACCCTTGGAGGTTTTGGGTGTGCTTTTTTGACTTTGTATTTTTTATAGGCTACACCACATGTAGAATTAAAATTAGCAGTATTTCATTTACCAAGTAGGCTAATCTATCTCCCAAGTCTTATTAACCAGAAATTCTCACCACTTACATCATGCCTTTTAGAGCTTTTCTCTTCTCCATTCTGAAGTGCTACAACAACATCTTGAAAAAGTTACATGACATGTTTCAGATCAACAGTGTTGCCAGAATCGGTAATGCAATCTGAAAAATCTAAATACCAGTAACTATCGTCTTGTTTTAAATTGAGTGCAGTACTTAGCAAACTTAACTCCTCACCTAAGCTTTCTTTCCCAGTGGTTGGCAGCACCATAAATTTAATTGCCAGTGTGAGATCAGGGCCTAGCCGTTCATATCTCTTTCATTATCAATCACTAAATCCTATTTACTCCATCTTTTATATTCTCAGCTTGTCTATTTCTTCCTACTGTCCTTGTTCTCACATATATAGTGCAACTTATAATTATTTGATTTATTCATTTTATACATTTATTTATTTTGAGAGAGCAAGTGAGAGAGAGCATGGAAGGGGCAGAGAGAAGGGAGAGACAGAATACAAGGCAGGCTCCACATTATCAGTGCAGAGCCCGACTCAGGGCTTGAACCCAGGAACTGAGAGATCATGACCTAAGATGAAATCAAGGGTTGGACACTTAACTGACTGAGCCACCCAGGTGCCCCAACTGCTGATAATTCTAACTTGGATAAGGGATAGTCTTCAATCATTTCCCTGAAAGTGACCCAGGTGAATTCTCCAAAATATAAATTGTCAGCCACCACCACCTGGATTCACACTAAATTTAAAATGAAGCCCAAATGCTTCAAGGAGGCCTGTCAATTCCTTATTATATAAATCTAGCCTAGCCAGACTTGCCATTTTTCTCACTGTTTTGGAATAAGCCATACACAATTGATCTGTGATTACTTGCTTCCCCCTCTTTTTTAGACTCTCAGTCATCTCTCTGGTTAAAATACTGGTCTCTTTCTTCTTGTTCCATATTGTCTGTCACCAAATCCTCATAATCTGTCTACGGCCATACCACCCTGAACGCGCCCGATCTCGTCTGATCTCGGAAGCTAAGCAGGGTCGGGCCTGGTTAGTACTTGGATGGGAGGAAAAATAAAAATTGTTTTAATGTAAAAAATAGAGCAAAACAGAGGGATGAGTCATAAAAGTAAGTAAAATGGTCAAACAAGGAAATACTTTTTATTTCCTTTTGCATTTTCGGAGGAAATTTTACCACTTGCACATAGAGATATATTCACTTTATTTTTTCCAGAACTGTCCCATTAATATTACTACTCAGTATTTTAACAGCATGTGAATTCATAAATTAAAATTAAGTTATTAAAAGCAAATTGTACATAAGTTTAAATTTTAAAAAAGATTTTTTTCTTTATCTACATGTTTGACATGCTTTTAAAATGTTCCCATTTCTACCTTCTTCCTACAAGCTCTTTCCCAGACTCCAACCCATTCACCTCATTAGGTTGACTTTCTTCCTCACAGTTAGAAGATGCTACAGCACTTCCGCTCTCTATTACTTCTTGTTTTGTTTTAGTTTCCTGGTTTTTTCTTATTTTTTCCCAGTTTTATTGAGACATAATTGACATACAACATGGTATAAGTTTAAGGTAGACAATGTATTCATTTGATTCACCTATGTATTATGAAATGATTTCCATTGTAGCATTAACAAATGCCTCCAACATATCACATAATTACCATTTCTGGTTTTTGTTTTTTGTTTTTGTTTTTTGCGGTGAGAACATTTAAGATTTACTCCCTTAGCATCTTCCATGTAGATAATGCAGTATTGTTAATTACAACCACCATGCTGTTCATTAGGTCCCCAGAACTTATTTATCTTACGACCTTACAACTTCACCAACATCTCCCTATTCCCCCTGTCCCTCCCCAGTCCCTGGTAACCACTGTTCTATAAATTTAAGTTCAGCTATTTTAGATTCCATGTATCAGTGATATGATACTGTATTTGTCTTTCCTTTTTGACATATCACTTAGCATAATGCCCATGTTATTGCAGATTGCAAGATTTCCTTCTTTCTCATCATCCTCACCCATTATTATATATCATATATATGTATTATTATATAACATTATATTATTATACACACACACACACACACACATACACGTACACAGACCACATGTTCTTATCCATTCATTCATACAATCCAGCAATTGCACCTCTGGTTATATATCCAAAGAAATCGGGACCTTGAAGAGATAGCTACACTCCTGTGTTTATTGCAGCTTTAGTCACAATAGCCAAAATATAAAAGCAGCCTAAGTGTCTCCATTGTGTTAACTGTAATGCTTCTCTGAAGCACTAGAACACAGAGCAGAACTAAGTGACATGGAAGAGTAGACAGTTTCCTATCATCTGTGTTTTAATCTCTCATTTGTTTCCTTTCTCTTTTACTTTATGTTGCTCTCATGTTTCCAGGACAACCCACTGAATCTCTAATGTCTTGTGAAGATCTGCTCAACATTAATTCTTATCTGCTTAGCATCCTTTAATCGGAGAACTGTGCTCTTTTCAATGTGACAAATAACTAATCTGAAAACCTAATTGCTAATTGTGTGTAAAAGAAGTATTCATTATTCATATGCTCATAAAAGGTTAGGGTTATGCTTTAACAAGTAACTTTTTGCATAAAAATATTAAATCAATAGTATAAAATAGAATAAAAGCTAAATTATCTTCATCCAAAAGGACTATTTTGAAACTATTTTTTATTTCCACTTTCTTTTCAATTGACCATATCGCCATACAAAATTTAATAATTGAAATACTATTGTGGAATGCAATCATGTGTTAATTCATCCAGTGAACATTTATTGAATATTTACATTGAGTTTGGAATTTTTTGACTGGTGTTTTGCTGAGGTAGCTTCAGACCAAAGAGCTTATTGTGTATTTGAAGATAAGACAAATAAGTAGAATAATGCCAAAGCGAGGGACAGCACTATTTTAAAGTCATGTATGGGTGCTGTGAAAAGACATTGGTGAGCAACTGATGAAATTCCTGAGAAGAATTTAAATCAGAAAAGAAATGAGACATTGAGAATGCAAGGATTTTTACTATTAAAAAATTAATATTAAAGATCCATAATTATGGATTATGCAATGAACAAAACCGTAGGCAAAAGAAGAGAACACTAGAAGAGGAGGAAGCATGATGTATAAAGGGAGCTGCAAGAACATGTGCAAAGTTCAAGTGTATATACTTGTACTTAAGTATATGGAGAAGGTATGGGGAATAGGAAGGGCAATTCTGGATGAAATCAATGACAGGTCACGAAGGACATTGCAGGCCGTGCTGAGAATTTTGCCCTTTATTCTCAGTGGTGTTTGATTTCTTGATGAATATTAAGAAAAAAGTCATGTGATTATTCATGGTAGGAAGATTATTTTCTTTTTAAAGAACAGAAACCAGACTCAGCAAACAAGACTGGAAGCATGGATGATGGTTATATAGTGACTGCACTAAATCAAGCTTGGAAACATGAGGGGCTGAACTAAAGTCATAAATAATTTTAAATTGCTAGAACTTGGATTTTTCAGGGGGAGATGTTGATGACTCTTGGTTTCTGAATTTTCCAACTGAAATATTTAAAACTGTGTTTGTGTCTCACTTGTAGCCTACGTCAGTCAGGAGTAGAAGTTGACAGTAGTACCAACGTGTCCCCCCTGGATAAAAAAAAATTGGTCACAATTGTTGGGGGTCCCCAAATAAGATGCATGTTGGCCAGGGGGTCACTGAGCTATAGAGAATGAATGAGAGTGGGGCAGACATATGCAGGTGTATACAGGTGTTTGTATGTTTGTTTGTTTTTCTGAAAGGTGCAGAAGCTGGGCACATTCTCAGCTTTTTCTGACAGAATTTTGATAATAAGAGAAATGGTGATTATTAAATCATGGTTGGAGCCACCTGGAGGAGAATGGCAACTCTGTGGGTGAGTTAAATTTAAAGGAACTTGCAACAGTTTGTGTGTGAGAGCCCCACCGCAGGAAGGTTTTCAGGGGAGACTTTGGAGACATATTGCAATAGAAAAAATATACTGTCTATACCTTTAGACATGTATATCTATATCTATATAGTTCCTTTCTCTCCCTCATACCCCCCATGGATTAGGGTTGTTCTCCCACGCAATACCACAAAATCAGTGTGCTCTATCCCAGTAGAATAACTTCACCCTGAGAGTGGGAGGGAAGTCTCATTTGCTTAATTTCTTTGCAGCAGTCTCGGGCAATTGCCTCACAGGATTGTGCCCCTCTCACTGCCTACAAATGGGTCAACTTCTGATAACAGCCATAAATTCAGTATGGAGCTGTATACTCCACATAAAAACAATAGAGTCCTTTATTTGTGCCCAGTCTGTTAAAGTGAATGTTTCCATGTGTGATTTGATGATAGATCCAGCCAGCAACAGTGACAGTCTGTGAGATGCGGACTTGATCAGCAGCTCCATAGCAGTTGGTCACATCAGAGTTCAGGCCCTTAGCACGTACACTAGTCAATGTGTCATCTTTTATTTCCTTAGGAATTTGTCTTTCTCAGAAAACTCTCCCAAGTAGGGCCAAAAGCAGCCTTAGAACAGTCGGGACCCACCACTGCAAGAAACTCTGAAATATTACCTGTCTCCAAAAGGAATAAGGTTGGCTCAACATGCTACAGGAGAAGGTGGGCTGTAAAGTTGTTCAGGGAATACAATGGTCCCTTAATTAGCATTATGCACTCATCTCTTTCACAAGTGAACTATCCAAAGTTTCAGTGATTCACCTGGTTTTGCACATAGCAGTTGCAGATTTTACATTTTCATGCTTAGTATCAGCACATGTCTCTGTAACTTACCTGGAAGGGATCAGAAATTTCTTCCTACCCAGGAGGACCTAAGGCTGACTACAATAGCAATGAGAAAGTCTACTTGCCCAGAGGATGGTTAGCAGCCGCCTTTGAATCTGCTTCCCCATTCCATAAATTCTCTTCACTGGCCCACCAGGACTCATTCTTCCCTTCCAGGAAATCATGTCTTTGTCAGCATCCCATCTCCATTGCCAAAACCATCAAGAACTGTAAAGGGTGTTACCCCATATGCAAGTTTAAACATTAGCCTCTTACTATTTCATGCATGCTGTCTGAAGATATCACCCTTTTAGAACAAAGATGAAGGAATTAATCATTTCAATGGCTATAGTCAATGTATCAAGTTCTTATTGCACCTTCTCTGTAAACCTGTATTTCTAAAGAGTGATATAAGAAGAGGTGATTTTTGCACACACAGTGGAGTGAATTATAGGAGAGGAGCCTTTTTCTTAGGAACTCAAATCTTTTATAATTGACAGTAAACATACCTGTTATCTGCTCTGGAGGGAAATACTCTATCTTCCAAGGCTGTTTGCTATACACACATTCTTCAAAAGATACTTTAGAAATAAGGCATTCTGGCCTCTGCTCAACTCATGTGTGTACATGAAGAACACCCATGGAGAATTGTCTCTAAGTATGCAAAAGTGGGTAAAAGGGAACTAAAGGAACAAATAAAATAAATTTTTTTGCTGAAGAAAAAAATTGGGATCTTTATCTGGGACCTTGCCTCATGCATCGATGAAATTCTCAATACCCACGTTTACAAGATGCCTCCTTTTAAAAAAGGTCTGTAATAAAACTAGATTACAGCATAATCCAGTTAGAGAAGTGCAAAGCCTCCTTCTGGAGGGCACAGCCTATGTACTGAAAATGTTGGATTACTTTGCAAAGTTGTATTGGAGGAAATCTGCCATTAGATTTGATAGAGTAACTAAAACATGACTTACCCAACCATCACTTTTTGAACATTAGAACATGGGCAGGACCTCGAGGCCCTTCCCAAACTGCAATGTAGGAAAACAGATCCTGAACAGAGCACAGCCTCACTGATTTAAGGAGACAGAGATAAAAGTTCAAAGTTACAAGGTGCTTGTAACATAAACTTGTTTGCATCTTTACTGTTTCATTTCATTGCCACTTTTCCCATATTCCAGAGTTTCATTTAGTATACTATATATTATTTTTACATGTTCTCTAGTTCTCTTTCAAAACATGATAAAAAGAATACCATACAAAAGTTATGTATGGTATTTATGATTGCTGAAGTGTTGACTCTTGGGTGGGACCCAAGATATAGGGAGATTGTTTCAAATTAAAGCATTTGATATTATCCTGAGTATGTGTGTGTCTGTCTGTCTCTCTTTTCTTTTCCAATGTAATGAAGGTTTACTTTTTATATCATGGTGTTTCATGTCTGTCTTTTATGATTAGAAACCCATATATAGCTTAACTGTATTTCTACAAAATTTGTAATTTACTAGTTTTTTTTTCAAATTTTTTAGTAAAGGATCATGTCTACATAAGTCTATTCTTTGAAATCTTTGAGTAATTTATGTTTTTACAATAGTGGCTGGTCTTTTTAATAATTAGTCCTTTGGTATGATCACTAGTGGTAGTATTTAGACTCACTTCTAACCTTCTTATATTTGCTACATTTCTTCAGTACTTGAGGATATTTTTTTCTGACCATTTCACTGTTTGTACTTTTCTACTTTCAGAAGAAATGTATAATATATATGTACACATATATATGCATATGTATATATGTTCTATAATCAAGTTTAGGATAAAATATATAAAAATATATAAAAATATATAATATATAAATATATATATATATTATATATATAATATATAAAAAATATTATATATATAATATATAAAAATAATTTAAAATTATAACTATTCTATTCTGTCATCTTTTTAATCTTGTGTAACTATATACATTATTCTGTACCTCATATAATTTTCTCTTTGCACTCATAGAATTTTATAAATTCAAATGATCCAAAATACCATGATAACTTTTAATATCTAATTATCTAATTATTACACCTTGGCCAGTGAGAGACCCTTTAAGATGGTTTCAACACATCTTGAATGTACTTTAAATGTTAGTTAATGATGAGAGAGTTCACATCAGCCTATTTCTTTTTCCTACCCAAAGCCATGAAATCAGGGGTCCTCTAAGGATACCTAGTAATTTTTACAGAAATTAGTAACAGAAATGAAAATAACATCTGAATGATTTTGTAGGGGGTTCATGAAATTTTTTCATGGACTAATCTGTAGCTATTCTATTAAAATACTTTTAGAAATGATAGAGCTGGAAGATGTCTTTTTGTAATTGATTTCCAACTAATGTTTCCATTATAACATGTATCTTTCTTACAGTGTGAGGCTTCGTAGACACCAAAGATACTCTCATGCCTTGATGTATATCCTCTCTTCCTTTAAAACTTAAAGGATGTTATACTGTTGATGCCCTGAATTTCTATGTCAGTTAGAAATTTAGATTTATGTCAATTTAGAATTATAGATAAATGATACGATATTAATGAGGACTAGCAATGGTATAGCTTTTATAAGGACTGAGCAACATCTTATAAAGATATAGTTGTTTTCAAAGCTTTTGTTCTAACTGAAGTTTCAGTGTAGGGCAGCCAAGCCCAGTATATCACAGAATAAATCAGCCTTTCCAGACTTACTTACTACAATTCCTTGGGCATACATTTAAAGGAACGTGAGTTGACACTTTCATCTCCCAGCCTGAGCTTCCAAAGCTACAAGTCTTGAAATCATTCTTTCTCCCCCATTAACTTTATCCCGCATATCCAATTTATTGTCAAATTCTCTTACTTATATTTCCTGGATATTGTTAGACTCCATCCTCTCTTCAAGGTCATCACTGTCACTGCCTATGATAAAGCTGATGCCATTTCTCTTCCCATTTATTGAATTATCCTCCTAACTTTTCTCTGTTCCTCCAGTTTTGACCCTTTCCTGCAATTCCTTTTCAGGGTACTGTCAGTAACTTTTATAAAATGAGCATATGATACTACTTTTTTTCTTAAAGTGCTTCCATGGTTTTCTACTACATTTAGAATAAAACTCAAACACCGAGGCATGGCTTAGGAAACACTTCATTCTCCTGATAGTCCCTTCAGCCTTTCAAGACATCTAAACTTGCTAAACTGAGACATTTTTTCAAAACTGCCATTTCCTTTTTCTGACTCATAAACCTCTCTCTGAAATGTTCTTGCTAAACTATTTTTTCTTTCTCTGGGGAAATCTTACTTGTTCTTTAAAATTTGGTATATATATATATATATATATATATATATATATATAATTTTTTAATATATATATTTTTTATTTTATATATATATATATATATATATATATATATATATATATATGTTTTTGTTAAGGATCTTACCTACTGTTTCCCCGGTGGATGGAATAATGCTCCCTCACCCCTGAAGACATCCAAACCCCGATCTCCAGACATATGTTACTTAACATGGCAAAATGACTTACAGATGTGATTAAGGATAAGGATATCGAGGTAGGGAGACTTTCCTGCAGTGCCTGGGTGGACCCAATCTAATCATGATTCCCTAAAAGTGGAAGAGAAAGGCAGAAGAGTGATTTCAGAAAGATGCACTGTGAGGACTAGACCTGCTATTGCTAGGTTTGAGGGGAAAAGGAGAATAGGAGCCAAGAAATGTGGCAGCCTCTAGAAGCTGGGAATGTCCTTAGTTTACAGTCAGCGAGAAAATAGAAACCTTAGTCCAATAGTAGCAAGGAACTGAATTCTTACAATCATACAATTGAGCAAAGTGGTGGATTTTGTTCCGGGAGCCTCCAGAAAGCAACATATTCCTATGGACATTTTGATGACCCATATGGCACTTCTGACCTGCAGAACTAAAAGGATGTCCAGAACTATATGGATGTCCTTTGTATGTATGTATGTATGTATGTGTGTATGCAGCTGGGATTTTCTTTATTAAAACATTCATAACACAGTACTATGATGTCCATTGACTTGTCAGTGTCCCCAGTAAACTGCAGCCTCCTAGTTGGCACTGTCTATATTCCTGACAACTTCAGAATTCCTGGGACATGGTAAATATTCAATAAATCATTGATGAGTTAATGTATAAATATAGCACTATTCATACATTTAATTTATCCTCTGTGCTTTCTTATAAATGAAAATATCCTTATATTTCCTATTTAATTTTTAAATTTAAGTGTCTCCTTCCCCTTTGTTTTTTTTTTTCTTTTATCTTCTTTTAATTCTCTCCATTATTTTACTCTTTTTTTCACCTTTTCTTTCTCTTATTACATCTGCCTGTTTCTATAAAAAATGTTTCAATATTTATCTTCCAAGTATCAATAGATTTTGCATTGAATAAAATTTTTCTTCACAAGTCCAAAAAACCCCAACAGAACTTAACGCAGGTATATTAAATTTGACAATTTAGTACAGCTTACTGACAACCAAGTTATAGCTTATTTATTATAAGCTATGATAGATTATTTGGGGATTAATGGGCTAAGCAAGGTGCTATCATATTTCCATTTTAAATTAGATAATGGTAAATGGGAGAAGTTTCAATAGATTATATGTAAAGTGACAACTCCACACTGTATTTCATTGTAACTACTTATAAAACTTTTTAAATTTCTTAAGAACTGAAAGAATTTTCAAGTAAACCCTGTGAGCATTGGTTAATAACTTAGCATCATTATACTGATTATAGTTTTTCATGTATGAATATTATATTGCTTATTTTTAGTATACATAGGGTTTCATTGCATATTCAGTTAATATTAGTTTAATTGATTAATAAATTTAACAGCCTTAGAAATTAGTATGACTTTGATCTTTACTCATAACATGAATACTTTTAAGTGCAAATAGATCTAGGAAAAGAGAGAGAGAGAGAAAGTCATGGTATAGTAAGTAAAATTTGTCTCTAGACATCATGGAGAAGTATTATTACAATTATTGCAGTGTGTCCTTTCCAAATTGTACATTTGTCCTCTGATTTCCCCTTTCTCAGAATCCTATAAAATCAGAGTGGAAAAGAGATTTTTTTTTTTTACATCTCACAAAACGGTGTACACTTTGAGTCTTCTAACAAAATGGATTATAATATTTATTTTTATTTTCCCTTTGAGTAATACATTGCTGTTTCCTTCCAAATAGTTACACAGTGGTGGAACATCTGATAAGCTGGTGTTTAGGGGGGTAAATTTTAGTTTCAAGTAGGCCACAACTAACTGTAGAAGAGGATGGAAATAAATTCTCTCGAGTATATTCCCTGCTAAATGAAGATGGACTAGGTGAGGAATTTTTCAACTCTGCTCCTTAGGTTTCCAGTGGGTTTTTTAGAAGGTGTCTCATGAGCCAACTCAGGATAACCAAAATAAGGGTCTAGCATTCAAGGGATTGGACCCTCTCTCTCTTCACTTCAGACAGAGTAACTTCACCTATTTTTGTTTTCATATCAAGTACTAAGATTCTGTGCAATATGTACAGGAAACTTTTATAACACTTCTTTGTTTAAAGTGCTGAATTTTGGTACATCAGATACTTAGTCTAAATCTAAAACTCTACACTTCTAAGTAATTTGTGAAAGGTTTCAGGGTTTGTGAATGGTAGAATCTGAATCCAATTTGAGTCAGGGTAGTTTCACTATTCATGTTCATACTCCAACAACATGAGTTGGCTTATTATTTATTTCAGCCAGGAATCTTTCATTTTTCTCTTGGAATTCCTTAAGACATTGCAATGTATTCTCCAGAATTAGAATTTTTTTTTTTTTTTTTTTTTTTTTGTGCACTACATCTTAATTACTGTTCTAAACTGCTATTGCTTGAGTCCAGCAGAGCAGCGTGATTTGTCAGGGCTACCATATTTTTTTTCAAAAAATTGGTAAAAACAATCACTTTAGATATTAGCTCTTTGAGAGTAGAGGCACTGCCTTTCACGTTGACTGATTTATTCTTAGAGATGAGTGCAGTGACTGGGCATAGCAGATCCTCCATACGTGTGTATTTAGTAAGTGAATCTGCTTCTGTTAGATTGGTTTCTTTATTGCATATGTTCAGTATACCACTTAACAGATTTTTAATTGATAACAGTTAACTATAATCCAGTAAAAATATGTAGGTACAATAGATAACAATAATCTAGTTCACTACACAGTGAACACTTTGACAGTGTAAGTTGTACCTTTGTCAACAGAACATGTTGGCTTCTTTCCTGTGGTTTTGATCACACCATCCAACTACCAAAATTGAGTCCCTGCTATACTTCTTTAGGCCTGTTTATTTATTTATTTTTAATATATATATTTTTTTAATTTTTGAGACAGAGACAGCATGAACGAGGGAGGGTCTGAGGGAGGGTCGGAGAGAGAGGGAGACACAGAATCTGAAACAGGCTCCAGGCTCTGATTTGTCAGCACAGAGCCCAACGCGGGGCTCAAACTCACGGAGCGCGAGACCATAACCTGAGCTGAAGTCGGAGGCTTAAGTGACTGAGCCACCCAAGCGCCCCAATCTTTAGGCCTGTTTAACTCATACTTCCTTGTCATGGAGCAGGTTTACATCCTATGCAAACAATTTCCAAATTATTGTTTATCCTACAGTCTGATGGATTTTTTCCTTTCTGTCCTCCCACTATTCATTTTTTTTACTATTGCATTTTGTATCACTTCCATTTTCCAATGTGATTAGAGTATTTTTGGCAGATAAATAAATTCTTATTAAACTAATATTTAATCAAATACTATGATCTCTGTAAATAACATACACTTGAAAGGTTCTTTCCTTTTTTTTTTTCCTAAAACAAATCTTATTTTAAGCTGTCCCAATAACGTATTTCCTGTTTAAAGACTCAGTAATAAGAAGTGTTTACAGTTTTCTGATGATTCACAATTGAAGTCCTATGTATATAATTTACTTAAATACCATGATCTCTATAAATTACTTATGTTTGAAAGGTTCTTTTCTTTTTTTTCCCCTAAAACAAATCTTACTTTAAGCTGGCCCAGTAAGACATTTCCTATTTAAGGACTCACTAACAAAAAGTGTTTATAGTTTTCCAGTGATTCATACTTGCAGTCCTATGTATATATTAAGGAGATATTTTTATTTTAGCCAAAAAAGATGACGTTGTTTTGAATTTATCTTATAAACAGTAATTCTTTGGGTTAATAATTTGTCTTTATGTATAAATAGAAATAGTCAATTACTATTAATTTTTTTAAATAGGGGCACCTGGCTGGCTCAGTTGGTAGAGCATACAACTCTTGATTTCAGAATCATGAGTTCAAGCCCATGTTGAGCATAAAGCTTACTTTAAAAAAATAATAATATTTTTAAGAGGAGTCTTTTATCTAAATTTTTTTTTTAACGTTTATTTATTTTTGGGACAGAGAGAGACAGAGCATGAATGGGGGAGGGGCAGAGAGAGAGGGAGACACAGAATTGGAAACAGGCTCCAGGCTCTGAGCCATCAGCCCAGAGCCTGACGTGGGGCTCAAACTCACGGACCGTAAGATCGTGACCTGGCTGAAGCCGGACGCTTAACCGACTGCACCACCCAGGCGCCCCGAGGAGTCTTTTATCTAAACAAACATGTAACAAAATATCATATGTTAATTGTAAAATAAATGTTCATGCAAATGTACATGTTATAAGCTACTTTTATATTAACTTTCTCACCATTATAAAATTAGTTTCCTATCGATTTTTCCAAGCTTGTATTTTTCAGATATATTTTGAATCATTTGGTATACAATTAGAAAAAAAACAATTTGATAAAATTAAAGAAAATTTACCCTCAATTTACATTATGTATTTCTAATTTCCAAGTCATCAGCATTGTACAAAACTGGTAATTTTTTTACAATTGCGTTACAAGGAAAATTCAACTTATGGCAGATCATACTCTTTTCAGCAAGCCAGTTTCTAAGATAGCAAAATATTTTCACATTTGGACATGATAAAGTTTTGATGATAACTTTCTAGCTCTATGTTAAAATATATTTAATGATAATGCAGTTTTTCAAATGTTTATTTTCAATAAAAAATATGGAAGTAGCAGAAGAAGGTAGTAGGCTATTTTGTGACAACTGTTGTTTATACCTAATCAAATATGTATTAAAGGGTTAAAAAATAGTACTTTGTCAAAAGATTGCATTATTCATAAGTCAAAGTGAAAATAATGTTAAATGAAGTATAGCTTTTATTATTTTTGGATGTGATATTTGAAGAAATTCTAGATAAATTAAGAAGATAAAGTATATATTCTTTGAGACTTAAAACTGGCTTCCGACATTTTCAAAGGTTTAGGCTAATAATACTGGCTCTTTTTAAAGCCTAACTTCAGGTTGCATGGGCATTCCATTTCAATCACTGAAATGAGGGAAACGGTGACTGACAATAATGATTAAAGTTGTTTTCTGATATACAATATAGTGAAAATATTTTTTTCTTAACATCTGAGACAATTTTTCTGAAAGCAACTTTATTTTACCTGGCATATTGCCATTACCATAGATAGCTTCATGAAGCTCTTAGCTTTCTAATTTATTTATTTATTTATTTATTTATTTATTTATTTATTTAAACACATAACATGAGATCTACTCTCAACAATTTTTTAAATGTGCAATACATTATTGTTAGCTACAGGCACTATATTGTACAACTATAATTGATTCATTTTTCATAAACCTTATACCCATTGAACAACTCCCCAGTTTCCTCTCCCTTGTTTTATTTGGGTTCTACATTAGTAAGTGGATTTTAAGCCATCAATATTATTCTAATCCTTGGTTTCATGAACCAGTCTTTTCATATATTACTGAGAACTGAAATTATTGAAATTCCTGTTCATACTGTTGTTGCTAAATTAACAATTAAATTCCAGGCTGATTATTGAGTATTTCCTTCATGTTAATGGGTTTGGGCTCAACCACTGACTTACTGAGTTTTTATAGGAATTGAAAGGCTTTATCATTGTTTAATTACCCCAGCAATTTTCATATATTTCCTGGATCCTACAACAAGGCAATCAAGAATAGAATATTAGCAGACACTGATTTCACAGACCATGTGACTTACACAAAGATGTGTAAAGTTTCAGCTCCTTCTCTATAGCACTGAAGTGAAGTGTAATTTTGTTCTCTTAATGCCAATAACCAACCAGAGTACAGTACTGCAGATTAACTGAGGAAATAGTTCTAAATTAAGTCAAAGAGGAAAATAAAATAATATTCTTAAGGTGATGTGTTAACCAACAACAAGAGAATTATATTCTCAGCTGGGTGAATGTTGCTGATATTTATAAATGATCAATTGTATGTCTGTATATCTATTAAACCATTTTATTAGTACTAGCCATAACTTCTGGTACCAGAAGACAAAATTACCTAAGTATATGGTTTTTTTCCTCCTTCCTTATCCAGCAGCTGAAAAATTATATTTGTGCATGTTGAGCATAAGTAGCCTACACTTGATACATTTGATGTATGTGTAACTTTTGGTTACTAAAAAAATACGGGATGGAGAACTCTTTCTACAAATCTGCAGTAATAATGAATTATTCATTCTTGAATGTATTTAGTAAAGATACCACAAAAAGAGAAATTTATTAAAATATAAAAATGAATTTTATCTGGGAGCAATGTTAATTGTTCATAAGAAATCAGGTTTAAATATTTACTCCACAAGGTTTGATCACCAATTTAGTAATACCATCTATTACATATAATTCTGTCTTCTATATTATACATCTCATTCAATATACAGACACTAAAGTAGAAATTTATACAGTTAAAAGAAAACTAATTTAATGACATAAAACTGGTCAGAATTACTCAAGGGTATGTATATGTATACCACAGAGAACAAGATAAGATTTAGATTCCTTAGAAGCAGATTTTTTAAAAGGGTAAATTTAATACCAAAATACAAAGTAAATCAAAGAGCCTAGAAAATACCCAAGTGTTTTTCATACTACTTACTGTTTCTAAGAGTTGACAAAATAGACAATAGTGATGCAGATGACATGATATGACAAGCAAAGAAAGGAGTTAAAGATGGAGAAGACAATTAAGTGGTTGTCAAATTAGGAGATGAGGTAGTCATGGGAGAGTACAAATGGGGAGAGATATGAGAGGAACAAAGGATGTGAAAAGCAACTGGTGAAAACATAAGGAACAATATTTAAACTCTAAAATAAATAATGGAACTTTCATTCATGACATTTCATTGTTCTCAGATTTAAGATCTAAAATACTTAATATGACCCCAAATTCCCTACATAGTCTGGGTCTTTTATCCCTTTTTAAGTTACATGCTCAGCACTCACCTTCAAATTCTCCATCCTCCTCTCCCTTCCCCATGACTCCCAACTCCTATTCTATACACACACCATAATGTCTATTCTTCATATATACTCATAGTTAATGTCTCAAGGATCCCAGTCATTCATTCACAAGGATCTAGACCTTGAGATATACTGGTGTTTCATCAGTTCCCAGTCAACCACATTAAAGTTCTTCACATAAAAAAAACACAGGACTTTGGCAAGATGGCTGCGTAGGAGGACGCTGGGCTCACCGTGCGTCCTGCTGATCACTTAGATTCCACCTACACCTGCCTAAATAACCCAGAAAAACGCCAGAGGATTAGCAGAACGGAGTCGCCGGAGCCAAGCGCAGACGAGAGGCCCACGGAAGAGGGTAGGAAGAGCGGCGAGGCGGTGCGCACTCCACGGACTGGCGGGAGGGAGCCAGGGCGGAGGGGTGGCTCACCGGCCAAGCAGAGCCCCCGAATCTGGCTTGCAAAAGCGGAGGGGCCGGGCGGACTGTGTTCCGACAGCAAGCGCGACTTAGCGTCTGGGAAGACATAAGTTAGCAGCTCTGCTCGGAAAGCGGGAAGGCTGGAGGACAAAGGGAGGGAGAGCTGCTGAGCCCCGGGACGACAGAGCTCAATTTGGCGGTGAACAAAGGCGCTCGCCACCGCATTCTCCCCCGCCCATCCCCCAGCCAAAATCCGAAAGGGAACCAGTTCCTGCCAGGGAACTTGCTCGTGCGCAAACACCCAACTCTGTGCTTCTGCAGAGCCAAACTTCCCTCAGCAGATCTGACTCCCTCCCGCTGCCACAGGGCCCCTCCTGAAGTGGATCGCCTAAGGAGAAGCGAGCTAAGCCTGCCCCTCCTGCCCCGGTGCACCTTGCCTACCCACCCCAGCTAATACGCCAGATCCCCAGCATCACAAGCCTGGCAGGGTGCAAGTAGCCCAGACGGGCCACGCCACCCCACAGTGAATCCTGCCCCTAGGAGAGGGGAAGAGAAGGCACACACCAGTCTGACTGTGGCCCCAGCGGTGGGTTGGGGGCAGACATCAGGTCGGACTGCGGCCCCGCCCACCAACTCCAGTTATACACCACAGCACAGGGGAAGTGCCCTGCAGGTCCTCACCACGCCAGGGACTATCCAAAATGACCAAGCGGAAGAATTCCCCTCAGAAGAATCTCCAGGAAATAACAACAGCTAATGAGCTGATCAAAAAGGATTTAAATAATATAACAGAAAGTGAATTTAGAATAATAGTCATAAAATTAATCGCTGGGCTTGAAAACAGTATACAGGACAGCAGAGAATCTCTTGCTACAGAGATCAAGGGACTAAGGAACAGTCACGAGGAGCTGAAAAACGCTTTAAATGAAATGCAAAACAAAATGGAAACCACCACGGCTCGGATTGAAGAGGCAGAGGAGAGAATAGGTGAACTAGAAGATAAAGTTATGGAAAAAGAGGAAGCTGAGAAAAAGAGAGATAAAAAAATCCAGGAGTATGAGGGGAAAATTAGAGAACTAAGTGATACACTAAAAAGAAATAATATACACATAATTGGTATCCCAGAGGAGGAAGAGAGAGGGAAAGGTGCTGAAGGGGTACTTGAAGAAATAATAGCTGAGAACTTCCCTGAACTGGGGAAGGAAAAAGGCATTGAAATCCAAGAGGCACAGAGAACTCCCTTCAGACGTAACTTGAATCGATCTTCTGCACGACATATCATAGTGAAACTGGCAAAATACAAGGATAAAGAGAAAATTCTGAAAGCAGCAAGGGGTAAACGTGCCCTCACATATAAAGGGAGACCTATAAGACTCGTGACTGATCTCTCTTTTGAAACTTGGCAGGCCAGAAAGAATTGGCACGAGATTTTCAGGGTGCTAGACAGAAAAAATATGCAGCCGAGAATCCTTTATCCAGCAAGTCTGTCATTTAGAATAGAAGGAGAGATAAAGGTCTTCCCAAACAAAAACTGAAGGAATTTGTCACCACTAAACCAGCCCTACAAGAGATCCTAAGGGGGACCCTGTGAGACAAAGTCCCAGAGACATCACTACAAGCATAAAACATACAGACATCACAATGACTCTAAACCCGTATCTTTCTATAATAACACTGAATGTAAATGGATTAAATGCGCCAACCAAAAGACATAGGGTATCAGAATGGATAAAAAAACAAGACCCATCTATTTGCTGTCTACAAGAGACTCATTTTAGACCTGAGGACACCTTTAGATTGAGAGTGAGGGGATGGAGAACTATTTATCATGCGACTGGAAGCCAAAAGAAAGCTGGAGTAGCCATACTTATATCAGACAAACTAGACTTTAAATTAAAGGCTGTAACAAGAGATGAAGAAGGACATTATATAATAATCACAGGGTCTATCCATCAGGAAGAGCTAACAATTATAAATGTCTATGCGCCGAATACCGGAGCCCCCAAATATATAAAACAATTACTCATAAACATAAGCAACCTTATCGATAAGAATGTGGTAATTGCAGGGGACTTTAACACCCCATACAGAAATGGATAGATCATCTAGACACACGGTCAATAAAGAAACAAGGGCCCTGAATGAGACATTGGATCAGATGGACTTGACAGATATATTTAGAACTCTGCATCCCAAAGCAACAGAATATACTTTCTTCTCGAGTGCACATGGAACATTCTCCAAGATAGATCATATACTGGGTCACAAAACAGCCCTTCATAAGTTTACAAGAATTGAAATTATACCATGCATACTTTCAGACCACAATGCTATGAAGCTTGAAATCAACCACAGAAAAAAGTCTGGAAAACCTCCAAAAGCATGGAGGTTAAAGAACACCCTACTAACGAATGAGTGGGTCAACCAGGCAATTAGAGAAGAAATTAAAAATATATGGAAACAAATGAAAATGAAAATACAACAATCCAAACGCTTTGGGACGCAGCGAAGGCAGTCCTGAGAGGAAAATACATTGCAATCCAGGCCTATCTCAAGAAACAAGAAAAATCCCAAATACAAAATCTAACAGCACACCTAAAGGAACTAGAAGCAGAACAGCAAAGGCAGCCTAAACCCAGCAGAAGAAGAGAAATAATAAAGATCAGAGCAGAAATAAACAATATAGAATCTAAAAAAACTGTAGAGCAGATCAACGAAACCAAGAGTTGGTTTTTTGAAAAAATAAACAAAATTGACAAACCTCTAGCCAGGCTTCTCAAAAAGAAAAGGGAGATGACCCAAATAGATAAAATCATGAATGAAAATGGAATTATTACAACCAATCCCTCAGAGATACAAACAATTATCAGGGAATACTATGAAAAATTATATGCCAACAAATTGGACAACCTGGAAGAAATGGACAAATTCCTGAACACCCACACACTTCCAAAACTCAATCAGGAGGAAATAGAAAGCTTGAACAGACCCATAACCAGCGAAGAAATTGAATTGGTTATCAAAAATCTCCCAACAAATAAGAGTCCAGGACCAGATGGCTTCCCAGGGGAGTTCTACCAGACGTTTAAAGCAGAGATAATACCTATCCTTCTCAAGCTATTCCAAGAAATAGAAAGGGAAGGAAAACTTCCAGACTCATTCTATGAAGCCAGTATTACTTTGATTCCTAAACCAGACAGAGACCCAGTAAAAAAAGAGAACTACAGGCCAATATCCCTGATGAATATGGATGCAAAAATTCTCAATAAGATACTAGCAAATCGAATTCAACGGCATATAAAAAGAATTATTCACCATGATCAAGTGGGATTCATTCCTGGGCTGCAGGGCTGGTTCAACATTCGCAAATCAATCAACGTGATACATCACATTAACAAAAAAAAAGAGAAGAACCATATGATCCTGTCAATCGATGCAGAAAAGGCCTTCGACAAAATCCAGCACCCTTTCTTAATAAAAACCCTTGAGAAAGTCGGGATAGAAGGAACATACTTAAAGATCATAAAAGCCATTTATGAAAAGCCCACAGCTAACATCATCCTCAACGGGGAAAAACTGAGAGCTTTTTCCCTGAGATCAGGAACACGACAGGGATGCCCACTCTCACCGCTGTTGTTTAACATAGTGCTGGAAGTTCTAGCATCAGCAATCAGACAACAAAAGGAAATCAAAGGCATCAAAATTGGCAAAGATGAAGTCAAGCTTTCGCTTTTTGCAGATGACATGATATTATACATGGAAAATCCGATAGACTCCACCAAAAGTCTGCTAGAACTGATACAGGAATTCAGCAAAGTTGCAGGATACAAAATCAATGTACAGAAATCAGTTGCATTCTTATACACTAACAATGAAGCAACAGAAAGACAAATAAAGAAACTGATCCCATTCACAATTGCACCAAGAAGCATAAAATACCTAGGAATAAATCTAACCAAAGATGTAAAGGATCTGTATGCTGAAAACTATAGAAAGCTTCTGAAGGAAATTGAAGAAGATTTAAAGAAATGGAAAGACATTCCCTGCTCATGGATTGGAAAAATAAATATTGTCAAAATGTCAATACTACCCAAAGCTATCTACACATTCAATGCAATCCCAATCAAAATTGCACCAGCATTCTTCTCGAAACTAGAACAAGCAATCCTAAAATTCATATGGAACCACAAAAGGCCCCGAATAGCCAAAGGAATTTTGAAGAAGAAGACCAAAGCAGGAGGCATCACAATCCCAGACTTTAGCCTCTACTACAAAGCTGTCATCATCAAGACAGCATGGTATTGGCACAAAAACAGACACATAGACCAATGGAATAGAATAGAAACCCCAGAACTAGACCCACAAACGTATGGCCAACTCATCTTTGACAAAGCAGGAAAGAACATCCAATGGAAAAAAGACAGTCTCTTTAACAAATGGTGCTGGGAGAACTGGACAGCAACATGCAGAAGGTTGAAACTAGACCACTTTCTCACACCATTCACAAAAATAAACTCAAAATGGATAAAGGACCTAAATGTGAGACAGGAAACCATCAAAACCTTAGAGGAGAAAGCAGGAAAAGACCTCTCAGACCTCAGCCGTAGCAATCTCTTACTCGACACATCCCCAAAGGCAAGGGAATTAAAAGCAAAAGTGAATTACTGGGACCTCATGAAGATAAAAAGCTTCTGCACAGCAAAGGAAACAACCAACAAAACTAAAAGGCAACCAACGGAATGGGAAAAGATATTTGCAAATGATATATAGGACAAAGGGCTAGTATCCAAAATCTATAAAGAGCTCACCAAACTCCACACCCGAAAAACAAATAACCCAGTGAAGAAATGGGCAGAAAACATGAATAGACACTTCTCTAAAGAAGACATCCGGATGGCCAACAGGCACATGAAAAGATGTTCAGCGTCGCTCCTTATCAGGGAAATACAAATCAAAACCACACTCAGGTATCACCTCACGCCAGTCAGAGTGGCCAAAATGAACAAATCAGGAGGCTATAGATGCTGGAGAGGATGTGGAGAAACGGGAACCCTCTTGCACTGTTGGTGGGAATGCAAATTGGTGCAGCCGCTCTGGAAAGCAGTGTGGAGGTTCCTCAGAAAATTAAAAATAGACCTACCCTATGACCCAGCAATAGCACTGCTAGGAATTTATCCAAGGGATACAGGAGTTCTGATGCATAGGGCCACTTGTACCCCAATGTTCATAGCAGCACTCTCAACAATAGCCAAATTATGGAAAGAGCCTAAATGTCCATCAACTGATGAATGGATAAAGAAATTGTGGTTTATATACACAATGGAGTACTACGTGGCAATGAGAAAAAATGAAATATGGCCTTTTGTAGCAACGTGGATGGAACTGGAGAGTGTGATGCTAAGTGAAATAAGCCATACAGAGAAAGACAGATACCATATGGTTTCACTCTTATGTGGATCCTGAGAAACTCAACAGAAACCCATGGAGGAGGGGAAGGAAAAAAAAAAGAGGTTAGAGTGGGAGAAAGCCAAAGCATAAGAGACTGTTAAAAACTGAGAACTGAGGGTTGATGGGGGGTGGGAGGGAGGAGAGGGTGGGTGATGGGTATTGAGGAGGGCACCTTTTGGGATGAGCACTGGGTGTTGTATGGAAACCAATTTGTCAATAAATTTCATAAAATAAATAAATAAATAAATAAAAACACAGGACATTTCAACAGTGTTAAGAATGCTCTGGTCTCTCCATGATGACCAACTAAAAACATCGTTTTCAGGTATCAATATTCCACCCAATAGAATAGCTCATTGAACACTAGCCTTTATTAAATGAAGCCTAAATAGATAATGAGGCTGCTCACCACACTTAGGCTGGCCAAATTGAATGCATGGTAATACAGTGTGGTCATTTATAATATTTAAAGGTCAGTACCATATCTGATATTGTTAGAAGCCTTTTGGCCTTCATAGGTGAAATCTTATATCCCACAATATTCCACTGTCTTGACTATGTTTGAATCTCTGTTTGCACAATCAGCCTTCCTACAAAGTCATCCTCCCCCAAATTGTTTCATTGCATCCCAGGTGTTCACATGTGGCCATATATGGTGCTCCTTAATTAAATACCCAGAGATTTTTGTAAATCTCTAAATGTTGTAAATCACTAAATGTTTCATTCACCATGATTCATGTGATATATTTTCACCATAATTGCTTCATTAACCAAGTTTCTACAATTGTGTTTTTTTTTCTCATTTCCTAGATGTATTTCCTGACTCATTGGAAACTAATTTGTGTGAAAATGATTCATCAAATGCTGAACTGAAAACACTCTTTCCTGCTTGTTTCTAGATATTTGAAAAAGGTATTATCTTCAGATTATCTATCTAGCTATCTATCTCTCCTTACATCCCCATAGACCTGCACTATTATATACTAATGATTAATTAAGAGTATAAAACCCTAGTATACCTGAGCTCAATACTGGCTGTGTTATATATTGTTTTTATGACATTTGGATTATTGTATACAACTTTTTCAGACCTCAGTTCTCTTTATAAGAAGAACATTAATGTAAGTAATGCTCATACTTATAGAAATATGAAATATTATAATGCATTTATAGAAATTAAACCATTCTTGTCACATATATGTTCTATAAATAAGCTATTACTTTTGTTATTTTTACTACTGCTGCTCGTGCTTTTGCTTCTACTTTTATTACTCTACTGCTAATACATTACTAAAGTATGCTCTTGACTAAATTTTTGCTGCTAAGTTATGTGTTTTAGGTCAGTCATAAAACTGTTTGTTGACATTGTGTCACACTAATGTACTTAAAGGTAATAGAAATATGAAGCAAGAAATGATCAACACAAATGGTCTTGCAGGAGTAAATTTAGCTCAAGAATTATTTGTTCATTTTGGCATCATTCATTCATTCATTTAAGTGAGAGATATTATGTGAGACTAAGGATACAAAAATTAATAAGGACTGATTGCTAACTTAAGAAACATATGTCAAATTTCTTTGATTCACTAATTATTATTGAAGCTTTTGGAATATAAATAAGTCATATTTTGAAATTATTGGTGGGAAAGTTTGATTCTTATTGGGTCCTTATATTTTTCTAATGATAAGGTTGCACAATTTGAGCTATAAAATGAAACTTACATTTTGTTTATTTCTGTAATAATATTAAGCATTCAATCTATTTTCAAGTGTTGAAGTGATAATATGCTCAGATCTATAGAAATGTGGTTTATTCTCCCTTTAAAATTCTGAAATGTCTTTTACAGAAATGTTACACTATATTCTTTTCTTCCTGTATCCCTTGCACAATATAAATAATGCATGATGACACATAGTTCCTTTAGAATAAAATAGAAAAAGAGGAGAATCATAGAAATTCTCCAGTTAGGGAACAGTTTTCCAGTGCTCATGACAAAGGTAGTGCTAAGATTATTGTTCTTGGTTACAATGATTTCTTTTCAAATAATGGCCCCTGGCAATATTATTTTTTGTTACAGTTATTGCTGATTGAATGAAAACTATTGTTTATTGAATGAAAACTCACATGACATCAGTCCCATGTATTTATAAAAAAGGAAATGTTTTCTTGAACATGTTTGAAATGTTTAATCATTTATCACACAGGCAAGATATATGTGCAGATGTGTTTGTGTGTCTACATGTAAATAGAAAACTTGGAATTTTATATATATATATTTTTTCATGAATATAATTTTTCTTTACATAAGCATAGTAATTTTAAAAAATGAATCAAGCCTATGATAAATATTATAATTTCACCGTGTTTTTATGAAACATTCTTTAAATTTAATTTAATTATTATCAATAAAACAGTATTGCTCAGTTGAAGCATAATTTACAAGTGTACATTTTATCCCTCCAAATTATTCAAGCATTCAAAGGTTGAATATGACATTGATATTGACCATTTGTTTAGATTATAACCAGCACTGATCCTCAACATCAAGAAGGAAGTAAAAAAAATATATATATATATTTATATATATATATTTATATATATTTATATATATAAATGTTTTATTTATATTATTTATATTTAATAAATTATTAATTTTTAATTTTTAATAAAATTATTAATATTTATATTATTATATATTATATATATATAAATGTTTTATTTATCAGGGTTATGAAACTTATTGAATGGAGGATACGAAAGTCCTTTATGTATAATGTAAAATCTAAATATATAATTTTCACCAAGATGACTACTCCTATAAACTGAAATGTCAGATATTGCACTTCATGGACTCATATTGGTAAATCATCAAGAGGAAGAAAAGATGGTTTTGTATAACGAAATATTATAACTTCCTACATTCTGAAAATTGACAGAGATAAAATATAAAGATGACAAAATAGTGTATTTTGGAAAAGTAAAAGAGAACATAACATAGCTGCCATGTTTTATATTAGCAATAGTGGTGGAGATGTGGCAGTAGAAGACATAAGTACTTACAATGAGAAAAACAGAAATTAGGAAGCCCAGATGCCTAGTGAGACCAACAATCTTTGAAACTTCAAGGACATTAATAACCTTGTGAGCCCTAAGACTCTTTGAAATCTCAAGAATGGGAATCACTATGCAACGCCTAAAACATGTATCTACAAAAGGGAGACAAGACAAAAGACTACACGTACTTAAACATTCATCGAATGAAGCTTTGGAAGTTGAAGTTTATCATTTAAAAATCATAATAATATGGAATGATTTATTTCACATATAATATAGCATTGTTATATTACTAAAATATAATAAAACTATGTATTCAAGAAGACATCTTCATATAAAAATCTCAACCAACTCTAGAAAAAAATACTCAAAGCATGGCTATGGCTAATATAGTAATTACTATACTAATGTATTTATAAAACTAGACTTATTTTCCTACATCTAAAATTTTGGTGATACTTTTATTTTTCATTTTAAGTCTTGCTTCATTAGGTAATTAGACATTGCAAAATTTTAAATAATAGATAAAATGCCTTAGATGAATTTGAGTATAAAGTTTGAAGGCCTCTGAATATGACCATGATGGAGAATTAGGTATCAGATTTGCTCTTCCTCCAATTAAATACCTATACAATAGTTATAAAATAATTGTACCAGACAATCAACCGGAGTGAATCACCTTGAGATAAGGAAAGATCATAAATTGCAACCCACATGCCTGTAGCTGTTTCTTTTAGGGCAGCTTCCAAACTGGAGCAGAGTAAAATAGAACTGTTTGAGTCTATAATCAGTGAAAATACCTTTAAAAATGTAAGTGAAATAAAGATGTTTCTAATGTCTCCCCACAAAAAAATTTTGAGACTTCAAAGCTATAGACCTTTCCTATGAGAAAACTAATCTCCAGATGAAATCAAGCAACTTCAAAAAATAAGTAAAAGTACAACAAGCAATAAATATATGGGTAAGTAGAAATCAGTGTTACATTAATATTAAATATTGTGGGATTTATAACATGTGAGATAAAATATTCTATATCTTAAAAGCAAAAATAGAATAAGGGGAATAAATAATGTTAAACTACTGGAAGTTTCTTGCCTTTAGGGGAAGTGACAAGTACTAATTTAAAGTAGACTGCAATATGTCATTGATGCATATTGAAATTGGTAGTGTAACTGCTAAAAGAATAATAAAAGAACAGAGCATCTAAAAATCTAATAAGGAAGAAATAACATAAGGTACAACTAAATAATGATATATAATACAAGGAAAAATAAAAACCTATTACAGGAGAAAAACTGAATTTTCCAAGAGAACCAAAGGGGTAAAATATAAATACAAAAGCAGATAAAAATCTTAGAAAACAAATTATAAGATGATAGACTAAAGCCTATTATGTTATTTTTTTTACTAAATAGAAGTATTCTGTCAAGTGAAACACAAAGCCAGTGTTCTCTTTAGGATTTTTATGGTTTCAGGTGTCACATTTAGGTCTTTAATCCATTTTGAGTTTATTTTTGTGTATGGTGTTAGAAAGTGGTCCAGTTTTCCCAGAACTATGTATTGAAGAGATTCTTTTTCTTATTTTTGCCTCCTGTGTCATAGATTAATTGGCTATATAAACATGGGTTTATTTCTGAGCTCTATAGTCTCTTCTATTCTAAGTTTCTGTGGGTTTGTTGTTGTTGTTGTTGCTGTTGTTTTGCCAGTATCATACTGTTTTGATTACTACAGCTTTGTAGTATGTCTTGGAATCTGACCTTGTTTGTTTTGGTTTTTTTCTCAATATTAGTTTGTTTTTCTTTCTCAATATCACTTTGGTTATTCATGGTATTTTGTGATTCTGTAAAAATTTTGGTAATATTGTTCTAGTTTTGAGAAAAATACTGATGGTATTTTGAAAGGCATTTCTTTGAAATTGTAGACTGATAGTTAAAATGGACATTTTAACAACATTATTTCTTCCAATCCATGAACATGGAATATCTTTCCATTTGCTTGTGTCCTCTTCAGTTTCTTTCATCAGTGTTATAGTTTTCAGAGTACAGATTTCTTCACTTCCTTGCTCAAGTTTATTCTTATGTATTTTTTTTTTTGGTGTGATAGCAAATGGGATTGTTCTCTGAATGTATTTTTCTGCTATTTATTATTAGTGTATAGAAATGCTACTGATTTCTGGATACTAATTTTGTAATCTGCAACTTTACTGAATTCAGTTATCAGTTTCAGTACTTTTTTGGTGTTGTATTTGGTAGAATTTCTATGTATAGTATCATGTCATCTACAAAGAGTGACAGTTTAACTTCTTCACCAACATGAATGTCTATTTCCTTTGTTCTTTTTCTTGTCTGATTGCTGTGGCTAGAACCTCTAGTACTATGTTGAATAAAAGTGGCTAGAGTGGAAATGCTTGTCATGTTCTACATGTTAGAGGAAAAGCTCTCAGTTTTTCACCATTGAGTATCATGTTAGCTGTGGGTTTGTACACCTGAAACTAATGTAACATTGTGCATTGACTACACTCAAATAAAAAAAATAAAAATAGCTAGGTCATTACTTTCACTATGGTCTCAAAGAAAAAAAAGCTAATAAAACTATTTACCTCTTAAAAATAATTGTATACAAGGAGAGACTTCACTGGAAAAGATGATTACAATAGAGAGAGGGGAACAATTGACAATAAGGAAATACTGAAAGACTAACTCAGAAGTCTGAGGAAAAGGATGGGTGAACAAAGCTTTTACATATAGATACTTTGGGAAGGTGATTTGTGAAAACAGGAGGGGGCACACTAAAAAGTGCTAGAGGAACCTTGAAACAGCAAACTTTGTCAAATGTTTCTGTAACAGGAAAGTTGAGGCAGCTTTTTGTTTAAGCAGAAAGGGTGGAGGCAGGAAGCTCTAGGCAAAGTTATAATCTAGAGAGTTCATATAAAGTCTAAGACCTAGGTATCCTAGTCACATCAGCCAACAGATATGTCAAAAACAAAATTTTATATGCCATGTCATCTCTAACCAATATAATTAAAGGACAATATATGCAATCTTTTTTTAAATAAAAATGCCAACTATATTCTATTAAAAGAAAAAAGCCACATAAAAGGAAATAGAAACTTCGTATGTAAAAGAATGCTTGAACCCACAACTATATGGTCCATTAATCTTGAACAAAGCAGGAAAGAATATCCAGATGGAAAAAATTTCTTCAACAAATGTTGTTGGGAAAACTGAACAGTAACATGCAAAAGAATGAAACTAGACCACTTTCTTACACAATGCACAAAAATAATTTCAAAATGGATTAGAGACCTAAATGTAAAACATGAAACCATAAACATCCTAAAGGAGAACAGAGGCAGTAACTTCTTTGACATCGGCCGTAGCAACTTCTTTCTAGATATGTCTCCTAAGACAAGGGAAACAAAAACAAAAATAAACTATTGGGACTATGTCAAAATAAAAAGCTTCTACACAGTGAAGGACACAATCAACAAAATTAAAAGGCAACCTGCAGAATGGGAGAAGATATTTGCAAATGACATATCTGATAAAGAATTAGTGTCCAAAATATATGAAGAACTTATAAAACTCAACATCGAAAAAACAAATAATCCAATTAAAAATGGGCAGAAGACATGAACAGACATTTTTCCAAAGAAGACATATAGATGGCCAACAGATACATGAGAAGATGCTCAACATCACACACCATCAGGGAAATACAAGTCAAAACTACAATTAGATATCACCTCACACCTGTCAGATGTCTAAAATCAACAACACAAGAAACAACACATGTTGGTGAGGATGCAGACAAAGGGGAACACTCTTGTACTTGTGGTGAGAATGCAAAGTGCTGTAGCCACTCTGGGAAACAATATGGAGGTTCCTAAAAAAGTTAAAAATAGAGCTACCCGAGGATCCAAAAATTGCAGTACTAAGTATTTACCCAAAGAATACAAAAATACTAATGTAAATGGATACATACACCTTGAGGTTCATAGAACAAATAGCCTACAAATATTTATCTACAAATAGCCAAAATATGGAAAAAGCCTAAGTGTCCTTCCATTAATGAATGGATAAAGGTGTCAGACACCCACCCCCCCCCCCCACACACACATACACCAGAATATTAGTCATAAAAAATAATGAAATCTTGCATTTTTAATGACATGGGTGGAGCTAGAGAGTATTATGCTTAGCAAAGTGAGTCCTTTGAAGAAGGACAAATACCGTGTGATTTCACTCATATGTGGAATTTAAGAAACAAAACAAATAAGCATAGGGAGAAGAAAATAGAGGCAAACTGAAAAACAGATCAACTATACAGAATAAACTGAGGGCTACCAGAGGGGGAGGTGGGTGGGGATAGGGATTAAGGAGTGCATTTGTTGTATCATAGTGATGAATCAGTATATTGTACACCTGAAACTAATATTATACTGTATGTTAAATAACTGGAATTTAAATACAAACTTAAAAAAATCCAAAATTAAATACTATGCACACACTGAAAATCAAAATTATGTGGTTATATTAATATAAAAGAATTACACTTGAAGGCAAGAAGTGTCACAGGAGATAAAGAGAGATAATTTGCATTGATAAAGGAAATTATAATATTGAAGGTGTATGCATGTACACCTATAGATTTTTGCGTATCTATAGTGAAGCTTGTAAAAATAAGAAAAAAGAAGTCCAAAATGTTATTCAGAGATATTAGCATATTTTCTCAATAAGCAATAGATCTGTTACTGAAAATGTATCAGCAATGATAGAAGATTTGGACAACAAAAACTTAAATCACTTGAAATATTTGGCATACCCAACAGCTGCATTGATTCATACTTTTAAAGTGCACATAGCACAATGATGAAAATAGATGACATTGTGATCCATAAACATTCAATAAAGATCAAAGGCTTGAAGTAAATAGAGATTATTCTCTCAAATCATCAAGATTCAATAATTTTTAACGTATTAGAAAATGGTTATAAATTTAATGGTATATCACTTAAATATTCCATGCATTACAACATAGTAGTTACAATAGATTTTTTTTAAACTCTTGATTTGAATGATAATGAAAATACAATATTTCAAAACTTCAGAAAAGTTTAAAGTTATGTTAAGAGGTAAATGTATAGCTCTAAATGCATTTATAGGAAGGGAACAAACAATGTGAATCAATGATCTACACTTGAGATTTCAGCTCTGATATTTAAAGAGATATGAAGTAATCACTCTTACCAGAAAAAAATGAGCACACTGAAAATCAGTAGCTTATCTTGGACAAATCAGAGAATTGAGATTGTACAGCAAACCATCAACTTGAAAATTGAGAGACAAGTAAATTCAGAGTCAGTGATAGCCAAGATTGACTTATCTCAATTAGAAAACCCTAAAACTGTAAACAAATAGGAAAACTTGAATGGTAGGTTTGATAATTCGCTGGAGTCTGACTACTGGATGATCTTAAGAGTGAGAAACATCTGTTGGCCACAGCTGAGAGCATTCTTCAAAACGAGGACCTACTTTCCAATGCTTAAGAGCCTCATCCCATCTGGTGGAATAACATCATTTGAAAATCAATCCAAGTATGTCACCATAATAACAGGCTAAAGAAGAAAAAATTATTTAATCACATTAATTGATGAAGAGAAATCACTTGACAAAATTCAACACCCATTAATGATAGGATCTCTCAAGAAAAGTGAATACAGGGGGATCTTCCACAAATTGATGAAAACACCTTAAAATAACAACAGTAGCTAACACTGGACACTTTCCTCTTAAGGAACAAGGAAGGCATCATTCTCATCATTCCTATTCAAGATTCTACTGGAACTACTACATATTGCAACAAGACAAGAAAAGAAAAGACAGTGTATATATAATGGAAAGATGGAAAATTGCCTTTGTTCACAAATGACGTAATTGTTCATGTAGAATGTCCTAAAGAGTTATTTTTTTTAATTTTTAAAAAAATTTTTTTAATGTTTATTTATTTTTGAGACAGAGAGAGACAGAGCATGAACGGGGGAGGGTCAGAGAGAGAGGGAGACACAGAATCTGAAACAGGCTCCAGGCTCTGAGCTGTCAGCACAGAGCCCGACGTGGGGCTCGAACTCATGGACCGTGAGATCATGACCTGAGCCAAAGTCGGACGCTTAACCAACTGAGCCACCCAGGCACCCCTCTAAAGAATTATTTTTTTAAAAAACCTTAGATTGGGGCACCTGGGTGGCTTAGTCAGTTAAGCGTAGAGCCTCCTTGGGATTCCCTCTCTCTCTCACCTTCTGCCCTTCCCCCATGCTTGCTTGCTCTCTCTCTTGCGCTCTCTCCCTCTCTCTCAAAATAAATAAAGTAGAACTCTAAAAACACCTTAGCTTGTAACAAATCAAAGTGTTGTATGTCAAGATTGCATGATATAAAATCAATATATAGAATCAATTGTTTTTCTATATAACAGCAATGAATAGCAAGGATTATAAAAGTTAAAAATAAATACATTTACAATAACACCAAATAGAGGCATTATTAGATAAAATATAACAAATTATGTAGATAATGTATATGTAAAACGTTAGAAAATTCTGATGAAATAAATCAAAGAATGTCTAAATAAATGAAAAGATACTCCATATTTACGTAATGGAAAACTCAATGTTGTTAATATGTCAATTCTTCCCAACTTAATCTATAGATTTAATGTAATCTCAATCATAATCCTAGCAGGATATTTTGGACATAGTACAAAGTATTTCTGTAATATTTATGGAGAAGCAAAAATCTACAATAACCAACACAATATTGAAAAATAGCAAAGTTGGAGGACTTATGATCTGATATTAAGACTTTACATAGAGACCAATGACAATGTGGTTTTGGTGAAAGAATAGACACTAAAATCAGTGAAACAGAAAACAAAGCTCAAAACCTACATGTGTATCATCAACAAAGATTTGGCAAAAGACCCAAGGCAATTCAAACAGAAAAAACAGTCTTTTCAGCAGGTGGTGATGGAGCAATTTAATATTCATATTAAAAACATGAACCTAGATACAAGTTTTATATTTTTTCACAAAACTTAATTCAAAATGAGTAATAGTCTTCCCAATATAATATTTAAAACTGTTAAACTTCTAGAAGAAATCATAGAGGGAAATATTTATGACCTTGGGTTTGGTGATGATTTTCTATATACAACATCAAAGAAAGAATTCACAGATTGGATTTTATTAAAATTATAAATTTTTGATGAGTGAAAGCCATTGTTATGAGAATAAAAAGACAAGCCATAGACTGGGAGAATATATTTTCAAAACATTTATTTGATAAAGGATTTATATTTAAAATAAAAAGAACCCTCAAAACTCAACAGTAAGGAAATAACTCAATTTAAAATGAAAAAAAGACTTAAAAAGACACTTAGTCAAAAAAGATATACTGATAGAAAATAAGCATGTGAATACCAGTTCAACATGTTTTATCTTTAGAGAATTGCAATTAAAGACAATGATTTATCCTAAAAAACCTATCATACTGGCCAAAATCCAAAATTTGATATTAGCAATTGCTAGCAAAGACGTGGAAAACAATAATAGTCATTTATTTCTGAAATGAATGCAAAAAGTACTGCCACTTTACAAAAGAATTTGCAAGTCATGAAACGGTAACACATACATAGTCTTACCATGTTATTGAGAAATCTTTCCTCTAGGTTTTTTCCCAACTGACTTAAAAATATGTGTGTACAAAAATCTGCACACAAATGTTTATAGCAGCTTTATTTATCACCAGAAACTAACAGGAAACAACAACATGTCATTCTGAGGTTGAGTTTATAAACTGTGATGAACTTAGTGTATTATTCAGTGATAAAAATACATTCATTATCAAGCTATACAAATACATACATGAATCTAACATAAATGCTTATTGCTAAATGAAAGAAAGCAGTCTTAAAAGACTGCATTTTGTGCAATTCCAATTATGTGACATTCTGGAAAAGGCAAAACTTAGCGACAGTAAAATTATTTTTACTCTCTGATTGCCGAATGTTTAGGGGGATTAAAGAAAGGATGAACAGGTGAATCACAGGGGATGTTATAAGATGACAAAACTATTAGGAAGATACCATAGTGATGAATACATGATAAACACTTATAAAACTCTATATAACTTTACAGAACAAAGAACTAAACTTAACAGATGCTAAAGGAGATATGAATGATGCATTAATATTATATCATTAATTGTTACAAATGTACCACACTACACTATATAAAATAAGGTAAAACTGGATCCAGTTTACCTTACTTGGAACTCTCTGGGAACTCTTTGTGCTATTTTCATTATTTTTCTGTAAACCTAAAACTTTCGAATAAATAAATTAATTCTAATAAAAAAGAATTAATAATATAAATCTCCAGTGTGTAATAATATATAATAAATGTGAAAACAAACATATAAACAATAAAGCAAAAATAATGAATGAAAATAATAAAAATCAAAGTAAAAACCAGTAATATAGCAATCACACATGTAATAGAGATACTCAAAAGATGATTTTTGGAAAAGGCAAATAAACTAGAAAGAAAATCCTAGCAAGACTGATAAAGTAGTAGAGAAATCTAAGATTACCAATATTATGAATAGAAACAGAAACACTACTTCAGATTCTATAGAAATATAGGGAATAATTAAAGCATTTACAATAATTTACACAATTAAATTTTTTAATGTATTCCAAATAGACGAATTCCTACAGAAAACACATTGTAATAAATGCTACTCAAGAAATAAAGATAAATTTTTCCACAAAGATTACTTCAGTCCAGATGGCTTCACTAATAGTTTTTTTCCAAATATTTAAGGAAGAAATATTAGCAATCTTTTGCAAACTCTTTGTGTATAGAATAAAAGTTGCATCCCAGTTTTTCTATAAAATATGGTTGCAAATTCTAAACACTAGCAGAATAGTCAATAAATATTTAAAAAGATTATTATATTGTTAAAAATAAGATTTATTCTGAGAATAGAAAGTTTTTTTAACACTTGAAGTTTAATCAATAGTTTCCAAATTAAAATATAAAATAAAATAAAATAATGTAATTAGATGAATAAATTCAAGACACACCTATCATTTTACCATATTCTTAATCTGTTATGATATACACGCAAAAATATATAAATGCCATTATTTAATATTTTGCCCCTGAGACTGAGAAAAATCATTGTCCATTATTGCCAGTTCTAGTCTGTACCTCACTATAGGTTGTACCCAATGTAATATGGCAAAATAGAGACATAATAGCTGTTAGAATTATGCAAAAGTTGATTTTTTATACATGTCATGATAATGTCATAGAAAATAATCTTCCCCCCAAAAAAGAATAAATTAAAATAGGAATTAATAACTGAATTTAGCTGGATGCAAGGTAAACATATTTGTCAATTACATTTCTTTATACTAACAATTAAAAATGAGAATGGAATTTAAATAGGGGCACCCGGGTGGCTCAGGTAGTTGAGCATCCTAACTCTTGATTTCAGCTCGGGTTGTGATCCCAGAATTGTGAGATTGAGTCCTATATCATGGGACTGAACCATGCATTGGGCTCTGTGCTGAGTGTGGAGCATGCTTGGGATTCTCTCTCTCTCTCCATCTGCCCCTCTCCCCTGCTCATGCTCTCTCTTTCCATCTCTAAAATAAAAAATAATTGAAAAAAAATGGAATTTAAATATATAGCTCTATTGTTATCAAACCAAACTTCAAATGCCTAGGAATATCTAACTAAATGTACAATTATTACAAGTTTACAGATTGCTAGACTGGTATTAGTAAAATGTCAGTTGTCCTCAAATTTCACTGAAGATTCTGTGCCATCCCAAATCCCAGCAGGATTTATTTTTTATTTTTTGGAAATTGAAAGTATGATTCTAACAGGTAGACAGATGTGCAAATGATCTAGAGTAGCCAAGGGAATTTTGAAGCAGAATAAAGCCAGAGGACATATATTACTACTTACCAAGACTTACTATAAATATACAGTCATTCCAACAACGTGATATTGACTGAAGGATGGACAAATGGCCCAACAAGACAGAATACAGAGTCCAATTAGAAACACGCATATTAATTTTAACTGATTTTTGACAAAGTCTCCACTGCAAATTTACTAGAGAAGGAATGGTCTTTTCAATCATTTGGATATCAATGAGGGAAAAAATAATCTTAACATATTTTTCCTTCTAAACAAGTCAAATTAATTTTAGATGATGCATAGACTTAAATCTAAAGTGATCTAACTTCTAAAAGAAAACACAAGAATGTCTTCATTAACTTGGTCTGTGCACACAGATTTCTGAGATAGCACATAGAAACGATAACTCTAACAAAATGTCAAAAAATTGTACAATTAACTTTATTAAAATTAAACACATCTGATTTTCAAAAGACCTGATCATTAGTGGGAAAGATAAGGAAAAATAATACCCACACACAGAGATATTCTTGTAATTTCATAAGAAAAAGGCTAAAAAAAGAACTGCACATGTGCTTCACAAGAGATATACGATTGTTTTTAAAAACTTATGGAAATGTTCCAAAATCATTATTCATTATAGAAATGCAAATTAATGTCGAAAGGAACAATCACTACATATCCATCAGAATGTCTAATAAAACTAAAAATGCCAAGAGTTGTCAATATAGAGTAACAGAGAGGACACTATATTGCTGGTGAGAATCAAAATTTGTAAAACCATTATGAAGAAAATATTTTGCTAGTATCTGTTTGAAATAAAAATTTGCAGTCCACATTTATACACTTGGAATCAGTAATTCTGTTTCTTAGTATATGTCCAATAGAAACACACCAAAACAGATGGATAGAAGTTTTACTCATAATTCCCAACTAGGAATAACTCAAATTTCCAGTAACAGTAGAATGGGAAATTCATCATATCTTTCTATCTTGGAATTCTATACAGAAATGAAAAAGATCATATTACTGGTATGTATATTGTGTGTGAATCTCACAGATATAATATTGGTGAATGAAGGGAGATAAAAAGGATTTCATGTTGTATGATTCCACTTGTTTTAAGTCACAAATAGGCAAAACGAATCTGTGATTTTAAGTCAGACTAACATTTACAACTGGGTATGAACCTGTTTAGGACATGGATTTAAGGAGGCTTTTTGGGTAGTAGTTCACACAGTCTTGATCTGGCTGTGGTTACAGGAAGTGCACGTTTAAGATATGTAGACTTTATGTGTGTGATAATTCCAAAAAAGGAAAATAAGTATATTTGCCTACACTACTTCTAAAATGTATATTATAGAATAATGCTTTGGTGGTTGGAATAATGCTTTTGGTGGTTCCAGTTCTTCTGGAACTCACAAAGTAAAATATGTGAAACTGTATTTGATAAAACAAGGGTTAATACACCACTGTGAATTACATTATTCTTGGTTAGTTTGCTTGTTCCAATAATGCAATATGATATTAAAACCATAAAATATTTTAGGCAAGCATACAACTTACTTAAAAAAGGAAATTAACATCATCTTCCATTGTCATCCTATCCATTAGTGTCTTACTTAGAGTAGGGTATTATTAAAAAGACTAATAAAGTATAAAATTTTAGGTTTATAAGAAATCTAACATGTATGCAATAGTATTTGCATCAAATCAATGAATAGTACCTCCATCATACCTGAATACCTTGAATAATAAAAATTCAATTATCTTCCATAGCATTACACTGCAATTTTTTTAATATATGGAAATTATAACATATGAAACCAAAATTCACCAACATATAATAGTGGAAGGAATTTGATTGTAGTTTTTGGAGATCGTTGAAAAATGAAAACAGTGCCAGTTGTGTGTCAGGCACTTTCTTGGTACTAGAAAGGTGCTGTATCACTTAATCTAACAATAATTACAGCATGTATCATTTTCCTTTTTATTGATGGGTAAACTAAATTCAGAAAAAATAATGCCCACATTCAAGATAAATATTTACACTTTCTATGTGTAATGAGACATGGAAAGAGTTAATCTTTCCTGGAACCATTATACACAAATTCCAAACCTGTTACAACATGAGCAGTGTGATTATTAATATTGCTTCTACCAGGAATTCCTCCAAAAATGGCATGTTTGGGAGAAATTAGATATAATAATTCTTGGCTCATTTTATTAGAAGTGATATTTTCTTCTTCTGGTAAGTCTGTAGAGCCACAATGTCCTTGGATAAGTCTTAATTTAAATCCTTTCTAATTATACCTCATCAGAAAAATTGTTAATTTAAATTGGAATATAGATTAAATTTTTGCTCACTTGCGGTCAAGACTGAAGAACATTCTTAGATACTCTAATGCTTGATAGAATATAGCAAACACTACTTTACATATGGGTTTCCAATTAAGGGGCAAAGAACTCAAGGGAAAACAGCCAGAGTTATCTGTTTTTATCAGTCTTCCCTGTTTATGTCCCTATAGTAATCTCTGAGACATCTTCTATGCTATTAGAACTCCAAAATTCTTCACAAGCCTTCAATCTGCTATGTTTTTTCAAGGGCCTCTGCCTCTTTTAAGAAACAATTTTTGCCAAAAATAGCGATCTTATTTCTCTCAGTCAATGATTGTTTTAGGCAAGGGCAACCGACAAAATTGTGGCAATTCAGAAGTACAAAAAAGTTCCCAAAAAGTAATCTATGAAGGATTTTCCTACTCCTGAGATAAAATATAGGAATATTCTTTTGTCTGCTTCTTGATCCTGTCTTCTGCATGTGACAACTTGAAATGAGGCCACCATCTTGGAACTATTTGTACAGAATCAACATGCTGAGGAGAGAAGGACTGAAGGCTCCATTCTTAATTTTTTTTTAATCTTTATTTTTGAGAGAGAGACAGAGTGTGAGCAGGGGGGAGCAGAGAGAGAGGGAGACACAGAATCCCGGGCAGGCTCCAGGCTCTGAGCTGTCAGCACAGAGCCCAACGCAGGGCTTGAACTCATGAACCGCGAGATCATGACCTGAACCAGTCGGATGCTCAACTGACTGAGCCACCCAGCCGCCCCTGAAGGCTCCATTCTTACTTAGATGTGGAGTTAACCTTACCTGGAGTTGCCATACTGCCATACCTGTTTTCAGATTTTTTTGATACTTAACAGCTACAAGCATAATAATTTTTATTTTTTATATTGTAAAGTTCTATAAAACTAATCCTGTGTCAATTATAGAGTAGATTCTATTTAAGTACAACTGAAATGCTGTTTAGATTTTGTTTGACATGAAGAAGAGCTAAAAGAGATCAGTTCAGAAAACAATTCTGGGTGGATTCTCTGCAAGGAATGAGAGTGGGATCCATGTCCTTAACAAGATTCAAGTCGAATAATCTCAAAACAACTTTGGGAGTATCAAGATCAAGGTATAAGCATCCAGTATTTTGTGAGCATAGAGAAATATTCTTACACTCCCAAATGTTAAAAGAATTGAGTAAACTTAACTTAGTATTAACAGATATGAAAAGGTGAAATTTTAACGTTTACTTTTTATAAAAGTATAATTGAGGATGCAACCTAAGAATGCTAAAGAAAATGAACTACTTCATCTGAACAGGACTCTTTGACTAAAGAAAGCTAAATTGACAATAAGCTACTCTCTTGTTAAGTCATTTTGAAGGTAGTATGAAGGCTCATGGCACAGAAGGAGAAAATTGCAACAGAAGCCAAGTGGCATTGGCAGAAGTTTCGCAGAGTATCTGAAAGGGACATCTACCCTTTATGATACCATACTGCATGTAAATGAGCAGAAGAATATTTTTACCAGATCTAGCTGGGGGGTACAGAAATATACACATACATATATATGGATATGTACTTATTCTGTGAAACCTGTATCTATAAATTTCATAAAAAAGTAATACTTTTCAGTTTCTTTTGAGAAACCTGGAAATGTGTCTGCACTAAATTTGGATTGCCACATGGCAGCATTCAGCTGTGACTGCTTAAACTCTGTCTCCTTTGGTTGGGATTTGTACTTTCTGTCCGGTTGGACACAGTCTTCACTACTTTTGACTGCTTCTCAGAACCTTAAAATCAGTGACCAGCTGCTATTTACTTTACCCCAGCCAGCTTTTTCAATGAGGTTGCCACCTTGTAACATAAATGTATTTGTGCTTGCAAGCTTCACCATGGTTTCTTCAGACTGACATCTTCAGTGAACTCACCACAGTTTTGTTTTGTTTTATTTTATTTTATTTTATTTTATTTTATTTTATTTTATTTTATTATTTTATTTTATTTTATTTTATTATTTTATTTTATTTTATTTTATTTTATTTTACTGTCTTTATTTTTCACCACAGTTTTAACTTTGTTTTTTCTTCTTGACACATTTTTGAATTTTTAATTTGGAGTCTTACCTCACCCTGGTTCTGCTTAGGAATAGAATGTTATGTTTTGGTTTGTTTTGTTTTTTCAGTTTTCACCTCCTTTCTACATTTTATACAGTATGCAGGGCAGGAATTTGAATTTAAATTTTTTTAACATTTATTTATTATTGAAAGACAGAGCATGAGCATAGGAGGGACAGAGAGAGGGGGAGACACAGAATCTGAAGCAGGCTCCAGGCTCCGAGCTGTCAGCACAGAGCCTAACTCAGGGCTCAAACTCACAAACCGTGAGATCATGACGTGAGCCTAAGTCAGATGCTTAACCGCCTGAGCCACCCAGGCGCCCCTGCAGGGCAGGAATTTGTACCACATTGACTTAATAGGGTTTTTAAAGCTTTTTTTGAGCACTATTTGCAATATAGACTAAACACTGTGGGGATATACATGTTTGGAATAGGATATTTTTGGAATAGGATAAATCTTTTTAAGGGTTGAAAGTGAAAAAGAGAGTCAAAGGGAATCATTTGTGAATGGGAATATTAGCTTCTAATACCTAATTGTGTAGCTTTCCCCAACATCCCCATCATCATTTCTTTTCCTTTTTACTGCAATTTTTTTTAATTTATGATTTTCATTCGAGATTGCACACACTTGGGTTCCTTTAGAATTTATTTAATTGACAAGAAACTTTGTAAAGATCTGCTACACATCTTTTATCAGTGAAAATATTTTAAAATATTTTTATCAATAGTTCACATATATCTCCAATGATGTTTTATTTTTTTGCTACAAGTCAGAAGTGTGAAGACATTTTATAACTATACTACTCATATTGTTGTATATATATTTTTTCTTTTTGTTGTTGATGGGCATCATTTGGATTCTTTATAGTTGAGGCAAGTATAAATAAAACTGTAAACTTTTTTGTACAAATGTTTTGTGAATATATGAATTACATTTCTTTTGGTTAAACATGTATAATTATAATTGCTTAGTCATAGGTATGATTATGTTTAATTTTCTAAGAAACTGCCAGACCTTTCTTCAAAGTGGTTGTGCCATTTTTTTCAGCAGCAATGTATGAAAATTCCAGTTGTTCCACATACTCATCAATATTTGGTGTTGTCAGTCTGTTTTTAGCTTTTGTCATGCAAATATTTGTGTAATGGTATCTCTGTGATTTTTTCTGAATGGTAAGAATATATTTGTTTTGTAAAAAAGCATCAAACTTTCTTTGAAAGTGAATGTACCATTTTGTGTTCCCAACAGCAATGGATGGGATTTCTTTTTAAGTTTCTATTTAAATTCCAGTTAGTACACTGTAACATTAGTTTCAGATGTGCAATATACTCGCTCAACACTTCCATACAGTACCCAATATTCATCAAAAGTGTACTCTTTAATCCTCATCACCTATTCTACCCATCACCCCTCCCAACTCCCCTCTGGTAACCATCAGTTTTTCTCTACAGTTGAGTCAGTTTCTTGGTTTGTCTGTCTCTGGTTTTTTCTCATTACTCATTTGGGGTTTTTTTCTTAAATTACACATATAAGTGAAATCATGTGGTATTTGTCTTTCTCTGAATTTGTCTTTCTCTGAATACTTATTGATTCAGTTATTTATCTAACATACATTTATTGACCTGCTTCTTTGTGAATTGCTCAAGTTATTGAAAAGAAATTGAATGGAACAACAATAATAATATAATTAATATAATATAATACAATATAATATAAATAATATAATATAATTTAATATAAACAATATAATATAATGTAATATAAATAATATCATATCATATCATATCCTATGGTGTGGAGTATTTTACACAGTCTGTAAATGTTAAATAATTTTGCATGAAATTTTTCATTATTATTAATGACTAAAGTAACTGCAAAATTATATTCAAGTTTATGGTATTTATTTATAATGAAAATGGAACTAAACAAACTAAATTATAGGATAACCTCAAGCAAAAAACATGCATAGATAAGTAATAGGACCAACTTCCTAGCTAGAATAGTAATACTGATAGTCTCCATTCTGAGGGGAAAAAAAGAGAGAACAGTACATCCCAGGTGTAATTTCCTAGGATTATTCTTTTATATTTCCCTTCCTAAACTTTCTCACTTGTTGTATTTTTTTTTAATTTTATTTAAACCCAAGTTAATTAACATATAGTGTAACAATGGTTTCAAGAGTAGATTTTAGTGATTCATCGCTAACATATAACACCCAGTACTCATCCCAACAAGTGCCCTCCTTAATGCCCATCACCCATTCAGCCCATTTCCCCACCCAACACCCCTCCAGCAACCCTCATTTTGTTCTCTGTATTTAAGAGTCTCTTATGGTTTGCCTCTCTCTCTATCTTATTTTTCCTTCCCTTCCCCTATGTTCATCTTTTGTGTTTCTCAAATTGCACATATGAGTGAAATCATATATTTGTCTTTCTGTGACAGACTTATTCCCCTTACCATAATACAGTATAGTTCCATCTACATTGTTGCAAATGGCAAGATTTCATTCTTTTTGATCACTGAGTAATATCTACTGTATATATATTCCACATATCTTTATCTATTCATCAGTCAATGGACATTTGGTCTCTTTCCATAATTTGGCTATTGTAGATAGGGCTGCAATGAACATTGGGGTGCATGTGCTCCTTGAATCAACATTTGTGTATCCTTTGAATAAATGCCTAGTAGGGCAATTTGTGGGTCGTAGGGTGGTCCTATATTTAATTTTTTGACAAACTTCCATACTGTTTTCCAGAGTGGCAGCACCAGTTTGCATTCCCACCAACAGCACAAGAGGTTTCCCCTTTCTCCGTGTCCATGCTAATATCCGTTATTTCCTGAGTTGTTAATGTTAGCCATTCTGACAGGTGTGAAGTGATATCTCATTGTGGTTTTGATTTGTATTTCCCTGATGATGAGTGATGTTGAGCATCTTTTCATGTGTCTGTTAGCTACCTGTATGTCTTCTTTGGAGAAATGTCTGTTCATGTCTTTTGCCCATTTCTTCACTGGATTATTTGTTTTGGGGGGTGTTGAATTTAATAAGTTCTTTATAGATTTTGGATACTAACCCTTTATCTGATATATAATTTGCATATATCATCTCTCATTCCATTGGTTTCCTTTTAGTTTTGTTGATTTTTTCCTTCACTGTACAGAAGCTTTTTATCTTGATGAGGTCCCAATAGTACATTTTTGCTTTTGCTTCCTCCCTGATGAACATGAATGTAAAAACTTTCAACAAGTTACTAGCAAATAGAATCCAACAATGCATTAAAAGAACTGTTCACCATGATCAAGTGGGATTCAATATCTGCAAATCAATCAATGTGATACATCATGTTAATAAAGGAAAGGATTAGAATCACATGATACTCTCAATAGATGCAGAAAAAACATTTGACAAATACAGCATATTTTCTTGATAAAAATCCTCAAGAAAGTAGAGATGGAAGGAACATACCTCAACATCATAAAAGCCACATGCAAAAGACCCACAGCTAATATCATTCTTAATTGGGAAAAACTGAGAGCTTTCCCCCTACGGTTAGGAACATGATAGGGATGTCCACTCTCACCACTGTTGTTCAACATAGCACTGGAAGTCCTAGACTCAGCAATAAGACAACAAAAAGGAGTAAAAGGCATACAAAGCAGCAAGGAAGCTGTCAAACATTCACTCTTTGCAGATGACATGATACTCAATGTGGAAAACCTGAAAGACTTCACCCAAAAATTGTTAGAAGTGATATGTGAATTGAGAATTTATTCAGGATATAAAATCAGTGTACAAAATTGGTTGCATTTCTATTCACCAATAATGAAGCAGCAGAAAGAGAAATCAAGGAATCGAACCCATTTACAATTGCACCCAAAACCATAAAATGCCTAGGAATAAACCTAACTAAAGATGTAAAAGATCTGTACACTGAAGATTATAGAAAGCTTATGAAAGGAACTGAAGAAGACACAAAGAAATGGAAAAACATTTCATGCTCATGGGTTAGAAGAACAAATATTGTTAAAATATCTACACAACACGTTCAATACAATCCCTATCAAAATAACCCCAGCATTCTTCTCAGAGCTACAACAAACAATTCTAAAATTTGTATGGATCCAGGAAAGATCCAAATAGCTAAAGTAATGTTGAAAAAGAAAACCAAAACTGGACGCTTCACAATTCCAGACTTCGAGCTGTATTACAAAGTTGTTATCATCAAGACAGTATGACACTGGCACAAAAACAGGCACATAGATCAATGGAACAGAACAGAGAACCCAGAAATGAACCCACAAATGTATAGCCAACTAATCTTCGACAGAGCAGGAAAGAATATCCAGTGGAAAAAAGACAGTCTCTTCAGCATAATGGTGTTGGGAAAACTAGACAGCGACATGCAGAAGAATGAATCTGAATCATTTTCTTACACCATACATAAACATAAACTCAAAATGGATGAAAGACCTAAATGTAAAACAGGAAACCATCATAGTCCTAGAGGAGAACAAGAGCAACAACCTCTTTGACTTCGCAACAACTTCTTACTAGACACGTCTCATTTCTTTTATTCATTATCTCCTAAATTTAAATGGACACATTTAATTTCTTTCTCCTTGCCTGTCTCCTTCCTCACTCCTCCTTCCCCTCTTAGTTGTCTTCCTCCCCCTTATCCTCCCCACTTCCTTCTTCTCCTCAGCCCTTCCTCATCTTTCTTCTGTTTCTTCCCTTACTCCTCCTCCTCCATCCCCTTTTTCTCCTTCCCCTTCTCCCTGTCTCTCATTCTCTTCTTTATCACATTCCTTATCCTCCTTTCTTCTTCCTCCTCAATCACCATACATTTAGGTAAATACCACAAATATTTGTATGGTGTTCAGTGGCCTAATGCTTACAAAAAATGTAGCCCTTAAAGAAGGTTTAGCTGAATATCAAGTGAGAAACAATAAATTAACCATACAGAGCAAATAAATGGTTACTGACTATTCGAGGAGATGGTAAGAAAGAATGATACATTATTTGGACTTAATTTAAAAGTATAATTACATAAAATTTCTATTAATCATAGATTATTACAATTTGATTTTAATTGGATCTGGCTTTTGGATTATAGAAAATAATTATTACATCATTATTTCCAAAATTATTCCATTTTATAATAATTTCAACTTCACAACACATTCTCATTATTATTTTATATTGACCATTTAAAAAGGCATACCTGTATTATAGAAAAATTTTCATAGTTGTCCTTCTGCATTTAATGTTAACTGGTTTCCAATTTAGGGAGATAAAATTGTGAGAAAGGCAGAGAAATGTAAAGGTTATCCAAGAGAATATTTGCATGAACCTTAAGGAAATATTTAGTTATTCATGCAGAGGTGGTTTTAAGATATATAATTCTGAAACAGCATTCATATCATAGTACCGTCTAAAAAGGAACATAGTTTGAAAGGGAGACCACAGAAAAGGAAGAGAGAACATGTATGATACCATTAACGTGCTGGATATGTGGCCTTCATAATCATAAACTTCTGAGTATTTAGGCTACTAAAGTTTGGGGTTTTGTTTGTTTGTTGTTTTAGGAAATACAGGCAGAAAGAAATGTGGTGTATTTATATTAGAAGCAATTTGTCTTTTATAAACAAAAGGTATGTTAGTGATGAGAACTAATGAGTAAAAGAGCAATATAACAAGGGGACGAAGATGACAGTAGAGGGCACCTGTACACCTCAGGGTACAAATAAGAGAAGGACAAATAGCAATGTAGTAGAAAAATTACATTTCAGTCATGGCAGTTTGTAGTTGACCTAATGACAAGGTCGAGTATTATGCACTGAGTGTAAAATTAATGTCAAGTTGAAATAGGCTTTTCATCTGGATGGCACTTGCTAATGCAAAGCATTTAAAAAGAAGCCATCAGCAACACTTGGGGAAAGATAATTCTGAAAGGAGAAGTAATTTATGTCATTTATTTTAAGAGGAAAAATAAACCCTTGAGAGCAAAGCTTTCATTTCCACGTTTAATTCTGAAGAAAAAAAGTCAGATGCAGACAAAAGTCAGATAGATATCAATAATTATTTCTGTCCACCTGGAACCAGGATAATAATTTAATTTGTATTAAGGCAAAATTGAACATTTTTCTTTTTGCTGATAAAAGACATTTGGTATAATGTCCAAACTTAACCAAAGTTGCATGTATTATTCTAAAAAGAAAATGGTAAACAATGAACTTAGACTAATAATACTTGATATGTCAAATGAGAAGCAGCTCTCCAACCAGCACTAGGCTTTTCCAGGCCCCTGGAGACTACGTGCCTGTGTCAAAGCACATAGGAAATAGGTCATACTTCTCAAACTTTTCTCTGCCAATATCGTATTGATTGCTAAGGATCCAGATGCACTCAGAAATGTAAAGAATTCTCGTCCCTACATCATCACATGGAAGTCTACTCATTGCCTTGAACCATCCTCATTCAGTGAGAATAAGAATAAACTCTATAGAGTTAAACCACTAAACTTTTGGAGTTTTATTTTTCATACCTAGTACAGCTGCAAACACAATACATATATTTTCCATGAAAAACTTAATCTTCAAACACTGTTAATGTTAAAAGGAAACTTTTAAAATCTGAAATATAATGTTCTGTACTGATTTGGTAAATTAATGTCCATCATCCGGAATCTTGTATGTAAGATTTTCCACATATGGGTATAATCAATCTACTGGAACATAGCCAACAGAAGAACAATTCCTTACAAAATCAGGCCAGGTTGTTTTTTTGTTGTTGTTGTTTTCTGATTTTCAATTTTATAAATGCATCTTTTCAATTTCCAATCAATATGTATTTAAATGTTCTGGGAAACACACTATATTCACTTTCTTTGGTGGAATTTGTTATATAAGATACATCAAATTTGGTACCTGGTCACTTTAAACCTTCAGATAAATTATGAGTCTCAAGAATGAACCCTCTCTTTTTTGATGATTGGATAATCAACACATATTTCAGTGTCAAGATTGTCAAACTCAAATACCAATTCAAAAAACCAATCTTGTCAAATTCCATATTAACAGGTTTTGCACCCAACACTGAGAACTGTATCATAAGGGTTGATCTATGCAAAACAAAACATCAATGCCAGGAACAGAGTTTGTTTTCTCCAGATCTTGAGCAAAGCAAAATGATAAAACCAAAAATCGGAAAATATCACACACATCAATGACAGTTTGTTTAACTGAGCCTCCAGCCACATTTCTTGTGTTTTCCCTTTTTATCCATCCTTGATTTGCTGGTTAACACACATTTTCTCTCTCTCTCTCTCTCTTTCTTTCTTTGTACTATCCTTCAAGAATGGGTTTATCATGAATGCCCCTCCCCCAAACCATTCACATTGTGCAATATATAGTGTATACAAAGACATTCAAGTATGAGATAAAAATAACTATTTTATAGATTTTATTGCTAAGCTATTATTGCCCAAAATGGACTAGCATATATTGAGATATATCATATGTTATGTTAGGAAACATCCATGCTTACGCTATTTAAAGTAATATTTTCTGGGAATAATGCTTTGAGTTTAAATAAATAACATATTGCCTGTATGATGTACAGAGGATATCACATTAAATTGCTAAATATTTTTACAGTATCAATGTTCTGTTACCAGCTCTTGTGAAGTAGGATAAAATTCATGTGCCAAAATATTTTTGAGAATATTTATCGAATGCTTACTGTCTGAACCAACATGACAAATTTTCAGTCTTTAAAGATCTGATCTTGTAGAAATAGAGTCAGGAGATTGATTGTTTTAATATAAGACTAATAAAATAATTTTTTTAAGTTGTCAAAGTCTCCAAAGGAGAGATACGGATTGAAGCTACAACTGTGTTATAAATGGGGACTAGGAGTGGGGTTGCTGTGTAGGGTACATGGGAAGAAGTTGGGGAATTTTTTTTCAAATTAACAGAACATATTGACATTCTGTTTTCCTCTGGGGATCCTTAATGAACTTTCCCAGGGAAAAGGAGACCTGTCTTTGACCTTGTAGGGAATTATAATTGCTATTATGTCTTTTTCAAGAGCATGATGTTTTTTAAGATATCCTGAAAGACTTTCCTTTACATGAATGAAGGACAAGAATGGTTCCACGTAGTCATGGGAGGATGTGCTATAGACTGGATGGACTAATGGGAGTATATGGGTAACACAGGGTCAGGTTAATGATTTTTTGCATGTTTGATGGTTCAGCCAAGAAAATGCATTTAAAAGGGTTTAAATGAATTGGCTCGTTTCTGTAATTGTAGATTTTAAATTTGTCATCTTTATAGCAATTTGCAGATGAAAAGATCTTTTAGGGGTGCCCTGGATGGCTCAGTTGGTTAAGCCTCCATATCTTGATTTCAGCTTAGGTCATGATTTCATTGTTTGTGAGTTTGAGCCCCTTGTTGGTCTCTGTGCTGACAGCATAGTACCAGCTTGGGATTCTGTCTCTCTCCCTCTCTCTGTCTGACTCTTTCAGGTTTGCATGTGCATGCACATGCTCTCTTTATCAAAATAAATAAATAAACATTAAAAGAAAGAAAAGATTTTGTAAGTAAATATCTCTAGCTTAACAAATGAGAAAGTGTTTTTCACGTTGTACGGGGTTTATGAAGCAATAAAATCTTAATTTTCTTCAGAAAGAAAAATGTGGCAGACTTTATATACTATACTATTTAGTTTTTACATAACTCTAAGTCACCTTTGAATACTTCGAGAAGGGCATAGGTGTGACAGACAATGTACATGCATGGAAAAGAAAAGATAACTGATAAATGAGGATCTGGACCAGGAAGAAGCAAACAGAATGTAAGACAGATGCAGAGGTAGCAGAAGGTGTAATGTATACAATGAAGAATCCACCTTTGATAAAGGCAATCGCACATGCTGTTTTGAATCAAGAAGTAGGCAAGAAGGAGGTCAATAAGGATGCAGGTAGATTTTAGGTTTGGTGTCTGGAAGTTGAGCAAGTTTCTTCCTAAGTATCTATTATCTTTATGATGCATGAGAAAGAGGGAAAAGGAGGGCTTAAAAATAGGATTTAAGAATGGAAAGGGTATATGCCTGAATTATTCTAGAAAGGTAGGAAAAGAATTGACCAAAGAAACGTTGCAAAATTTCTCTTAATTGTTGAGCACGCACATAGGGTTGCGGATTTGTATCTTGATTATTGTGCTGCTCACTTCATGGAAAACTCCCCAAGCCAGAGAAAGAGGATGACTGGAAATAACTAGGGCATGTTATGCGGATACATCAGAAAGAAAAGGCAGAAGGCAGAAGGCAGGTAGGGGTATTTGCAAAGCAGTGACTGTAATGATAGAACTTTTGACTTACGTGATTTTTTTTCAATAGATTGTAATAGTATACATAAGAGAATTATAGAAAAGCTAGTGGTGTTAGACTGTACTATGAATGAGATATGTGAAATGGAAAGATCAAATGTTTTTAATATGCTGCATTTATCACAAAAAGTCAGTAAACAATGTAATATAATTGTGTGGCATTTTGAAAGTTATATTAGGAGTCCCTTAATTACAGAATATATCTAAATACAGAAGTATAATGATTATGGACACATTACGTTAAAAAATACAATTTGGGGCATTTGGGTGGCTCAGTTTATTAAGCTTCTGACTTTGGCTCAGGTCATGATCTCACAATTCATGGGTTCAAGCCCTGCATCGGGCTCTGTGCTGACAGCTCAGAGCCTGGAACATGTTTCAGATTCTGTATCTCCCTCTCTCTGTCCCTCCCCCACTCATGTTCTGTCTCTCAAAAATAAATAAACGTTAAACTTTTTAAAATATAATTTAAACCCCAAGTTTTATTAAAATTATACCTGAAGGGCGCCTGGGTGACTTCAGCTCAGGTCATGATCTCACAGTCCATGAGTTTGAGTCCCGCATCAGGCTGTGCTCACAGCTCAGAGCCTGGAGCCTCTTTGCATTCTGTAAACCCTTCTCTCTCTGCCCTTCTGCCTCTCACACTCTGTCTCTCTCTCAAAAATAAACATTAAAAAACATTTTAAAAAATTATACTTGAAAGGTTTCTAAAATCCATTTTAATAATAAGTAGTAAGCAAATTTTATACTTTCTCTAAAATCACCTTATGGGATGGAAAACAGGTGGATGTTTTATGCAAGCATGTTTCTGGGGATTTTTCAGCAAAGTTTTATGTTTTCAGCCACATTTTGTCATAGTTTAACCAGTGTTGAAAGGAGTATGAATCAATCAGGCAAGATTAGGCTATGGTACAATAACAAAGAACCCCAAACACTAGTGATAAATTTGCAAAGGTTGCCCAATTATTTTTATTATTTTTTGTTTCTTAATTTCTCACCCAGGTCACATATTTTAAAGGGACATTTTGGGTCTCTCATCTGTGTCTGTCATCCTCACAAAAAAGCCACCCACTATTAGAAACATTGCCTGGGAGTACCTGGGTGGCTCAGTGTTTTATGCATCAGACTCTTGATCTAGGCTCAGGTCTTGATCCTAGGGTTGCGAGTTTAGGCCATGCATTGGGCTCTATGCTGGACGTGGAGCTTACTTTATTTTATTTTATTTTTTATGTGGAGGTTACTTTAAAAGAAAAAGGAACTATTGCCCCAAAAGGGGAAAGATGCCCCTGTGCATCCTCTATATTTATTAGTCTACCTGGAAATGAGACAAATCACTTCTGCCCACATATCACTGTAAATAACAAGAAAAAAAGTAATTTTAAGAGGAAGAGAAAGTTCAAGTATATAAAGTGACTGAAGAGAAAAAGAGCAAGTGTATTTGTGAAGACATATAATGTGTATTAGACTCCTTGTTAAATAAAAGACATTGAAACTTCTTGTGGTATAAATGTCAAAATTCTGATGTAAACATTAATTTTTCTGTGTGTCTTCCTGATTAGAAAAATTGATTTACTTTCTCGATTTCTCATGTCAACTAAACATCAAAGTTGAATTTGGAATTCAAAACAGCCACTTAGCAATTGGTTGAGAAAAAAAATATTTTTTCGTAGTTGAAAATGGAGGAAGATTCCTTGTTGAGTTAACTGAATGCAAATGGTAAAATAAATTTGATTCCAGCCCTATTGAAAATAAATTCCACATTTATGTGCTTCTGTAATTAGTTCCAATCAGCATGCTATAAATATGTAAAGGTTTTACCCATCTATCACTTGCATCTCCGGTTTAAAGCTCCTCAGTTGAAAAAACAAACACAAATTCTGAGCAGGCATTACTTTGGAGTGGATTTGACTGTGGCTGAAATAAAAGCTACGGACAACCCCTTTTATTTTCTTCAGTTTTAAAGTCTTATTTTTCCTTCTACTGAAGATAGTATTCATTGTTCTCTAAAATCATAGAAAACTGAAAGAAGTAGTGTTAAAATTGAAAAGAAATAAATTTCGGTTATCATGGAGGCTTAAGAGATGGGGATACAACTCCTATTAATCATCTAAAGGTTTAGACAATGGTAGCAATACCAGAATATGAAAAGAAAGGTTACTTACTAAATATTTAACTGAATGAGTGTTGGAATTTCCCATAATTCCTTCCCTTTCTCTTATAGTGTAGATCTTCTATTTAGGTCAATAGTTTTTAACATATTTGCAACCATGAAATATATAAGAAGTCTGACACACCTCCAACAGTAGCAGTGCTGCCTTTGGGCAATGATTCGTTTAAAGGTTTATAGGTGAGATGGAGCACATCACTTAAGGGATGCTTTGCAATTCAAAAATTTCCTGAGCAGAGCGATACATTAAAACATACAATTGTAAAATTCCCCCTGCAAGGAGATTTGACATAGCCAGCTTCAACTCAATGAGAGTAAATGAAAACTATCCCAACACTAACTTTCTGTACACGTAAAATAAATAATCAAGAATGGAAATTTCAGTGGGTTCATATTCCTAGAAGTTGTCAGAGTGTCATGTTAAAGAATGTATTGGTACATTTGAAATCTGTGTTATCAGAAGCATCTATATGAATGAAGAATAAAACAACTGGGAATGGAAAGTGATTCCAGTATGCTTGGGGTATATTACAGTATGCTTGGGCTAGATAAGTATAGGTATAATATAACAGATTTATGTGCCATTTGTGAATTTATCTTAGTTCAGCTGATGAGGATTTTGATCTTAAAACCAGCTTAAATTTAGTGAAATTTTGTTTGGGAGCACCTCATTTTTAAAGATACCACAGATATTCAAAGATATTGCATTATTAAGAATCATTCTTGGGGCGCCTGGGTGGCGCAGTCGGTTAAGCGTCCGACTTCAGCCGGGTCACGATCTCGCGGTCCGGGAGTTCGAGCCCCGCGTCAGGCTCTGGGCTGATGGCCCAGATCCTGGAGCCTGTTTCCGATTCTGTGTCTCCCTCTCTCTCTGCCCCTCCCCCGTTCATGCTCTGTCTCTCTCTGTCCCAAAAAAATAAATAAACGTTGAAAAAAAAAAAAGAATCATTCTTAATGTTTCAATATAAACTTAAATGTTTGTTAAGGGGTCCACCACCCATTAATTCATTTATTTACCATATATATAGAGAGCACCTCCTATGGCCAGACATTGGTAATATAGAGGTGGAAAAAAAAATGATACATTCTACCCTTTGGCAGTTTACAGCTTACCCTTATAGAATAGTGAAATTTTTTAGTAATCACTGAGGTTTTCCATCTGAATACGCATATGTACTTAATCTCTGAAAGAAAAGATTCATAAATTGTAATCATTGCTGTGTGATTTAAGATGAATAACCTAAAAGTGAAAATTAGCAAAAAAAATTGATACAATGCATTGCACAGGAAGAGGCAACTACTTTGTTTTTAAAATTTTTATTTTTTATTGGAAACAGTATTTTGGAGCATTTTTGTACTTAACTATGGTCCTAAAACTTTTGTAAAATTCATAAGATATGTTGTTGATAAACCCACTATTTTATATTATATCATATCATATCATAGCACCGTATTGCATCATATAATATAGTATGTTACCATAAACTTTTATTTATTATAAATAAATAAAATGCTTATTTATTTTATAGTATATTACCATAAACTTGAATTAAAGCAGTCAGATCCAATTGGTTAAATAATTACAAAATTCACCAAAGTGTACAACTCAGTAGAGACTATCTTATTACTGATTTATTGTTACTGTGGAGACAAAAATGCAAAAAAAACCCCTAATTCTTGTCTAGTTTGAAAATGGTCCTATTAATTCAACCAACATAACATGTCATTTTAAACTATTAAGTGGTAATAAAAGGTAACATGTGAAAATCATGTGCTGCTTTACTCTCATTTTAAGGAAAAGTGACTTATGATAAGTAAATTATGACATTCAAATGCCAAATTTTCACTCTTGACCACTACACAAAGAAATAATGCACACTCAGGGACCATCCTCAAAAACCTTGTTCACATATTCTGGAAGGCCAAGAATGACTTCCAGATGAGGGCATAATTGTCCATTTTATGATTTCTTATAAAATGAGCTTTCTTACACTTGGCAGTCTCCAGTAACACATTAAGTCATGACAGGTATTAATTAACGATGGGTGCCCTTCTCTTGACATCGTGAGTCTCAAAAATACATTATCTCTCACTAGATTAGAGACTGTAAGAAATGACTAAAACCAAGAATAGGAATTAATTAAAGATTTCATTAACCTCAAAGGTAATGTCTGATTTGTTTTCAAGCTGAATTTCACAACAGCCTTGTCAGAATCAAGCCCAAATCAGGTGTCTTAATGGAGTGTCTAGTGAATGAAGAATTAGCATTAACATCCTGAAAGAAAATAAGCACAAGTACAGAAACTGCTCCAGCACTTGAAGCCATATGACTATATAGAATAGGCGCTTAGAATTAAATATTAATAAATATGATTAGATATTCCTTGGATTATTTCTTTTTTTAAGTATATTTATTTTGAGAGAGAGTGCGCACACACCAGTCAGGGGTGGGGGGGGCGGGCAGAGGGGAAGGGTGAGCAAGAATCCCTTATGGGGCTTGAACCCATGAGCCATGAGATCATGACCTGAGCCAAAATTAAGAGTTAGATGTTTAACTGACTGAACCATCCACACTCCCATCTTTTTTATTATTTCTAGCACCAGCACATTGAGGCAGTCAAATAAGTATATATTGTGGGATTTTTTTTAATTTCTAAAACAACTTACACCCCTTTAAAATGAGCATCCATGTTCTTCTTCTGTTAAAATTGCACACATATTTAGTCTGTAAAATGTGGGGTAATAAAGTGGAGAGAGTAACCTGTAGTCCTGAGATGGTGATTAATATTTGTACTATAGCATTATAGTTTTCATCATCCATGTCATTATAATTGTAGAGATGGGGTTTTTTTTTAATATTTTTAAATGTTTATTTTGAGAGAGAGAGAGAGAGCATGTGAGTAGGGGAGAGGCCGAGAGAGAAAATTCTAAGCAGGCTCAATGCTGTCAGCACTGAGCACAATGCAGGGCTCAAAAATCACTAAACCTGGGATTATGACCTGAGCCGAAATCAAGAGTCGGATGCTAAACCAACTGAACCACCCAGACGCCGCTTGACTATCATCTTTCAAGTTCTCTGATTGGAGACTCAGTGAGTTAACCCCATCGTGGACTGTCCCTCTAGAAGCAGCAGCAAAGTTTCTTTGTATTTGTAAGAGCCCTTAATAAAACAATATGAAAATCATCACCCTAAGGCATGTATCTGTTTTAAGGAAGGATAAATCCTTACAACAATAAAAAGAAAAGAGGAAAGGGAAGGAAAGGAGGAAAGAAAGAAAGAAAGAAAGAAAGAAAGAAAGAAAGAAAGAAAAGAAAGGAAGAAAGAAAAGAAGAAAGAAAGAAAGTGTATCCATATTACATGCAGAGAAGTTAGGGCATATTTTACAAACCCATTTGAAATATTCCTGTATTCACATAAATACCAGAAAGTGCCAATGATCCTTGCACCTTGACTTTTGTCAAAAGGAACTCATCCTTCTTTTACAAGAATGAGTATATCTCTAATTATAACAAAGAAGATTTATAGCATTTATTTTAGTGGCAATTTTCATCTAAGTGAAAATGAGATAGTTTATATGTCTGTTAAATTTGTAGCTTATAAAACTGAAACAAAAATAAACTATTGGGACTACATCAAAATAAAAAGATTTTGCACAGCGAAAGAAACCATCAACAAAACAAAAAGACTACCTACCAATGAGAGAAAATATTTTCAAATGATGTATCTAATAAGGGGACAATATCCAAAATATATAAATAATTTATACAACTCAACACCCCCCCATAAAATCAATATGATTAAAGGGTCAGAGGACCTTAATACACAGGTTTCAAAAGAAGACATACTGATGGCCAACAGATACACGAAAAGAAGTTCAACATCAGTCATCATCAGAAAAATGCAAATCAAGCCACATGAGATAACACTACACACCTGTCAGAATGGCTAAAGTCAAAAAGACAAGAAATAGCGATGATGTGGAGGAAAACACATTTCTCATGTACTGTTGGTGGGACATAAATTGGTACAGCCACTGTGGAAAACAGTATGAAGTTTCCCCAAAACTTAAAAATAGAAATACCATATGATCCAACAATTTCACTACTGAGTATTTACACAAAGAAAACAAAACTCTAATTTGAAAAGATAGATGTACCACAATGTTTATTGGAGAATTATTTACAGTAGTCAAGACCTGGAAGCAACTTAAGTGTCCATAGACAAATGGATAAGTAGTATGTGGTACACACACACACACACACACACACACACACACACATACACACACACACTATAATATTACGCAGCCATAGAAGAGGATGAGACAATGCCATTTGTGGCAATATCAATGGACCTAGCAGGTATTGTGGTAAGTGAGATAAGTCAGACTGAGAAAGAAAAATGCCATATGATTTCACTGATATGTGGAATCTAAAAAACAAAACTAATGAACAAAACAAAAATCAGAATCAGACCTATAAATATGGATAAAAAACTGTTGGTTGCCAGAAGGAAAAGAGTAAAATGAGGAGGGACTTCAAGTTATGGAATAAATAAATCATGGGAACAAAAGTTACAGCATAGGGAATATAGTTAATGAAACTGTAATAGCACTGTATGGTGATAGAAGGTAGCCACACTTGGGGGGTGGGGGGGAGCGTAGTATAATGTACAGAGCTGTTAAATCACTGTTGTACACTAATGTAACATTATGTGTCAACTATACTCAAGTAATTTTTATAAAGTGAAACATGATATTTAAGCTAATTGCTTGAAAAGATCTATCATTTGGTAAATTCTAATAATAGGAAAATAATTCCAAGATCCTTGCTTGGAAACTTACATAGACTTAGCTCTGCATACTCTCTGTGAGTGACATAGGCTTTAGACACTTTTGATAATTAGGTAATATTTGTATAAATCCTTCATCATGTGGTGAAGTGAGAATTCCACTGGGAGTCAGGAGTTATGCATTCTTGTCTAATTTCTGCTTCATCTGAGTTAGACAAATCACTGAACTAGCCAAATCCTTAAGTTCCTCATATATAGCTGTACAATTCTTATTTAGACTGGAAGATTTCTAAGATTTTTCATAACCTAGTATTTTATTATTTTTACATTAACATTCCCAGAAACAGAAAAATTACATATCTTTTACTCACAGATATATAGATGTTGTGCATGGGTTTTCTTGAATGATAATTATATCCAGTGAACTATTTGGGGGTTTCCCTATGTAAGACCATGATTATATATGTCAAAGTAAATGACAGTTTTCAAAGCCTTTATAACTAACTTAAATGAACCTCAAAACTTAAATGAATCTCAAAATACCTTATGAGATGCATGTGTAGATCTTTTGCTCCAAACTTAATTGATTCCAGAATTCTCTCTTATTTGACTTGAATAAATTTGTAAGTATAAAAAGGTCATCACTAATGCTAAAAATGTAGCCCTCTAATTTATATATCAAAACATTAATCAGTATTGATATAGCACTTTACATTTTCAGTGTTTTGGTTTTTATACACACTATTTTCTTTATTATTTTCTTAGGCTTGACTGTGTAGAGGAGATTGAAACCATCTACTTGGGTACCAGTGGGAACCAGAGAAATCTAACATACAGATTGAGGAGTTAGGGAGGAAAGAAAAAGTAACATCTAAATAGGAAAAAAAAAAAGATGAAGGAGAAAGAGGGAGAGCAGGAGAGGGCAAGGGAGGAGGAAGAAGGAGAATAAGAAACGTGTAGGAAGTGATAGAATAACATTGGCCAATAATTCACAGCTTATTTTATGGCATCTGCTCCGCAGGGACTTTGAAGCAGGAAACCTCTCCTATTGAAGAATTCAGCATCAGTGACTATTGCAATATAGCATAAAATTTTATTATATCCCAACTTTAACTCAATTCCCAGATCATTACATAATATCTAATTTCACAAAGTGACACTTGAAAATAAACCCTAAACATGCACTCCTAACATTAATTCAGTAGTATTTTAAGTAACAGTTGTGTGCTAAGCTCTGTGCTAGGTGATTTAATACTGGGAACTTAAGTGCTGTCTTCAACTTAGTTCCTAAATTGTAATTTATATTAAGAATCACCAAGAATCGGGGCTCCTGGGTGGCTCTGTTGGTTAAGCATCCAAATTCAGCCCAGCTCATGATCTTACAGTTTGAGTTCTAGCCCCGCATTGGGCTCTGTGATGACAGCTCAGAGCCTGGAGCCTGCTTCGGATTCTGTGTCTTCCAGTCTCTCTGCCCCTCTCCTGCTCATGCTCAGTCTCTCTGTCTCTCAAAATTAAATAAACGTTAAAAACAATTTAAAAAAAAAAGAATCACCAAGAATCTTGTTAAATTGTCAATGCTTGAGCCATAGCAAAAATAATATGATAAATTAGCCATAGAGTGGACTCCAAGAATTGGGATTTTAATTATTTTTAAATTTTTTTTTAAATTTCTTAATTTTTTTTTTTGAGAGAGAGAGTGTGCACATGCGAGCAAGTGCGGGAGGGGCATAAAGAGAAGGAAACACAGGATCTGAAGCAGGCTCCAGTCTCTGAGCTGTTGGCACAGAGCCTGACTCAAGGCTCAAACTCACAGACTGTGAGATCATGTCCTGAACTGAAGTTGGATGCTTAACCAGCTGAGCCACCCAGGCATCCCACCAAGAACTGGCATTTAAAATTATGAATCCAGGTGGTTAGAGCACCACTGAAAAACAAAAACAAAAACAAAAACAAACAACAACACATCACTGCTTTAGAGTAAGAAAATGAGGATAAATAATTATTTAAATAATATGAAGTAACATCTTTCTTGTGTGCAAGCCAAGTACAGGATAGTATATGAGGAAAACAACTGGACAAAATTAATCCAGGCTGGTGAAGATCAAGTAACACTGAGTTTGACACTTGGAAGATGTGTAATACTTAGCCAGGTAAAAATGTTACAGGGTAGAACAGGTCTTCAGGAAGAGGAAACAATAGGTATGAAGATCCCAGTGATTGGAAGGAGTTTAATAAACCTGTATGTCAGAGGAAGTATTAGTGTAACTGGAACCCAGAAGGACTGCTAGTTTTATATATATGAGGAAAGACAAATAAATGTCTTTACCCTAAGCCCCTCATGTACTCCTAGTTCTACCTAGAAATCCCCAACCACCCAATATCCAAAAAACTTAAGAGAGGATGCCTAGCACAGAATGAGGTCATTGGTTGGAATCTCTTCTGGCAGTTCCATGGCTGTGATGTACCAGTGTTTAAACATTTTCAAGGCAATCACTATATATGGATAGAAGATAAATCTGGAAAGTTAATGGGGATCTGATGATGGAACACTTTGTGGATAATGTTAAGGATTCTAAACCGAATCCTGAAAATAATTAGAATCCACTGATAAAGCTTAAGCAAGTGAATTCCATGATTAGAAATATATCAGTATCAAAGCATCTGTGGGTAAGAATGTGAAAGAACAGAGGCAGAAATACCTTTCTTTCACAGGACAGGGGAAATGTATGAAGGTCTATTACACCATGAATGTTGAATATTAATTCTCAGGACATAAGAATCAAATTTAGAGTTCTCATCTGGTCACACAATATTGAAATAGTGTCTAGACTTGCTGATTGGCATCTGAGTGCCTGTTTCTCATTAAAGTGTAATACTCTAGCTAAACACGAGAGTAGTTGAGTCTTCAAATGAGATTTTCTATTCAGAGCCAGTATAATTTGGTTCTCCTCTCACTGAAGTCTATTATCACTTTGTCAAATTATACTACTGTATAACATAAAATCTAGTTATAGAGACTTGAAATCCAGATTTGGCAGCATTTAACACATTTTTATCTTGCTCCAAAAATCTCTTTTACCACTCTAAGCTCAAGCTTTTCACCCTATCACATCTAGGCAGGCAGTGGAATACACAATTACTTCATAGTTCAGGCCATAAACTTTGCACCATTATGCAATGAGGTAATATATATTATGATTTTTCTCTCCATTTTGTTTCTTCTAAAATGTTGTTCTCATTTCTGACTTTAATATTAAAATGTTTTCAGTCCTGCCATAAAAATGTGTAATGTGACTGTTTGTGTATATTCTCTGCCCAGTGAATAATAGAGTCTCCTAAATATTAAAATGTTCTCGTAATTAGTAGTGTCTGCTGTATCCATTTAATGTTGGGTGTGCTTCAATTCATTTAGAGGCTTCTGGTAATTTACTCAAGCAAACTGCATACAGTAAATGAAGTCCATCATTATATGTTGCACACTGTAAACTAATGAATATACATTTAAAAGTCTTCTATTTTATCTCCAGTGACTTATGTTATATTTTATTCATTGAAAATTAGAAGAGATGTTCAGATTACTGCTGAATTGATTAATTTAGTTTGATAGATAACACAGTTCATCAATGTGACTAAGCATTAAAGCAATTTCTTTCCTGTTTTGTCCTATCCTTTTTAAATGTCTTCATTGTTGACCCGGCTTTCAGAAAATTAATTCTTCACACATTTTATTTGTTCTATCAGCATAACAGAAACAAAAACTTCCAGCCATAAATTGTACTTGCAGTTAGAGCTCAATGATAAATAGGTTCTTGTTCTCTGGTACTTCCAGTGATGAAATGCTATTAGCACTGAACTCTTACTTTACTACTCTAGGCCCAATGAATAACATTAATTGTTTTATAACCCTACACCAACTCATTCTGCCTGATTCATAAAACAGTTATGCACCATTTAGAAGCATTTCTCAGTAGGCTTCATTTTCCCCTAAAACAAAGAGTTTGACTTCATTAATCTCCCTTTTCCCCTCAAAATGCAGCATGAACTTTGAATTATACACTACATTTTCACAATTCTCTTAGTCTCTGAATTAGCTGAGGAAGAGAAGATTTAAAGTACATTCATACGTAGATTTAGCACAAAAGAATTGTAAGGAAAAGATGTCAGTTATTTTTAACAAATACTTCCCTTACCTAAATTTCCATAAGTTAAAATACTTTAGCAAATATTAAGCAAAAATGATATTTGATGTCTTAAACTTCAAAGAACAAATGCACCACAAATGGATACTTAATAGCAAATGCTATTCAGCCTAGCATTCAGAAATATGAAGAAATCATGTAAATCCTGTATTTATGGTTCAATGAGAGGTCACAGGAAAGATTGGCTTTAATTCTTGGCAAAGGCTCTGAATATTTCAAATTATGTAACTCAGTAATCCAGAAAGGTGGAGAGAGCAGGAAGTGAAATTAAATTAATAATTAAAAACCGTTTAGAAATCTGTAAAATACTGGAAAGGGGATTTCATAAAGAATGCTGTTATCTCACTATGGAAATACAGAAAACCATGTTTTAATTTTGAATGAAATCTTGTTTTCTTTTTTAAGTCATATCAGAAATTTTTATTTTTTGTACCATTTTTTAAATTACTTCTAGTTAGTTAACATATAATGTAATATTGCCTCAGGAGTAGAAGTTAGTGACAGAATACAATCTTCTAAGTAAATGAATTAGGTATTAATTTGTATTAACCATTAAGACCAAGTAACAAAAAAAATTGTTTGATTCATCTTATCTTTATTTCCCTATGCAGGATAAAAAAAGATAATAATATTTACATCTCTGTTTTCAGCACATATTAACTGTTCAAAACTGATTGGAAAATAAGCCACTGGCAGAAGGGAATCTGTATGAAACAGTACAAGTTAAAAATGAATACGAGTGGGGCACCTGGGTGGCTCAGTCAGTTAAGTGTCTGACTTTAGCTAAGGTCATGATCTCACAGCCAGTGGGTTCGAGCCCCGCCCCCCCCCCCCCCAATTGGGCTCCGTTCTGACAGCTCAGAGCTTGAAACCTGCTTTGGATTCTGTGTCTCCCTCTGTTTCTGCCCCTCCCCCGTTCACGCTCTGTCTCTCTCTCTGTCTCTGTTTCTGTCTCTCTCGAAAATAAACATTTAAAAAGTTATTTTTTTTAAATGAACAAGAGTGGGACAAACTCTCAAAGAAGACCATGAATACAGGGCCAGACTGCGGAGGCAGGCGTCTTGTTCTCTTGTTTTACTGTGTAGATAGCACTATTAGAGGGGCACCTGAGTAGCTCAGTTGGTTAAAAGTCTGACTTAAGCCCAGGTCATCATCCAGTGGTTTGTGAGTTCAAGCCCCGTGGATGTCTCTGTACTGACAGCTCAGAGCCTGGAGCCTGCTTTGGATTCTGTGTCTCCCTCTGCCCCTCCCCCTCTCGTGTTCTGGCTCTCTTTCTGTCTCAAAAATAAATAAACATTAAACAAATTTTTTTTTAAAAAAAGATAGCACTATTAGAAAAAAAATATCAGCCTTTTTCTTGTTTCTGCATTTAAAAAACACCAAAATTGAGGCCAATTAAATAATAGTGATCCAAAATGAATCAATGCATAACAACCATCACCAAAAATATGCTAGAGAAATGCATGTGTGTCCATGGGGTATGTGCTGAGCAGGCGTGTGCCTGTGAGGCATGTGTCTGTGGGGCTGCAGCCTGGTCCTGGCAGTGTTAAAGGTGGAGTTGCCATTGAACACTTTGGACCTGAAACAGGTGTGATAGTGTGAAACACATGTGTACACTCACCCACACACAGACACTTGTTTTCCCATATTGTCTGTGCCTTTTCTATTTTTCTTCTTCTGATTTTAGTTAAAACTATGAGCCCACGATGGACGTGAGGCTCTTTTCAATCGCTCTTCAAATTGTCACTTTTTAAATCTTATTAAATGAAGTGCCAATTCCTGAAAAAAGACCTGCTAGATATTGGAGACACAAGTCTGTCCATGATCTCAATAAATGGAGCACGTTATTTTCTTTAGTTCTATTAAGAGTACTCAGAGCAGTTGATCACACTGGAGGACTGGAATAGGCAGTCTTTAATTATGGCTATACATTTAGCAGCCATAGGAAATCTAGGCACTTCTAGAGGTGTCCCATTTTGCTAAAAGTGAAGATATTTCTAGACATGTTTAAATTTTTTGTCCCTATAATCATTCAATAAGATATTTTTGTTTATTTATATGAGGCACTTAGAATGACATAAATGAATTGACTAAGATAGCGTCAGTTTCTATCTTCCATCAGGAATCTGTATAAAACTACTATAGTCAAGGACCTAAAAGGCAAATGTAGGATGTAAGATAAATAGCAGTGTTAATAAATAGTAATGAAGGCAAAGAAATATACTTTAATATTTGATTTTGTGAAATATATTGATAATCACATCTATTGATAACCATGGCTGGACACATAGATATAAAGATGACTGTTGCGGAGTGGCTCATCTCTTTATTCAATTGTAAGTGTGGTGGAAAACTCTATAATTATTTATTTTGATAAATATTAACATTAGTGAGAGGTACAAAGTTCTCTGAAAACACAGAAAAGAATGTCCATGAAATGTATACATGTTTTTACCTCATGGAGAAGGTTGGAGAAATGACAAACAGGGAATGAGCACTGTTATGGACTGAATGTTTGTGTCTCCCCAAAATTCATATGCTGAAGCTGTAACCCCCAAAGTGATGGTATTAGAAGCTGGGGGCTTTGGGAGATCATCAGGTTTAGAAGGGCTCATAAGGGTAAGTTCCTCAGAATGGAATTAGTGCCCTTGTCAGAAGAGACGAGAGAATTTTGTTCTCTTGCTCTCTCCCTCTCTCTTTCTCTCTCTCTCTCCATAAGGTGAGTATATAGCAAGAAGGTGGCTGTCTGCAAACCAGGAAGAGGGCTCTCACCAGATACCAAATTTGCTGGCACCTTGATCTTGGACCTTCCAGCCTCCAAAACTGAGAAACAAATGTCAGTTACACAAGCCACCGAGTTTATGGTATTTTGTTATAACACCTCAAACCAAATGAAACTAGAACAATTGCCAAGCATTCTAATAACTTCTATTCCATGTGTGTGTCTGTCTTTGTGTATGTGCGTGTCTAACAATTTCCATATTAGCGTGTGTAACAAATTCCATTTTAGTGTGTGTTTCTGGATCTGTGTGTTCTTCATGAACTTCATGAACTCTATATAAAGGTACTGTTTGATTAAGAAAAGGCTTTCCTAAAAAATTTTGTGGAGATGGCTTTGAAATTTGGATTGTATTTCTACATGAGAAGCAGTTAATTTCTATTCGATTAATTTTATAAACTAAATCCAAATTTTATTATATATATATATATAAATGGCTTACAATGTGTATAGTACAATAAATTAGAGCAATAAAAATCAAAAGAAATTAAGGATTTTAATAGTGAATGTCAAATATTTTATAATAGGCTGAAATCTTCTCTTAGAAGGCATTTTTTTTTACCTTTCCCTAAATACATGGGTATGAAATGCAATGCAGAATTCAACTCTTAAAAACTGACTTCTACATAATGTAACATTTTATACAACTATCAAGCTTACATTTGGATAATCCTATACTTTCCTTTCCTTTCTCTATGTTTAAAATATTTTTGAGTAACTGGAAAATGCAATGTATAACTAAATAAAAGTCTTAAGGATGGTTAGGGAAAGTATGTTTAAAATAATAATTTATATAGAGCATAAGTCATGGTTAATATCAAATATCGACTTTGCTGGGGTATGTTGTCTGGATGTTTGATTGAACACTAGTCTATTTATTGCTATGAAGGATTTTTGTAGAAATGCTAAAAAATCAGAGATGAAAAATCAGTTCATTTTAAGTAAATTACCCTGGAGGATGTAGGTGAGCCCCATTCAATGGGATGAAGACCTTAAGAGTACAATTGGAGGTTTCTCAGGAAGGAAGAAAATTTTCCTCAAGCCTTCAGCATAGAAATCTTCCTGAGTTTCCAGCTTGCCTGATGGATTTCATACTTGCCAGCCCCAGTAATTATGTGAACCAATTCCTCTATCTATAAACACACACAAATATACGTTAATAGTATCATATACATAATATATTAATATGTTAATGTGGATCAAGGTGAATATAGTGGCATTGAATGGGACATACTGAGAAACACTTAAGTGGCCACGTCTGTACCTATGTGCATATATACTGAAATTTGGGACAGGTTTTCATGAAGGTTAAAGGAAGAATTTGCAAGAAAAACCAATTTGGCTGGGTAGAATAATTTATTATTGCCATTAAACATACATATTTACTTTTTTAAATGTTTATTTATTTTGAAAGAAAGAGAGACAGACAGCAGGGGAGGGGCAGAGAGAGAGGGAGAGAGGATTCCACATAGGCTCTGCACTGTCAGCCCAGAGCCTAAGGCAGAGCTCAATTGAAAGAAACCAATCGTGAGATCATGACCTGAGCTGCAGTCCAGAGTCTGACACTCAACCGACTGTTGGTTGAGCCAGGTGCCCCTAAACTTGCACATTTTCATGTAAGTCCCATGAAAATCTAACAATTTGTGTTTATGACTTTTAAATATTAAGTGGAATTTGATTAAAAATTTTATATAATGAGATTTTGCCTCAGTTTATGTTAGAAAATGCAGTTTTATATTAAATTTATTTATCTTTCCTGCATTTTCCAAGGTCAGTGACTAAGCAATGACTTTTCCCAGTGATAACAAAAAATGCCTCTAACCTTTGTTATTTCTTGAAGTGCAGAAAAATGTCAAACCAAGAGATATAGCGCTTCACAATAGACTTTTCAAAATAAGGGTGCATATATCAAATCAAATTTTATCTTTAATGTTCTATATAATAGGCCATTTTAATCAAAATAAATGATTTGGGGGCGCCTGGGTGGCGCAGTCGGTTGAGCGTCCGACTTCAGCCAGGTCACGATCTCGCGGTCCGGGAGTTCGAGCCCGGCGTCGGGCTCTGGGCTGATGGCTCGGAGCCTGGAGCTTGTTTCGGATTCTGTGTCTCCCTCTCTCTCTGCCCCGCCCCCGTTCATGCTCTGTCTCTCTCTGTCCCAAAAATAAATAAACGTTGAAAAAAAAATTAAAAAACAAAATAAATGATTTGCTATATCATATTTTTCATAATATAGCTTTTCAAAACAAACCTTTCTTATTTAATTATTAAAGAGAATAATAATTTTGAAATAAAATGGATCTACATCATATTATGAATATAAGGAAACTGCGGGTTTCATCATTATGTGATTCTGTTTGCCTATTTACATCATTTCAAACCAATGTTAATGAGCATTATAATTTAGGCCTATACGTTTTGGGTAATTTTTGTTAAAAGTGTGTGTCATATGGGGCACCTGCGTGGCTCAGTCAGGTTAGCATCTGACTTTGGCTCAGGTCATGATTTCATGGTTTGTGGGTTCAGTCTCCGGGTTGGGCTCTGTGCTGACAGCTCAGAGCCTGGAGCATGCTTCTGATTCTGTGTCTCTCTCTGCCCTTCCCCTGCTTATGCTCTGTCTCTCTCTGTCTCTCAAAAATGAATAAATGTTAAAAAAACTGTAAATAAAAGTCAACTTGGGTAATATAACAAATATTAATTGTATAATAAAAGACATAGAATCAAATCTAATCATGTTTCCTTCTTTTGTCAACGTACTTATTACCCCAAGATGTTTGAGCAAGATTGGAAGAGACACTGAGATTCTGCGGCTACTAAAATTATTTTCCTAGCAAATAGACCACAGTACATTTTTGCTTGGGGTGCAATTAGAGAGAAAGAAAAAGAACAATAACAGAACAAATTTATAAGTGCAACAGTCATCTGTTCCAAGCCTACATGGACAGATAGACAGAAGTCCAATCAGTGGTGTTCCAAACACTCCCTCCTCTTCACACCTCTCCCTCAAAAAAATACCTAATAGGAACAGAGAATCAGGAGCGAGTAGCCAGACGCAGAATGGCTTCTAGACTAGTTTATCCAAATCTTTTTTCGTCAACCTACACAATCCAAAAATAATACATCAAAATTAGAAAAATACTGATTGTTTTTGTTATCATAAATGGACCTGGGATCAACTACCCACCCCACTGCAATCTTATCTTCCATTGCTTCCAAAGCAGGTTACAAAGTCTATATTCCCAAATTCCTGTTCATGTTCCCAGAGTATATGTTCTCAATGTCTAGGCATCCATTCTTGAGGATGGATATGGCTGCTGACAGATAAGATCTTGGTGAGCTATCCTGGTCCATGACAGGACTTCATTGCTCTTAGGTTTTCCCTAGGCTTATTCTAAGAAAATTAAAAGTGTCTGTTCAGGACCCAGAATATCAAGGAGACAGAGAGCTTGCCTTACTTCCCCAAGGCTCCCACTGTTAACAGAGATTCCTTGCTATTAATTTCTACCCACAAGAAATCTGTCTATTCCTGACTTGCCTTTGTTTTAAAAGACAATCACATTAGCAGTAGGTGCCAGATTGTTCTGATATTTAATTATTATTCAAAAATATCATATATAAAAAAGTCACTAGTGAAAAATATTTCTGATGTAGCAAATATTCCTAAGCAAAACATTCAAAATAAAACCCCAAATAATACAGCATCTTCTAGTCTGACAGTTTGACACTATTTATTTTCTTCCTTTTGCTTATATGAAATAATTACAAAAAGTTATAGGAATACATACAAATAAGTATTAATAAAGAGGTAAATAATTAGCTACTTCTTAATCATATACCACTACTCTTGGCTTCCACATTAACATGAGAAAGAGTAAAGATCATTTCAGGTTCTTGACAAGATGAAGTTCTCTCTCTCTCTCTCTCTCTCTCTCTCTCTCTCTCTCTCTCTCCATACCCAGGCTCGTAGCCTCACCTCAACAAAATGGCTGACATAATTTGCACTAAACCTGCCCAGATCTAAATCTTTGTCTTGTGTCATTCACCATAAGGTGTCCCAAACCCAAGTTTGTTACCCCCTTTCAGTCTCTAAATCCCATATTCCACCTCACAGTCCACTCATGAACTCCACAAAAACTTTCAGCCATAGTCTCTGGAATCACTCCATCTGCAGCACAATCTCTAGGCTTTGTTTCTCCTATTATTCTCACATCACCTTTTTGTACTAATTGACACAAAACTTTTTTTTTTCACAAAGATGTTGACCAGTGGCTCACTCTCTCTCTCTCTCTCTTTTTTTTTTAATGTTTATTTGTGTGCGAGACAGGCAGAGCATGAGTGGGGGAAAGGCAGAAAGAGAGGGAGACACAGAATCTGAAGCAGGCTCTAGGCTCTGAGCTGTCAGCACAGAGCCCAATGCGGGGCTCAAACTCACAAACTGCGAGATCATGACCTGAGCCAAAGTCAGTGGCACAACCAATTGAGACACCTAGGAGCCCCATACAATTGACTCATTCTAATATAACTCCCTAATTCATTGTAATTCCACTTTTCACATGGCTGAAAATTTCAGTACTTTGAGTTCTCCTAGCTTGGAAATTTCATGGTCTTAGAATTGAAATATAATTTTATTATAGTATAGTTATATAATGATACATATTGTTATTATCATATACCATTATAATAATATATATCATTATATAAGTGTATTGTAGTATAATTATATACTATGATTTTTTTTTAATTTTTTTTTCAACGTTTATTTATTTTTTGGGACAGAGAGACAGAGCATGAACGGGGGAGGGGCAGAGAGAGAGGGAGACACAGAATTGGAAACAGGCTCCAGGCTCCGAGCCATCAGCCCAGAGCCTGACGCAGGGCTCGAACTCACGGACCGCGAGATCGTGACCTGGCTGAAGTCGGACGCTTAACCGACTGCGCCACCCAGGCACCCCTATACTATGATTTTTATAATAATTCCTCTAATTATTTTGTTCTCCAGTCTGCCTCAGCCACATAGTTGCATGATCATACAATAGACCTTAGCTAGGATGGGTGCCATCCTCTCTTATCACCACCTCCTTTCTTTCCTAAACTTGTTCCATAACTTTGTATAGTAATCTGACTCCAGCTATTCTTCAACTATCCCAGTACCTAAAATCTATTGTTCCTACTTTGTTGAACTATCTCTCTCCCCTTTTCCCTACTTTCTTTCCCAGAGTGCATATTGCATTACTATTATGGCTTTCTTGTGCATTTCTTCAATTTCCTTGTCCTTACTCTCCCCCACCATACTTTCTAGAATCATCGCCAACTGGTTAAATCCAACTTACTCTTCATGCCATATGTGTGAGATAATACTCTCTCTTTCCCCCTACAGATTCATTATTCTCTTGTTTCTCCTTGATCTGTCACAGAAGATTAGCCTCTGTGGGCTGCTTCATCTGAGCTGCCTGCTTTCTGGTTTCCTATTGGGATCAACTCATGGAATGAAATAGGGGGAGATTGGAGTGGGGGGGAGACATACTTAAGGTACTTATTTTTCTGGCTTGATTCCTTTCAGGCCGTGGGTTTGAGGGGTTGCTCATTCTCTAGCTAAGCTTCAGTCCCTATTGTGTGTCTTTCACACCTTCAGCTTTAATCCTCTCCATGTTTTTAGTTTATCTCTGAACCATGATTCAGTTATTGGGCATCTGCTTTCTAGTTTTCCTTCTTTGGTGATCTTATCCATTTTCAAGACTTTTAATTTCAATTCTATCTATGATAATGAATGTCAACTTTTGATTTGCAGTACAGACTTGTCCCTTAAATTTCAGAACCCATGTATAATAACCTACTCACCTTTTGCACTGAGATGTCTGATAATTTTTCATTTCCTCTCACTGTTCCCCTCACTCATTATTTTTAGTCTCAATCTTCCTCTTTGTTCATTCCACCTCTTGCTGTCCCTAAGTATGTCAAACTTGTTTCTGCCACAGAGACTTTGAACTTGTCACACCATCTACCTGGATAACTATTTCCTGGATATATGCTTGCTCACATACTGTCTTCAAGTTCATTGCTTACAAATCACTTATTCAGGAGGCCTTCTTCACTACCATCTGGAAAGAAAAAACATCCCCTCACCCCAGCCTCTTCCTATGTCTCTGATTTTGTTCAAAAAATTTGTTCCATAATTCATATCACTACTTAACACACATATTTATTTGTGTTTGGTCTATTGCTTTCTCACTGTTGTATTTCCAGTGCCTAGAATAGAGTCTAGCGTATAATATGTGCTTAATAAATATTTGCTGAAAGAATTAATGAGCAATGATAAACACAATATAGCCATATATGTATATATATTCTACACTCTATATGTTCATAAAATAATTTTAAGGGTATACTCATGGTTTTTTTTAATATTATCACAAGGCATAGTACCTATAGTGTAAATGGTGTATTATTAATACTCATCAGATACCTTTCAGGACTGTGATGTTGAGGAATATGTCTTTCTTACAAATAGAAACAACTTGCTGTTCCAATAACCTTGTACTTTACATGAAATAGAAATTATTTCTTATGGGCACCAGGGTAGCTTATTTGGTTGAGCATCCAACTCCTGGTTTTGGGTCAGGTCATGATACCAGGGTCATGGGATCAAGCCCTGTGCCTGGCTCTGTGCTGAGTATGGAGCCTGCTAAGATTCTCTCTCTCTCTCTCTCTCTCTCTCTCTCTCTCTCTCTCTCTCTCTCTCCCTCCCTCTCCTTCTGCCCCTCTCCCCTGCTCACACTCATTCTCTTTCTCTCTCTAAATAAAAAAAGAAAGAAAGAAAGGAAAAAAAGGAATGATTTCTTCTCCACAATAAATCTCTTATGTCTTACCATGTATTTGAATAAACATAGCCCTTTTTATTGGAGACTAGAAAATTACATTCAATATAAATGGCTAAAATGCTGATTAAAAAAAGCCCACAATGATTGAAAATATATTAGACTCCAGTACACTTCTAGGCTGTTCTGAAATTTTTGCATCATTATTTTTACTTAAATATTTGTTTAATTTATCCTAATATGGCTCATAGATTTTATAAAGTATATAGATATTTGTTTAGATCATAATGCCTTCCTTCATAATATCAATAAATACACATATGAGAGAGGCATATCTTCATTATGGTGTTTCTAAAAGCCTATACAATTTAAGAGACAATAATACATCCTTAACACATTATAGCAGAAGCAAAATACCAGGCAATCTTCCTAGAATAAACCAGTGGTATGTTGTCAATGCCATTAATTTACTTACTAAAATTAGGCTTTTAATACACTATTTTGTGCAGAATGTATTTCACGATCCAAAATACTTTTCTGCAATTGCTTAAAAATGTGCGTAGGTTAATCAGTCAGTCCCAATTTTATGTCTGGACATATTTTTAATTTATAGGTCATTGTAAACAAAAGAGGCAAGAGTTGGAAAGTTATCTTATACATACTTTAAAGGATCAAAGAAGAATAGTCAAAAAAGCATTTTCCTTGATCAAACACATAAAAGTACTGTTAAATAATCAATATATCATGTAAAGCTATTACATAAAATTATTAGTAATTTTTAAAATCTAAGAGTCACATATTAGATATAAGACTAAATTTTCCTCAGGCAGCCAATCTTTTCTCCAGATGTGTGTTAGGCATTTGCTTCCTCTAGACAAAAACCAAAAATTATTTATCCCCCTCAGTCCCTGGTAAACAATGGGGCAACCATAGCATCTTCTATCAACCAAACCTCCTCCTTCTCTTACAAACATTCTGCTTTGCCCCTGAAATCAATATTCACAACATTTCAATGGTTTGAAATGAGCAGTGTTTGAATCAGACTGTGGTATATCCATAGAGTTGAATGGTACATTGTAATAAAAATGAAAGAAAATATATAAAAAAGAGCAGGTATTCTCACAGACCGTATATTCATAACTCCAGGACAGGCAATGTTAAGCTATGGTGGTAGAATTCAGAACAGTGGTTCTCTTGTGAGGTCAGAGAAGAGGATTGATTGGAAAGTGATTAAAAGGCTGTGTTCTGGTGAGCTCTTTATAGATTTTGGATACTAGCCCTTTGTCCAATATGTCATTTGCAAATATCTTTTCCCATTCCGTTGGTTGCCTTTTAGTTTGGTTGGTTGTTTCCTTTGCTGTGCAGAAGCTTTTTATCTTCATAAGGTCCCAGTAATTCACTTTTGCTTTTAATTCCCTAACTGATGAATGGATAAAGAAATTGTGGTTTATATACACAATGGAGTACTACGTGGCAATGAGAAAAAATGAAATATGGCCTTTTGTAGCAACGTGGATGGAACTGGAGAGTGTGATGCTAAGTGAAATAAGCCATACAGAGAAAGACAGATACCATATGGTTTCACTCTTATGTGGATCCTGAGAAACTGAACAGGAACCCATGGGGGAGGGGAAGGAAAAAAAAGAAAAAGAGGTTAGAGTGGGAGACAGCCAAAGCATAAGAGACTGTTAAAAACTGAGAACAAACTGAGGGTTGATGGGGGGTGGGAGGGAGGAGAGGGTGGGTGATGGGTATTGAGGAGGGCACCTTTTGGGATGAGCACTGGGTGTTGTATGGAAACCAATTTGACAATAAATTTCATATATTAAAAAAAAGGCTGTGTTCTGGGTGATCAGAATGTTCTATAACTTGATCAGGTTGGTGGTTGCTTAATGAGCTGTTTACTTACATTTGTTATAAGCAAATTACACCTCAATCAGACAAGAAAACAAGTGAGAAGTTTGCCTGCTTTACCCCCTGGTGATCTGAAGATTGGAGAGTTACTGTTCCTCTTTACCTTGTGTGAGATAAGCAGTGAAGGCTAGGAAGGCATCTAGTACTTACAGGCATCATTACAGGACATTAAACTATTTTATCATGATTTCTAGGGGATGAAATATTAAATTTGAACATTTTCAAATGCTTAACCCTCAAAATAGATTATCTATAAGAAAAGAAATGTTAAAAGACTGATCTCATGAGGACCTGAACTTACTTTACTATAACACAGTTTTATGAGATGTGTGTGAATGTTCTTCCTATGAAAGGTGAGCTATATTATTCTGACCATAAATGAATAAGATCACAGAGAAACTCAATCTAGTCAATTTTGTTTTTTAAAAAATTGTGTCTTATATTAAGTGTACATCAGAGTTTTGTTTTGTTTTCCTTTTTCGGGCAAAAGCAAGAAGAAATGAAGGCAAACTGTATCAGCATAGTGACTGGTCTGTTATTAAAAGAGTTTTGTTCAATATAGATCCACATAATCTCTGCAACCTAGACAATGAAATATATTATACTGTAACTAACTTACAAAAGTTAAAATAAGCACAGCTAATGGGGTGCCTGGGTGGCTCAGTTGGTTGAGTGTCCGACTTTGGCTTAGGTCATGATCTCGTGTTCTCGAGTTTGAGCCCCATGTCAGGCTCTGTGCTGACAGCTCAGAGCCTGGAGCCTGCTTCAGATTATGTGTCTCCCTCTCTCTCTCTACCCCTCCCCTGCTCGTGCTCTCTCTTACTTTCAAAAATAAATAATAAAACATTAAAAAAATAAACACAGCTAAGGATCAGTTGTATTGCATATTTCCCCCCATATACTTGGTTATTAATTAATGATGGCAAATCCCCTCTTACTATGGTTTTTCTTTTATGTCATGATGATGACACTAAACACAACCAGAACATTATGAGGTGCTTCAAAATGGATAGTATGCCAGGCTATAGGGTAATTTGAAGATTTACAACATCCCTTAGCAATACCGATCCATTAAGGTGAAGGAAAATATAGAACTATGGAGATTAAAGAGTATTTCACTTGTTAAATATATGGATTCCAAAATCAGGCCAGGACACTGTTTAAAGGTTTATTGGAAAAACATATATTTGCTTAAGTGTAAGGAACCTTGAGAGAGGTAGGTAATTAATTTGTACCAACTTTTTATTCAATTTAACTATACCCATTACATGACTAAAAATGTGGAAGAAAGGATTTCAGACTGTTTTGTTTATTGACAAAAAAATACAAATAAGGGATTTTTTATTTACTTGCTCATTAAATGTATGTTACTCTTTCATATTATATTGGTATTTAGAATATGACTGTACTAAAGTTTTTGTAACCTGTTCTTGGACTGCATGAATCTGTCTTATTACCAATATCCTTGGGTTTAGTCCAAAATAGCAAAGTCTTATAAAGAATGCATTTCAGTGAAGAATAACTATGGATATTATCCTTTAAAAGTTTCAAGTGTAAATGAAACAAATTTTTTTATCCCTATAGGTGACTTATAGTACTTACTGACATTTTAGCAATATCAGGGCTCATTTTGATTTTTTTTTATGTACAGGAAAATAATCTTATTCATTAGACTTTATAACATTCCAGAATACCAGAGGAACTTTGGTAACAGAATAGACTTCATTTTAACAGATTTTCTATTCATACTCAAATTAGGTTATACTTGTCTGTTTTGCTGCCACATTGGATAGAATCTGCCTCCACTAGCAAGCAACTGAATGGGTTTAATGTTTGATTTTTAAAGCATCACCAGCTAATTTTGAGAAATAATGCATTACATTTTTAAAGTATTTTTTCTCTGCATGCACTATTCCATTTCCCTTCTAAATCCTGTTATATTTTCCTTTCAGATAAAAAGATTTAGAGAAACTTAGAATTAGCTATAGTAGAGGAGTAGAGTTTTTTATATGATAACATTTAAAATACAAGAAATTTCTCTGATGACAGTACATCACTACTTTAGGGATTAAGCACAAAAAAAGAACTTATAAACAAATTAGTATATTTTTGCATACTTAGATCTTTCTCTGTGTTCACTGTATCTTACAAACACAAAAGTAGGAATTATTTCCTCAAGCTACAAAGCTGAAAGGAATTTTTAATATGAACCTTATAGTAAGAGAAATAATGGTGTTTTGTCAAGTATGCTTCTAGCCTCATACTTCATTCATTCCTTAAATTATTTTACATATGCATTCTCTTAAGAAATATGGGCAGTAAATATGATTCAATTTGATAGGTAAGGACTGTTTTTCACCGAGATGCAAGAAAATTGTCGTTGTTGACAGTAATTAGGTAAAGAGTTTTCCAAATTATATACCAACTAATGTATTTGAATGTTTAGAATAATGCTTGACACATAGCATTCATGGAGCACAGCTATTTTAAAGTATGACTTCAAGCTATAATCTATCAAGAGGTACCTTTAGTAATTGTTATTTTTTAAATTTCCTGTTTAAATGAACATCAAAAAATGTATTTGAATATAGCTTTTTTATTGGTCAATATATTGTAACTTTACATGTGACATAATTTGTAGGCTATCTACTCTTTAGAACCTGCCACTATCTCTCTGTGTTAGATATCATCTGGATAGCTTCTTAATACCTTTGAATTTTACATTTGACCCTGCCAACATAATTTAGGCTATGGTTAACTACCGTTGGCTCACAGGGTACATCTACCTTTGGAAGCGAAAGTCAGTTGGCATGAAAATGTAATACCAGAAAGAGTTAATTTGCCTTCCTGTGCCCAGTTACTTCTTACTGGGGACATTACTGGGGCTCTGCACTGGAAAACAGTACCAAATAAATACTAAATCAATCAATCTATTGATGAATCAAAACCAACAAGGAATGTTGGCTTCAATTTATCTTCTTGGAAATTGGATTAGAGAACCTATTTCAGAGCCAAAGCAGAGTATGTCAAAACAGCCTTAGCAACCAAAATTCTGAGAAAAGACTGTTACACTGACAAAGCGTAAATGCATTATCACCCTATCAGTGCAGGGAAGATCACATTATTAATTTTTCTAGTGCTACAAATACCTGGCATAGTAAAGTTAGCAAATGCTTTCAAGGTCAGACTAAAGACATTTGAGTGTCAGAGATTTAGTTTTCTACCCAATATTCTGCTTTCTGACAGCATATAATTTGTTTACAACTGTGAAATATATAAAAAGTTTATATTAGAGGTAAATAATACCAGAAGAGTTAAAGGGGTGTTACTTGTTTGATCGATGTTTCAGGTTACTAGCTCAATGTTGCATTTGTGGATCTCTGAAAGAACACCTATAAAGTTTGGCTCAAACAATACATACATTTTTAACCCATCACATTTTACCTACTTTTAACTGTGAGAGAGCTGATGTTTCCCTATAGAACTTGAATTCAGTTTCATCCAAAAGAAGAGAAAGCATCCTGGAAAATTCAATGTCATGCTAATTAACTAATGAACTAGATTCATTAATTTTTTTTCATCTTTGGAGAACATGAGGGATCCATTGATATAGTATATCACTTTAAACTTGCAGTAGCATAAAATATATTTTAAAAAGTAACTACCAAAGAGTAGAGCAATAGGGAATGCTAAAGAGACATTAAAGTAGTAATATCTTAATAGATCAAGTTCATGTGGAAACGATAATTTATATATACAATCAGGTCTATTTAAAGGAGGGGAAAAAAGTGGTGTGTGTATGTGTGTGTGTGTGTGTGTGTGTGTGTGTGTGTGCAGGAGTGTACATACAAACTAAGGGAAACAGGCACACATTTTTTTGCAGCTGTGTGACAAAATTATCCCCGGTGCACAGTGTCTAGCTCAAGCAGAGGGATATAAAGGCAACCCTAGAAAATGTTCTTTCTTGCACTGCGATCTACATATGTTTGCTACTTTGTCAGAATTCACTCTTCCCCTTTCTAGGACTAACACCTTTCCGCTTTTTCTTTTTCTTTTTTTTTTAATTTCCATCCCACAGTCTCCAAGTGTTTAATATGTTCATTGATGTATTGCCTGCATTTTCAAACCTCTTTTTTGAGTATTTCAGGTATTGGCAGGTAGGTTTTGAAATCTGGGGGTTTAAATGGAGCTAAGAATCACATGAATTCATTTTATGAGAAATAGCTCTAACCTAGAACTTAGATAAAATTTGTTTCTTTTCCATCATCTTTCAGTGAAGAGAATGAACAACTTGCTCTTTGTCCTTATCAAATACCAATATACTTCTCTGGGAGAGTAAGCTTAATGTTTGATCTTTGACTCTCTTAGATTGAGGAGTATAATGTGCTCAAGGTTAAGCTATGATCTGGACAGCTCTCCATTTATCACAGATACATCTGGATCATTTCTCCTTTGTTTTCCCAAATCATTTTCTTGCAAAGCATATTCATTTTTCTGATATGAGACATGGATGTATATTTCAGGTTTTAAAATATTTGAAAATAATTAGTTTACTAATATTATCTGACTTGCAGAATGTCTTTTATATTTTACTTCTATATATATCTAATGAGGAGTTTTACTTATTTAGCACATTCTTAGATCAGTGAAATAAATGAAATTCAGTTTTATCATAAACAGCTAACATATATTTATAAATGTAATTTTTAAGTCAATTTTTTTTCTAATACTCAGGCAAAATTGTAAACACATTGATGTTTTTAAAGATACATATCTAAAAATTATGATAAACCACAATGTACAAAATATGAAAATTATTTGACATAAATTATATACTGATAACAAGAGTCTGTGTATTTTCTTGCATTGTGTAATAATAAAATCAGTATTCATCAGGTTCAGCTATTCAGGATAGCAAAATCTATATTCATATTTAAATTAAAAATTCATGAGTTCAAAAAGCATTGTTATCTATTATAAAACAATGAATGAGAAAGCACACATGATAAATGAATACTTCTTAAATCCCTGATTTTATTGTGGGTACATTCAATAATGCCAAAGGAATACAAAAATAGTCAGAGATATTTGAGAGAGGATAAAAATCATAACAAATAAAGACATTCCAAAATTTTATACTTTCATCTCATAAAATAAAATCAAGAAAAAATAATATTTGAAACTCTCAGAAAATATATTAACCACATAAATATTAAACAATTGTTTGAAAATACTTAAATATTTAGGTGGAATAAATGTAGTACAAGGAAATATTCTTCAATCATTCCAGATAGAACAAATTAAATGATGATGTACATCAATAATATCTGATCAACACTTCAGTAATTGATACTGTGGCACTTCCAACACAATTATAATATAGATGAGCACTTCCTAAAAAATAGTTATGCTGCAACTAAGTCTTCTAATCAGAGTTGACAAGAAAAGCATTAATGTTCATCTTGCACAACAGTCATTTTGCTGATGAAAACACTAAGACTAAAACAGTTAAGTATGTTCCAAAAAATGTGATCAAGCAATTGAAGGAGAAAGTTTGCATTTAACCCTATGCCTTTTGATACCGAGATCAATGCACTGTCTAATTACTAATGCATAGAATGCATGCTTATTAAGCATCAGTTGAGTGTTGAACACTGTGGCAAGTTTAGGAGAACTAGTCGTGAAGTGGATATCCATGTTCTCCTACCTCATTATGCTTCCTCTAGTTTACCTCATCATGTAGGGAGGTAAGCAGGAACTCAAGATATGCTACAATAAGTTACATCTTAATTGGAGAAGAACAGCATGTTTTCATATCAACTAAGAGTAATATCCAGCCTGATATCAAAGAGAAATGTGGGGTGTTTTAGTGAAGATTGGTTGGACAAAGTGCTGTAAAGTGAATCCTGCAGTTTTGGCATTAGTCACAAAAGGCAAGCACAACCTATGTTCCTGGCCTGCATACCATCCTGGGTGTAAGAGATAACCCAAAGTTTGAAGAATTTAAGAGTTCAGTTTAATAGCTGTCCTTTGCCTCCTTCCCTTTTTCTTAGACAGCTTTTCTTAGACAGCTTCAATCCAAAATTGAGGTGAAATAGAGAGGAGAGAAGGGGGGGGATAAGAAGAAAGATAACTGACAGAAAGACCTTCACATGCAGAACTCCAGCACACTTGCCATGTTCCTGGTTGGCTGTTTGTAATTATTTTTCACAACTTGACTTATTCTGGATCTCCATTTTTTATCTGCCACTCTTTAGAATTTTTCAAAAGAGAGAGAGGTACTCAATTCTGAATCCACCAGGTTTAATAAGATATAGACAAAGTTTTCCAGAAGTTTCTCCAGAAGACCTTCCCACTTGGAGAAACTTGAGTGAGGACACTCTCTTGCCTACTGTCTATAGGAGGGAAAAATGAACCAGACAAGTTTTCACTACTGAATTCTCTGCCCAGCACAAGAGATTCTATTCATAAGCTCTTTTATATATTCAAACTGGATGATAAGAAATGGTTTTCTAAACTATTTCTTAGTAGTTTGACAGTTCCTCAGTATGTTAAACATGAAGTTATTATATAGCCCAGATATTCTATTCTAAGTTGTGTACCCAAAAGGTAGATGGCATATGCCCATCCATACAAAAACATATAAATGAATGTTCATAGAAAAATAATAGTCAAAAAGCAGAAACAATCTAAATGTCCATCAATGATGAATGGTTAAGCCAACTGCTGGTATATATGTAGAATGGGATATTATTTGGCAGTAAAATGAAATGGAGTAGTGGTACATGTCACAACATGAATGAACCTCAAAAACATTATGTTAAGTGAAAAAGCCAGACAAAAGTGCCACATATTGTATGCTTCTTGAATTTGTGTGAAATGTCAAGAGTAGGTAAATTTCTTAAAAAAAGAAAAAAGTGGAAGGACTGGAAGATGAAGACTGCCAATGGGTTTGGTGTTTCTGTTGGGGAAATGGTAATGTTCTAAAATTAGATTGTAGTGATGCTTGCACAACTCTGTAAATATCCTAACAGTCAACTAATTTTACACTTTATTGGCAAACTTGATGGCATGTGAATTATATTTTAATATATTTTTTAAAATTATTACGCACTCATTGTAAGTCCTTCATAAGTCATCTTGCACCTTGTTTGGGATTAGGGGTTACTTTATACCAATTGTTCTTAGGCTTGAGAACAATTCCCAAGGTAAAACATTTATTTTAACATATTTACAATTTTACTGTCTTCGGTCACAAGTAACTGAAGACGGTTTATAAGAATACACACAATACAAAGAGAACATACATGTTTGATGGAATCAGGGTCAAATATAAAATTAGAAAAGTAATAGGTCAGGAAAAAAAATAACGTTTAGGAATGCAAGCCATAGAGCTCTGTAAAATTTGTATAAAATTTCGAAACCCTAAATATATAAACATTAGTTATAAGGAGTTTACTAAGCATCTCCACCACCAAAACAAGTAGGAAATAGTTTAAAAAATTAAGTTTCTAAATATTAAAACAAATCTAATTTTCAAGAGATGCAGGACTTTTTTTCCAGTACAGACAACTGAAAAAATTTTCTCCCAAGTGGATTCTACAAGATGCAGACTAATGCAGTTTTAACTTCATTAAAACAATGAGGAAAACAAAAACAAACAAACAAAAAACCCAACTTCCTATTGTTCATTTTTTTTTTATAATAGCCCTTAATGTTAGGTAAAGGTATACCCTGGATTCCATTACCAAAAAAATGAGCCCAATAAAGAAACTAAAAGTATTCTGTTCTCTAATTTTCTGGCTCGGTCCATGGTTTCAAGTTTAAATTCAAGTTTAAAGTAGAAGCATTACATCCAAAGTGGCTAGAACATGTGCCATGTTATTTAAGTGGGTTTTTCATTGAACAGCAGAAAATTTCAAAATCATGTCCTCTGAAAAGAATATATTTTTTGTTGCCTTTCATGGAAGAGCCCTGTGGATTGCTAATTAATTAAAAAAAACAGTAGTATAAATGTAAGAAACCCTAAATACATCAACCAGGTTCCCAACAGAAGACCCATTTCACATTTATTTTGGGCAATTTTTAGAAACTTTAGTAAGGAACCATTCATAAAACCCTGGGGGTGTAGGAAAACCACAGTTTTGGAAAAGCAGAAGCAGTTCAGTATTCTGGGAGCTAGAAATTATAGGGTTCTTACCACCTCTAGTTCCTCAGGGGGCAAATACAGGAAGCAATTATCACAATCCAAACAGATCAAGGGATGGTGGGGGAGGGTGGTTTGAAGGGGCTGTGACCGCAGGTCAAGGGAAACTACCAGTTGAGACAATCCCACAATGAGAAAGTTAGGGGAATAAGAACTCAGGCATTATTCTTCTCCTGTGCATTGATTTCCTGCCCCACTGGTTATACCCAACCAGAAGCCAGAGCACAGGGAAGACCATTGATATTTTGGAACACCTATAGATCAACCTGCTGGGTACCAGTCAGGGTAGAAAATGATTAAAAATGGATTAAAACGTGTATCACTACCCAAAATACATATCTAAAAGACAGAGTACCTAACATACTAGGAAGGTCACCCCTGTTACCAAACTTAGCTTAAATTGTGGGCTCATTTTTATTTGCAGTCTCCATTGTATTTCCTTGAGAAATGTGTATGTTGTACCATCCAAAGACTGTCGAGTAATCAGTTTTACTACAGAAATTTTTAAAAGACTGAAAGAAACAATATTTAAGGTGACGGTCATCAACAATTGAGCAGCATTGTTGCCAGAAAACTGAGTTGGTAGGCTTTAGATGAGAAACTAATGGAATGAAATATTTAGTTTATAAATGGCAACAGGACGTTTAAAATCATTCCAGCATGAAACTACAAATGTTCTCTACCTACTCCCCTAATGTACTATTTTACCAAATTACTCTGATGGACATTTGGTGAGGTCAGAAGCAGATCAAGAAAGAGGAACTGGAAAGAGTATTATAGTTTGTTAATCACTGGTCTCTTGGAGAGAACACAGCATAGCCACTTGGCCACTCAAGGGAACCGCTTGGTTCCTCATGAGGCAGAGGGAGAAAGAATTCTGGTCAACAGCATTTATTGTGGTTTCCATGGGAAGGAATGTTTAGGATTAGCTAGTTACAATTTCTTGAGCCTATGGGCTGTCTCAGATTATCTAATATTTATACCCTTGGGCAGATTAGGAGTGATGTATGAGTGGAAGACCTGTGAAGAGAGTAATCAGGATGTGAACCTGGCCTCTAGCCAGGGTCTCAAAATTGGTCAAGATGAGATTTTTTTTTTCCAAGTTATATCTTCCTACTTCCTAAAACTAAAAGTAAGAGGAAGAAGGAGGGAGAGGAGAAAATTTACACATTCAATAGTAAGACCATCATATCACCTCATTTTCTCTATCAGATAAACCCATTATGAATTCTTTATTATAATGCTGTTTTATTTATTATTTTTATTATAATGTAATTTTTGATGTCACATAATGATATAAATTGATCACCAAAAATATGTCCCTTTTATTGATACATCAAAATTATCTCTCCCATATCTTATTCTAATACCTTGTTAGAGCCAGTGACTATAATAAGGTAGAAATAATATTCTTACTTCTAATTGTTGAATTGAAATGAATATTTTATCATCAGATATAAAAACAATGATAATAGTTGATTGATTATTGTAGCCCAGGCACTGAGCAGAGTGTTTTACTTATGTTTCTTATGAACTTGTAGGAACTATTTGAGGTGAAATCTGGGGCATAAAATAGTATATTACACAAAACCATTGAATTACAAATAACAGTGAGATTTGAAATAGACCTTCTGCCTTTAGTGCTCATGCACATAAGCCCTTATGTTAGCTTAAGGAATTATTTATGTTTATAAGCCCATTATAAATACTTTGAAATTCCAAAAGTATAGATATATTTTTCTGATTTTTCACTTACTATGAATATAAGAAACAGTAATGTAGTAATTATGACTAATAATGTGGGTATTTTATGGATATATTGAACCAAAGAAGCAATGGTTATTTCCCACAGAAAACGATCTGCTTCTCAGTTGGTTTACAAAGGCTTGGGCAGAGCAGAGACCACTGTGAGAAGCTTTTAAGCATTCTAATGTATTATTTAAATAATATTATGTCATTTGCATTGTTACATCTTCTGTGACTTTTAAGAAAATAATGGCAATCAAAATATCCAAAAGAAGAATATAGATGCATATATATGGTCTCTTCACTAAAATGATGACAATTTAATGAAATTAGAGAAATACACAAGCAAGGGTTTTGTATAAAAACAGGTGCTCTCCCCATTCCTCATTAATTATAGTTATTTCACGCAAATATTCTAATTCATTTTATAAATATTTTAGAATGGATAGGAATTTTTCAGAGCAGTTTATATTTGTATGTTGCTTGGAAAGATAAAAGTCATTATTTTGATTTTTTTTTTCATGATACAACACACTAAATCCTACCTGGTGGTGTGCAGATGTTTTTAAAAAGTATCTGTGGGTACTTAATCTACAACTAGGGGTATATTTAAATACTTCACAAGTATTGTGCTGTAAGTCTGGCACAGACTGGGCTTTGAAGTACAAGACTACACCTAGCAAATGATTCAGTATATGCCAAGATAATTTTGAGGAAGTAAATCATAACAAGTCATATACTTTCCTACCATCTCTTGTTTCTGTGGTGCCTTTATCTAATGTGATATAAAGATCCATCCCACTTCTGTTCTACTTCTAACTGTTCTCTCTTGTGATTAATGGCATACTTGGATAAAACTACTGACTTGGGAAGGTAGGAGGAAGTGCCACTCTGTATAAAGTATGCAGTCATTTTTGTACAAGTGAGAACATTTTACTCTCCTCACCATAGGCTTTAAAGCTATGAATACTGAAGGCATTTCTGTAATATATGTGCTTCTTAACAGCATCTCGCTTTAGCCATAGTGAACAATTTTCCTTCATCTAACTCAGGGAAATTAGTTTATGAAGGATGTGAATGACTTCTTACACACACCAAGAAGGACAGAGAGGGGGTAACTAGCAGTTAGTAACAGGAAATGATACAGTTAGGAGGAAAAAATGAGTGATGTATATGAGGATGACCACTTTCCTCATCCTTTGACAAATATTCAAAAGGCTTGCTGTGTTTTATATTAGTGTCTATGTAATGGGATTTAAAATACTTAATGATTCATAACTATTTTGCCTTACTTTGTAAAGCACCTCTGCATAAAGTATCACAAATAATCCTCACAATTATTCTAGGTACCCCTATATTTTATAAACAAAGATGTTTAAGTCATTAGGTAGATATCCATAAGTTATGTCCAATATTTCATATACTGGGTTGAGGGTTTCCTTCCCTGCCCTATTCTCATTTTAAAACACTCAATGGAATAAACTATAAGTGGATATGAATTACTTTACCAATCCCTGAATATCATAACCTTTCAAAAATATCTCTTCCATTTGAGAAATAATTAATCAGAATTAATGAGCATGAAAATAAAATCCCTGAGGCTGAAGTCTCATAGGAGGATAAGTGGACGTTCACTGCCTGATTTTGTAAAGATTCTCCCAATTCTTTGGTCCAACGCTAGCAGAGCCTTTCTTTAATAGGTCAGTAGCATTTGTGTATATGTGGAGGCAGTAGGTGAGGTCGCATATCACATACTCTATTTGTTCAAGAACTCAGGTAATCCTTGTTTCATTTGACATGGCATACTCTAGCACAGAGTAGCTCTTTCCAGAAGACATAGCTGCTGAAATACATTGTTGATGATAAATAATGTTTTCTTTGAGTGTATATACATGGGAGAATAAAAATAACTTTGGATTATTGGCCTTCTAAGATGTTCGTGAAACTGATTATTCTAGATTTCTAATTGTTGCCATTATTTGGAAATGTATCCAATTTTATTTGTATTTTATCATTGGTTTAATTATTTTGTAAGTAATTTTTAGTTTTTCTTTGGAAGTTCAGAAGAATTTTCTTTTTTTTTTTAATTTTTTTTTCAACGTTGGTTTTTTGTTTTGTTTTGTTTTGTTTTGTTTTTGGGACAGAGAGAGACAGAGCATGAACGGGGGAGGGGCAGAAAGAGAGGGAGACACAGAATCGGAAACAGGCTCCAGGCTCTGAGCCATCAGCCCAGAGCCCGACGCAGGGCTCGAACCCACGGACTGCGAGATCGTGACCTGGCTGAAGTCGGACGCTTAACCGACTGCGCCACCCAGGCGCCCCAGAAGAATTTTCTATATTTATGTTGTATTGCCTGAATATTTCTTCATCTGTAATTAAGTTAGGCAGGCCCGTTTCTTCATCTGTAATTTAGTTAAGCAGGCCATGTAGTTTGAAGCTCTATTTTCTGAAATGGGATGTATATTTACCTCTAGACTTCTTTCCAGTATATATAATTCCTTTGCCTGTCACCAAGGAATTGTGCCAATCTCTTGGTAGATACGACATCTTCACCTGAGCAAGTAATTACACACCTACATCCACACACATGCTCAGACACACAGAGACAGACTGATAGATAAATTGATCTAGACTTTTGAGATCACTATGTGATAAAATATATATTTTCCTTTATAGTAACGATTCTCTCATGATTGACTTTTTATTTTGTTTATTTGTTAGTGTGTGTGTGTGTGTATGTGTGTGTGTGTGTGTGTGTGTATATATATATATATATATATATGTTCATGGATGCAAAGTAATACATTTGTTTTGCTTTTACAAATACTGAAATTTTTACCTAAAGTAATGTCCAGTTTTGTTTATATCTTTTAGTCCAAAACCAGCAATATTTCTGAGTCAAGTGATTAAAAGTGTGATAAACTTGATTCATCAGTTTTCCAAAGCACATTGATATGTTTTCTGGCAAATATATCTAGATATATTCCTCTCCAGACACACTGCACATACTTGAACTTAACAACTCCTTAATAGCACTGAATAGCAACATCTTAATGTTTTCCCAAATTGATAATCAACAAATGTACTTAAATTTCTATTTTTATTTAATAATTTTCTGGTGAAGTTGAAAATTCATATATTTTGAAGTATCCATGCATTAAGTCCTACATAAAATAAAATGTTTATATGTATGCTATTTAACTCATATAATTTTAAAGATAGCTCATAAGTTCTATTATGCAAAGAGAAACATTCACTGAGATGAGTATTCACAATTCATATTTATTTCTGTGTTGTAAGAATCCTGTCAAACATAGAATATATTCCTTTAGCTCCCAACATTTTCTTACCATGTATGTAGAAGGTCAGGAAGAGAATAATTAAAATATGCAGCTACCTACCATCTTAAAATAATTTACAGGCCCTTCTAATACTTTTGGAATGGAAAGTATCAGAAGTAAAGGCTCTCAAATTATATGAACAGATAGTTTTTAAGTGAAAATGACCACCAGTAGTACATTTTTGTATCTTACATTTTATTAATATTTTCAGTACCAACATTTTCTCTCTCCTCTTCATTTTCTGAATGGTCACAGGTTTTAAAAACATTTCTAGACCCTTTTGTGATCCACTTGCTACGTGAATGGAAGCTTGAAAGAATTGCTGCTATGACCACCCAAGCTTCTTTCAAATTTCTGAGGACCAGCCTTCCTGTGTAATTCGGTGTTTGATATTCAGATTGTTCTATTCCTACAAGACAACACTTTGATCGCTTTCAGAAAAACTGGTAAGTATAACTGACAAAAAAAGTATGTATTGTCTTAATATTTATGTGTATGCTTAAAAATGTTTTTTCTGAAAATAAATGGTAACTCTCTAGCCCTTAATATTTATGCACTTTAAACATGGATTTTAAATTATTTCCTTATGTAACATCTTTATTTCAGATTTGAAAAGTTCTGGGAAGAAGAGAGGCAAAAATAACTAATAATCTTATTTTAGAAATTACAGTGGAATTTGATGGCATATCAGATTTAATCTTTTCTCTTTTTTTTGTTTCAAGTTTTTATTTAAATTCAGAATAGTTAACATATAGTGTAGTATTGGTTTCAGTGGTAGAATTTAGTGATTTATCACTTACATATAATACCCAGTGCTCATCACAGCAAGTGCCCTCCTTAATACCCATCACTCATTTAGCCCATCCTCAGATATAATCATATATTAGCCCCTCCATAAGAGATGTATTAAATACTGGCATATGACAATGACATTAATGGATATAATGTGAAATCCATTTTTTGTAGTATTTATTGTTCAGAGAATATCTATATCTATTATATTATGCTTTTTAAAGTACATTGTGAGCTTATGTTACACATCTGTACATTTTTAGAGACTTGTTTTTAGGGAAATTGGAACTCCCTCCAATCGCACAATGTGAGATCTCAGCTGCTTTTAAAGGCAATCAAGATGGGTGCCTGGGTGGCTTAGTTAGTTAAGCAACTGACCTCGGCTCAGGTCATGATCTCACAGTTCATGGGTCCAAGCCCCACATCAGGCTCTGTGCTGACAGCTTGGAGCCTGGAGCCTGCTTTGGATTCTGTGTCTCCCTCTCTCTGCCCCTCCCCAACATGTGCTCTCTCTCTCTCTCTCTCTCTCTCTCTCTCAAAAATAAATAAAATGTAAGAAAAAAATTTAAAAAAAATTAAAAAAATAAAGGCAATCAAGAAACTTATATGGTATCATGATGTTAATCAGTAATGAACTTTTGATGTAGAGCACTAATTTTTTGTCTTACAAAAGAAATTTATGGGAGCAAACACATCAATAATTTTGATAGTTAAAATAATAATTAGCTGTTATTACTCTTGCTGATTGGATGGTAATCACAATAAATGAGTCCTCAAATTTTGATTTTCCTAACAAAATAGAATCCATATAATTTTCTCTGTCATAGAAATGGATATATCAAATCTTGGATAAATAATGAGGTATCTCATTTACCAACTGCAACAGCCTCTGTTCGTAAAAGATCACAACAGTGTCTTTCTGTTCACATAGTCTTCTGAAATGTGAACTTGTCTCTCTCTCATCAAGAAGTGGAGTAGTGTGCATCACTCCCTGAATCTGACCAATAAGATAAGGCAGAAGTAATGATGTTGGACCAGTAGTGAGCTCAGTCTTTAAATGGCCTAGTAATTTGCATATTCTACAAACCCTATAGGAAGTGCAATTATCTTGAGACAGACATTCCATTAAGAAAAAAATAAAAAGTAAAAACAAAACAAAACAAACAAATAAAAGCCCAAATTTGGAAATGAGATGAAATACAAAGGAAGAGAACAAAAGTACTAAACGTGTAAGAAATGGATCCACCAGTTCCAGGCACTCCATTTTCTGCCATCTGGACAGGAATTACTAACTGGTCCTTCCACAAAATCATGAACAAATGATTTTTTTTTTAATTTTAAGCCACTAAAACGTGAGTAGTCAGTTATGAAGACACCTAAAACACCCATGCTCACTTGGAAGAAACACAAAACATAATGAAAATATAGGTGATTGAATTCTATAAACAATAGTAGATTACAAGTAAAATTAGACTGTGTAATGTACTTCCGTCAATTATTTAAAAAAATTAACTTATTTTTGAAAGAGAGAGAGAGAGAGAGTAGAGGAAGGGCAGAGAGAGGAGAGAGAGAATTCCAAGCAAGCTTGCTCTGTCAGCTCAGAGCCCAGTGCAAGGCTGGAATTCACAAAGGGCTCCAACTCACGAACCATGAAATCATGACATGAGTTGAAATCAAGAAGAGTCAGATGCTTAACTGACTGAGCCACCCAGGGGCCCCAGCTCAATTATTTATTAACTACTTATTATGGTTTTCTTTTCAAGAACCATCCTTTCCCAACTGAGGGTGTCAACTTTATCGCTGTCCTAAAGTCCTTTTCGTAGGTAAATGACACGGGATAGTCAATAATACAATCAATGCTACAGTGATTGTATTAAAGGTTATACAGAGCTAGATAATAAGAATCCTTTTTGTGAGATTTTCATTGATTCTAGGAATGAGGAAATTTATCTTTTTGAAATGGATATTACTGAGGACCAGGTGATCCTTGGGTTGCCAGTGGATATTAAGGCCAACATGTGGAAAAGGCCTGTCTAAGAATTAATTTTAAAAATATATAAATCAAAGTGAATCAAAGTGAACAGAAAAAGACAGACAACTGATGACATCTTTTGAACTCCAGGGCCCAGTCATGCCTTAAGCAAGAGCTTTCCCTTTCATTTCACAGATATGTTAGCAGCAAGATATGTTTTTTCCTTGAACTACTTAGATTTGGTTTTCTGTTACTGAAACTCCACATCCTGACTAACCAATATGGAATGTTGTGGGATCTTGGAGATGGAAAGGATTTATAACAGAGATCCTGCCTATCATGAATTTAGTATGAAGTTAATTTTGGATTGGAAATAGCCTCAATATTCACTTAAAAAGCAATTGTTGAGCATTTATTGTGTGCAAAATGTGTGTATTAGACATATAGTGGTACACATACATGTCCTTCTACCATATATGTTCTTAAGAAACTAACAATAAGTTGAGACATTTTATGTTTTTAGGTACTAAAAAATTTATGGCTTCCAATTTGAGATTTTGGGGATAAAACAGAGCCATTTACTACCAGGAGTTCCCATGGGAGCATATAGTTGTTAAACACTGGGAAATAAATTAGAAGAACCCTTTCCTCATCCTCTCCTTGTGTCTAGTCTATTTTTTTTCCCTTTTCTGAGATGACCTCATAGGGCACAAGTCTAAAGAGATTAATGTGTCCACACAACACTGGAGTTGTTCAAGAGCATACAGCAGTATTGTAAGAAAAAACATTCCCAAACTATTATTTTCAAATAGTTCCTTAGCTTGAGTTGGAGGACGCACATAGATGACATCCACATGAGGTGTTATTTCACATATGCCATCGCACCCAGCAGAAAGATGTTCTAGCACAGGACACCTCCATCCTGGAGTGAGCTGCATTATTTCTTCCACTGATTAGTTTTTTATGTACTTAGCAATACATAGTTTTCCCAGCTGAGTCAGTCCTCTCAATACCTTAGGCATTTTATTAATTTTCTCTTCATTTTGTTTTATTAATTTTCTCTTCTTGAAGAAATATCACTTTGAACTCTGAGCCTTTTGACTTGCTCCAATCTGGGACTAATGTCCCTTCTGGGCTCATTGCATATCTGGCATGTTAAGAATACCCTTAATAAAAACTGCAATAATAATAGCACATGCATCTAGTAATTGCTATTTCTAGGCATTTCACTAAATATTTTACCTTTGATAGTTCAATTATGTTTATTTTTAAAAGTTTTATACATGAGGGTTTGAGATAAATACAGAAAAACTGATTTGCCCAAGATCATACAGCTAACAAGTGACCAGGGCGGGATTGTAACAAAGTAATCTGTCTCTAGAGTCCTTGGGAGGTCTGAAAATGACTTTCTTTAAATGCTATTTATTTTTGAGAGAGAGAGACAGAGTGCAAGCAGGGGAGGGACAGAGAGAGAGAGGAAGACACAGGCTCCAGGCTCTGAGCTGTCAGCACAGATAGCGGGTTTCAAACTCATGAACCGCAAGATCATGACCTGAGCTGAAGTTGCCAACTGAGCCACCCAGGTGCCCCTAAAACCGATTTTTTAATGATAGTTTCAGAAGGTATAAAATTTTATTGAAAATTATTGCCTAATCATTTCTCTTCTCTCTAGCTCTTTGAGAAATCTGATAGACTTATCTGCAGCCTGTGTTGTGTGGGCAGCTGGGACTTCTTCCAGTCAACATAATCTCTGCTATAATCTGTGTCATTGACTAGTTGAACTCTCTAAATATATCTCTTCTTAAATACCTCCATCAGGTCAATTTCCTCACTCTCGTTGGGAATACAGTCCAGCGAATCTCTGGGTATCAGCTTGTGCGTCCAGTCCTGCTGTTTTACATAGGATTGATCGTTTTTCTCTGTCAGATGTACCTCTTTTACCATATAACAATATTTGACAGCCTTTGTCTGAGATTTCCTACTGTGTATGTTCCCCTCAGAATTCTTCAAATAATATTCATTACATTTCTGTCCATTTTTCAGCCCTTACTCATAAATACTGATTCAAAATTACAGATATCTAATAGCTTCTATCAGTGCATTTTGTTCTGATATTTCTCTATAACCAGACTGATGGCATATTCTCTTTCTCTTTGTACCTTTATATGTTTCTCCATCCATTCATGTATTCACTAAGATAACTTCTCTGTATCTTATTCTTAAATTTGAGTCCACGGTGACTTCTTATTTCTTGAGATTCAGATTCATATTCCCAAACTATATCCACATCAAGGAAGTAAACACATAATCAAGCACACAAACATACTCAAAAACAGCCTATCCTCATAATTCCTATCCTGAAGTACATTCTCTCTGTAGGTATTCAGGTATTCAGTATTGTTATTCTGGATTCAAACTCCAGAGTCATTGCTTCTCTTCCTTCTTATTTTTACTTATTTGATTAGTTACAAATTGTATTGATGCTATCTGAGCAAAGCCTTTCTGAATCCCTTTATTTCAATTGCAGTTAGCTCTTTTATTTCGTAACAGATTCTATCTCCCTCCTACCATATATATCCTTCCCCTAGACAGCATGCACATTATTCTGCAAAGGAGGATTTTGAACATTCTCAAAGATATTCTACTTCTTTTATTTTAGATAATAAATTGTCATTTTATTTAGAAAACTATGTAAATTATAGGCAAAACAAATATATTTTTAGAATTATATTTTACATACATAATTATATATTATATAATATTATATATATACTAAGATAAATAGTGTCATATAGAGAGTTTTAGACATGTCTTTCTTTTTTCCTCCAGTGAGCTCTTTTTTATAAATTTTTTAAATGAATTTAGATTCCTGGGAAAAGAGAGAATCCTAACTATTGTTAAATGAAACTTTAAGTACCTCATCAGTCAACTCTCAACATTAATTAGCAGTCATCAACAGGGAACTTCATCTTTTCTCTTCCTCAGATATATTTGTATTTTATTCATATATATTCTAAATTTTATTTCAAAATAGGAATCTGAAATATAAGAATAAAGTTATCTTAAGATGAGTTAATAAGTTTATTCATTAAATGATAATCAAATTTGATAAAAGTTATAAATTGTTCATTTTTTTCTATTAAAGCTTGTAGGAAAAATTGTAAAAGTAAATATACATCTAGGTGCCTCCCAACTGACTCTAGTTAAGCAGAATGAAGGGTGTAAAATCTATGGCAATGTTAACAAAAATCATCATGAATTCTATATCCCTCAATATTTGATGTTTTGAAGGATAAAAGGAAAACAAAATGTTTATAAAATAAGATTTCTTTATTCCTTAATTTCTCTTTCTGTTGCTTCATTATTGGTGTATAGAAATGCAACAGATTTCTTTGTGTTGATTCTGTATCCCACAACTTTACTGAATTCATCAATCAGTTCTAGTAGTTTTTTGTGGGATCTTTCAGATTTCCTACATAGAGTACTATGTTATCTGCAAATAGTGAGAGCTGTATTTCTTCCTTGCCAATTTGGATGCCTTTTGTTTATTTTTATTGACTGTTTACTGTGGCTGAAACTTCCAGTATTGTGTTAAATAACAATGCTAAGTTGCACAATTTATTATTTTACATTTATGCTTAAAATTAATAAAAAATTTCATTGTTAGAACATACTGTTTAAAGTTCTAGAATCTTAGTGGCCCCTGGATGGCTCAGTCTGTTAGGCGTCCAACTTCAGCTCAGGTCATGATCTCACGGTTTGTGGGTTTGAGCCCCATGTCAGGCTCTGTGCTGATGGCTCAGAGCCTGGAGCCTGCTTTGGACTCTGTGTCTCCCTCTCTCTCTGCCCCTCCCCCACTCACGCTCTGTCTGTCTCTATCAAAAATGAATAAACGTTAAACAAATTTTTTTTAATTAAATAAAAAAAAATAAAGTTCTAGAATCTTAGTAACATTTGGCTCAACTAAATATTTGTTAAAGTTTAACAAAATTCAAAGATACTATGAAAATATAAACCTTTTTTTCACTGTTGATTATAGAGTTTATTTTACACATACCTAATAGCCATGCTTAATTAAAAAGTTAAAATTATATTTTATTGATATGTAAAGTTATAATATTATATTTTATTATTTATGTTTTGCTTTACAATTATTTAATAAATCTTTTATTAATGTGGCCAGCATACTATGGAGACTGAAGAGTGAACTGCCCTTATGTTAAGTGAGGGAGAACTTCTGTTTGTCTCCAACCCAGGTACACTTTGATAAGGACCTAGTACCACTTTAAATTAAGTAGTAAGATGGGAGGATACAGATTTTATATGTGAGCAACAGCTCTTGATGCCTTATATAAGAAGAAATTATTACTTCTTTACTTTTCAAAAGATTTTCTCTGATTTACATGTTTTTAGAAAGACCGCACGTCTTTCTAAAAGGATATATGTAAGGATATATATAAGTTATATATCCTTACAATTTTTGCATATGTCTTTGATTATATTTAATGTCAATGTATGTTTACTTTCAGTCATGTTGGCCCTTTGATGCAGGGCAATGTGAAATTATTTTTATCTACTCACACTTTATAAACCTCAAAATATTTAGTACAAAGATAAGTCTAATATGTAATTGTTACTGGAATTTCAAAATTCATTGACTTCTTAAGCAGGAGAAACTTAAAAAAGAAAAGTCTCTTCTTTGTTTTATCTTTAGCTTAAAGTTTTATCTATTGCTGCCATAATTACTAAAATTCTTTGAACTGAGTCTCTGTTTTTCCCTCCTTCTTCTCTTATCTCTATCCCCAAAGCCATTTGATTAAAATTTCAAGTCTCTTAACAGCACTCTTTCTTCCTGAATAATGCCCACATGCTTATAGGCATTCCTATGGGGTTTTGTTCAATTAAAAATATCATATGAGATATAGCAAATTCAGAAATAATATTCAGAACATCTATTCCTAATTATCAGAAAATGTTCTAAAAACAGCACATTTGTACTTGGGACAAGTATAAATCTAATATGTTAATGTTATATGGGACATGGTAGGCATTCATAAAGGATCACATAACATTTAAAATTGGCATTTCAAATTTACTTTGCAACTGTTTAGCTTTTAGGGGACTGAACTGAGTTCAGAATAACAATGCATAGGGAATAGAAACTGATGTGTGAAATGATTATTAATAGAATGTCTTAGTGCCTTATAAAAATGGTGACCTTGAAATCAAGTAGAAATTTGAGAAGTTAAAATTTATTTTGTGCAGGGAAGTATTTAAAACTGAAATAATTAACTGAGGTTGGAGTCAAGGAGCACAAGTTTTTTGTTTGTTTGTTTGTTTGTTTGTTTTTTCTTTTCTTTAAATTTGGGGTGGAAAATGTATGACTGTAAAGAATTTATGTAGTCCGTTCTATCCTGACCCAAAGGACTCTACTCAAAGGATTAATTGTGGTCTTTTCCACTAATTGAGATTTAGTCTGACTTTGTTCTAATAAATTAGCCTCTGTTGTGCATCATTTTAAATGCTCCAGTGAACACACACATTTTCCAATTTCAAATGAATCCAATTGATGTATTGCCATGAATGCACCCTGATGCTGTATTTCAATATTTTGCAGAGGTTCATCTTAGCTCCCTGTTAAAGAAAGTTTCGAGAAAGAGGATTAAAAAATTTACTCCATATTGTTGTGGATTAATACATCTTTTAAAATATTAATTCCATATTTGTAACTCAGAGTGTTTTAACCCAAAATGCATGAAAGCAGATATAAAGGCAATTAAAAGAACAGACTGCATTACTTGACATATAAAAAAACTTCAGAAATTATAGTCACTTTAGATTCATACCACAGGTGATTTGGAAAAAAAAAAGTCTTCTTCTAGTCCTTTGAAAGACTGTAGGTGGCAAAATGATGTAGGTATTAGTATTTAAGCATGAATTTGAAAAATTGAAAATTCTCTCATGATTTTCTATTGTATAAACAAAACACAGTCTTTAAAGCAATATCTCCAATAATTATTTCAATTAATTTCTTTTATTATTATATTTAATATCCATCTACTTTTAATGATGTTTATTTGTAAATTATTTTATTTACTTATAGATGAATATTTGGAAAATAGAGCTCATTACACCTTCATAGATTTTTTTCACACACAGAAAAACATAAAAAGGGGAAATACTGAAATATTAGCCTGTCCCTTATACATTTAGAGTAGTCCAGATTGCCCCCATGTTAATGTCAAAAATAACATATCATATCAATTCTTTTATGACCTGAATCCTGGGTGGTTTTTTTTTTGTTTTTTCTTTGTTTTTGTTGTTATTGTTTTGTTACAGTGGCAGCCACATTTGTAATTTCAACACTATTTCTCACTTCAGGACAGATGGACATTCATTTCTACCTGAAATTATCTTTCTTACCTACACCATTTCCCATCATCTGGTTAGATACTATATGTCCATTATGATTCAGTTTCAAATTTCTCTTTTGTCCTCTCAAAACACCTATGAATTCCCAGGTTAGTGGGTACATCACATTGTACTTTTAGTAACATTCTCAGCTGCTAACGCAATATTTGGAGTACAGTAGGAATGTAGTATACAACTGTATTTCATTGGGAGCTCAAAGCAATAATTGTACACAACCAAATACACATTCTTTGTGTATTTAGGAAAGACAGAGATTAGTTTGAAGTGGTACAAGTTTTTAGTGAGGTTTTTTAGAGTGGAATGTAGATCAGGAAAATGATAAATGAGTGAACTTCAGATATTTAGATAGAGAGGACAAAAACAATTTTACAGAAGGACTGGATTGAGGGAAGCTTTAAAATTTTAAATTATTACAATCTACTTTGAAATCATAAGTGAAGAAGATGTGGGAGCTCAATGCACTGTGAGAGGTATGGATTTGATCTTACCAGGGATTCCAACTGGGACATTTTATTTTATTTTTTTAATTAATGTTTATTTTTGAGAGAGAATGAAAGAGAGAGAGAGAGAGAGAGACATAGAGAGAGGAAGCACAGAATCCAAAGCAGGCTCCAGGCTCTGAGCTGTCAGCATAGAACCCAGTGCAGAACTCAAACCTAAGAACTGTGAGATTATAACCTGAGCCAAAGTGGCATGCTTAACCAACTGAGCCACCCAGGTGCCCCTCAACTAGGACATTGTAGATCTACCACTAGATCCTCAGGCCCAATGACTGCATTTAAAGACACTGTTATAGCTCAGTAAAGCTGGAAAAATAAAATAAAATAAGAAAGAAAGAGAGAGAGAGAGAGAGAGAGAGAGAGAGAGAGAGAGAGAAAGAAAAGAAAGAGAAAGAAAGGAAAAGAAAAGAAAAAAGAAAAAGCAAGAAAAGAAAATAAGAAAGGAAAGACATGGTTGAAAACTCTAGAAAGGCACATAAGGCATATCAGCATGATGAAATTCCACCATCCTGATGATGGTGTCCAGAATGGACTCTATTGACCATCTTCTACCTATTTCGCTCCGGGCCCCATTTATGCCATTCACACTTTTAAAAATTATTGAAGACTCAAGAATGGTTTTTTGATGTGATTTATACCTCTCTGGATTTAGAAATTAGAAATTAGACAATTTAAAATATGCATTGATTTAAAAATAATGAAAATAAACTCACGCTAACATAAATAACATATTTTTAAATAAAATGCAACTATAATTTCAAAAACATAAGAAAACTTAGTAGGTATGTGACATTGTTTGCATATTTGGAATTTCTTTAATGAATAGCTTAATAGTAGACTGCTAAACTCTCCTATTGCCTTCTGCATCAAATCTGTTGCCAAATGTTTTGGGTGAAGTCTATAAAGAAAATTCTGTCCTACACAGATGTGTAGTTGGAAAAGAGAAGACCTCAAGGACTTCAGGCATCCTCAGATCACATGTCCATGACCATTGGATTAAAGAGAATGTGGAAACCTACTCATTATGAGACTATTATAGCATTCGAACTATTAGGTAAAAGTGTAAATGGTTTCATCCAGTCGCTTAACATGCAAATCAATATTTTTAACTTGCCTAGGACTTATTCTTAAATGAAGACACTTTTTACTCCCTAATGTGTCCCCTGGTATATAACTGCTCATTCATTAAACAAGTTTCATGCCACTACAAGGATTTGAACCAATATCCTTAAACAAGTTCTAGAAAAGTAGTAGAATGTGTTTTATGCAGTTCGACGCTTGCTTTTGTAACACGACAGAGACAACATAACAGAGATCAGAGGAACTTTTACTTCATCATCATTAGAGTACTCATACGTGTTCTGGGATTGCACACTCAGACACAGCTGAGCACTGTCACAGTGACACAATATAAATCTATGTGGTAGGTAATAATACAGAAGCATTTGCTTCTGTTACTGCATACCTTCCCTACTTCCAGTGGGCCTAATCTTTTTCAAACATCTGCTTCCCCTTGTCCATCAAATTCTTAATAATAATAATGTTTATTATTTATTTAATTGTGTCTCATTAGCACCTAATTAAATATGCAGTGTCATCCAGAGGTTTTATTTCTTAGGCAAAGATGGATCATATCTGTTGACTTAGCATCTCTCTTGTGACATTCAGTCAATCCATCACTGTGCAATACTGAATTTATCTTTGAGTAACTTGTAGGGAATAAATCCTTTATGTTTTCAGAAGTAGCTATTTTAACTCCAAATGTCTATAACTCAACCTTTCTACTTACACTTGTCTACTACTGCCACTACCTACTATAGATGTATAATGTATAACAGGATGGACTTCAAAGAAGACACAAAACATTCACACATGTCCAAAGTATCCACATGGAAATAACCAAATAAGCCATAATAAAAAAATATAATGAATAAGTAATGTGAATGAGTTTTTATAAAAGGAAAAATGTCATTTTTTCTCAATACCATAACAATATTGTTTCCATTTGACTTCTCTTGAACAATCTATGTCCTTCCTTCAAATGTGTCCTATTAGCCACATATTTTATCAGCTCTCAATATGTTCTTTCAGAATTCTACTTTCTATCAGATGATATTGCTGTTTCATTGCTTTAACCTTTGTTTTTGTGCAGATGCTTCCTGAATTTGTCTTTATAATTCCTCACCACAAATCTGACCAGGAACATGATCAGAGATTTTCACTTTGGAATCTGGCTCGCATCCAAACTTTGCTTTGTATTCCTATCACTAGCATTTAGATCATGGACTCTGTATGTCTTGCCTTAACTATTTCAACAGTATCCAGACCGTTATTTTTATTATCCTACTGAACAGTTCTCAATACATTCAAGCTCTCACCATTTTATCTTCCGTGAAACAAAGATGCATTTTGCCAGTATACTGTTCAAATTCCTTAACATGGCACATAGACTAACATCCAGACCCATGAATGTTAAAATTTGGGGATATCCATTCCTTTCCCACTATTGCTCTTCTTTTAAAATTCCTGTTCAATAAAACAAAAAGCTAGAAGAAAACAAATTGAAATTTGCTAAAGCAATTAAGGAGTATGCCAGAGCAAGGAGAGGGGGAGTTATGATCGGCTGCTTTGCAGATAATTTAGGAGTTTAAAGGAAAGTTGCTCCTAACATTTGGTAGTGGATGAGATGAAAGGGGCAGAGAGACAGTTTGGTTCCATACAGATGAATATGTATCATTTAGGGAAGCTTCTTCAGCCACTATCAAGGAAGAAAAAAAGTAGCATGCCTAGAAATTTTCAGAGGCTGCAACAGGCAATCCAAACGAACTGACCACACGAGTAACAACCAACAAATAATAGTGGATTCAAACTAACACATTTGAACCTGCGGGCTGTTCTAGTATTTGACTCATGTAGCTTTGCAGAAAGTTGAACCATCTGTTTAATCCTGTATTTGGCCATCACATAACACTATGGCAGGGGACTGAGGGACAGGTGAACTGTCACCCAAATGGAAAGCAGTCTTTGAAAAGTGACTACATGGGTCTACAGTTTCTAATCAAATATTACAAAATGAAAAAGATCTTCAATTGGTCATAGTGATATATTTCTAGATACATCTCCTGACACAAGGAAAACAAAAGAAAAACTATAGGGACTACATCAAAATAAAAAGCTTCTGCACAGCAAAGGAAACAACTAATAAAACTAAAAGACAACCTACAGAATAGAAGAAGATATTTGCAAATGACATACCCAATAAAGAGTTAGTATCCAAAGTATATAAAGAACTGATACAACTCAACACCAAAAAACAAATAATCTAATTAAAAATGGACAGAATACATGAATAGACATATATTCAAAGAAGACATGCACATGGCCAACAGGCATAAGAAAAGATGTTCAACATTACTTATTAGCAGGGAAATGCAAATCAAAACCATAGTGAAATGTTACCTCACACCTTTCATAATGGCCAAAATAAAAAAAAATAAATAAGAAATTACAAGTGCTGGCAAGGACATGAAGAAAAAGGAACCCTCTTGCACTATTGGGGTGAATGTAAACTGGCGCAACTACTGTACAAGGCAGTATGGAAGTTCCTCAAAAACTTAAAAATTGAATTACCCTACAACTGAAAAATAGAACTACCCTACAATCCAGTAATCACACTACTGGGTACTTACCCAAAGAATATGAAAACATTAGTTCAAAGGGATATATGCACCCCTATGTGTATTACAGCATTGTTTACAATAGCCAAACTATGAAAGCAGTCCATGTGTCCATCAACACATGAATAGATAAAGAAGATGTGATATATATAAAGGAATGTTATTCAGCCATAAAAAAGAATGAAATATTGCCATTTGCAACAACATGGATGGATCCAGACAGCATAATGTTAAGCAAAATAAGCCTGTCAGAGATAGACGAATACCATATGATTTCACTCATATGTGGAAGTTAAGAAACCAAAAAGAATGAACAAAGGAAAAAAGAGAGACAAACCAAACAATAGACTCTTAACTGTAGAGAACAAACAGATGGTTATCAGAGGTGAGGTGGGTGGGTGGATGAATGAAATAGGTGAGAGGAATTAAGAGTACACTTATCTTTTTTATTAATTTTTTTCAATATTTATTTTTGAGAGCCAGAGAAAGTCAGAACGTGAGTAGGGAAGGGGCAGAAAGAGAGGGAGACACAGAATCCAAAGCAGGCTGAGCTGTCAGCACAGAGCCCGAGGTGGGGCTCAAACCCACAAACTGTGAGATCATGACCTGTACTGAAGTCGGATGCTTAACTGACTGAGCCACCCAGGCGCCCTAAGAGTACCTTTGTCTTGATGAGCACTGAGTAATATATGGAATTGTTGAATTCCAAATTTATTGTACACATGAAAGTAATATAACACTGTATGTTAACTACACTGGATTTAAAATTAAAAAAATAAAATTTAAATTTAATAAAAAAATAAGCTGAACTCCTAGAAACAAAGAATGGTTGTTTGCCAAGGTTTTGGAAGTATGGGAAATGAGAAGACATTGATCAAAAGGTAGAAACTTCCAGTTATAAGAGGAATAAGTTCTGGAGATTTAATGTATATATAGTATGGTGACTATAGTAAATAATACTGTATTGTATAGTTGAAAGTTGCTGAGAGCATTGATCTTAAATATTATCACCATAACAACAAACATGGTAATAATGTGAGGTAAAAGACTTGTTAATTAACCTTATTGTGGTAATCCCTTACCAATATACACATGCATCAAATCATCACATTGTGCCCCTAAACTTACACATTGTCATATGTCAGTTCTATCTCAGTAAAGCTGATCGGGGTGGGAAAGAAAGCTCTTCAACTGGCAGAAAAAATTGAATCTACATTAAATCTTTTAATAAAACATATAAATTTTATTATGGTCATTATTTACCCAATCTAGTGTAGATATTTTTGCATCACTACAAAAATATACACATACACACACACACACACACACACACACACAATAAGTTTGATCAGAGGGTTTTTTGGGGCACCTTGGTGGCGCAGTCAGTTGAGCGTCCGACTTCAGCCAGGTCACGATCTCGCGGTCCGTGAGTTCGAGCCCCGCATCGGGCTCTGGGCTGATGGCTCAGAGCCTGGAGCCTGTTTCCGATTCTGTGTCTCCCTCTCTCTCTGCCCCTCCCCCGTTCATGCTCTGTCTCTCTCTGTCCCAAAAATAAATAAACGTTGAAAAAAAAAATTAAAAAAAAAAGTTTGATCAGAGGGTTTTAAAACTAAGGATGATATGTATCATACGTACGTTATGTAACCTTCCTAAAGTCTGTAAAGATAAAAGTAAATCTGAAATATATGTGGCCATAAAAGATTTGGATAAGCCATGGTGGGATGGTGGGTCTGTATAGTTGGTTATAAAAGAGAAGGACTCGGGGCGCCTGGGTGGCGCAGTCAGTTAAGCGTCCGACTTCAGCCAGGTCACGATCTCGCGCTCCGTGAGTTCCAGCCCCGCGTCAGGCTCTGGGCTGATGGCTCAGAGCCTGGAGCCTGTTTCTGATTCTGTGTCTCCCTCTCTCTCTCTGCCCCTCCCCCGTTCATGCTCTGTCTCTCTCTGTCCCAAAAATAAATAAACGTTGAAAAAAAATTAAAAAAAAAAAAAAGAGAAGGACTCCATGAAACTCCAGAATCAAACAAGGAAATAGACCTTTCCTTTAACCTCATCATTCATAGGAATGAGTTAATTTGAGCAAAGCATAATCGTGAGGGAATGTTAAACAGGAAGAATTATTTTCTTTATGAAATTACATGTTTCCATCTTAAAATCCAAACGGGGAGAACAAAATTGATCTATATATATTTTCTGGTTTGTGAGGCATGTATGACTGTAAATGATTATACTAATAGGTATTAAAGTCTATCCATTTTCCTTATTATCAAGAAAAGATCCAGCTTTGTTTTACTTTTACATTCAGGTAAGACATGCTTTTACTGTTGCTAATGTTTGTTTTTTCTTTAAAATTTCCCAGGGCAAAATACATAATACATATAATGAGTTAGAAATGATCGTTATTCATTTATAGCCTCTCCAGTTAGAGTGAAATATTGTCGTTTTTAGGTCATTGTATAATGGTGTTTCTGGCATACGTGGATTGAATAAAGTAACTTTCAGTGCCAAGGTTAATGTATCAACTTCAGGTAGTTGCTTTGTTGAATTTTGTTAAATATTCTTGAGCTCCTCTAACCCTCTGAGACAGACTGAAATGAAAAGGAATTTAATTAGAGTGTGCTGGGAATGTAATAAGATACATTAAGTTTTTATTAAGAAAACTGGTACTGAACCACAGTGTTATTGGTCCTGAAATTATCCTTCTAGATAAACAAAATACACATATGTGTAGATAAGGAGAGTGGATGTAAAGGGAGCTTATCAAAGAGTACTAATTCAATGAAAGTTTACATCATAAGGTAATTTTGAAAAAAAAAGAATTTTCTCATACTGTGTAAAATTCAGAAATAAAGTTCCTGTTTAATTTTGGAATCCCTGTACAAGAGCAGTTATGCTGTACCGTTTTAGTCATTGGAATTCAGTACTTCTGTGATTAATTTCAAAAGCACATTGGTCCAGGATTATTATTAGGTTGGTCTGGTAATGCAAAATCTGTCAAGAAGGCCTTGAAGTGGAAATCACACAGATGCATACAAAGTTCTAGTTTAAAATACCTTTAACTCAAGGATTTAGCTATTTTCGTTTCATCTGGTGAAGGAAGCTCAAATTAACACAATTAATTCAAATGGCCCATATTTTTAGAAGTGTGTAATATATTCTGGGGAATAAAAACACTGATACTTCCCCAAATAGCTCAAATTAATAGATGTCTGTTTCGTCTAAGGAGCTAATATGAATTAAATAATTATTAATATTATATTAATAGCAAATTAATAAAATTGGATATAAGAACATACAAAATGAGATAAATAAATCTCATAAATAGCAAACGTGTTTTCCAGAATTTTGAAGTCTGACTAGAACAGAGAAGACTTCTTTTTCTTCCCCCTATGCCTCATCAGGTCCACAAACACTATTTACATTATTTTTATATCTTTTTTTTTATGTTTATTTATATTTGAGAGAGAGGGAGACAGAACACAAGCAGGGAAGGGGCATAGAGAAAGTGGAACACAGAATCCAAAGCAGGCTCCAGGCTCTGAGCTATTAGCACAGAGCCTGACGCGGGGCTCGAATCCACGAACCATAAGATCATGACCTGAGCCAAGATCAGATGCTTAACCAACTGAGCCAACCAGGTGCCCCTACATTATTTTGATATCAAATAGTCATGTGTGACTATCTCATGTATTTCGGTTAAAATTTATATAAATCTCCAATTCAATTAACCCATCATCACAATATTTTCTCTGATTTATTTACTTTAATATAATCTATTATTTAAATTATATGAGTAATTATCTAATCTTGTGTTTAGTTTAGTGCATGCAACTACAATGTCATAAAATAACCATGATAATTTATTATCATTTTGACTATCTCAGTCATCCACTATTAAAAATCAATCACTTAGAATATTTTATATAGATTTTTCACTTTTAGTATGATAAAATTTCATCTTTTTAAATTTTCATTTATTTTTGAGAGAAAGAAAAAGAGAGGGAGAGTGTGTGCATAGGGGAGGGGCAGACAGAGGATGGGGAGAGAGGATCTGAAGCAGGCTCTGTGCTCAGAGCAGAGAGCCCCATGCGGTGCTTGAACTCACCAAGCATGAGACCATGATCTGAGCCGAAGTCAGACAGTTAACTGACTGAGCCACCCAGGTGCCAGAAATTTCATCTTTTAAACTAGAACTCCATAAAAAGCACTACTTCTTCATGTGTTTTTCTCATAATCAGTAAGTTTATTTCCTCAAAAATATTATAAATAAGTCTGACTTAACGATGTTTCAACTTCAATTTTTGATAGTGCAAAAGCAATGAGCACGCAGTAGAAACTGCACTATGAGTTTTGAATTTTGTCCTTTTCCCAGGCTGGGGCATGCAGTAGATGCTCTCACATGATGCTGGGCAGAGGCGGCCAGCCGTAGCTCCCTCCCAGTCAGCCGTGCCACCGTGAGGGTCGACAACTGATACACTTAACAACCACGCTTAACAACCACAGCATTCTATTTTTCACTTTCAGTTCGGTATTTAGTAAATTACATGAGATCTCCAGCACTGTATTAGAAAATAGGCTTTGTGTTAGAGCGTTTTGCCCAAATACAGGCTAATGAAAGTGTTGTGAGCATGTGTCAGGTAGGCTAGGCTAAGCTGTGATGGTCCATGGGTTAGATGAATTCAGTGCATTTTCCACAAAATGATATTTTGAACTACAGTGAGTTTTTCAGGACATACCCCATCATAAGTTGAGAAAGATCTGTAGTTCTTCTCAAAGTTTGTTTTAAAATGACAAATATATTTTGTTAAAACTAAATGAATTCTAAAACATATTTAGTGTAAACCTGTGCAAGTTTCAAATCTGTTTACCCTCCAAGAATTGTAAGCTCTTTGATCAATAAGCATCACTTTCAGTGCTTATATTTAAGGAGACCTATTCTGTGAGCCAGGAAGAGAGCCTTGCCAGGAACTGAAGCTACACGTACTTTGTTTTCAGACCTACAGCCTCTAGAACTGTGAGAAATACGCATCTGTTGTCTAAGCTACCCAGTTTATGGTATCTTGTTATGGCAGCCTGAGCTGACTAATACATCTGCCAACATCATAATATCACCTCAAAATGAATTACTAGTCAAAATAATATGTAATGTAAATTCTGGACCCAAGGCAAGTTTTCTCTTTTCTGTTTAGAGTAGTAGAAATATACATAATGTAGCCAGTTCTTCGTGACTTTAACTTTACATTTTTCATTAGTCACAACATTAGCAGCTGTGTTTCTCCTTGTTAAAGGATCCTAGAAATAAATGCAGGTGTTCCAGGAGACAAATGCAAATGCTATCAGCTTCCCCATTTTTTAATCCACTGAGTGTTTAATTATGGAATGCTGTCTTTAAGTTTTATTTATGTTAATAGAACACCTTACAAAATAGATGAAGAGCAAGAGTTAAAATTTCAGAAAAGTTCATGAATTATTCTTATCATCAATCACGTCACTGTTGACAAATGCTCCATATGTTCACGTCTCATGCTTTCCTTGATTTTTAATGTGCTTTGAATATCAGTGCTTGACTAAACCATGTCTAAATTTTAAAAGGAAAATAGTAAGCTAATATGTAACTTTAAATGTTAATTTACCTTTCCTATCTGTTACAAAATCCTGATCTATATCCGTCGCTGTATTTACTTACATATGCATCTTACTTACTCAAATTAAATGGGAACAATGAAAGGCCGTGTGGCTAGGGTCCATGTCTTATACCATTTTCTGATTTTAACAACAACTAAAGGTCAACATTTCAAGAGATGTTTTGAAATAGTGTACAAAATTTTATAAATAAGAGTTATTCATAAAATATTCTGTAATTCTGCCTCTGCCTTTCACCAAGTGGCTGTGACTTGAAAGTCTTGGATACTTTGTGTGCACCGATAGAAAATAACTTCAGGCAAGTTACTTAGACTCACTGTGCTTTATTCCATCATTTAAAAGAATGATGTTAAAGGTACCTATCTCATTTTTGTTGGAGGGATTACAGGTTTTTTAACTGCAAAACATAGTGCTAGATATAGTAGTGCTATATAAGTACTAGCTACTATTTTCCTAATTATTATTATCATTATTAATGTTAATATTAACTTATTTTATCATTTATGGAAATCTGAGTTCATGCTATGTGGCTTCTGCAAACATCCGCTGAACACAGAGGGATATATAACAAACCCAGCCAAATGAGCCTGGTCAGCAATTCTCAGTGGCTCCAAGTTCCAATCATTGTGATTCAGTCCTCCTGATCCATCTCTCATGAGGACTGATTTTAAGTGTATTTATTTTGAGAGAGAGACAGAGAGCATGAACAGGGGACAGAGAAAGAGGAAGAGAGAATCCCAAGCAGGGATCCTAATGTAGGGCTTGAACTCATGAACCATGAGATCATTACCTGAGGTGAAACCAAGAGTTGGAGGCTTAACCAACTGAGCCACCCAGACAGTCCTCTTAGGGACTGATTTATAGAAACACCCCAAGTTATTTTGCTCTTCAGTTTACCTCTTCTCATTCCCTTTAACCCACTCCCCATCACTGTCCTACTTCTCTCTTTTATTCTGTACCGTTCTATAAATTCAGAAGTGAATTTGTAATCTGTGAATTTGTAATCTGCACTGATGAGAGAGTTTACACGCTGCATGGAAAAATTGAGATTTGCCTGAGTCGTTTTTTGAAGCTACTATTTATTTAGAATAGTTTTGCCATGTGGAGTCCTGGGTTTTTATAGTAATTATTTCCAATTCTCCCAAAACTTTTGTAAGAAGTGTGAGAGGGAGCATGCTTGAAAGCACATGGCTTGCCTGGTTTTAGGCAGCTAAAATGTGACAAATATTGTTTCACCTCTGACTTATAGGACTCAAAATTGTATGCTATTTTCAAAAGATTGATAGGATCTGGATATATGAGTGGAGCAGAAATGCACATCTCACACTTTAAAAGCTCTTATTGTGAAGTTTCTAGTAGGAAAATTAAAATACTGGTACAGGGGTCCACAGACTACAGAGTTATCTGTGAACAGAAATTGGGGAGTTTGTAATTTAAGTGGAAAGAGTATAGCTTCATTTTTATTAACCTCAAGGAGACATACATTATTTCTTTCAATCATAAATATAGGAAATAAATAAAAATAGCATATTTTTCAGTAAGAAAACTCATTTTTTTTAATTTTATGTATTTATTTTGAGAGAGACAGAGACATTGTGAGTGGGGGAGGGGCAGAAAGAAAGGGAGAGAGAAGGTCCCAGGGAGGCTCCTTTCTGTCAGTGCAGAACCTGACGTAGGGCTCGAACTCATTAAACTGCAAGATCATGACCTGAGTTAAAACCAAGAGTGGGACACTTAACCAATTGAGCCACCCATGTGCCCTAAGAACTCAAAAATGTTTAATATAATCCTGCAGCTTTTGCAGATATCCCAAGTAATTATTTCTACTGATTACTACTTCAAATTATCATGGTTATTGAATACATTGCTGTATCTTATTTTACCCTGTTAGTAAGGAAGGACATAAATTCTAATTTCTGTGGTTTTATTTTTTATTTATTATTTGATAAGTGAATTTTATATAGTTTGTGTCCTTGCACAGTCACATCTTTTATGTTTTTGAAAATTATAGTGAAAAATGGTCCATTGTCTTCACTAGACTCTCAAAGGGGCTCATGTACAGAGAAATATAAGAATCTCTTTACTAGGATATATGGTACCTGAAAACATGAAATTTTAACAAATATATCCAAAACATGGGGTGATTTTGTTAAGCAAAAACAAGCTTATGACATCCTTGTATTTCACAAGGTAGAGAGAGTAACAAAAATGTAATCATACTATTTACAAATCTAATTTCTAACATCCTACTTATGGGATTGAAATAATGGTACAGGGCTAATATTATAATACAGTGGGTTAACAGATCCCAAGATACAACTAAAATAGATTTCAGGTATTTTTGAGAATATATTCATTAAACACTATCACAGTTTGGGGGTCAAAGGAGAAATGACCTTTGGAAAATACACAGTCATTTGCTGTCATCATGATTTCTATGCCCTGGATGGATATAAAAGGATATGAAATAAAAGCAACAAATAAGACTACATAAGATGTAAAAAAAATGCAATGGAATAGGAATAAAGATGAGAATAATGTCCCTTTATAAAACAAAAGAGAACTTTCATTATACATATGAAATGCTTCTTGACTAACCTGAATAGTAATTTTGCTGAACAGCAGGGCCCAAGACAGAAGACACCACTTGCTGAAAGAAAACCTGGGTAGTGACCAGAAATTTGCTTTCCATCCTATTCAGTCTTGAGGATCTCACTGCCTATGAAGCCGCTTGTCATGAACCAGGGCATTTCAGAATTAGATAATAGAGAAGTTCAGTGAACTGTAATGTGCATTAAGAAATAGAGAATTTTTGTGTCACCTTCGGGGAAAACATCCTTTGGTTCCACTGAGATATGCTGTCACTGACCTGCATTAAACATAAAATGTAATATTGATTTTTAAATGCATTTTTTAATGTATTCTACACATACTACTTAGATGAGAAATCTTCTTTTATGCTTACAATAAAAACCTTGATATTTCTACATGATGACTCCACCAACTGATTTTAGATTAAGTCTTCACCAAGCCACAATGATTTGGTAATTTAACTAACTATATGAAACTAATCAGATATAACAGCCTATAGTTGTTAAGATCTGCTGTCTGTCCCAGATATAACTTAAACGCTAGCACTAAATATATAACTATATCTTTTTGTATGTAGATATATGTATATATATAAAATCTCATTTGAAGAGATATGCCATGTGTGAATTGGCAAATGGTACCTGTCCAAAATAAGTGAGTCCCTATGAACACTTGCTTTTTGTGATTTTTGCTGGGATATGGTAGAAATACTTAAAAATTATTTTAAGAGAAAAAAATATTATCTCGTTTTACACTCTTCTTTAGTTATTGTTTTTGTACCTGATCGCTTAAGTATTTGAACTTTTCTTAACATCTGCCTGGTGCCAGGGTATACTCTGCTGGAGTGGTCAGAATTTCTGCCAGCTTGTTACTCAGATCTAGTATGGAAAAGAATAATAAATTTACAGTTAAAAGATAGCATGATGTATCACAACACAAAGATATCTGCAAAATATCTGTTTTTGAAGTTTAGAGGTAATATACCTGGCACCTGGTAAATTATCTATCATTTAATAACAAAGTGGTAGTTAGTTGTTTTATTATTATATTATATTTTTATAAATTAGTTATGTAAATGAACAAATGGGAGGCCCAAGTGAGTATTCTCAGGAAAGAACATGAAAATTTCTTGTTGAGCTTGTGATATGCTTTAGTTCAGTTGTAAAAAACAAGTAGAATTTGTACAGGAAGAACATGATTGCAGAGATGGGCTGGGAAGTAAATCCCATAGTTCAACATAAAATACACTGTGCTAGAATTTGGAGAAGAAGATGGTATTGGTACCACCTTCAAGGAACTCCAAAAGAAGGTGTACCAGGAGCAGAACTACAATGGAGACATAAACAAAGGTTGGGGGGGGGGGGAATAGAATATACAGAGATCCTTTCTGACTGGTACAAAATCAAAGTAATAATTCTAAATCACTCTTCCAATCTCTGGAAACATTACAATCAAAGACTTGTTGGTGAAAGCCCCCCAAACTAGTTCAAAGGCTATTAGAATGGCTAGATTTTTTAACGTGTAGGGAACCAAATGAAGGGTGCACAGAAGGAAGGGAGGAAGGGTAGGAGAGAAGAAAAAATATCCCCTTTGGTTTGCAAAGGAAGAAACAAATTTGAGAGACACTGAAGCAGCAGACTTTAAAAGCATTCATCTTCAGTGGTGGAAAGCTAATAGAGGAAGGAGCCTAGTTCAGTCCTTCCCTAGCCCTCTGAGTTTCCTGAACCAATGCCTGTGTAAAGCACAATAGAAATGAATTACTAGAAAAATAAAGTGAAAATAAAAAGGTATAAAAATTTAATTTATTTTTGTTACCAGATGTAGCAGACATTAACTTGCATTAAAAGAATGTAAGAGCAAATGTAAGAAAAATGAAAAATCCTACAAAGCTATATACATTCCTCATTAAAGGGTACAAACCAGTAATTATCTAAACTTTAAATTTAAGCATTGTGAAATTATAACTAAACAAAGTTTTGAGTAGAATAGCAGCCGTTTATACCAACTACCTATATACATAACTTGAACTAGCAACACTGTGCCAATTGTTTAAGATTTTAATATGACAAGTGAGCTTGCTTCTTTTTAAACTTACCTATTTGCAATTGGATTGATGACAGTGCTGCACTAAGGGAATCGTGTGTAATTATATTTTTTATTTTTATTTTTTTTTAGTTTAGAGAGACAAAGCGGTTGCATACACGCTAGTGTGGGAGGGTCAGAAGGTGAGAAAGGTGAGAGAGAGAGAGAGAGAGAGAGAGAGAGAATCCTAAACCGGGCTCCATGCTCAGCGTGGAGCCCAAAGTGGGGCTTGATCCCACGACCCTGGGATCATGATCTGAGCTGAAATCAAGAGTCAGGACACTCAACCAATTGAGCCACCCAGGCACCCCTACGGAATAATGTGCAAATTGTGTAAACTGCTTCTATGCTTTTTTAAAACAACTTTATTAAACAATAATATAAATATAAAAACCACATATATTTAAAGTGTATACTTTGATAAATTTTGACATATGCATACATCCATGAAATATCATCATAATCAAGATAATCAACATCTCCAGCCCCCCCCCCCCAGATTTTACTCAGGATTTGTTGGGATCTTTCCCTGCCACACCCTCTCTATTGGTCTCTAAGAAATGACTGATCTACTTTCTGTCACAATAGATTAGCTTACAGTTTCTAGAATTTCATGTAAATGGAACACTATATTATGTGTGTATTTTCTGTCTGAATATGTTCACACAGGATAATTGTTTCGGGATTCATTTATGTTGTTGCATGTATTCATTGTTCATTTATTTTTTTTAAGTTTTTATTTAAATTCCTATTATTTAACATATGGTGTATGTTAGTTTCAGGTAGAGAATTTAGTGATATACTAGTTTCAGGTAGAGAATTTAGTGATTTATCACTTGCATACAACATCCGGTGTTCATCACAAGTGTGCATTCATTTTTATTGTTTGGTAGTATTACATTCAATAGATTCGTTTATCCATTTACCTAGATTGTATCCTGAGGTGTTAATATGAGTACAGCTGTTACGTATAAAAGTCTTTGTAAAGATCTATGCTTTTTTTTTCCCTCGGGTCTAGGAGAATGGTTGGAGCAAAAGGTGTTTGTTTAACTTCATAAGAAACTACCAAACTCTTTACCAAAATGGCAATACCTCTTTTTTATGCCCACCAGCAATGTATGAGCATCCCATTTCCTCCACAGGTGGGAACAGGCACTATTCTGAGCTCTGTATCAACTCCAGTTACTATTACCTGTGAGGACAGATGGCTGTTTTCCCAGGCTCCAATAGTTTCTTCACTTACATATGCTAAGCAGTACTCAGCTGAACACATGAAGGGGACTCTCTCCATGAATCTCTCTTATTTCTGCTTCTCTGTCTTGCAAACTAACTGCCTTGGCTTCTGTGGATACTCAACTCCATCTCCTTCACCTAAGGAACTTGTAGGTTCAACCTAGGCTCCAAATTCCACACAGCAGTTAGGAAGTCCCCTCAATGTAGTAAACTGAGACAATCTTAGAACTCACCTCATTTGTGTTCATCTCTTAAGGTGTTCATGCTCTCACGTCTGTTGTCTTAAAATTGTTTCATTTATTTTATCTGTTTCAGGAAAGAGTGAATCTGGTCAAGGGGATGTCATCTTGGCTGGAATTTAATGTTTTCTCTGATATTTCAATGCATAAAACTATAGAAATTGTCAAAGTACCACCTTCCAAAGGAAATATGATGGGATTGAATAAGAAATTTGTTAAAAATTCAGGAATTTTAATTTATAAATATATATCTGTGTATACACATATATACACATATATGTGTGTGTATATATATATGTACATATATATATATATATATATATATATATTTCATATATGTAAGTAAATAAGCTAGGCTATAGTTTTAAACTTAATTTCCAACCCTTAACCGAAGGCATGTTTCAACATTGTTCTATAACTCTAAATTAAAATTATATTATAGTTTAAATGGATTTGGATCCTTGAATTTCCTGTGTGAAGATGTTTATTTCATATAAAGTAAAGGCAAAAAATGTTTTTATATGGTATTTGATGATAAATTTAGCACATGTCATGTATTTAGATCATTACCTACATCATTATTAAACACTGTTAAATTATGGAACATGTCATAACTTGCTATAGAAACTCTCTCTTATTTTCCATTTAAAAACATATTGCCTTCTTTTTCTTGGATGGAAATATAAAAATAACTTTAAAATAAGTAATTAAAAATAATTAGTATCAGGAAAATAAGTAGTCCTGCTATTCAGTGAGTATCTTTTAAAATTAAGACCAAATTGGTTTTAATCTTGCAGATACACTACACGTTTATTCCATAGTTCAAACATTCCTGATAGGATTTCTCCAGGATATCCTTCCTACTTTAATATGTATTATCAGTTGCTTATAATTGACTTTTATATTATTATATAAAACAGAACAATCGTTAATGATATTATATTTTATATAATTTATAATATACTAGCCTCTTCATCATTTGCAATTTTATGATGCCACTAAACATACTGTTTATTTCAGTTGACTTTCTTTTTTCACAGAAATACTTCTTCAATGAAGGAAGCAATCTGGTGATTTATATTCTGGCATAGGTTTCTTTAATGTGGATAACTATTCTAGTATGTTTTTCTGTAATTGTAGTGGTGTCATCAGATTATATTACAGAACAAGTCTTAAACTCCAAATTACATATATTAACAATGTAAACCTTCATAGTTCAATTCAGTATTACTATTTATGAGCAATTAAGCTGAAAACATATCCTTTTTTCAATCACCATTATATTCAAATTGAACATATGCTGAAAAAATGTCTATGTTAGAGTCTATGCATTCATCATATTACAATGAAAGCTACATTGCTAAATGTATTTGATATATGACTTAGCCAGACTATCAGCTATGATGTCATTGGAAATTGATGCTTCAGCTAACTTTTTTGGCCATAAATTAACTCTTATCCAAATACATATTTTCTTTTTTTTTTCAATATATGAAGGTTATTGTCAAATTGGTTTCCATACAACACCCAGTGCTCATCCCAAAAGGTGCCCTCCTCAATACACATCACCCACCCTCCCCTCCCTTCCACCCCCCATCAACCCTCAGTTTGTTCTCAGTTTTTAAGAGTCTCTTATGCTTTGGCTCTCTTCCACTCTAACCTCTTTTTTTTCCCCCTTCCCCTCCCCCATGGGTTTCTGTTAAGTTTCTCAGGATCCACATAAGAGTGAAAACATATGGTATCTGTCTTTCTCTATATGGCTTATTTCACTTAGCATCACACTCTCCAGTTCCATCCATGGTGCTAAAAGGGCCATATTTCATTCTTTCTCATTGCCACGTAGTACTCCGTTGTGTATATAAACCACAATTTCTTTATCCATTCATCAGTTGATGGACATTTAGGCTCTTTCCATAATTTGGCTATTGTTGAGAGTGCTGCTATAAACATTGGGGTACAAGTGCCCCTATGCATCAGTATTCCTGTATCCCTTGGGTAAATTCCTAGCAGTGCTACTGCTGGGTCATAAGGTAGGTCTATTTTTCATTTTTGGAGGAACCTCCACACTGTTTTCCAGAGCAGCTGCACCAATTTGCATTCCCACCAACAGTGCAAGAGGGTTCCCGTTTCTCCACATCCTCTCCAGCATCTATAGTCTCCTGATTTGTTCATTTTGGCCACTCCGACTGGCGTGAGGTGATATGAGTGTGGTTTTGATTTGTATTTCCCTGATGAGGAGCGACATTGAGCATCTTTTCATGTGTCTGTTGGCCATCCGGATGTCTTCTTTAGAGAAGTGTCTATTCATGGTTTCTGCCCATTTCTTCACTGGGTTATTTGCTTTTTGGGTGTGGAGTTTGGTAAGCTCTTTATAGATTTTGGATACTAGCCCTTTGTCCGATATGTCATTTGCAAATATCTTTTCCCATTTGTTGGTTGCCTTTTAGTTTTTTTTGGGTTGTTTCCTTTGCTGTGCAGAAGCTTTTGATCTTCATAAGGTCCCAGTAGTTCATTTTTGCTTTTAATTCCCTTGCCTTTGGGGATGTGTCAAGTAAGAAATTGCTATGGCTGAGGTCAGAGAGGTCTTTTCCTGCTTTCTCCTCTAGGGTTTTGATGGTTTCCTGTCTCACATTCAGGTCCTTAATCCATTTTGAGTTTATTTTTGTGAATGGTATGAGAAAGTGGTCTAGTTTCAATCTTCTGCATGTTGCTGTCCATTTCTCCCAGCACCATTTGTTAAAGAGACTGTCTTTTTTCCATTGGATGTTCTTTCCTGCTTCGTCAAAGATTAGTTGGCCATACGTTTGTGGGTCTAGTTCTGGGGTTTCTATTCTATTCCATTGGTCTGTGTGTCTGTTTTTTGTGCTAATACCATGCTGTCTTGATGATGACAGCTTTGTAGTAGAGGCTAAAGTCTGGGATTGTGATGCCTCCTGCTTTGGTCTTCTTCAAAATTACTTTGGCTATTCAGGGCCTTTTGTGGTTCCATATGAATTTTAGGATTGCTTGTTCTAGTTTCGAGAAGAATGCTGGTGCAATTTTGATTGGGATTGCATTGAATGTGTAGATAGCTTTGGGTAGTATTGACATTTTGACAATATTTATTTTTCCAATCCATGAGCAGGGAATGTCTTTCCATTTCTTTAAATCTTCTTCAATTTCCTTCAGAAGCTTTCTATAGTTTTCAGCATACAGATCCTTTACATCTTTGGTTAGATTTATTCCTAGGTATTTTATGCTTCTTGGTGCAATTGTGAATGGGATCAGTTTCTTTATTTGTCTTCCTGTTGCTTCATTGTTAGTGTATAAGAATGCAACTGATTTCTGTGCATCCAATCACATATTTTCAATGATGGCTAAGGCTAGTGTCTTAACAACTGTATATAAGTATTTGTTTTAGTCTTAATTTATTAAGAAGCACAAAGAATTCAGTTTTATATGTGAAATATTGCATTCTGTCTTCTATCAACTTTAAATACGGTTCCCTTTCTGTCAAAGAAATTCAAAGAGGTTTTGAAAACTTACTGGTTATACTTTGCATGCAAATGTCCCTTATAGAAAATTGCAATGAAAGTTTTCTCTCAAATGACATGCTCATATCATGGTTGTTTGTAGACCAACACTAATTCATGGAGTACCACAGGTATAGTGTAACTCTTAACAGCTCTGATTTTGGTGATATAATGAATACTGTCCCTATAACCAGTGAAAGGAAAATGGAAGGAGAATGTTTATGCCAACCAGCCAGGCTAATACTTGACTTCAACATTCTGTGATCAATATTCCTCAAGTTGCATGCTTTCATTGTGAAAATACTGATCTAAGGATTGAAGGGATTGATAGTAGTGAGAAGAATGGATATTTGTAATCTTGGTAAAGGGAATGAGTAGGGCTTAAGGGAATCATGAATATAGGACATTTGGAGAAAGATTGTTTTTGGATTTTGCCCTGTCATTATCTGGAAGAGTTTTGAATATCATAATCTTTATCCATTAAATAAGAATTGGCCCTATTCTTTATATTCCAGTTGTTATAAAGTCTCTATTTAGTAAGAGAGAATATACCTTCACACCAATCTAGCTAGAGACTAAAACAACAGCCAAAGTCCTCTGAAATACTTAACATGCCTGGTAGTTATGGCTTGCTTTTCATCTCTCTGATTTAAATTTTTAAACTCTTGGATAGTTTTACTGCCCAGGATTGATGGGCTCCAGCAGAAGCAGCTTATCATTGTAAGTCACACTCGGTTGCCAGGCTTAACTCAAAGAAAATGTAAAATAACTTCAGGCCTTCTGATATTTCAATGCAGATTCTGTAATATGTACGAAAGAATGGAAAACGCACAACGTCATACTGAACTGCTCACTTAAGTTCATTGCACTTGATTATTCATGAATGTCTATAATATAATGTGAGGATAGAAATAATGTAAAATAATCTGGCTTGAAGAATAATAAGATAGGTTTCTGACATAATTTGGGGAACATATTATCTATAAACAATGACATTTTATGGTGTCCGATTTTTTTCATTTTGTTTTTACAAATATTTCCTATCCTGGCCTAGGAATTTTTATGTATAGAAAATATCATATAATAGGACTGTATCGATATTACAGACAAGAGTGCAAGGTGCAAGCCCACTGAAAGCCTCCATGAATGTAATGATCGTAATGTGACGCTCCATTCAGAGATGTGCTTCTTTGTGTCTCCCAGAGATATGTTTCAGTCACATGATCCTGCTGATCTACAACATGAAATTCTTTGAATAGAAACAAACCCAAGAAGATTGTCCTTGGAACCTGAGAACATAGGGAAGACATTGCATAATTCCGCCTGAAGTCAACTTAATTCATACGTTTACAAAGAGGAAACTGTATTTTCTTCTTACATGCTTGTTATAATAGATGCAGAGAAGATGAAAAAAGGCGTCTTGAGGATTTTGAACAGATAGTGCTTAAAATGGGAGATGGAAAAATAATTTCAGTGCTAAAAGCAGCACTTGTGATTTAAGACTATCTATATAATTGTTAAAATAGTTTCATACTCTGCGTATTTCAGTGATTGAATTCATTTTGGATAAAAGTATTTTAAAATATTAGTTTGTGATTTGATCTAATGCTTTAGGGCAAGTGGACAAAGTGAAATTAAAACATTTGCCACCTAGTGGCCAAGAAACATATGGCTCTTTAATTTTATTATCTAGAAAATGGAGGAGAAAATACCTAATTACCATTCCACTTCCTGTTTCCAAGTAAAGTGGAGGAAAATATGTGCTGTTAAAGAAAATTTGTACCCAGAAAGGGTTAAACAGGCAACAGACGTTTTAGGCAGGATTATTGCAATAGGGTTAAGGCTATTGGCATAGGGAGAAAGCATGAACTCTACTCTGTGGAAACAAAAACCAGGAGAGTTTTTAATCACTTGGTGAGACAGTGGGAAAGCACTGAGGGACATTAGGGGTAAGTTGGTCAACGTGATTAGGCTACATTCATTTGCTGATGGTTCTTACAGAAGCTGGGATCCTACTCTCCTTGATGATTATAAATAAAGCATTACCTTCCTTGATCATATTTCAAAGGGATGGCTTCCAGGTCCTTAAGAATGGCATTCCTTAATTCCCGGCAAGAGGTGGGGAGATGATTTACATCTTAAAGAGTAGAGGAAACTTGACAATCTCACATTTTCTAAAGTAAAAGTTCTAAAAAACGGGAGTTCAGAGGCCTGTATTCAGGAAGAAACCTAATGCTTAGTTGAGTGAATAGAAATTTAATGCCATCTTGGTCAAAGCACATCTGTCCTGGCTCGTGCGTGGGCACATACACAAACACAGTGTTTTTCCTTCTTTCTGCACTGTTTCTTGTTAACGTGATAAATGGTTTTGGCAGTTAATTTAGTTTTCATAAACTTATATACTAGTCAGGAGAAATGTCCAATGTAGTTAAGTTTTGTTACGTTTAGTTTATTTTCATTTATTTCATTTATTGGGAGAGAGAGAGAGAGAGAGAGAGAGAGAGAGAATCCCAAGCAGGCTCCACACCCAGTGCAGAGCCGGATGTGGGGCTTGAACTCATTAACCGTAGGATTGTGACCTGAACCAAAATTAAGAGTCCATGCTTAACCAACTGAACCACCTGGGCACCCCCAAAATAAATACATTTCTATGTTTCCTTCTTATGCCTTTTATTTTAACTTTTCTAAAATCTTCAAATGGTTAAAATTTAAGAAATATGTTTTATTCCTCAGTTTTGAGAAAACTGTATTTCCTCATTCTAGCATTAAAGGAAGCATAACTCATTAAAACTCATTTTATATAAAGTTTTCTAAACTTCCCAGCTGACAATGAAACAGAACTTTAAACAAGGAGGTGAGTAATTAATTTGCTTCTACTAATTCTTTCATTGCAGAAGCTTGTAAAATTTAGGCTTTGGAAAATTTATTCAAATATAATAATGTTCCAATATCTTTTCAAACTCTAAATGCATCTATTTACAAGGTGTGGGGCTGGAAGTAAACAGAAATGAAAATATTTCAGATTACAAATGATGTGGATGAAACAATCATTGTATAGTAATATATTCTCATTTGGAGGCCATGTAGCATATTACTAATACTTACCTTTTTTTAATTTTAATTTTTTAATGTTTATTTATTTTTGAGAGAGAGAGTCAGAGACAGAGCACAAGCCGGGGAGGGGCAGAGAGCAAGGGAGACACAGAATCTGAAGCAGGCTCCAGTCTCTGAGATGTCAGGATAGAGCCCAACACGGGGCTTGAACTCACAAACTGTGAGATCATGACCTGAGCTGAAGTCGGACACCTAACTGACTGAGCCACCCAGGCACCCCATACTTATCCTTCTTTTAATCAAGGAGCAGCCATGACACCATTTTATACAAATATGACATACCCCTTCACACATTTTTTCCAGATAGTCCTGGAATACCTCTCTTGCTCATAAAAGCCATTTCACGTCACTTACATTTCCAGGACTTCATCAAACCCTTCACTAAAGGATTATTCCCTACTCTGTGTGCTTGCTATGACCAATGCTGCCCTGACTGTAATATGTGTACTTTTATAAATTCTCCTTTTACTTCATGGAATTTCCTTCAAGTGAAAAATTGTTCAATTTTTCCTCTTATCCTGAATATCAGACAAAGAACACTAGTAAAATTAACTATGGAATTATAATAGACACCATTGAAGGCATATTTTCCTTCTTTCTTCTATTTAACGTTTTAAAAAACAATTACATAAAACAAATTATATGTATTATACACACATAAAATTATATATATATATATGTATATATGTATATATATTTGTATATATATGTATATATATATATATATATGTATAGATATATGTATGAACAAACATTATTTAGCAATAAAAATCAATGATGTGGGGCACCTGGGTAGCTCAGTCAGTTGAGCATCCAACTCTTGATTTGTGCTCAGGCCATGATCCCAGGGTCATGGGATCAAGTCCCATGTCCATCTCCACACTGAGTGTACAGCCTGCTTACGATTCTCTCTCCCTCCCCCCCCTCTGCCTCTCCCTCTGCTCCTCTACTCCACTCATGCTATCTCTCTCTTAACAAAACAAACAAAAAAAAATGATGTACTAATCCATATTACAACATGGAAGAAGCTTGAAAACATGATAAGTGAAAGAAGCCACTCACAAAAGACCACATATTAAATGTATTATATAATTTCATTTATATAAAATGTCCAGAACAGGGAAATCTTTGGACACAGAAAGTAGATTACTATTTAGGTTATTGTATTAGATTGACACTTTGGGAGAGCGTAGATTATAGGGAAATGATAGCTAAAAGAAGCTAAAAGGGCTTCTTTTTGAGGTGAAATAATGTTCTATTGACTGTCGTGATGGTTGCACATTATCTTTGAATACCCTAAAAAACATTGCATATATACTTTAAATAGGTGCATTGTAGGGGCGCCTGGGTGGCACAGTCGGTTAAGCGTCCGACTTCAGCCAGGTCACAATCTCGCGGTCCGTGAGTTCGAGCCTCACGTCAGGCTCTGGGCTGATGGCTCAGAGCCCGGAGCCTGTTTCCGATTCTGTGTCTCCCTCTCTCTCTGCCCCTCCCCCGTTCATGCTCTGTCTCCCTCTGTCCCAAAAATAAATAAACGTTGGAAAAAAAAATTTTTAAATAGGTGCATTGTATAGTATGTGAATTAGATATCAATAACGCTGCTAAAAAATTCATGAGTTAACATGTTAAGTAGGAAACAAGAAATATAGAACTTGAATTTTTGTTTCATATATCCTAAAAGTCAAGAAAAATGCATACCAAAATTTTCCTTGATAATAAGATGATGTTATGTTATCTGTGATTAACAAGATGATAAACTTAGAGTAAGGGTCTTTTTACTTATTTTTTTTATTATGAAGTCTTGATGAGACTGTTATTCACAGTATGATCTTTTAAAATATTATTTAGGGTTTCTATGATCAAAGAATGTGGGTGTAAAATTTATTCCTTTTCAGTATCTTTCCCCCAGAAGCATTTTATGTTTCCTATGACCAAACATTTCAATGTTTAAGTGAGGATATCTCTAGCTTTATTTGAATTTGTAAAGAAAAATTATTCCACAAGTTTAATTGACATAAGAATTGGGAAAAGAATCTCATTTATTCTTACATTTAATATTTATAAATTAGCTACACAGAAAACTATTTTTTTTAATTTGGTAACTATTAATAGTGTTAAATCACTAATGAAAAAATATCCAAATTTGCCTCCAAATTTGTACAAGATTTCCCTTTCCATTTACAGATAGTAGACTTTTTTTTTCCTTAGAAGATTCCCTGGAGAAGTTGAGCATACACATTTCTTACAGGTGCTCTCTGGAACAAAGATTAGGAAGGAGTCAAGGGAAACAAGGATGGGCAGAGGAGGAGGTTATGTTGGTATAGAGTGACCACATCCCATGAGCAACTCTGGAGCTGAGATGGCCCTTCAGAGATGTTTTTCATTGAAGTAAAGGATCTAGGACTTTTACACCCTCTCATTCACTCTGTAGAACTGGCCTGCCTCCAGGGGTGGGTCATTTCCTTGAATGAAACAATTCCCTTAAGCCATGGGAATCTGGGAAGGCACCATGTTGTAAACTCCCAGCAACCATGGAAATGGGGGACTCTGCCCTAAAGGGTGCATTTGGGTAGTGCATATACTACAATCGGCAAAAGAAAATGGATAAACTGAAAGAATATATTTAATATGTATAATGTGTTACATTAAGATATGGTAGGGGAAATAGAAGAATGTAAAATATATTTAAAAAAACTTGGGGCTCCTGGGTGGCTCAGTCGGTAAAGCATCCGACTTCAGCTCAGGTCATGATCTCATTGTCCGTGAGTTCAAGCCCCGTGTCAGGCTCTGTGCTGAAGGCTCAGAGCCTGGAGCCTGCTTCAGATTCTGTGTCTCCCTCTCTATCTGCCCCTCCCCCACTCACACTCTGTCTCTCTCTATCAAAAAATGAATAAACGTTAAAAAAAATTTTTTAAATACTTTAAAAAAATTTTAAATACAAAATTCCTTTATGTTGGTAATGAAATATATCATTTCTTTCCATTTATTTTGTACTTATATAACATTTGAAAAATTCATCCATATTCAGCCTTAGCATACATGTTATACACCAGTTAATTCATGTGATGTAACTTAATACTATCTCTAACGATAATCTAGAAATATTCAGATTCTCTTATTTTCCTTCCAAGTTAGATTTTCAGTGATTTATTTTATTTTTTTTATAGATAGAAGTCTAACTCATTTTTTAAATCTTTATTTATTTTTGAGAGAGAGAACATGAGCAGGGGAGGGGCAGAGAGGGGAACAGAGGATCCAAAGTGGTCTCTGGGCTGACAGCAGCAAGCCTGATACAGGGCTGTAAGTCAGGAACAGTGAGATCATGACCCAAGCCAAAGTCTGAGTCTCAACTGACTGAGCCATCCAAGCACCCTAGTTTACTTTTGACTAAAACCTGAAGAAAAAATAATCCTTTTCACTGCTAAAGGGATAACACTCTTTCTTTGCTTATATATACACTTGATGAATTTATATAGCCTCTATTACTTAGGTAAATCCTCTGCTATGTTTTCTTTTCCTTTCGTTGTATATTGTGTTAGCCATGTCATTTCAACTCCACCATCAGGCTCTTGAGGGTAAGGTCAGACCTTCTATATCTTTATAATTCAGACTGACAAGAATTGCACTCTGATTTATAGATGTTAAATCCGTGCTGGATTCTCAATTATTCTAGTAATATTTTTAGGAACTTGTTTTTTTTCAGAAATTTAAAAATACAGAAGAGCAGAAGTATATAAAGAATAATAAAATCAGGGCACCTGGGTGGTTCAGTTGGTTAAGCATCCAGCTCTTGATTTTGGCTCAGGCCATGACCACACAGTTCATGGGTTCAAGCCCAACTTTGGGCTCTCTGCTGGCAGTGCAGAGCCTGTATGGGATTCTCCCTCTTTCCCTCTCTGTCTCTGCCCCTCCTCTGCTCACATGCTCTGTCTCTCTCTCAAGATGAATAAATAAACTTAAAAAAACAACAAAGAATAACAGGGGCACCTGGGTGGTTCATTTGGTTAAGTGTCCGACTTCAGCTCAGGTCATGATCTCATGGTTCATGAGTTCAAACCCCATGTCGGGCTCTGTGGTGATAGCTCAGAGCCTGGAGCTGCTTCAAATTATGTCTCTCTACCTCTCTGTCTCTGACCCTTCCCTACTCGAGTTCTGTCTCTGTCTCTGTCTCTCTCTCTTTCAAAAATAAACATTAAAAATTATTTGAAAAAATAAAAGAATAACAAAATAAATCATTTATATTTCCATACCCAGAATTGACAACCATTTTTATTTTGCAAATTTTCCAAGAAGACGATGACTTCCATCTCACACCAAATAGCCTAAGCCAAATTATTTAAAAGTTGTCATTCAGAATCTTCCAATAAAATAATTTGGAGTGCATTTTTAAAATTATTGTCTTTTTTATTATTGCCTTTCTTCATAGATTTTGGAATTTGGGTTTGCCCATACATTTTGAGTAAGATATACATTTATCTAAATCCTGTCCCTATGTCCTTTGTGCATCCCCCCCCCCCCAATATTTGACTTGGCAGTTACTTCCAAAAAATCCTCTGTGGGGCCTGTAAAGAAACAGATCTTAACATGTCAGTGTTAGCCCACGGTGATGAGAATGAAAACATGCGATCTTGACAGCTGACATCTGGTATCTGGACTAGTTCCCATCAGCTAGGTTGTCTTGCTCCCTTGCTGAAAATAAACATTTTCACAGAATACCAACATCAGATGTGGACTATCTGTGATCATGATGGAACAAGACCAAAACAAGACTCTTCTGCAATCAAGACCTGTGAAAACAAACCCACAGCGCAACCGCGTCAATGACCACGCATCCCTCTCCAGCAGCTCACTTGAGTGGCTATTGCTTCTTCCCCAAAGACAGAAGAGCTCAGCTTCACTCCTTACCTCCGCTATAAAAAGCATTATGAACACCCAGTCACTCGATTCTTTCTGCTTTCTGACAACACCCACTCCAAAACAGACTCCCCTTTCTTTAAACCTTCCTCCCACTCACTGAATGATGCACAAATCTTATAAAGAGTGCCTCCCAGTCACTGTTCTGAGACACACCCTGGTTCTGACGGTTTGCAGTCCCCTGTGTCACATCGACAACTAAACACAGTTTTGCTTGACTGCAAGTGTGTGACGGGCGATCTTTGACTTTCTTTTGCCTCTACTGTGATATTGAATATCTTGGCTCAATTCAGGGGTCCAGGTTCTCTATGCCTAGCTCCCAGAAGAATTCAGCCTCAGAATTTTTCCATCTTTTCATAAACCGAAGAATTGTATTTACGCTGTCTGGATTTCCACGTTAAACCTGGATCAGGCTCCCATCTTAAGAGAAACCTTTTAAACTCCTTTATTCTACAACTTTGAATCAAAAGCCCAGCAGGTGTGCACTTCAGTCTGCTCAGCATTTTTGCTTTTCTCTTTATGTCCTGCAGAGATGTTTATCTTCTGTGAGATCCTCATTAAAACTTCTTGTTTTCCTCTTTATCTGTTAGCATTATGTGTGGTAGGCAGAGGGGCAGTTAAACATAACTGAACCATCTTGACCAGTGAGATTGCATTCATATATTGGTCTTATTTCCCTCAAGTTTCAAAACAAAATAGATGGAATATTTATAAAATCAAAGTCTCTTTTGACAACCAGTACAAACCTATGCCTTTATTCTATTCCCAAGGCGACCATTCTCATGAGTATGTGATACATCTTTTCTGGCTATATTTTTCCACTTTTCCGCACAACATGTGCAACCATGTATGATATATTATTCTTGGTCTGTGTTTTAAAATTTACATAAATGGCATCATTGTCTTCATATCATTCTGTAATACTGTTTTTTCATTAGACCATATGATTTCAGATCTATCTACACTGGTATCCAGAGTTTTACATATTTCCTTCAACTGCTACATCCTAGCCAATATATTTAAATTTTCTCTTTTTATTAAAGGATTTTGTTACCAGAAAATAAACATAGTATTATCATTTCTTATATATATACAAATATATATGTATATACGTATACATGGTTATTTTCTCTGAAATTATGATACATATTTTTGTGCACAAATTTCCCACATTTATAAGGTCTGTGATATATCCTTATGTAGTCTATTATCTATTTTTCATACCCTATTAAGGCAATTTGAAGTTTTTGCAAACCTTAACCTAAATCTTTTCTTACCTACCTTGCTGATTTTAATTACTTTTCTCCACTCAAAAGGTTAATACTTAAGTGAATAAGTTGATGTGTCCAATAACCTGGGGCAATGATTATCCCACAAAGTCCTAAATTCTGCAGAAAATTTCTGCCTGTCTTCCTAAGGTTTAAGAAAATCCTTCTTTACAAAAAAAAACCTTGACTCTAGATCTGGCATTGAAATTCAACTTCTATAGATCCACCTTCTACCTTGTGGTCTAGCGGTTTTATGATGTGATTGTTCCTTCCTGAGAATACCTAAACAAAGTGTAACTAATTTAGAGGGTCAGGGGAAAGAGCAGATCGAATAAAAAGACTATAAATGTGTTGTGCAGACATGTCTGATTTAGGAAGAGAGAAAGATGATGGGAGGGCAAGTTTCAGAAGGATACAGCCTTTCAGGCACCTGATGTTGAATTTAGAATTTTATTTCTGGGGTGCCTCGGTGGCTCAGTTGGTTGAGCGTCCGACTTTGGCTCAGGTCATGATCTCGCAGTCTGTGGGTTCGAGCCCCATGTCGGGCTCTGTGCTGACAGCTCACAGCCTGGATCCTGCTTTCGAATTCTGTGTCTCCCTCTCTCTCTGCCCCTCCCCCGCTCATGCTCTGTCTCTCTCTCTGTCAAAAATACATAAACATAAAAAAATTTTTTTAAGAGTTTTATTTCTGAGCGTCCATTTAGCAATTAAAGAAGTTGGCTATTTAATATTTCATATGTTGTCTCCTTTTTCCTCTCGAGTTCCTCTAAAATATATTAATTTTCAGTTCTTGACATGTAAAAACTTTCCTATAATGACCACTGTTATTTGAAATCAAGATTTTGCCTTTTATAAAAACAGGTGCAACCTTACATAGGAAGCAGAAGCAATTCTGGGAGGAGACAGCAGGTGTGACATTTCTTAGCAAAAAGAAGCCCTGATCGTTGGTAGCCACGGTTGACAGTGTTTGGGTTCCCCTGCCAGAGACTAGGAAGTGACCGTGAGACTAACAACCTGAAAATCATTGATCCCCAAATATGGAATACAGTGCCAGAAGGTGGTCTCTTCAAGGTTTTATAAGAGACCCAAGGCAATGTTTGACAACTCCTCTCTTTATCATAAAAGTTACTAGCTGAACAGAATTCTGACCATTAGCTTTCAAAACCCACTTTCATTTCCCACCTTTCTACATTATTATATACTAAAATAGTTGCTAATTATAAAAAGCAAAACTCAATCCAGGGGCACCTGGGTGGCTCAGTCTGTTAACTGTTGGACTCTTGAGCCTGTTTGGGATTCTCTGTCTCTCTCTCTCTTCCCCTTCGCCCTTTCAAAATAAATAAATAAACATTTAAAAATAAAATAAAATAAAATACTCAATCCAAGAATCTCTGGCTTGAAATTGCAGGTTAGTCTCTTTATATTAATTTTGATTACTAATGAATTTAGACTTATACTATCATTTTTGTTCCTATTTAGTATGCATTTTCTTTGCTTAATTTTCCTTTTTTCTGATATTTCATAGATGTATCTAGTATTTAAATTTCTATTATTTCTCCACCTTAGAAATGTACCCATTTAGCTTTTACTGTAATGATTATCATATTACTATTAACATATGTATTCATTTTAGATTCAAAAACTTCCAGGTTTTGAACTTTAGAATGTTACTTTTGTCATGTTTTTAGGACAATAAATCATTATTATTTCATAATTGTGTCTTAGATTTATGTGACAGATTGACTAATTTTTGTGCTCATGCTAGATAATTGTACCTTTCTTTTCTTATCTTGGTCCACATATCATTTTTGTTGGAGTATGTGCTACAGTTATAGTGGGTCTGTGAGCAGTGAAATTTTTAGTGATATATTCTAACAAGCTTTATTTCACTCATGTGCATGAAGAAACAACAGCTTGTTATAGGATTCTAGGTTCAAATTTTTAGTCAGTGTGTTAAAGATGTTACTCAAGTCTAGTTTGCTCAGATAAGAAATCTGAGTCATTCCCTGCCAGTGTCTCATAGACAACCTCATTTTTCACTCCAAATGCTTTTCTGGTTTGTCTTTCCCCTCTAACTTCCAGAGTTCATTAAAAAAAAAATTGGGGAGGGGGGGGGCCTGGGTGGCTCAGTCGGTTAAGCGGCCGACTTCGGCTCAGGTCATGATCTCGCGGTCTGTGAGTTTGAGCCCCGCGTCGGGCTCTGGGCTGACAGCTCAGAGCCTGGAGCCTGTTTCAGATTCTGTGTCTCCCTCTCTCTGACCCTCCCCCATTCATGTTCTGTCTCTGTCTCAAAAATAAATAAACGTTAAAAAAAATTTTTTTAAACATTGGGGTATACATGCTTAAAAACACATCCTTCTCAGGATACATCCAGTTTTCAACTATAGGGATTAATTGTCTTTCTTGAATTTCCCACAATCTTCTATCATTTAAGTCTCATCCATTCTCTATTCACAGCTTTGAGAACTCTAATGATACATGTTTTATCAGTAAAGCACCTTCTCTCTTAAACTTTGCTTCTGTTTTATGCTTTCTATCCCTCTAACTCTGTTGATGCATCTTGATACATTTCTTCAATTCTACCATCTAGTCTACCAATTCTGATATTAGCTATTGCACACTCAAATTTTAGGACTTTTTATTATTTTTTCCAATGACTATATTTTTCTTAAAACAATTTCCATTTTTCAAGTACATCTTGAAAGTATATCTTTTTATTTTAAGGATATTATCTCCCTACCTCTGCTTAAACTGTGGACATTTAAGAAATACTCTTACATTTTTAAAACATTTTTAATGCATTATTAAACTAAGTTAATCAAGTATAAATTTGCCCATTTGTTGGATATGTGGCCAATCATATCTCTCTTATATACATCATGGGGCCAGGATTCCCCTTGGAATTAAAAATAGTTTTATAAACTCACCTTGAAAAACTTTCTTTTCTCCCTAAACAAACCAGCCATGCAAGCTGTATATCTCTTTATATCTTACTCAAGACTTAACTGCTCTGGGTCTCTCCAGCTGTACAAAAAGTATAGTTGTGCTTCTAGGGTTATAACCCAATTCCTTGTCAAACAGATACCTTTATGTTTCCCCCAATCCCTTTCATAAATGAATACAACCTTTCCAGGTGCAAGTTTAGGATAGGGGAAATAGCCATTTGGCCCTAACCCATAATCTTGGAGACCAACACCCACCCAGATTAATGTATGGATCCTGGTTTATTTGCATGGTATGTTTAGCTCCCATTCTAAAACAGGCATTAAAGCATCAGTTCTAATTCTATATGCTTGATATCCAGCCCTCTTTAGACCCCCAATTTAAGATTATAGATTTTTTTCTTCACATTAAGTCCATAATGATTTTCTTTGTATTTATTATTATTAATAACATATCTTAACATTCTTAACAAATACCCTTTATGATGTTTATCTATGTTTTGATCAGAGAAAGGATTTTCTCACTGTTCCAAGAAACTCAGTGGTAATTTTTTATTAACTTTTATTGTCTATAAAAGTAGATGCTTTTGTACAGGATCAAGTCTCTATTCTATAGTATTCATTATCTTCCTATGATTTAAAATACTAGAAGAACTACTCCAGGTTCATGACTGAGTATGTTTCATTTAAATTGTGTTACCAACGTATCAGGATTCTCGCCCAGAGAGTCATGACACTGAGGTTTTTCTTTCCAGGAAACAACTTTATTGGAGCCAGCACTGCTCAGCTGGGTTCCTACAGGACAGAGCCCTGAACTCCAAGTGGTGTAGTTTTTTATACCTCTTCTGTTTCTTTGTCTCCCATATATGGTAACACACAAACTTGCGGTCTGATTAAGTGGTCTCATGTTACAAGATCTGAGGGATATTGTCACATACTCATATAGCCAGGTTGCATTCAGGGTTTTTTTTTATTTCTCGTTTTTTGTTTTTTGTTTTTCCTCTCTCCTTAGGAAGGGGACCCTACCACACTAAGGGTATTCTGATAAATATGAAGGAAAAGGAGTAGAGGGTGAGGAGAAGGAGGAGGAGAAAATGAGGATGAGAAAGGAGAAGAGGAAAGAATAAAAGCTTACATCTTAAAAATGCAAAAGAGCTCTTTTTCCCCCCAAGAACGCTAACCTTACCCAACATAACTAGTTCTAAAGTGAAAATTAGTCACTTTTATCCATATAACCCCAGTATGTAGCCAAGAGCCTAACACATAGTAGATGGTCAAAAAGTGGGCATTACTTTATCATGTTATTGCTGGGAAACATTGTGAAATTGCAGCTGATACTGCAAAAACAGTTTGAGGTGTACAGTCATTACAAACAAAGAGATATAGTGTGAGGATCTCATGCCTGAATTCTTTAATTATCTGTGGCTGGGAAACATGATAAAATTTGGTATTCTCTCTTCCAGGGATGATGAAGAAAATGTATTTCTGTGTTGACACTTGTCAATTGTTGTAGCTGTCGAGATTAATGTTTAGAAAGAGTTGGCCCTTGTTTCCAGGCCCTGCAGATACAGTGACTTCTTAAGAAACCCATGGTTCCTAGACCAGTTATAGAACATCATTAAATCTAAATATATTCACGTTGCCCTAATGCCATTGCTTCAGCTTGCAAAAAGGAACTCTTACTGTAAAGAGCTCCTTGATATTAGAGACTATTCATCTTTGCATTTGCCCTAGTAGTAAACGTAGTCAATATTTATTACTATCTTCTCCATAGCGTTTATACTTCGTCCATCTCCCCCTTTCAACCCATTCTGAACACAGAACAATATGGAACTGCAGCAGAAAACAAAAACCAAACAAGCAAAAAAAAAAAAAATCAGATCCAGTTGCCACCATCAGGCCTGCAGTAAAATGCCCATGACTTTGTCAGTTTAATTTAGTTCTTTTGCCTCAAATCCCAGGGGCACCCCCTTTTAAGCCTTTTTCATCCTCCTTTTTCTATCATTATCCAGTTCTGAGTAACCTTCATGAAATCTGCTGGGGCCACATTGTTTTAAAAAGTAGGTTAGTGTCCTTTTGTCTATAAGATTTTCTTCTCTCTTTTTTTATAGAGTTTGATTAATATAATAAAATTATAAGAATAGATAAAAATATATGTTGCCATAGAAATAATAAAAAATTGCTCATGACACTTTTTCTATAAAAACTTACTCTGTTCGAGATAATTCTTCCTGGTGCAGCCTCAAAAGTTTATTTTCTGACAAAGTAAAATGAACTTAATTATACAGTTATCTCACAGTTCATTGCCTCTTATGCAAGCATTAGAGAAAAACTGGAGCTTACACTGATTCAGAAAGTATTATTTATTAACTTTTTTGGTAAATGTAATGCTTCCACAAGCAAAAAGGAAAAATCAAGTTATTGTACTCTGTTCTGCAAATTAGTGTTTGGCAAGAGGAGAAATTATTGGTGAATGTGTATAATAAGATATGAAAATGGAGCAATCAATCATTGTTGATTAATTAATAGTACTAAGTGCTATATATCCTGGTACACATAGTTTTAGGGTTTAGTATTTTTAGTGGCCAGTCTTACTCCCTTATATAAAAGTACACGTAATTCATAGATCTTTCAGCACTACAAACAGAGGATCTTTTCAGTTACTTATGCATTCGTTAATATTTCCATTCAGTAGAAATTAGTTGACTCAGCTAGGAATCTAAAAATGTGTTTGCTAGCAAAGAAAGAAGGCAGTTGGCAGACATTCATAGTCCAATTATTGTTTGACTTAAACACTCTAGTTGCCAACTACAAGAGAAACTGGAAGAAAAAGAGCAAGAATAGGCTTAAAATTCATTTGTTGATTTGATGGAAAAGCACAATACAGTTTCACTACATTAGTTGCTTTTCATGTTTTCTTTCACTAGACAATTTTTTTTTCCAGTCTTGAAGATTTGGAAATGATGTCTTGGTACACAGTTACAATTTAAATCATGTAGCCATTTGTTGTTTTCATTTAAGAGAAACAAATTCCCAATTGAAATAGAAGGGAAACAGAAGTTCCTGCAACATCTCTTTATTTATCATTGAAAAGAAACAAATGTTTGGCTTTTCCAGGAAATCTAGAGCTACTTTACAGCTAGAAAGGCTGAGGATCATCAAGAATTGGGGAATTGAACATCCAACAAACATCTAATGCAAGACGACTTAGCAAGGGAGGTAAAGGGTGCGTACTTTCAATTCTGAGAATTTTAATTGTACATTTTAACCTTTAGAATTGTTCGCAGAACAGAATACAAAGGGTCCAAACATCACATTCTGTCTTAGTCAATGCTGTTTCTCTCTATTCTTAAAGTGCAATGGCTCAACCTCCCATTGATTCTATGTGATAACTGCAAGCAAGGTGCTTAAAAAGTGCTTTTCGCTTAATTTTTATGGAGGTTTAAACCACAGGATCTATTCAACTGAGAGTAAGCGACATCTCTTTTGCAAAGGATCCAAATGTTCCCAGTGTGTTAAAAAAACAAAACAAAAACCTTTAAAAGCTGTCTTAATGTCTTATCCGAATGAGGTTTCCTTAACTTACTAATGCAAACACAGTTTAGTCCTCCCCGTTTCAGGAATTGGGAGTTTTTCTGTGGCTGGTGGGATGGACTGTGACAAAGTGTTGCAGATTTACAAAATATGTTCTAAAAGCCATATATGTCCCCCTTATGACCTTTACTGCAATCCTAGTACTATGGTCGGAAATTATTTTTTAAAAGTTATCAGTATATTTCTTAACGTGCTCTTTCTAAGGCTTGCTTTAGAATCAGAGTGTTTGTTAAAAATGGAGATATGATCCCCTACCTACTGAATCTATGTTTTGATGTATGAGTCTAGGAAGCTGGCTTTAAAAAAGTCACCCAAGTGAATCATGTGCATTCTGAAATTTTAAAAACTATTTTTCAAATTTATATCACATATATGCTTGCTTTACCTGTCTAATCATCAGATATCTATAAGTTACTGGCCAAATAAGCTAAATAATTTCCTAATAAGATGAAATTAAAAATGATGCTAAAAAATCTTCATTTAAGAATTTTCTACAGGGAGTGATATGGACTCAGCTTCCATTTTCAAATCTGCTCTAAGACTTTAGGTAAAGTTACCTCACCCCTTTAAGTGCCAGTTTATGGCTGTTATAAAGATTACAGAGATAATATATGCAGAGCACTTGGCACTAGTCAAAGTGAAGTTAGGCAATAAAAAGACTCAATGCCATTTATTGAGTATTTAATACATGCCAGGCTCTCTTTTAGGTGCTTTGTATGTACCAATTCATTCAAATCTCACAGCAAACCTGTAAGAGATAGTTTTTTATCTGCATTTTATAGATAAGTAAACTGAGGCAAATGTGGGATTCTAAAACTCTCTTTTTTAAAGTTTATTAATTTTTTTGAAGAAAAGAGGGAGAGTGCAAGTCGGGGAGGGCAGAGAGAGAGAGAGGGAGAGAGAGAATCCAAAGCAGGTGCCATACTGTCAGCACAGAGCCCAACATGGGGCTTCATCTCAGGAACCATGAGATTATGACCTGAGCTGAAATCAAGAGTCAGATACTTAACCAACTGAGCCACCCCCTCATCCATAAAAATCATTTATTCTAAACTACTGAGCTGATAAGTGGACGACCCTAAAAGTAGGGCTCTAATCCAAGTAATGTTCTTGAGAAACATAATTAATACTGGTAGGGGCTGCAGAAGTGATACAGGGAAACAAAGATAGTATAAAAAATTCACTATTAGCCAGCTAACACTGTGGGCAACTCGACTTAATATAATGAGAAAATTGATAAACATTGTAAATGTCACACCAAGGGAGTATCACAGCCAGCAGACAAGGTAGCTGGAACAATTTTAGAGCAATACTAAGTCATTAGGTGAGGGATGCTCATGTAGATTTTAATTCCTGGGCCAATCACATGTGGACAGTCTTGCTTTGCATTGACGAAAAAAGAAAAAGAAACTTCAGGTACACAAATGTAAATTCTGGCAGTAGGAGTATAACAGAAGCAGACAGAAAGTTCCCAGGAATATGAGTTGGACACAAAGAGCCTTTGCTACAGTGGCCCAACTGGAATTTTCTCTCTACCTCAGTAGTATAAAACCATATCTAGTATAGTCTATTGTATCTCTATATTTTAACAGAACCCCAACACAAACATAGCTCTAATAATTTTAGTACAGTTCATACGTCTTAACTAATTTTTTTGGCTCTTGGCAGCCGTTTTGCCTCTGATATGACAAATTTGTTTTATTTATTAACATTCATTGCTAGATGACTGAGTGAATCAACATGCATAATAAATGGGCTCTGAACTCAAGGAGTATATATTGTAAAAGAAGTGTTAGTTGGTTCACGGATACACCATGAACACCTAATTCACATAACTTGAGTAATTATGTATAGAGTTAGCAACCATAATGTTTTTTAGTTGAAGTTTTAAGTCAGAACTTAAAGCACTCAGTCTACATATAATTATTGGACACCTTGTGAGCCATTTTTGGTTTATGCACTAAGAGTAAAATTAAAAACTATGATGATAAGGCTCACATCTCATACAGTGAGAGAAAGAAAGAAGTACACACACACACACACACACGCACACACAAAGATAATTTAATGGAGGGCTGAGTAATATGAAAAATACAGGTGTGCCCTGGTGGCCCAGTTGGTTAAGTATCCGATTCTTGATCTCAGCTCAGGTCTTGGTCTCAGGATCATGAGTTCAAGATCCAAGTGGGCTTCAGACCCAGCGTGGAGCCTACTTAAACACACACACACACACACACACACACACACACACACAGATTAAATTGATAATCATTGCATACCAATGGCTACTTTAGATCTGATGGTTAAGAAAAACCTACAAAGCCGTTAATGGAAAGAAGAATGATTAGAAGTAAGCAGCCTTGCAAGGCACTAGTGAAATCTAGAACTCAGGAAAATGATCAAGATAGAAATACAAAGTAATGGAAACCTAACTTGAAGTCAGGAGAAAAGGGACTAATAAGAGAAAAATTAGTGAAAGCTTCCACGTATTCAGAAACTACTGTATGCCAGAACACTTACGTATATCATTTGTTAGTTCCTCAGTAGTTTTGGAAGGTGATGTGTCCATTCTTTATAAATATGAAAATGAAGATATAACACTGTAATGATAAAGTAAAGTTGAGCAAAGATCACACACAACCAATGGTGACAAAATCTGAACCCAGATCTGTCAAAGTTGAAATTCCTTTACTTGTTCAGTGGTTTTTAATGCTGGATGAACAGAGGAATCCTTTGGGAATACCATGACTTAACCCTGGAAGATACTGAATTAATTGGTCTGGGTCAGTTTAGGCATCGGCATTAACTCCCAGTTATTCTAATGTAAAGCAGAGTGGGGGTTCATTTCCAGCATCTCATTTCAAAGCAAGTAAAGGAGACTAGGGATTGGCATTCTGGTAGGCATGTTGTGCATGCCACTTCATTTAATTCTCAAGTAATTCTACAAAGTATTATTAAGTGCACTTTAAAAAGGCCAAACATGGTTAGGCTTAGAAACTTTAAGCATATGCTAGGAAGTGGCAGAGCCTGGTTGCTGACAGTGTACTTAAGTAAAAGTCATATTCACAAGCCTGTTGGCATTCATCTTTATTAATGAACATTTGTGAATATTCTCATTTAGAGACAGACATCTAGAAGGACCCCATGGACTTTACAAAACACAGATATGGCCTGTCTTCGTCAAATTAGTGTGACCACCATATCCTACTTATTCTGCGAGGATTAAAGAATGCATCATGTATTATCACTCCATAATTTACAAATCGATTTTAATTCATCAAGATAAGGGGTTTACTACATTGTATATTACCCAACAGATTTTAGCATCCTGCTTTACACATTCCAAACTATGTTAAATGCCTGCCTACTAAAGCTGACCCTCTGTTTCTCCTCTTAGAGCCTAAAAAAGAGATTTCCACTTCAGACAATGTTGAGCTAAGTGTTTTGGATGACTCTTCCACTGAGAAAGACTGGATAAATAGCTTGGGGGATGCAGGGCTGTTTCAAATTTTTAGAGTGCTAATAAAGACACTCTAAAAAATGTCAACAGAGACTATAAACCATGTGGGTTCTCTGCTTTTCTGTTAGGGTCACCTGCCAATTTTAGGATTAGCAGACTTTTTCTGTAAAGGATTAAATAGCAAATATTTAGGTTCTGTGGCCCTTCGGGTCTCTGTTATACTTTTCAATTCTGCTGATATTTTTTGTGAAAAAGCAATCATAGACACTATGTAAATGAATGGGTATGACTGTGTACCAATAAAATCTTATTTACAAAAACAAGCAGCATGTCAGATATTTCTTCTGTTTTAGGAGAAGAAAATTTAGTTTGCCAACTTCTGATCTAGGTGGAGGAAAGAGTTTCAGAAGCCAATAAAGGTTGGGAGGTCAGGGTTAGCTGGTAAGCACGTAAGAATTTCAGTTGAAACCTGAAAGTATGAACTGGAAATATCTGATCCTCAGAAGATCTGAAAAACAGTTTAAAAATTTTACAGTCCTGAATAATATTGCTAAATTGCCAATGATGTTGTTGAAATACTATACCCTAACCTTCTGTATATAGTAATATAAATCCTGTCTGTAAGAAGATATAAATTCCCAGAGTTTTAAATTATGTATGTATTTTTTTATATATGATATATTAAATGTCAATGGAAAAGGACCAGATACACTGGAGACAAGTTTATTTGATCAAAAACAAGAGAATGTATCTGTAAAAAGGAGTTACTAGAAATAACTAAATGTAAAATGCTCAAGAAAGAAAAGACAAATTTGAGAATGTTAGTAGGTAATTAGAAAATTTACAGAAGGACAAACAGGGAATTTTATAACTGAAAAACAAAATTCCACAATTCTGTTTCACAGTAAAATAGATCTTGCTGTATGTAGATAAAATAGAAAAGAATATAACTCAGAAGTAATTAGATAGAATATGGTACAAAGATGAAAAAGTTTAAGAATATGGAAAAGAGAGTTAGGGGTCTACAGACTAATATGAGAATATCTGACATTTATGTCATAGGAGTCTCAGAAGGGGAAAAGAAAGAAAATAGGGACATATAAAAATATATTTGACAAAATAAAGATTAAGTTTTTCACAAAATTGATGAAAGAATGCTAGAGATTTAAGAATCTCAGCAAATTTTAAGAAGCAAAAATATAAGAAAAAGCACACTAAGGCACAAAATAATTAAAACTGCCAAAACAAAATACAAAGGGGCATTTTTAAAGTAGTGTGCTAGTGAGGGTGGGGTGGGGATAGCATTTACTTTCAAAGGGGCAGCATATAAAACAGCAGCTGACATCCCAAAAGAAATATTGAATGCCAGAAGACAAAAGAATTGTATTTTCAAAGTGCTGAAAAAACTATCTGCCAGCTTAAAATCCTATACACAGGAAATAACCATTGAAAAGTGAGATAAAGATATTTTAAGGAAACACAAATTATCTCCAGTTTGTTATCCTAGATCTGCACCCAAAATAATACTAACGAGTGAGCCTCAGGAAGAAGACAAAGAATTCCATTGTGAAAATTCACTAATGCAGGATAATTTAGAGAACATTTACTTACAATATCAGAATATATCTTTTTTTCTCCCAATAATCATGGAACAATTACAATACAACTGATCAAACATAAAGTAAGTGTCAACATATTTCAAAAACTCAAAATCATACATTGTATTTCTCTGATGTAAAATAAGCTGAAGTTAAATTTATAAAAACATCACTGGAAAGTCCACAAATTTTTGGAAATTTAGAAATGCACTTCTAAATAACCTTTGGATAGAAGAAATAATAAGCAAAATTAGGAAATATTGAAATGATTAATAATGAAAATACTGCATATGGGAATTGGCAATATACAGGTAGCCTGTGCCTAGAAAAAAACCATAACTTTTTGTTTTTAATGTTTATTTATTTTTGAGACAGAGAGACAGAGAGACAGAGCATGAGCTGGGGAGGGGAGGAGAGAGAGACACACACACAGAATCTGAAGCAGGCTCCAGGCTCAGAGCCTTATGCAAGGCTCGAACTCACAAACAATGAGATCATGACCTGAGCTGAAGTCAGATGCCTAATGGACTGAGCCACCCAAGTGCCCCCAAAGCTTAACTTTCAATACAATTATTAAAAATAATAAAGGCAAAGAAAATCAATCCTCTAAGTGTTCATCATAAAAACTTAAAAAAAGAAGAGATTTTGTATAAAATATAGGATAATATAAATAAAAACAGAAGAAATGTATGAAAAGGAAACAAATAACAAGAATGAACTAGCCCAAAAGTTGGTTCGCTTAGTAGTATAATACCAGTGGATTAACCTGGGATTGATAACATAAAAACACTGTAATGTAGTCAGGAAAGGAAGAACTTCACCATGGAACTCAAGGATATTTTAAAAAATGATCTTAAATATCATGCAGTAAATTAGAAGCTTAGATGCTTTATGTATATGATCACAAATTTGAATCAAGAATGAACAGAAAATTGAAAAGTTTCATAAATGTTAAAGAAATAAAGCATATTTAAAATTTCCTGCAAAGAAAATTCCAAGCTCAGCCCCAAACTTACTGGTGAGTACTACCAAATAGTAAAGGAAGAAGTAACATCTATCCTTGAGAAAAATTTTTAGATGTTTTAGAGAGAGCAGTAAAAGAAGAAACATTTTGCAATGTATATTACAAGGCCAGAATAAATTTGTAACCCAAATCTGGCAAGGACATTATTGGAAAGAAAAAAAAGATAAATGCTCCTTATGAACATAGATACAAAAGTATGAAGCAATAAAACAAATTCAATAAACCTGAGTTCACTGAACTGAACCTTCCTACAGAACAGGAATTTGCTTCATAAGGAATTTTTATTCATCTATTATAATGTCATTTTAACATTCGAAAAACATCACCATGATATACCATATTAAAAGAATAAATAAAAATCATTCATTCAATTCAACAGATGTAGGAATAGCATTTGATAAAATGAAATATGGTTATTAAAAAAGGAATATTTGTATAAAATTTCTTAGCAATCTTAGCAGAATAGCACAACTAGTGAACTTCCTTAATCTGAAAAACATTTAACAAAAACCATATCTGATGTGATACTTAATAATGACATATAGTTGGTGCTAAATAATATCCTCCTTGCTTCCCCTAACACTTATAATAAATGAATCTCTGTATGTTGGACATGCATTACTTAATTTAATCATGTCAGCATCCGCGGTAGCCAGTTTCTGAAGTTTTAGCAGCAAATACAGTATAATTATACCATTAAACTAATAAAAGATTTAGAATGTTTACCTTCTCATTTCTCTTCCCTTAGACTATTTTAACACCTAACCCACTGAAAAATTAAGAATTAAGAGTAGCCAATGTAAACAGTGAGAAAAACAAAGACAGCAATGAACCCTACCTTTTATTAGATTGCAAGCCATTTGGAGCAGCTCATATTTCAGTTTGCCAATGGAGTGGGTCTTTACCAGAATGATTGTTAGCGTACTCTTTGGTCAAATTTTCTGAAAATGCTCGTTTTTCTGATGAATAGTAAACATTCCAAGGAAATCACAGAGCCATTTTCAGCTAAAACCATTCAGCTCTGGAGGTTTGGCTGGACAAAGCTTCCAGAAGAGTTTGCTATAGCTCTTATCTTTATTTGCTTTGACTTTAAATTAATCTCTGTCATTGTATAGTTTGCTTGATTTACAGTCATTATGAAAGGTTGAAATAAGGCAAATGTTTGCTTGAGGGACATTATTGCTTCAATTTGAAAGGAATTCACTCCTAACAACTCTGCTTCATGGCATAGAAACAGTCTAATCACATAAATTCAAGTAGAAGAGCTTTAAAATATGGCCATTTCTGCTCCCTGGCCTTAAGTAAATGTTTTTGAGTAATGTCTTTGCCTTATTTGTTTTGTATTCCTTTCTGCTTTAAGGTGCTTTGGGCAGCTTTAGCTGATGGTTGCTTATTTCAAAATAGGTTTCTCTGAGTTTCTTTTATTATTATACTATTTTTCTGAAACAAATGTAGCCTTCTATTTTATTTGAATATCATTATCAACATTCTTTTTGTTGCAATAGAAAGTTACTGAGGAATATATCATCATATTTAAAAGATGTTAAAATTACATACGTAAGTTCCTGGTACAGAATGTTTTGTTATGATTAACAAACAAGCAAATTGATCAATCAATTCATTCATTTTGAGACCAGTTCTTTTCAGTATAGAAAAAAGAACCATCTGTTCCACATATCCCTCTATTTTGCCTTTGATAGCAATTGGTAAAACCAGAACCATAGACAACTCTTAGGTATCCCTTTTTCTGTGTTGTTATTTTTGTTTTTTTTTAATTTTTATTCATTTATCGAGAGAGAGAGAGAGAGAGAGAGAGAGAGAGAGAGAGAGAGAGAATCCCAAGCAAGCTCCATGCTGTCAGCACAGAGCCTGACACAGGGCTCAAACTCACGAATGTGAGATCATGACCTGAGCTGAAATCAAGAGTCAGACACTTAACCAACTGAGCCACCCAGGCTCACCAAGTATTTTAAAATTTTTCATTCTCCTTTATTATTTTTCCACATTTTGTTTAACCCATCTCCACTGCAATGTTCTTTTCCATTCCTTCCATTCAGCAGGTAGTGGAAGCAGAAAGAAATGAAGCTTGGAGTTAATAATTTGAGACTTTACTGCATCTTCCATTAGCCAGAATTCACTGAACAAATTGTCCTCTCTGGTAGACTACTTAAGTAAATAAATAAAAGTTTCCTTGGCTTGCTTGCGGGATCTCTACTTTTCCAGCATTTATGATACATTGTATTAACTAATTTTCCTAACCGCATGTATTTTAATTTATAAAGATTATTCTAGTATCTCCAGATACCCAGTACCAGTTAAGAATGGAGTTCTTGCAGATAATTTAACAGAGAAGATAAGTGAAATTTATGATTTATGAGGGAAATAACTACATGAATATTTTGCATGGGTAGCAGGAAAATGTAGATTCCAGTGGAATGAAATTGCATTTGTTAACCTAGCTTCAGGGACATTGTGGTACTGCCCCAACTTTATTTCTGTGTGAGTTCCTTTCTGCCATTACAGCAGCCAGCCCCAAAAGAGAGTATGCTTTCTCAGGTCCCCAACCTGGAACTGTCCTCTGGGTCTTTATAACCTTCAAGGTAATACGATTTGCAAATCCATCACACCAATTCCTCTTGGGGGGAAGTTAGTAGAAGCCTTCAGTGCTGTATGTGGGTATCTTCAATAACTTCATATTTTTGAGTGTTTATTCTTAGGATGTCTATATCCTTTGAAACCAACACCTGCAGTTGCCATACACTTCAGAGGACTAACTTTAGACTCACTTTGCTGGAAAAGCAGTGACTGAGAGTTTATGCCCACACCCACCCTCTCCTGTGCCCCGTTCAGCCAACCTAGTATTCACTCCTCCACAGGTGTTGATCAGGAACAAGAACACTCCCTCTAAAATGTCCTGAATAGAATCTCAATCTCTGAGTGTGATACCTGGAGAATTCTGCCTATTATGATTTGCAAACAGGATGCAACCTGTGGAGAAGGGTATGAGTCAAAAACTCTCAGTAAAGGCCCAATTGAATTGCCATCATCTGAGATGGGGCAAATGGTGGGTGTAGCAACTTGGAGCAAAGGGCCAGAAGTGAAATTTTGGACATAGTATGTTTTGAGATACCTATCTATTAAACACTCATGTGGAAGGACCAAGTAGGCAAATGGTTCTGTAAGTCTGGATTCAAAAGAGATTAGGGTGAATACATAAATTTTGCATCAGTAGATTGATGTTTTTAAAGTTATTATTATTTTTGGCATTGGAGAGAATATTATTCGCATGATCTTACATTAAAGAAAGATAGGATCTGTACTGGCTTTTAGAATTTATTGAAAACCACTTTATCAAATATAAAATACCTTTAAAATAAATATAAAATAAAATATATTTAATATTCTTTTAAAGTTTTGTGTGTGGTTGAAACTTGTGGAGTTCTACATATACTGTAAATTTATCAATGATATTATTTGTTAAATGCACAAATGCATATAAATACATGTATAAGTAGATAGAGCATACACCTATATATGTCTAATTAATAAATTATTATACATAGCATATATATGAATTAATTGTAATTAGTAATGTTATTTTATCTTCAGTGACACTGCTTACTTTACTTCAATTTGACCTATTCGTTTTTGAGAGATTTTTTAAAGGCCCTTGTGGATTTTCCTAGTTCTCTTCATACCTTTCTCAACTGTAGCTTTATATATTTGCAAATGTATTGTTAGAGGCATATGTTTTATGATAATTAGAAGTTTTTGCTTTTTATTTCTTTTACTAATGCATGTATTTTCTTTTGTTTCTTATGATATTGTTTGTTTAAATTCTATTTTGTCAACAGTAGCACACATTTGACTTTTAATTGGTATTTGTCTGATATTTTTTTTCCCACTAGTTATGTTTGAAATATCTATGCCTCTTTAAGTGTTTCTCCTGGAAATAATAGATGCCTGAGTCCCGTGGTTGTTTTTTTTTTAATTTTAAAAGATCAGAATTTAATAGTTTAGCTTAGGCAATGTCTATGTATTTAATTATTGCTAATATTTAAGACTGATTTCCCTCATTGCTCTTCTTATTTTCCGCTTACAGTATTTTTTCTTCTTTTCTCCTATCCAATATTAAGATTTTTAGAAGTGCTATGTAACCTATGTTCTTTCTTATAGCAGTTAACTTAAGATGTATATTCATGTTTATCTTAATTAAAAAAATAATAGCTGTATCTTTCTATAACAAAACTTCATTGTATGTCATGCTTACATATCCTTTTGCTCTCCCTTTTTCTTCCATCATCTGTTCTTCATTATGTTAATGTTTAAGATTTTAATTCTAGTACATTCTTCTCCTCCTCCTCCTCCTCTTCTTCCACCTCTCTATTCTTCTGTACTAGGATTTCTTCAATAGACAATAATCATATCTACTGCAACACTATTCTGTGCCTAGTTCTCTTCTCATTGAGTATCTTTTCCAAGAGTGTTTGACTATGGATCTTTATGTGATAGATCCTTTGGGAGCATGGATATCTGAGAATATTTTTTTTTACATCCACACCTTTGATTGACAATTTGATTGGATATAAAATTCTAGGTTCAAAGTCCTTTTTCTTCAAAACTCTCTTAACCATTATTACATTTTCTTCTTACATTCAATATTGAAGTCTGTTATCAATCTGCTTCTTATTTCTTTATAAATGATAGGCCTTTACAATTTGCTTTTGCACTCTACATTCTTTAGGATTTGATATTTTTACATATTATTATTACATTTCAATAATATGTACTTAGATATGGATTTTTTTCTTTTCTTCTTTTTGTCATAGAATTCAAAATTATAGTTTTAAATTTCAGGTCTTTCATCTTTAATTTGGGAAAATATTTTTACTGTGTTTTTGAATATTTTTTACTTTTTATTTGTATTATTTTACCGTCTCCAATGTCAATTACTTTGTGTTTTGTCCTTCGTTATCTATCTGTGATATCTCTTAGTATTTTTTTTCATTTTTAATTTTAAAATTAAAGAATATTTTTGTCTTTTCCTATTGCATTTCCTCAATCTTAACTTTCAGCTCAGCAATTGATCTTCAGCTGTCATCATTTTTTTGTTTATTTTATCTATTGAGAATTTATTTCAAATCCTACACTGATCAATAATTATAATTTGTTTTTTAATATATTTTTTATTTAATAGTAATAAATTACTTTGTTATCTAACTATCTATATACATTTTAAATGCTTATATGTAAAACCCTTATCCATTAATTTTAAGAATTCACCTTCAGGTGGTAATAAGGTGATAAATTTATCATGTTTATTTATCATGTTTTTCATTTCTCAGATGGCTGAATGTTTATATAATCATGTTTCTCTGAAAGTATTTACTACTGAATCTGGTCATCTTTCCTGGAAATGAGCTAAAAGCCAGATATGTGGCCAGAACAATAGGGAAGGGAGCCAAAGAACCATGGCAGTCTCTGACACTACTCAAGTTCTGGGTCAAATGTGAGATTTCCCCCCACTTAACTCTTAGCAAAAGCAGCATTCCAAAAGCACTGTTTCCTCAGCTTTTAGGACTTGAAGGAGGAAAAATTGAGGAACCAATGCTCAAGGGCAATTCAAATGGTTCATAAGCATCCATTTTCATAGATTCCTTAACTCAATGGACATTTACATTGTATTGGGTTCTCCCCTCCCCTGTATCAGAATCTGTGCAGAAAAATTCTGTGTGAAGCACCAACATAAGGGAATGAAAAAAGGTAAACTTAAATTATTTCTTTAATCTTACCATTCTTGTGACGCTGTTATCTCCATTCCCATCCATAACTCTAGTTCAAAATAGCATTAAGTCTACCCAAGTGTTCCTAAAAATATTATCTTTGTGTGTTCATTTCTGGCTTATTCCTGAAATACATGTTGCCCTCTTCTAAAGTGTCTCTGTGATTGGTTTTAGGGAAAGCTAGTATGATGTTAGTTTGCCCCCAGGATAGGAATCAGAGCACTTTATTTTTTACTACATCTCTTAATTTCTATCCATCTTTAACATCTTTAACATTCTATTTTTAATTTCTATCCATCTTTAACATTTTATTATCTTCTCCTTCTTAATACAACTCCAAATGGTTTTGCTATGAACTCTTATATATAACATTGCTTTTGCAGTTCTAATTTTTAAAATATCTTAAACATGTTTTCAAAGTAGAGGTCAGATTTAAATATTCTGAATATTGTAAAGTTTCCAGTAACAATAAACATTATTTTTGTTCAGTTACCCAAACAATATTCTTTCGTGCCCTTTAAGGTGCTCAGCATTGTGAATAATTGATGTACATTACAAAATAGAAATAGAAGATATTCCTTTCCCTTGAGAAATGCATGATAAAATTAAGAAGTAAAAAAGTATTATGTAAGTGAATTAGAGTATTATATAACACATAATGGTATTAACAGTAATAGTTTTCCTATAAAATATTGCAATTCATCTATACACATGACTCTTATTTCCTACAGAATTAGAGTTCCCACATGTAACAAATTATGCAATTTATTTTATAATATAAATTCCTAGTTAATAAATAAATGTTCAGTGAATGAGATTTCAGGATTTTAGATAAGAAAATATCAATGGGGGCTGCAGTAATGAAAGTAGGTCATACAAATGTCAATTTCTGGGATTGGTCTTGAAGAATCATGAAGGTTTGCTTAGGCAACAGGAGTGACAAAGGTTAATATATAATAAGTAATATTTACCTGATGAATACATGAGTATTAATAGGGAGACGACAATGGCAAGAGAAATCAAGTGCAATTTTGATGGCGTCATTGGAACTGACGTTTAATAGAGAAGATCAGGTCATGCAATAGAGACTTAAGGAAGTCTCTAACATTATTCTGTGATGTTTCTCAGACACTGTACTAGATGATTTCTAGAAGCATTCTTCTCAGTTCAGTCTTCCGAATTAGGCCCATCAACTTCATGTTTCAGATGAAGGAACTGAAGCTCAGGAAAAAAAGAGACAAACTCAAAATTACACAGAGTAAATGTGAACTTCCTATATTAGGTGGTGAAATTGTGAATCAGAGAATCAGGATCTTAATACCACACAAGAAAAGTATGTTCAGTAGGATCGTGGTTCCATGAATGACCCTATTCCTCTGTTGATTGGGAAACTGGAGAACTTTGGACTGAGTATAATAGCATATAAGGGTTAATTTCTTATTACTGAAAACAATGGGAGCATGATGAAAATAATGGCTGCAAAGAGTTAGTAAAATAATAACATTTAAGAGAGTAAATGTACTTACTACTATGCTAGGGCCTGACTAAACATGCTGTATGCACTGTCAAACAATGAGTGAGGCATTAGTATCCCAGTCTTACAGATAAAGTCAAGTTTTGGTGGAAATTGTGAAAATTGGTCAAAGCCACGTCTCTGGTACACAGTGGAAAGTGCAGGCTCATCTTAATCTGCAAGTTTTGACACTGAAAATTAAAAAAAAAAAAAGAAAACCTACTGTAACACTAGTGAAAGCACAATGAAGTGTGAGTTTCTCTGAAGATTCTGAAGGACTTTGAGTCGCAATTTAGGACATTAATGAGACAGATGAGTCACTTGGAATTAAAACTATTCTGAACCTAATCTAGTCTTCCTTTAATGATTCAGAAAGCATTTCAGGAGTTTCATTATCAACACAAATTATCATTATACTAGTGTTTCAAAAACGTGGGGTGATAAGAATATTCAACAACATCACATAACATGGGGATGATCCAGTTCATGAATAGCTAATTTTATTAGATTATGTGGTTATATCAATCTCAAAATATCCTTATAGAAAGAATAAAAATTCTCATTTGATTTTAAAAGAGGGTGAAAATTGATTAAGAGTCTTGTCCAAGTTGCCATGAAAAGTTATAGAACCAAAAGTAAAATCCACTAAGAGCAGAAAAGAAACTGATTTCAGTTTTATTCTTTAATAATCAAAACATAGTGACCACAGTAGAGTTTCCTCAAAGGTGGTTATCTAATTCAAACACAAAGGTTTTCTTTTAAGAAAAATTTGTTAGCGTTTATTCATTTTTGAGAGCCAGAGCCAGAGCATAAGTGGTGGATGGGCAGAGAGAGAGGGAGACACAGAATCTGAAACAGCCTCAATCAAGGCTCTGAGCTGTCAGCACAGAGCCCAACGAGGGGCTCAAATTGTTGAATGGCAAGATCATGAGCTGAGCTGAAGTTGGAGGCTTAACTGACTGAGCCACCCAGACGCCCCAAAGATTTCTTTTCTGCGGGGAGATCTCTTATGGGTAGATTAACTTCAGATTTACGTCTGATTAAAATATTCCAAACATAATTGAATACAATATTCAGATTTACCAAGAAATCTAAGTCAGAATTCCACTAAGAATTCTTGTGACCACTTAGTATCACATATTTGTACACATATAAATAATTCTCCACACATTTTGAAACAGACACCTTGAAATCAGTGCACTATTGGTATTGTCCTGCAATTATTTTAGTTTGAGTTAAGATTCTTGGAAACAACTGTTAATTTTTCTTTATCAATATCTTCTGAATGTCTCTGAGATTTTGTTTAACATCCAGTGAATGAAAGTTTTATCTGCATCAATAAAACTCAGGCTACATGGTTTTTCCATATTTCTGCTGTTTAAACATGAATTATTTATATCTCCATTACTAAAGTAGATATATTAATAATCTTGGGAAAAATCCCAAAACATTCTGCTTCACTGTATTTGAAATGTTTGTAAATTTGTGCTACTGAAATTATTCACAAAAGTAGTAAAATTACTGGGTTATTTTTAGTGTCTAGAACACATTTTTTTAAAAAAATTTTAATGTTTATTTAATTTTGAGAGAAAGAGAGACAGACAGAGCTTGAGTGGGGGAGGGGCAGAGAAAGACAGAGACCCAGAATCCAAAGCAGGCTCCAGGCTCTGAGCTGTCAGCATAGAGCCTGTTTTGGGGCTCAGACTCACAAACCATGAGATCATGACCTTAGCCCAAGTGGGTCACTTAACCTACTGAGCCACCCAGAACACATTTTTTAAAATAGATCCAGCACACACACTTTTAAAATTTGTTTTAAAGTCTATTTATTCTGAGAGACAGAGAGAGAGAGCAGGAGAGTGAAAGAGAGAGAGAGAATCCCAAGCAGGCTTCACACTGTCATCGCCTAGCCTGATTCTGGGCTGGAACCCAGCAACCTAAAGATCATGACCTGAGCCTAAATCAAGAATTGGACACTTAAGTGACTGAGCCACCCAGGTGCCCCAAGTGACTAGAACATATTAATTTTAAGAATCTCTTATTAAAAATTTTCCTCTTCTGGCAATATATTGTACAGAAAATACGGGAACCCTGGAATATCAAGTACCTCAAAAATGTTGAATAAAGCACATCGAACAAACTTAAACTTATAGCTGTGTTCCCAATAAGGTACAAGATTCCCCTTGTGACACAAATGAAGAGAAAACTAAAATCAGACTGGTGCTTGGCCCGGACAGCTGAGTGGTTGGGAATAAGGCAGAAAGGAGTCACTGTGGTTGAGAGCTGGAGTTCCTTGTCCGTGTCGGGCTGGCATGGGAGAAAAAGCTAACAACCCAAACAAAACAGGGCTGCAAACTGCCAAATTTGTGGCTCAAGAGAGTGTTACAATTTTAGTGAAAGGTTATACCAGAAAAAAATCTAGAGAGCAACAAAAGAAATTAAAATAAATTTCTCTATCTTCATCTGGATTCTGGATGAAATTTAAAAAAAAATTATACTTTATGTTCTCTTTTCACAGAACTGCTCTAAGAGTTAGAACTGAAGCTTTCTTACTGGATTCCCCAAACTCATACAATAACCCCAGGTAATGCCTTGGGAAGAATGGGATTCAAAAGATTTACATTTTAAAAGTATTTGCAAGATTGCTATAAAAATAATTAACATTAAGGTAATACCAAATAAGGTGAATTTCACATGCTTAGAAGCGGCTACATTGTAGGGATTTCAACTGCCTCCAAATTAAGCTATAAATATTATGCAGTAAATTGTAATCTAAATAGATTTCTTAGTGGATTTTGATTAATTGGTTTTCAAATAAAAGTGAAAGAACAAACGATTAAAGATTAGAAAAACTTTTTGAAGACAGGAACAGGTGAGAGGATCTGTTCTATGATATATTAATTTTAATAATCAAATCAGAAGAATTAAGGCAATGTCTTGGCTGTGGAGCCAGTAGAGATAAATGTGTTAATAAAATAGAGCAGAAAGTAGAGAAATAGATTCATGTTTATGTGGAAATTTGATATATTACCATGATGTCTGCAAATTTGTGAAGAAAGTAGTGATTCCTCAATACACTACAGTGATAAGTCACCTGGTTATGAATAGGAGGGGGCAAAATAGATTCCTAAAATATACCAAACACAAATATAGTTTTCTCATACATTACAGAACCAAGTGTAGAGCGTAATATATGCAATTATCTATGTGGCATTGATATAAGAAATGATTTCTCATATAAGACAACAAGTAAAAAATAAGGAAATAGTGCTATAATTTACATTTATATTATTTTTTCTATGTATCCAAATATATCATACACAAATTGAAATGTGAACCACGGATTGGAAGATGTGTGCAGCACATAAAGCTGAGAAAGATTAATAACCAGAATATATAATGAAGTTTAAAACTAATGATTTTAAAAATCCACTTTTTAAAAATGGTGAAAGATGCAATTTAGACCAACAGAAATCTGAAATGTCAATAAAGATAGAAATAAGTACTCAAGCTGAATAGAAATGGGAAAAATTAAAGCCACAATGGGGATTCATTCTCAAGCACATCACACTGGCAAATTTTTAAAGGTCTGGTAATATAGAGTTTTGGTGATGATATGACCAAAAGAATTCTCAATTTTGTCATTAAAAGTGGAAGCTGGTCCGGCTACTTGTTGGAGCTCTTCTGCAATCTGATATGTTAGCAAAAGTACATTTTTACCATCTTGGAAGCAAATGTGGAGGGCCCTAGAGGCTGGTTCATTTCCCCTTTTTGTTGCAAAGAGAACAAGTTCAAATGGAACTGGTTACCCTACCCAGAGACAGGAAGGCCTCCTCTGTGTAACACCAGTGTTCCTGGAAGGTGAGGTTCTTTGTCTGGATGATGACCTTGGTCCTCTGCGTGTTTGCCCTGTAGTGTAGTTCCTGTACCTGGGGATCCCTTGAAATATCCTCGTTACTCAGTTAAAATAACTGTTTGCTCCCCTCATTAGGCTAATCTGATTACCTCACTGATGTGGCAGAAACTGAGTCTTGGTAGGGTATATCTCCTAACAACTGGCCCACTTGTTTCTCAACAGGACATCTAAAGAATTTGGCATTTTCTGCTCACCAGGTATAATTAACATGATACTATCAATATATTAGACCAGCATAAACTTTTCTGGAATGTCTGGACAATTAAGGCTTTTTTGTACTATATTGTGGTTGAGAACAGAAGAATTAACATAGCCTTTAGGCAAGAAAATTAGTAAGTACTGCTGCCTTGATGAGGAATAAAAAGAATACAATCACCATATCGATAGCCACATAGCAGGTTCCAAAGAATTTATTAACCTCTTCTAGAAAACATACTGCATTCTGTATAGCAGGTATGCTTGAGGTTACCACCAGGTTAAAGTTACAATAATCTATAATCATCTGCCATTATCCATCTGGTTTTTGTAGAACTCATACATCAGCAACCCTATAATTTTTAGGTTTTTTGAATATGTCTTAACTCTTTACCATTCCTCTTTGGCCATGGCTATTGCTCCTAATTAACTTGACCAGGGAAAGCCATTTCAAGATGACTTCCAGTTGGCCTTCCTTATCATGATAGTTTTCATTCCATATAGTAAGAAATCAAAATGATTTCTGTGAGTTGGTATGTTTCCTGGGTACACAGTTAAGGAAAGGAGTAATGACTACATAATGAGATCAGACTCAGTCATCCCACCATGAGATGAATGTGAGCTAGAATAGCACTTTTCATTTTGTGTCCATGTGACTGCATTCTGAAGGTGGACTATGATGACATTTGGGACCCCTAGTATCAGTACCAGGTAAGATCTTCCAACCAACATTTCTTAAATATCTATGTCTTACTTTTTTCCTGATGCATAATTACTTTGGTAAAATACCAAAGTCCTATTGAGAAAGCTTGAGAAAGCAGCTAATGTAAAACTTATGTTGGCATTGCAGAGTCTTTCCCGAAGAGGGTCTGGTTTCCATTTAATTGGTGGTCTGGGAATAATCCTCGAAACTGGGAAAGGAATCATGAGTTCCTTTTATGGCCACCAACAGCATCCTCCATCTAACTGATCTATATTTCAAGCAATACTTCATTGGCTGCCTTTCTTGCCCATAGGAAACCAATAGTCTATTAGTTACTCTGATAGATTCCTATAGGTCAGGACTTTGGTAGCCATTTCAGCCTTGTTGCACACACTGGAATTACACCCAACTTGTCTTTGACAAGGTGAGGTACAATCACCCGACCTCATCTTTAACAGAATCTTATTTACATTCATGTTAATAAGCAGTTTCATGACTTTATCTCCTATTATCCAATCTGGGCTCTAGTGGACAGCTACCACTGCCTTTTCGGCAATTCTAGTGTACCTCGCATTATCACATTCCTCATCACTTTAGTGAAGACAGTGTCTCCAAAATAAATCTTATGTTTGTCCGTATCAATCACGTCCGTATCTCTGAGTCTTCTGATCACTTCCCCAATTCTTTGCCAAGGATGTGCCAGCATATCCACCCAGTTTACTATAAGCCATTATCATCCCCAGGATTCAAAGTTTCATTCCTGGCATCCTTGCCCAAGAATTAAATCCTGACTCATAAATCCTTCCATATAAATTCACTCTCTCCTACGCTGCCCTTTATTTGCACACATCTCCCTTCAACATGTTTAAGAAGCAACTCACTGACATGCCCTCCTGGTCCATTCTGGTAAATATTAGCAATGTTTCATAGGCCTTTTGGTGAATAACCCATTTCCTTTCAGTTCATCTTTTGGGTCATGGGACCCAAGGAAAATCTTGAAGAGGACAAACATCAGTTTACAAGGCATCCACCTCAGATGTGGTCTTTGCATGGTCTGCAAATATCAGGAGGCTAGTCTACCCAAGAAAAGGGAAAGAGGGTACTTGTTTGAACCTAAGGGCTTACATGATTATGTGGACTCAAAGTTCTCCAGCACATCCTACCAAAAGTCCCCATATCGAGACTCCCTCTGTTTACCCATAGTCCTTCTGATTTTGCCATGCTTACGGTCAACTTTTGAGCCTGCTTTCAGCATAGTCTCACCTCCAGGTGTAGGAAATGATGGTTCCTTTAAATGCTGAGATGGAGGCTTTTTGGCTTTCATAGTTAGGTCTGAGTTGATAGTTGGATGACCTAACCTATTCTTCCCTATATCAAGCCTTCTAAGAGAGTAGCCCAAAGCTACCAACTCCACAATCTCTCTAATTACCATTGCCTTATGTATTTTAGTTGCCAGAGGTATCACAGAAGCCAGTGTTTCCCCTTGAGCTGTGCCTCATTCCAGATCTCTGCAGATGAAAGTCTTAGTAATTACAAAGTTGTAGCATTCAGTCACCACATTTGTTTTTTACAACAACGAAGTATTTGTTTACCACCCAGTAGGCAAGAAATTACATTGTAGAATCCCATCTTGAGGATTTGCCTTCCAGAACCACTTCTGGCCATAGCTGTTTTAGTTTGGGTTCTCTCCAAAATGCAAAACTTAGAATAAGGATTGGGGTGTATGTGTTTTAATGGAGAAACAATACCAAGAAGTACTGTGAAGGAAGGGATGTAAACTTGAGACAGAGAAAGGAGCCAACCTGATACAGAGTGGATCTGTGACTAAATAACCAATGTGGGCAACTGGTTCCAATTCCTTTAGGGACCCTCTGAGAAACTGTAAATAACATGCCCCAGAATGGCTGATGCTTATTGGTTGATGGTCATGTGTCTGCCAAGCCCACCCATCGCCCCCCCCCCCATCCTGCCTCCTCCCAACTTTGGCTTTTGGAGAGACAGGAGAGGGGGTGTCTGCATCCAGAGAACACTCTCACACTGAGACAGCAGTCAACAAACAAGCTCCCAGGGAGGATGGGGGATATGGGCAGGACACCAATAGTATCTTCAGTCCTTTTTCAACAATACAGTGTTCAGGAGAGATCAGAGGAGGTCCCTATCTCTGAGTCATTAAAATGGAAAACTATGTGTTATGTGCAAAAGCAATTTATTGAATTTTACATTGGATTAGCATTTCAAGGTAATTAATTATCAGACTACAGTGGTTCATACAGGAAACACAAATTAGATAACCAGCATCCCTTAAATTGAAGAGAAATGATGGGTTTTCAAGTAATCAGTTACTTAACAGTTTATTCCTTCATAGCTTTGTAGTATCTCTAAAAACAGTTGATTCTGATAATAATAATTATGAAAGTCTATGCTGCTAGATACCAGATATTCAGGTTCCATATATTTAAGCATAATGACTATGCATGCATGTGCTAAAATTTAATAGCCCCACAAATATATTGTTCTTGTTTTAATGATTTAAGCTTAGAAATAATTAATATTTCTTCTGATTAATTATACCATATATTTTAGATTCTGGGTATACAACAGTATACAAAATAATTATGTTTTAGTCAAACAATTAAGGAGGAAATACTTAGTGAATACCTACTATGTAAAAACTTGAGTATTAAATACTCAAAAAAATCAACTATCCTGACAAGGAATATATATTCTATATTTGTGAATGATCTTGGAGAGCTAAGTCCATAAAAAGTAACAAAGAATATACATCAAAATTTTAAAAATCACATGAACAATTTTGATATGACAATTTCACTTGACAATATGAACATTATAAAGTACAGTAGACCACTTATGAATCACAATTACTCAGATATATTTATGGTAGAAATTTTAAAGGATTATATAGCCTAACTTGAACACTCTAAAATTTCATTTGAAGAATAAAATCAGGTATACAAATTAATAATGTATTTACTGAATGCATCCATATGCTCAGAATAACTCTATTGTAGTTTGTTTTGACAATATTTCACAATATCTTAATTTTTGTTCTCATTTTAAACACTATGACTCATGTTGTATATTTTAAATTATGTATATTATTTTTAATTTTTCTTAAAAATATATTATTGACTCCATGATAGGTCTGGATTCAAATCTAGAATTCAGTTAGAACTTTCAACTCCTTTATGTATTAAATATATTTATTTTAAATTTTACATGTTGATGGTGCCTGAAATTAAATATTTATAATCTCATGTATGCATGTGCGCATGTGTGTGTGTGTGTGTGTGTGTGTGTGTGTGTGTAGGGAAGATTTGGGCCCAATGTAACTTTTTTTCTACAAGTTTAAATATTTCACTTAATATCTTAATACCTACTTTTACAAGCTAGTACAAATGTGATTCATAATAATGACTGAATTCTCAGGGAAATATATTTATTACGTTCTTATACTGTGCTAATGTAAGAAATATATCATTTTTTGTAAAATATTCCCAAAAAGTAGTGGAAAGAAAAAGTTTTACCATATGGAGAAGAGTTTACTCATCCAAATCGGTCCTTTTGAATTTTGGCTAACTGAAGACTTTATAAACTACAATGCTTAATACAATAAACAAATCCTATAAATTTTTTCAAAAAGTTAATGTTTGTGATACTATTATATTTTATGTTACCAGGAAATATATAAAAATATTTTAAAATTAATTTCAATACATGTGCATAGTAAAAAAAAGTCTTCAAATTACCATTAGTAAAATCGATTCTGAAAAAAAGAACTTTGTTTCTTCATAATGAATTATGAAAGAAAGTCGTATGCGTTATAAGCTGCTTAGCCATCTTTTCTGCATGGTAAATATTCTTCAAGTATGAAGATTAGTGTATCTGTGCCCGCATCACGCCATTAGTCTTATTTCTGCCTTGTAAAGATCTCATTCTGTAGGGATTTGACTAATGAAGTTTCAGAGACAATAATGGCTTCCTCAGAGCAGAGACTGCCAATTCAACCATATTGTGCTGAACTGTAGAGAACTGTGCCAAATTGTGTGTGTCTACTTCAGAAACAAGCTGTTCATTAAAAAGAAAAAGAAAAAAATGGTAAGCAGCAAAATACATTTTCAATGTAACTATGGGTCCTGGCACACTGTAAAGATTGGATTTCTTTTCCCACAGTATCAAAACAGTCAACAAAACAGTTTCTTTCTGAGGATGAACAAGGTTAATAAGCAGACTTTAGTATCAGCTTTATTATCCACTTACACAGAGAAAAAATAACATTTTCAAAGAGATTTTGCAGTTTGTAGCAGGGCCTTAATGTTCACACTCCTTCATTTATTCCCAAACGAAATACTTATTGTAGTGCCACTTTATGCCAGGCGCTGTGCTGAGTTCTGTACCTACCTGTAGTTCTCATTTTCTTGAAAAATAGTTTGTAACGTTTTACAGGGATTTTTTTTCCAAATCAAAGCTAATATATTATAAGTCAGAGTCTGTAATATCTTATGTTAAAATATTACGCTTCCTCAGACTTACTTCCCCTTTGCTCTACTATCATGTTCTCCCATTTTGTTACTATTTTATATCTAGTACATTAGTTATATACATTTTAATTCCTCAATAACAAGTTTTTATTAACAACTTAACAATGATGAGTTTAGGGATATTTTTTTAAGTTTATTTATTTATTTTAAGAGAGAGAGAAAACATACACGTGAGCAGGGCAGGGGCAGAGAGAGAGGGAGAGGGAGAATCCCAGGCAGGTTCCATGCTGTCAGCACAGAGCCCGATGCTGGGCTCAATCCCCAGACCCTGGGATCATGGCCTGAACCAGAAACCAGGAGTCAGACGCTCAACTGACTGAGCCACCCAGGCTCCCCGGGACATTTCTTATTCATCTCAATCTCCCCTGCTTCAAATACAGTTGCCAGCAGGTAATAGGACAGTGTCAATTTAGGATAATTTAAATCTACATCTATATATAACTTGTTTTAATGCTCACTTAAAATTATTTTATACTTTACCTCCTGATTCTTCCCCATGTAACATTTTCTTATTCAGTGGGACTATTTCACTAGTTAATTTATAATTTTAAATATACCAAGATGAGTATTTGTAGCTTTTAAAAATTGAGGGACAATTTTGCCAGGTAATTAGAGATGGCAGCTGTTTATTCTCTAAATTCTTTTCTTGTTAGGCTTGCAACGTAATGTAATTATACAGAGAAATCTGAGGCCATCTTGATTATTTTTTTTCTCGTTTTGAGTTATCAGTTTTCTTATATTTATTTAAAATATAGGTATGTGACAGCACCCTCTGTCCATTGTTCTTGTCCCCATGCTTTAATAAAATTACCTTTTTGCACTATATATATATATATATATACACACACACACACACACACACACACATATAACATTGATATCATCAAAACCAATTGTGCTTAGTTTTTGCCATACTTTCATATTACTTCCATCATTAATTGTTTCTATTCCAGTTGTTCAGGTAATGATCTCAGGTTCATGAGATTGAGCCCTGCATTGGGCTCTGTCTTGAGAGCACCGAGCCTACTTGGGATTCTCTCCTACTCTCTCTCTCTCTCTCTCTCTCTCTCTCTCTCTCTGCTGCTTGCACTCTCTCTCTCTTTCAAATAAATAAACATTAAAAGAAAGAGTCAGATGTCTAATGACTGAGCCACCCACGTTCTCTTATACTTCATACAGAGAATTTGGGGTCACTGATAGAATAATTTTAGTAATTTGAAGAGTGGGGCTAGATAGCTAAAACTCGTAAGTCTCCTCAGGGGAACATTATTTGCCACACTGCCACTTTTTAATTTCTTTTTTTTGTTTAAACTAACAGCCAAGACAGCATAGCATAGTGAGGAGCTCAAATAGACTTGATGTGAAGCCAGGCTCTGCCAGCTAGTAGTGTAGGACTTTACGAAAATTTTCTTACCTGTCTCTGCTTACATTTCTTCACCTATAAAATGAAGATAAACATAAGATTATATCATAGCATTGAGGTAAGAATTGAGTTAATATAAATTCAAAGTGCTTAGAACAGTCTGCAAGAAAAAGTGTTCCTATTTGCCATTAGCTATTATTATTACCATTATTATATGTACTATCAGAAAGAAGTAAATGTTTTCTTGTATCCTGTGTTTTTTTTTTTCTTTCTATTGGCAAGTTCAAGATCACATCCCTGTCTGGTTCATTTTAGGGTTAAGCTCTTTATCACACCAGGAATTTGGTGAACATACCCACTATATATGACCCCAGAGATTGTCCAGGGCTTTTGCCTAATACTTCTGATTTTAGAAACTACTATTAGGTAACTCAAATACAGCTCTTCTCCTAGTCTTTACTATCTACCTCTCCCTTTGACTTTAGCCCTATAAATTGATTTATGCCAGTGTTACCTGTCTGGGTTCTTCAAAAAACATTTTAACATTTATTTATTTTTGAGAGACAGACAGATCATCAGTGGGAGAGGAGTGGACAGAGAGGAAGACACAGAATCCAAAGGAGGCTCCAGGCTCTGAGCTGTCAACAGAGAGGCTGACATGGGGCTTGAACCCATAAACCATGAGATCATGACCGGGGCAGAAATGAGATCATGACCTGGGCCGAAGTCGAATGCCTAACCGACTGAGCCACCCAGGCGCCACTTCTGTGGGTTCTTCCAAACTCACTTGCTGGCAATGCTGTATATTTTTCTTGAGAAGCAACACACAAGGACTTTCATTGGTGCAGAATATAAGAGGAATTTCTCACTTATTGACATGGAGACAGATGACATTTTTATAGCATAAAGCTTTTTGTATTTGTCTTTTCATATTATGTGTAATGTCAATGGATATGAGGGAGGTGGCAATTGGCAGAGAAATCAGATATGTTGTCCCATGGCCTTTTTGCCCAGAAGTATGAACAAACAAAACAATATGTAAGTTGATATTTCTAACACAGAGAAGCAGGATATCTTGTTGTATTATTTTCCAAAAGAATATTGTGTTCTCAAGCTCATAAGTTTAGTTATCCATCCATTTGATAAGAATTTACCCCATATCTACTCTAAACCATTGATTAAAAAGGATAAATAGACATGTTCTCTCCCCCTAAAGGAGTTTAATGCAATCAGGGAGAGAAGGAAACTACATAAGCCAATATTCAGAAGCAAGATAATCACAGATTAAAATAAAGACTGTGGAAGAAATAAAAATAGATGCTGCAATAGAAAGTAAAAAGAGCCTTAACCAAAGTGATTATGGGGTTCTCCATGAGCTTCAGGAATGAGAAAATGGTGTGATATAGAAGTAGGGGGCAGGGGGTTGACAGGTGGAGGTAGTGAGCTCATTTGGAGAATTGTAGCCCATAGCATGGAGTTTGAACAATGCAGCATTTTGATAACTATAGAGAGGAATTTTAAGCCTGCTTTATTTATTTATTTATTTATTTATTTATTTATTTACCTATTTTGGATTTTTTGAACAGATCACTCTTGCTAGTAGCTACTGTGCAGAGAAATATTAAAGTACTGAAGTGGGGGTGTCAGAAAGGGGACAGAAGCAGTTACACTATTTAGTTGTTTACTAAACAGGGCAGCCCTAGAAGAGTAACAGGTATAAAAGCAATTTTTATCAGGTAACTAAACGCATTTTCCTTGAGAATATGTAAAACTTGGCTTCTATTTTTGCATCAAGCAAACATGCCCCACCAAAATAACAATTTAAATGATTGTCTTTGTCAGAAATTGATTGATACTGTTCATATTTTATTACCTTCTTTTCCCTGTTTTCTTTTTCTTTCCTAATTTGTTTCCTCTTAATTTTCTTTTAATAAGTAGGCATAATTTGGACAGACAAGCAAGCAGAACCCCATTTTCCTTTTGTACAAAATTCATCAATTATATTAATGATTATACTAGAAATCAATAGATTCAAAGGAAGGAGAGCCATTGGTGCTCATCAAGTGTTCTTTTACCTATTGTTATGCTTTTTCAATTTTAAGTAAAAATATCTTTAAATAGTTCTTTATAGAAGAACACAAATTAATTACCCAGAGAAAATCAATACAACTTGATGTGGCACCTGAGTTTCTGGAATCTGCCGATTTCTAGTATTGTGGAAAACACGAATGGTTAAAATTAAGACACCTATTGTTGTTGTATTTCTCATATTTACACCACAGAAGTGCACTTCATTTTCTTCTCCTTTATGCTGAAAAAATAATGGATAGAGGTTGTTTTTTTTAATTTTTGAAAGAGAAGCCTGAAATTCTGGAATGTGTAATAAATAGTAACAGTTAAAATAAATCTGTGCTTAGATCTTCTGAAAATAAACTATGCATCATAGAGCATTTTTGGTGACTTTGCCTGATTTTTTTTTTCTTTTTTGGGAATAACATCTACATTTTCTAATTCTACTCTGCACCCTTGCATTCTCCAGAGTGACATTTTTCTTAAAGAATGAATCTGATGGCATTCCTCCCTTGTTTTAATCCTGCAGTAATTTACCATTGCAATGAAAATAAATTGCAAAGCCCATTATAAGAGTCATTCTCACCTGCCTTCACCACCCTTCTCAATAACCGTGGTCCAGAAGTAGTGGTTCACTCCCTGCCTATTTCTTGGACACTTTCAACTCTGATCCAGGTTCTTTGTTGACTGGGCTCTTTCACCTACTACAAGTTCAAAAATTTTACATTGACAGCTTTCATGAGCCTGGCTGCTCCAGAAAGTGGGCCAAGCTTTCAGATGTACCTAAGGGCCAGCATCTGGTATTAGACTATTCATCTAATATCAACAGTCCTGTGTATTAGCATTCTTCTTATCTTGCTGATGTGTTCATTCAAATTTCTGAAATGCGTCTTCTCAGAAAGAATTTCCATAACCACCCAGGATAAAGCATGCTGTACCTTCAATGTTCAAACTATTTTAGTGCCTTGCTTTATTGCCTTCACTGCACTTATTAATATTTGAATTTATATTTTTTCTGTTTACTTTTAAATGTGCTTATTTTCTGTCCTATAACAAGGCAAACAAGTATAGAGCTTTGGTCTGCCTGGCACACCTCAATATTGGACATTGGGCCCAGCAAGTAGTGTACACTTAATAAATATTATAGAGAGGTGAAGGAAGGAAAGAAAGAATAATTATATTCATAATCAAAACATAAAATTAGAATTAGGCAGTGTTTTTAAAGTGCCATCTACATCAGATTGTGCCAACTATAACCAGTGGGCAAATCAAGATTGCGGTCTGATTTTGTATGGCTTTGAGAGCCAAGAAGATTTTGTACCATTTAAAAGGCTGTAAAATAAACAAGAATATATGACAGATTGCATGCGGCTTGCAAAGCACAGTCTATTTACTCTCTGGTCCTTTATGGAATAAGTTTGCCAGTGCTGTTCTAGATTAAGTCCTCACTGATGCAGGTATTCTCTGAATGGATTTGGATTACTTTCTGCTTCAATTTCCTCCCATGAAAGGATAGGGAATTGGATTAATAGATTTGTTAATTTCCTTTCGTTTTGGTAATCCTTCTGAAAGGTGAATGGTGACAGCATAGATAACCACAGCTACACGAATCCTATGTTCCTTAGTCTCCTGGCTGATAGGGGAATGAATAGAGAAAGTGAGTAAGAGTGAGTACATGTGAGAATTTAAAATGATGATTGCGTGAAGTAAGGCATCACTACAAAGAAGTTGAAGCAATGTAGTCACTGTCTTGTACTTCAAGGGATCTATTGCAGCAAAAGCCTACCCAAGTTAAAATACAAATCTCTTTTCTTCAATCCTTGACATGTATATCCAGTTGTTAACATATACATAGGATATAATGAAAAGGGTCAATGATTAATTAGAATAACATTTTCATACAGATGACATGCAGGGATCTGTCCCCAGTCTGTCTGGGTTCAAATACTGGCTCCACCGTTTACTAGATATGTGTCTCTGAGCACACTTAACCTCTCTGTATCTCCATTTGTAAAAATCTATAAAGTAGTGATAATAAAGTTCCTACCATAGACAAGTGTAAGGAAAGCTAAATGTGTTAATATTTTAAAAATTTATTTATTTAAATTCAAGCTAGCTAACATACAGTGTAGTATTGGCTTCAGGAACCCAGTGATTCATCTCTTACATATAACACCCAGTGCTCATCCCAACAAGTGCCCTCCGTAATGCCCATCACCCATTTATTTTTAACATGCTTAGAATATAATACATGTAGTATGTAGTACAAATCTTGGCTAAATAAAATCATTGCAGACTAACTTTATTATCATCTCCCTTAGGCAATAAAATTGTATGACAAATAATGCTGAGCTACAATCAGACTTTCTTATATTTCTGAAACATAACATGCCTAATGAGGTTACATAAGAATTAACCTTATGTTGCATTCCACAGTTATGTCATTGTGTGAGATGACGTATTTGTTTTAAAATTATTTTATCATTGTTAGAAAGGAAAGTTCTGCCTTTTCATTCCCATAAATTTCAAAATAAAAATGTAATTTCACTTTCAAAACGATTTTAATTTTACACATCAAATTAAAAGAGCACACAATTGTTTCCTAACCAGGTGGTCACAATTGTTCTTTAAACATTTTAGCCACAGGAAAACACAATAGAGAGCAGATCTAGAATATCTTTTCAAGGGAGAACATTTATAATATGACAAATAATAATATACTTCAAATGTTGTTTCTTCTTCTTTGTTGTCTTTGCTATTAGGGCTATTGTTCCCGTTTAAAAAAAAAACAATAATAAAATCTTGGAACAGAGACTTGACCCAGCAGCAGAACAATCCACATTAGACTCACTTCCTGTAAGAGTTTGTCTATTAAATACCATCTATAGTCTGATGATACCAAATTTTATCTCTGCAACTTGAACACCCCATTTCACATGCAGTCCTGTGTATCTAACTCACTCCACCCTAGATGTACAAAGCTTCTTATTCTTTAGGACTTCTGGCACACTGAGGCCTCAAGGCCTTGGCACTTGTCCTTTCCTTCACTTTTGTTTCATTATTTTTTTAAACATTTATTCATTTTTGAGAGACAGAGGCAGAGCATGAGTGGGAGAGGGGCAGAGAGAGAGACGCAGAAACCGAAGCAGGCTCCAGGCTCTGAGCTGTCAGCACAGAGACTAACGTGGGGCCTGAACTCAAGAACCACAAGATCATAACCTGAGCCAGTCAGATGCTTAACTGACTGAGCCACCCAGGCTCCCCTTCCTTCCTTTTAATTACAAGACTCATTTTTTTTTTTCATGTCCTTAAGATGCTCACTCAAAGATTCTTCTCTGTGAGGTATTTCTAACCCCTTTTAAAAGTAACACACCACACACAAACACACAAACGCCTGTTTGTTTCCATGCCACCCATTACTCTTTGATAAACTATCTATTGTATTTACTTAGTTGATATTGTATGAATCACTGTATTAGTATATAAGGACTGTGAAGGCAGTGTGTTTTAGTTGGTGTTTTTATTGTTGTTGTATTGTTAGTGTTGTTATTGATTTTTTCTCCTTCTTTGCTTATTTTCCTGTCATAAATTAGATACTTAATAAATACACGATCAATTAATGAATAGCCAATTAAAAGAAGACTTGTACATTTATTCCACACAGATTCACTCTCTCTTACTATATGGTAGTCCCGAGGTGTGGAGAGGTTAGAAAATAGGTCTTACTTTGTTTGTACTGACACGATTGCAAATGGCCTTCTGTTGTACGGTTCTTCAACCTCTCTTTATTGTTTCCTTTTTTCTGTTTACTTTCATTCATTGACACTTTTTTTCCAAATGGTCTTCTGGAATGAGTTAAGTAAATATCTTTTTCTATTGTGAAAGGCCTCAGGATGATGGGGAATCAAAAACTTTGTTACTTGGATGTTATGGGTGGTGAAAGAAAAGTATGCTTCATTTTTATGTAGTTCTAGGTGAATAGTTAATTTATGAGTGATCAGAGATTGCTAGAAGCTCAAAGTACGTTGCTAAAAACTAATTGTAACCCAGGAGTCTCAGGTACAAAAATTTGAAATGCGTAGAGATTACAGAGGGCTTCAAATTCTTTGGGGTGACACAGGTAGCATCTGTCTCCTTACCACAGAATGAGGTTTCAACCCTGCTGGCCAACTAGAGTGCTTGTCATTCTCATGAGATGTCTAAGCTGTTCCCCAGAAATGTGGAACCATCAGAATAAAAAGAATGATCATGGTAAGTTAAAATAGAAAATAAATTAAGGCAGGAACTAAAATCTAAATAAAACTGTTGAAGATAAAAATATAACATCTGAAAATTCACATTCCAAAACTAGAAAGATTTTATATAGTTTTATATAGTTGCAGCCATGGTCCTCAATGACCCAATTGTGGCAGGAAAAGAAGGACAAAGCTCAGAGACAAGATTATAAAATGCATTCCTTAATTATCTGTTGATTAAACTTGAAGACCTTTATGGAGTGACCTAGGTAGCAACATTTTGTGCACAGAAATTTAGATTGCTGCAGTTGCCAGATACAAGATTTTAAAATGTGAGGGATTTTTAAATCCCTGATCGTCAAATTATATACATACAGATTTGGAACACCATTTATCTAAGCAAACTCACTATATAAATCTCAAACTTGAAAATACTGTTACCATCATTTAATGTAATGGTCCCCTCTTATCTTTGCTCTTTCTCACATACATATGAGATATATTGTTGTATATTTTATATATTTATACATTATATGTTATATATTTTTCTATATTTTGTATACATATATGTACATGTATATGCATACACAAAGAAAGAGTGATAAATAGAAGCCCCACCTTATCCACGGTTTCACTTTCTGAGGTTTCAGCTGCCTGCAGTCAGCTGCAATGCCTGATCACCCTTCTGACACAGTGTCAGAGGTCAATAGCAGCCGAACCCTATGTCACAGTGCCTACATCATTCACCTCACTTTATCTCACCAATAGCATCTTATCATCATATATCATCACAGAGAGAAGTATGAGTAAAGTACTGTAAGGTATTTAGAGAAAGAGACCACGTTCATATAACTTGTATTAAAGAGTATTGCTGTAATTGTTCTATTTTATTGTTAGTTATCGTTATTCGTCTCCTGCTGTGCCTAATTTATAAACTAACCTTTATCATAGGTAGGTATGTGTAGGGAAAAGCATAGTATATATAGGATTCAGTACTACTTACAGTTTCAGGCATCCGATGGGAGTCTTGGAACATATTCCATGTGGTTAAGGGGGTGCAACTGTAGAAATGATAGTGATAAATAGTGAGTATATATATATTCACTATCACAACCAGGGTCTTTCTTTGGTGAAAGTCTTCATGGCCCTATTATAAAAACAATGCTTCTATTAATAGTCAAATAAGTACTCCTGGGGAGAGAAAAGCACAGTAGAATTCCAGCTTCTATTTCCGCCTCTCACTAGGGGCAGGAACTGCTATTAACTGACTATCTATTACATATTAAGTCTGTAACTAGTATATCTTGTATATAGTGTATATAGTGAATGATAATATATACCATTCTATCAACCACAGTCCAGTCAAGAAAACGTTTGAGGAGCACCTGGGTGGCTCATTTGGTTAAGCATCCAACTCTTGGTTTCAGCTGAGGTCATGAGGCTCGTGGGTTTGAGGCCCACATCAGGCTTTGTGCTGGCAGCAGGGAACTTCTGCCCCTTCCCTGCTCACTTACTCGCTCTCTGTCTCTCTCTGTCTTTGTCTCTCTCTCTTAAATTAAATAAACATAAGAAAAAAGAAAGAAAACATTTGAAACACTAGTTATTTTAAGAGACAGATTATTGTGAGAAAATGTTTAAACTGGTCATAGAAAACAAACGAAATGAGAACACTGAGTTAACACCGTAACTTTAAGAAGCAAATAGCGCCCTAGAGATTGGGAGAAGAAAGCGAAGAGGTGGGTGTATCAGAACCTAGAAGTGGGGAGGAGACGTTCTGGGGATCTGAGGCTAATACCTCTGAGGGGATAGCATTATCCAGCGTGGGCTGAGGATGCTATGAAAGCTAGAAATTAGAATTAATGAAAAGGTGAGGATATAGTGCCTAGGCAGTGCTGACAGGTATGGCAAACAAACAGGAAGGGGTGTTTCTTCCCTCTTCAATCTCTCAGTCTATTTTCCCCTTTTGGTAGAACACCACAAGGAGTAATGAATGGGAACTGCGGTTTCTGTAGTCACTGTTGCAGTAATGCAACATGGAGAATAGAAGGCTGGATTGGAAGAGAGGGGCAATAGCTTAATAATTGCTGTATTGATAAAGTATGCAATTATAACTTGCAGGTGTTTAAAGACTCAGTTATGTTATTTCTCCAGTAATGGCTACCATAAATGTTCTATCAATACTCCCACCTTTACTATGCGGACCTAACTTCCTTAATGGTAATGGCATAGCAGTCCAATTCTATGTAATTTAGATACTTAGAGTTATTGAAACATATTTTTAGACCTCACAACTTCACCTTTTTTGCTTCATATTTTCAATTTCACATCTTGTTCAAAGTTTTCCTCTCTCAGATCCAATCCCCTACCAGTGCAAGCTAAACTAATGGCCCGAGCAGCCTGGAGTTTAATGGGAGCCCAAATCTGCTCTTTCATCTGCCCCCTCATCTTCCCGTGCTTGCCATTCAGGTTCTGAGGGTGAATCTATTAGGGGGAAACAAATGTCATCCCCTTTTATGGCTCTCTGTTATAAATCTGGTGTCTTCTCCTTGGTTACTCATAATTACTTTTCTAGTTCATTTTCTATTTTTTCAGTTAGGAGATCCTGCTGATAAAAGCTGAATTCTGACTAGTCTGAGCAGGGAATGTTCTTCCATTTACAGTTCCAGTATATTTCTGGCTGTCCCCAGTGGAAGTGCCATGTCAAATTAAGCAAGTGCCCTTTTGCCCTCTGCTGGTTTCGTCCCTAACAAACCTATGTTCTTTATGGCCTGCAGACCTGAACTTTATGGACAAGAGATGGCAAGTATCTGTGACTCTTTGGAATTGAGTTTTGGTGAATGTCCTTGTCTTCTCTCCATTATCCCACCCGCCAAGCCTCACCCATGGTTTTGTCCATTTCTGGTAGCCACTGAACATTAGAATAAACATTAGAATATGTAAGACATCTCCAAGACTTTCTCTTGATGTTTCTCTCCCTTGGGGAAAGAAAGGAAAAGGGAGGGTTTCTTTTTATGAACCGTGCCCAACTCAAAGGCCATAACTGGCCCTCTTCCATTTTTACACTTACATTCATTCATCCAGGTGGCAAAAGAAATGGTGGTAAAGCTGTTTCAGTTGAAATTGTACCTCTGAGATTGCCCTTGGGACTTTAGCTAGTTCTAACAGATGGTATAGTTCCTTAGGTTTATAGCACTGGACACTTTACACTTTTTGTTCTCAGTTACGGGACTTGTATCCAATCCTAGGAACTCCACCCAGTGCACTTCTGTATACATGAACTCTTTTATTCACCACAACCATGCATGAAGTGCTATTATTATTCCGTTCTAAAGAGGAGAAAACTGATGGTCAGTTCTGCAACTGGTAAATTATATAGATTTAAGACAAATTCAAGTCTAATCAAACCTAAGCTCTTTTCACTTTTGGTATATTCGGGAACACTGGCCCAGCCTTCAGAACATCTATGGAACACATATTTGACCAGTTTGGAAAGGGATATAAATGAAATTATTCCTACAGTGTGGAATTCCTAGGGATTAACAGAAATGGTAAGGAGCAGGATGTCAGTCAATAGTCACTTAACAAAATGAGGAATATCTAACAAAAATTTCCATTTTTTTAAGATTTATATATTTGAACTGGTTAGTGAATCTTTTGGTGCCCATGTTCTTTACTTATAAATGGGAAAAATAATGGTTTTTCCTTCATAATATTACTGTGAGGAATTAATCTGTTATACATAAAGTCTTTTGAAAGCTGCAGGGCACAGAATAAGCACTCAAATAATGGGGTTATTATTATTATCATCACTCCATTTATACCAGAAAATGTACACTGCCCAAGCATGCAGATGGAGGCAGAGAATTCTTGACTCACTTCAAATACATTGGCATTATCTCCCAAAATATCTCACATTCTGTGAGCTGGGAAACGTGTCGTCTCTCTATTTAGACATAATGGTGGAAGTATATAGGAGCTTATTCACTTCAATCATTTTGGGATCTGTATATATTCCTTCTGTTCTGTTGGAAACTTTGGGTCAGTTTTAGGGACACTGCTTTCATCCATTTTTGTCACCTTGTTTGGTATAAATTTGGGTTGCCATGCTCCTCTTTCACAGCTACTATCTCCACAATTTTAGCCCTTGCTTTCAAAGAAATTTTTGCAAGACTGCCAGTTGGAATAAGTAATTAACACTTCAGCTCAGCTCTGAAAGGGGAAAACAACTGTGGCATACAAACTCCTGCCAAAGTCAGTTCTCTCACCCAGAAAATGCCTGAAATACTCATCAGGGTACTTTCAATTTCACTAAAGGAGAAAAGAAAAAAGGCAACATGATCAAAATGGAAGTTCACCAGCTTATCCCTATCAACTTTCGGACCAAAAGGAAACAACAACAACAACAAAACACAAAAAACAAAAAACACCAACCCACAAAAAAATAAGGTAAGGAAAGGAGTGAGCTGTAGCATGTATCGACATGGAGACATCTCACTGATACAATATTGAGTGAGAAATATCAAGTTACAAAAGCATATAGACAATATAATAAAATTCATTTCAAGGATTAAAAACACCCAAAAACATACTGTGTGTTGTTTTCTGATAAATCTGTAACAAAATGTGAAAACTTCTATGGAATGGATGTATACCAAATTCCAGACTATAGTTGCCTTTTGTACAGTGGCAGTGGAGGAGGAGGGACAAGGCGAATTGGGAGAAATACACAGGGAACTTCGATTTAAACTTTCCTTCTGAACCTGGGTTGTGAGTTTATAATTCTTACATTATTTCTATGATATGAATATATATGATCTATTTCAAACTAAAAGTCAGGGCCACTCTCATTCAATACACTTCATAAAAAGTGACTCTGGAGGAAAGGATGTTACAGTGTGAGGCAGCCTGTGTCTGAAAACTTGAGTGATATTCAAAAGAACACTAGGGATTTTTCTGTTAACGTGGACCCTTGCTGTGAGAATAACCAGTTACATTTCTGCCACACTTCGTTTTTCACTGCCATCACTGTCTTTTCTAGGACCTCAGTGGAGTAGTGATATGGAGCTAGTTCTTACCTATGAGTCTGTTTTGTGATCTAATTACATTTGAATGATTATATCAAACAATAATATTAAGCATATATGCTTGTAATGATTCAGCGGTGTACCCTGAGTTGCCATGTCATAATCTTCTCTACTAAAAATGCATTGCTTTGCAATACTAGTACTCACTCTTTCTACAGAAAAGTCAACCATCCACAAGACATCAGAAGACTTTTTGTGGCTTTTCTGATTGGTTTTAGAGGGTAGGTAGGATCTAGCACTCCTATACCCAAATAAACTGTGAAATGTCCAGTTAATTTAATTTTTTAAGCAGTCAGATCAGTTTTAGTAAATATTTACAGTTTTGTAAGCCACATCTATATCAAAATAGGACAATTTTATTTTATTAGCTCAGACATTTGCAAATTATATTGCATTGTTAGCGATTTTATTTTTTTTTAATTTTTAAATGTTTATTTTTAAGGGAGAGACAGTGTGAGTGGGGTAAGGGCAGAGAGAAACAGAGACAAGACACAGAATCCAAAGTAGGCTCCAGGTCTAAGCTGTCAGCACAGAGTCCTACATGGAGCTCAAACTTGCAAACTCTTAGATCATGACCTGAACCGAAGTCAGATGCTCAACTGACTGAGCCAACCAGGTGCCCCACGTTGTTAGTAATTTTGTTAAGGAGTTGTAGGAGTTCTTCATATATTCAAGATGTAATCCTTTGTCAGGTGTGTTAAAATATTTTTTTTACCAGTCCCTGACTATCCAGATTATTTTTTACAGCAGTTTGGTGAGCAGGAATTTAAAACTTTTGTGATGGAAAAATGAAATATTTGCCTCTTTAAGTCACAAATATATTCTATGTTTTCTTTTAGAACGCTTACAGTTTTGACTTTTAACTTCAATGTCTGTGTATTGGGTGTTAGGTCTTCAATTTGAATTAGTTTTCATGTTTTGTGTGAGTTAAATGTCAAGGTTTGTTTTGCTTTCTTTTTTATATGGATATTCAGCAATTCCAACACCATTTGTCAAAGAAAATTTTCTTTCTCCACTGGGTTGCTTAACACCCTTAAAAATTATTTGATAATTATATAGGTAGGTGGGCCTGTTTTTTAATTGTCTACTCTGTTCTATTGACTTATTTGTCTATCTTTTGACTAAACCACATTGTCTTGTTCACTGTAGCTTAATAGCAAAACTTTAAGTCAGAAAGAGAGATTCTTCCTATTTTGTTTTCCTTTGTCATTATTATTTTGGTTTTCCTAGAACTTTTCATTTCCCTTTACGTTTTAGAATCATTTTGGCATTATTCACAAAACAACAAAAAAAAAGTGTGCTGTGATTTTAGGATTGCATTGAATCTATGCTTCATTTTGTGGACACTTACAATGTTAATAATTTTGAGTCTTTTAATCGATGAATGCAGTATATTTCTTGTTTATTTAGGATTTTAAAATTTTACCTTGCCCTTATTTTATAGCATTTATTTTTTTCTTAATTTTTAATGTTTATTCATTTTTGATAGAGAGAGACAGAGTGTGAGTGGGGTGAGTGGCAGAGAGAAAGGGAGACATAGAATCTGAAGCAGGCTCCAAGCTCTGAACCATCAGCACAGAGCTTGACGTGGGGCTTGAACCCACGAACTGTGAGATCATGACCTCTGTTGAAGTCAGATGCTTAATTGACTGAACCACCCAGGCACCCAATAGCTTTTAATGTAAAGATCTTGGACAACTTTCATAAAATATAATCCCAAGTATCTATGTCTGTGGATGCTTTTTGAAAAGGTATTCTTTAAATTTCATTTTCCAAATTTTTATTCCTACCATACAGTTATATAATTTATTTTGAGTTCTGCAACATTATTAAACTGACTTATTAAATCTAGTAGGTCTTCTTTTCCTTCTAGCAATTTTAGGATTTCCTGACTGGATAATTGTGTCATCTGAGAATAATGAAAATTTTATGTTTCTTTCTCTTAAATCATTATGTCTTTTATTTCTTTGTGTGTGTGTGTCTAGTAAATTTGAAAATATGGATGACTCAATAATGACCCTTGTCTCTTTACAATTGATCTCCCTGGGCAATCTTATCCATTTTTATGGTTCCAACTTCAATTTATATCTCTAATTCAAACCACTATTTTGAGCTTTATACACATACTTCTGACCTCTTATCACTAATTACAATCTGTACATTTCTTAGCCTTCTCTATTTCATCATCCTAACTGAATTTACTTTTATCTCCCCAAGAAATAAATGCATTTCTTTCCCTAGGTATTTAGGTCAATGTCATGACCAAGAACTCTAAAATGGTTTCTTGAAATCAATTTTAATTTCATAGCTTACTAACACCATCACCCCTCCCACAGACATACTCTCACTCAGAGGCAGACACAAAACTGTTTAGCAAACACTTTTTGGCTTACCTCTTGATAATCTTCTATTCTTTCCTTGCTATTCTCCATGCTACTCGTGTAACTCCTGTGCTTATTTCCATTTGCATGGACTATTGATGACCAGTGGATTTGTCTCCTCATCCAGCCTCCACATTAGAAAGGTTATGAATGCTGACTTTAAAATACAAATCTGCACATGTCATTTTGTTTCCAATAAACCTAAAGGAACCCCATTTATGTGTAGATTAAAATTCAAATTTTTAAATCTCCATATATATTTATACAGAGGTAATAGAGAAATTGAGAAGGCAAACTTAAAAGTTCCTTTTGATTTTAATGTCACTTAGAATAGTGCACCGGATCTTCTTTTGTGCCTCCAGATCACTCTCCACCATCTTCCACCTCACTCTATGCACTAGAAGCAAACTATTATGGTCGATAGACTCTTTGGTTCTTCAGTTTCCTTTTGGATTTGATAGATGAGTAGCACTTTTATGAAATAAGTGGAAGGATGGAGGGAGAGTTTGTGTTATTCATTCCCCAGATTTATCCCTAGGCCTTACTGTGGGCCTCACTGGATGGTGTCATGCTTACCCCTACTGGACTCAGGGTATGACACTGTCTCTATTTACACCTTATCTTCAACTTTAAATAGTCTCTTTATTGAATGCTCTTCAAATTGTTCAATTTGGGTGTGCCATCTGTTTCCTGATTATGACACAAAGGTAAAGAAATGACTTGAAGATGATTTTTTTAGCATAAATAAAATACTAGTTTGTCCTTGTGTAAAGGCAAGGAAAATTAATAGTGTCAGGTATTTTTCAGGGTGGATGATGCTTCATCCCCAAAATCTGCTACCTTCCCAAATTCATTTCATCTCACTTCCTCATTTCTACCTCACACTCCAACCATTTCACATGAAAGGTAACCATACTTTTTGTGGGCATAGTAGTTTATCCATAAGGTTCTGTGTCACCTTTTCATTTCCTGGTAACCTATATAAAGTCTGCATAAATGGCACACTGGCTTACTGACACTGGCCATATTTATGTTTCTTTTTAAGCCACAATGAATTCAACAGAACTCTTCTGCTACTATTTTCCCATTATTCAGGCTTTCAAGTCAATTTTTCAAACTAGGTGCGATATTTCATTTGGGAAAAGACAACAAACATTATCTTGACGTTTGTATAATCATTACTTAATAAAACTCAACCTATAACAGATATTAAATAAATATGCATATATTCATGTAATACAGTTTAGAAATATTTTGTGGGCCCTGACTCATGAAACTGGCTATCGATATCGAACAACTTGACAAGTAAACTCAACTACTTAGTTGAGTATAGATAGACTTAATGAAACACATACATAAAACTGAAAAAGTGCTAAACCTCTGAATTTTACATTAAATAAGAAAGACTTAAGGGACATTTTAGGGCAATACATTATGGTGTTGATGAATTGTAAGATAGTGCATTTCCATAAAAGTTAGAAATGCATCAATACCCAAGAATAATATAAGGATTCAAAATGGTACAAGTGGCAAGGATGAAAAGTGAGATCAGATTCCTGACTGATTGTGTTCATTGAAGCTGTCATGGCACTCCAGCACTTGGGACACATGCCAACTTAGTTCATTTTATTCAGTATCCTTAAATTACTTCTAAAGTTTAGTCAAACACTCTTGTGCTTGAATTGGTAGCTAACACTTTAATAGCTTATATGTCTCATGAGCCACATCAGGGCCTACTTTTCCAATGAAGTTAACAGAATAATGTAGAGTAATTAAATAAAAATAATTGCATATATGAGATTTTATGGAAATCAAAATATTTGAGGAGAGAGAGAAGCTTTGCATTTATGGAACAAAATCCTATTATACAATCCTATCTGTTTTTTTTATTGTTGTTGTTGTTTGGTTTTAATGTTGTTGCTATTCAGGTGAAGTAACTTCAGTTAATAAAACTACATTTGAGTAAACACAATCCTTTTTCATCCCTGACCTACGTAAATCTGTGACCACAAGAGATATATAAATGTTAATTAAGATTGCAAAATAATACACAAACTTCTTGAAAGATAGAGATAAAATCCTTCAGAAACCATTTTGGATAACATAGTTATTAATCACATTATGGTCAGAGATACATAGATGCATGACTTTCAAAGTTGAAAATGATTGTAGAGGGCATCTATTTCATGATGCAAATTATCCTTCACTAATATCTAAGAAAAGCAGGCACCTGAGCTTAATTTAAACAGTTCTGGTGACAGAGAAATTATTAGCCCATTTTAACCCAGTCAATTGTTAAGAGTCCTTCCTTACATTTGTCTTCTTATAAATTATACTCACTTTTTCTTTTTTTTTTTTTTATTTTATTTATTTTTTTATTTTTTTAATATTTTTTTTCTGAAATTTATTGACAAATTGGTTTCCATACAACACCCAGTGCTCATCCCAAAAGGTGCCCTCCTCAATACCCATCACCCACCCTCTCCTCCCTCCCACCCCCCATCAACCCTCAGTTTGTTCTCAGTTTTTAACAGTCTCTTATGCTTTGGCTCTCTCCCATTCTAACCTCTTTTTTTTTTTTCCTTCGCCTCCCCCATGGGTTCCTGTTAAGTTTCTCAGGATCCACATAAGAGTGAAAACATATGGTATCTGTCTTTCTCTGTATGGCTTATTTCACTTAGCATCACACTCTCCAGTTCCATCCACGTTGCTACAAAAGGCCATATTTCATTTTTTCTCATTGCCACGTAATATTCCATTGTGTATATAAACCACAATTTATTTATCCATTCATCAGTTGATGGACATTTAGGCTCTTTCCATAATTTGGCTATTGTTGAGAGTGCTGCTATGAACATTGGGGTACAAGTGGCCCTATGCATCAGTGCTCCTGTATCCCTTGGATAAATTCCTAGCAGTGCTATTGCTGGGTCATAGGGTAGGTCTATTTTTAATTTTCTGAGGAACCTCCACACTGCTTTCCAGAGCGGCTGCACCAATTTGCATTCCCACCAACAGTGCAAGAGGGTTCCCGTTTCTCCACATCCTCTCCAGCATCTAGAGTCTCCTGATTTGTTCATTTTGGCCACTCTGACTGGCGTGAGGTGATACCTGAGTGTGGTTTTGATTTGTATTTCCCTGATAAGGAGCGACGCTGAACATCTTTTCATGTGCCTGTTGGCCATCCGGATGTCTTCTTTAGAGAAGTGTCTATTCATGTGTTCTGCCCATTTCTTCACTGGGTTATTTGTTTTTTGGGTGTGGAGTTTGGTGAGCTCTTTATAGATTTTGGATACTAGCCCTTTGTCCGATATGTCATTTGCGAATATCTTTTCCCATTCCGTTGGTTGCCTTTTAGTTTTGTTGGTTGTTTCCTTTGCTGTGCAGAAGCTTTTTATCTTCATAAGGTCCCAGTAATTCACTTTTGCTTTTAATTCCCTTGCCTTTGGGGATGTGTCGAGTAAGAGATTGCTACGGCTGAGGTCAGAGAGGTCTTTTCCTGCTTTCTCCTCTAAGGTTTTGATGGTTTCCTGTCTCACATTTAGGTCCTTTATCCATTTTGAGTTTATTTTTGTGAATGGTGTGAGAAAGTGGTCTAGTTTCAACCTTCTGCATGTTGCTGTCCAGTTCTCCCAGCACCATTTGTTAAAGAGGCTGTCTTTTTTCCATTGGATGTTCTTTCCTGCTTTGTCAAAGATGAGTTGGCCATACGTTTGTGGGTCTAGTTCTGGGGTTTCTATTCTATTCCATTGGTCTATGTGTCTGTTTTTGTGCCAATACCATGCTGTCTTGATGATGACAGCTTTGTAGTAGAGGCTAAAGTCTGGGATTGTGATGCCTCCTGCTTTGGTCTTCTTCAAAATTCCTTTGGCTATTCGGGGCCTTTTGTGGTTCCATATGAATTTTAGGATTGCTTGTTCTAGTTTCGAGAAGAATGCTGGTGCAATTTTGATTGGGATTGCATTGAATGTGTAGATAGCTTTGGGTAGTATTGACATTTTGACAATATTTATTTTTCCAATCCATGAGCAGGGAATGTCTTTCCATTTCTTTAAATCTTCTTCAATTTCCTTCAGAAGCTTTCTATAGTTTTCAGCATACAGATCCTTTACATCTTTGGTTAGATTTATTCCTAGGTATTTTATGCTTCTTGGTGCAATTGTGAATGGGATCAGTTTCTTTATTTGTCTTTCTGTTGCTTCATTGTTAGTGTATAAGAATGCAACTGATTTCTGTACATTGATTTTGTATCCTGCAACTTTGCTGAATTCCTGTATCAGTTCTAGCAGACTTTTGGTGGAGTCTATCGGATTTTCCATGTATAATATCATGTCATCTGCAAAAAGCGAAAGCTTGACTTCATCTTTGCCAATTTTGATGCCTTTGATTTCCTTTTGTTGTCTGATTGCTGATGCTAGAACTTCCAGCACTATGTTAAACAGCAGCGGTGAGAGTGGGCATCCTTGTCGTGTTCCTGATCTCAGGGAAAAAGCTTTCAGTTTTTCCCCGTTGAGGATGATGTTAGCTGTGGGCTTTTCATAAATGGCTTTTATGATCTTTAAGTATGTTCCTTCTATCCCGACTTTCTCAAGGGTTTTTATTAAGAAAGGGTGCTGGATTTTGTCGAAGGCCTTTTCTGCATCGATTGACAGGATCATATGGTTCTTCTCTCTTTTTTTGTTAATGTGATGTATCACGTTGATTGATTTGCGAATGTTGAACCAGCCCTGCATCCCAGGAATGAATCCCACTTGATCATGGTGAATAATTCTTTTTATATGCCGTTGAATTCGATTTGCTAGTATCTTATTGAGAATTTTTGCATCCATATTCATCAGGGATATTGGCCTGTAGTTCTCTTTTTTGACTGGGTCTCTGTCTGGTTTAGGAATCAAAGTAATACTGGCTTCATAGAATGAGTCTGGAAGTTTTCCTTCCCTTTCTATTTCTTGGAATAGCTTGAGAAGGATAGGTATTATCTCTGCTTTAAACGTCTGGTAGAACTCCCCTGGGAAGCCATCTGGTCCTGGACTCTTATTTGTTGGGAGATTTTTGATAACCGATTCAATTTCTTCGCTGGTTATGGGTCTGTTCAAGCTTTCTATTTCCTCCTGATTGAGTTTTGGAAGAGTGTGGGTGTTCAGGAATTTGTCCATTTCTTCCAGGTTGTCCAATTTGTTGGCATATAGTTTTCATAGTATTCCCTGATAATTGTTTGTATCTCTGAGGGATTGGTTGTAATAATTCCATTTTCATTCATGATTTTATCTATTTGGGTCATCTCCCTTTTCTTTTTGAGAAGCCTGGCTAGAGGTTTGTCAATTTTGTTTATTTTTTCAAAAAACCAACTCTTGGTTTCGTTGATCTGCTCTACAGTTTTTTTAGTTTCTATATTGTTTATTTCTGCTCTGATCTTTATTATTTCTCTTCTTCTGCTGGGCTTAGGCTGCCTTTGCTGTTCTGCTTCTAGTTCCTTTAGGTGTGCTGTTAGATTTTGTATTTGGGATTTTTCTTGTTTCTTGAGATAGGCCTGGATTGCAATGTATTTTCCTCTCAGGACTGCCTTTGCTGCATCCCAAAGCGTTTGGATTGTTGTATTTTCATTTTCGTTTGTTTCCATATATTTTTTAATTTCTTCTCTAATTGCCTGGTTGACCCACTCATTCGTTAGTAGGGTGTTCTTTAACCTCCATGCTTTTGGAGGTTTTCCAGACTTTTTTCTGTGGTTGATTTCAAGCTTCATAGCATTGTGGTCTGAAAGTAAGCATGGTATAATTTCAATTCTTGTAAACTTATGAAGGGCTGTTTTGTGACCCAGTATATGATCTATCTTGGAGAATGTTCCATGTGCACTCGAGAAGAAAGTATATTCTGTTGCTTTGGGATGCAGAGTTCTAAATATATCTGTCAAGTCCATCTGATCCAATGTCTCATTCAGGGCCCTTGTTTCTTTATTGACCGTGTGTCTAGATGATCTATCCATTTCTGTAAGTGGGGTGTTAAAGTCCCCTGCAATTACCACATTCTTATCAATAAGGTTGCTTATGTTTATGAGTAATTGTTTTATATATTTGGGGGCTCCGGTATTCGGTGCATAGACATTGATAATTGTTAGCTCTTCCTGATGGATAGACCCTGTAACTATTATATAATGTCCTTCTTCATCTCTTGTTACAGCCTTTAATTTAAAGTCTAGTTTGTCTGATATAAGTATGGCTACTCCAGCTTTCTTTTGGCTTCCAGTCGCATGATAAATAGTTCTCCATCCCCTCACTCTCAATCTAAAGGTGTCCTCAGGTCTAAAATGAGTCTCTTGTAGACAGCAAATAGATGGGTCTTGTTTTTTTATCCATTCTGATACCCTATGTCTTTTGGTTGGCGCATTTAATCCATTTACATTCAGTGTTATTATAGAAAGATACGGGTTTAGAGTCATTGTGATGTCTGTATGTTTTATGCTTATAGTGATGTCTCTGGGACTTTGTCTCACAGGGTCCCCCTTAGGATCTCTTGTAGGGCTGGTTTAGTGGTGACAAATTCCTTCAGTTTTTGTTTGTTTGGGAAGACCTTTATCTCTCCTTCTATTCTAAATGACAGACTTGCTGGATAAAGGATTCTTGGCTGCATATTTTTTCTGTCTAGCACCCTGAAAATCTCGTGCCAATTCTTTCTGGCCTGCCAAGTTTCAAAAGAGAGATCAGTCACGAGTCTTATAGGTCTCCCTTTATATGTGAGGGCACGTTTGCCCCTTGCTGCTTTCAGAATTTTCTCTTTATCCTTGTATTTTGCCAGTTTCACTATGATATGTCGTGCAGAAGATCGATTCAAGTTACGTCTGAAGGGAGTTCTCTGTGCCTCTTGGATTTCAATGCCTTTTTCCTTCCCCAGTTCAGGGAAGTTCTCAGCTATGATTTCTTCAAGTACCCCTTCAGCACCTTTCCCTCTCTCTTCCTCCTCTGGGATACCAATTATGCGTATATTATTTCTTTTTAGTGTATCACTTAATTCTCTAATTTTCCCCTCATACTCCTGGATTTTTTTATCTCTCTTTTTCTCAGCTTCCTCTTTTTCCATAACTTTATCTTCTAGTTCACCTATTCTCTCCTCTGCCTCTTCAAACCGAGCTGTGGTGGTTTCCATTTTGTTATGCATTTCGTTTAAAGCGTTTTTCAGCTCCTCGTGACTGTTCCTTAGTCCCTTGATCTCTGTAGCAAGAGATTCTCTGCTGTCCTGTATACTGTTTTCAAGCCCAGCGATTAATTTTATGACTATTATTCTAAATTCACTTTCTGTTATACTATTTAAATCCTTTTTGATCAGCTCAATCGCTGTTGTTATTTCCTGGAGATTCTTCTGAGGGGAATTCTTCCGCTTGGTCATTTTGGATAGTCCCTGGAGTGGTGAGGACCTGCAGGGCACTTCCCCTGTGCTGTGGTGTATAACTGGAGTTGGTGGGCGGGGCCGCAGTCAGACCTGATGTCTGCCCCCAGCCCACCACTGGGGCCACAGTCAGACTGGTGTGTGCCTTCTCTTCCCTTCTCCTAGGGGCGGGATTCACTGTGGGGTGGTGTGGCTCGTCTGGGCTACTTGCACCCTGCCAGGTTTGTGATGCTGGGGATCTGGCGTATTAGCTGGGGTGGGTAGGCAAGGTGCACGGGAGCAGGAGGGGCAGGCTTAGATCGCTTCTCCTTAGGTGATCCACTTCAGGAGGGGCCCTGTGGCAGCGGGAGGGAGTCAGATCCGCTGCAGGAGGTTTGGCTCCACAGAAGCGTAGAGTTGGGTGTTTGCGCGGAGCGAGCAAGTTCCCCTGGCAGGAACCGGTTCCCTTTGGGGTTTTGGCTGGGGGATGGGCGGGGGAGATGGCGCTGGCGAGCGCCTTTGTTCCCCACCAAACTGAGCTCTGTTGTCAGGGGGCTCAGCAGTTCTCCCTCCCTTTGTCCTCCAGCCTTCCCGCTTTCCGAGCAGAGCTGTTAATTTATGACCTCCCAGACGCTAAGTCGCGCTTGCTGTCGGAACACAGTCCGCCCGGCCCCTCCGCTCTTGCAAGCCCGACTCGGGGGCTCCGCTTGGCCGGCGAGCTGCCCCTCCGCCCCGGCTCCCTCCCGCCAGTCCGTGGAGCGCGCACCGCCTCGCCGCCCTTCCTACCCTCTTCCGTGGGCCTCTCGTCTGCGTTTGGCTCCGGCGACTCTGTTCTGCTAATCCTCTGGCGGTTTTCTGGGTTATTTAGGCAGGTGTAGATGGAATCTAAGTGATCAGCAGGACGTGCGGTGAGCCCAGCGTCCTCCTAAGCCGCCATCTTGCCGCAACCCTCTATACTCACTTTTTCAATTGATTATACAACAAATCTAATTTTTCGGTTGCATAACAAACCTTCAAATATTTAAAGATAGATATCTCCTTCTAAATTATCCAGTGAAAGAGTCTGAGTTCATATAAACATATATCATTGTTTGAGATGTATCATCATTCTGACCACCATTCTAGAGACTTACTTAGTTTGTCAATAATCTTATAAAAAATGTGACACAAGGATCACATGTTTCATGCTCAGTGTTTCATGACCAATTCAGTCATGACTTATATGAAAAAATGAAATTAACAACTAGGTGTTTACCAGCTCAACATTTTAGTCTGGTTATTGTAGTCAATGTAATTATTCATTAGTGTATCTGTTAGAGTTGAAGGGAGAGAAACCACAGAGTTATTTGAACAAGGAAAAGTTTAATATAAAGAATGATTAACAAGAAATGGAAATAAGGAGTTATTGGCTAGTGAAAAGTAGAGAGAAATAAAGAGAATTCTGAAGAATATGGGAGCAGAGGTATAAGATGTGGCCACTTATACCTGGGGCTGGGCTGGAACACTCAAAGAAAAGTCTACCCACCATGCCCCAGGTCTTTGATCTACACTGACAGAACTTGCAGGAAATCCACCCTCTAGATGCCAGAGAAAGCCATTCATGGGGATGTGTTTCACTGCTGGCACTTTACTATAAAACCGCCCAAAGGAGAGTGTCAGGGGAATCTGTTTTTGCTGACCCCCCTGTACTAGAAGGCCTGCATGTGGGAGAAGCCATGGAACTTGCACACTGAAGGAAGCAGGCTTTGGAGAAACTGCCTGTTCTGCCTGAACCCAGCACCTGAGAAATCATGCTTGCTGCGGCTGTTGAACTTTGAACAAGGCATTCACTCCTCAGGAGCCTCGTGCTGGAGAAACTGTGCATATTTCAGCAGTCTATGTTGAAGGACTACTGTCCACTTCAGAAGCCTGGAGCTGGGAACGCCAAATAGCTGGGAAAGCGAACTGCAGTGCAGGAGCCAGGCACTAGAAAGATCTCCAGCTGAAGAAGCCTATGGAGGCGAGCACGCTGGAACCAGAAAAGATGGTCCTGCAACGTTGCTACAGCATCCTCTTCTGAAAAAGCTTAATAACATGCCAGATGAGAAAAGCTGCTCAGCCTCACTTTTGCAGAATAGGCAATCAAATCTAGATTTGGAGCTGAGTGGTAATAAATTGATAACTATCACTGGTAAACAATATAATTTTGTGATCTTTTCAAATGGTTTTCTGCCTTGGGTTGGCTTTTTTATACTTCTAATGTTTCTTTGAACAAACTGAAATGATTATTTATTCCTACACTTAACCAAAGGTATATATGAAAGTCCTATTTGTAAACTTAAGAAAAATATGACAATCATAATTGACAAAATAGATATAAAATTATGTTTAACTTTAGATATATTTGCATACATATATATGTATAGAATATTATATGTAAGTTAATAATCCTTAAATAATATTTAAATTGTGAGCTATTGTTTGGAGAATTTAAATCATCAGTCAGTATTTGAAATGTTAATTTGTTCATTGATTTTCAGAATTATAACTGGTATCTTGATTATAAAAATAAAATTTTAGGGGCACCTGGGTGGCTCAGTCGATTAAGCAGCTGGCTCTTGATTTTGTCTCAGGTCATGATCTCGCAGTTGGAGGGATCAAGCCCCAAGTCGGGCTCTGTGCTGGCAGTGCGGAGCCTGCTTGGGGTTCTCCCTCTCTCTCTCTCTCTGCCCCTTCCCAGCTCATGTGTGCTCTCGTGCCTTTTCCTTCTCAAAATAAATAAATAAACATTTATAAAAATAATTTAAAAAATAAATAAATAAAAATAAAATTGTATTCATCATTTTATTTCCAAAGCCTAAGTCATCACTCACTATAAAATTAATCATAAACTAATGAACAAGTGAGTGAATGAATAAATATATGAATATTGAAGACTGAAAAAGAAGGTCTACCTTCTTATTTATTCAATAAAAAGAAACATTTTTTTCTGTCTTTATTTGTATCTTTTCTCTTACTATCTACCTTCTGACTCTCTGCCTTTCTCTTTCATTCCATGTCTCTGAGTTTGTGTCAATGTGTGTTTATTATATAGGTGCATATATAATACATACATATATACATATGTAATCACAGTAAAAATATAAAGAAAACTAAATACTTTATTTTACTTACATTAAATAGAACAAGTATATTAATTTCTAAATATAATTTTATTGTTTTATATTCGTATGTGTATTTAAAATACAACCGTATATTAAATATCAGTCTAAAAATAACCTGTTTTCTTCTTTCTCAGAAGTTTAGATTTTCTATTTAAAACACCATTCTCCAATGGCAAGAGAATATATTTATATGTGATCTATTAAAATGATTTTAAATGTTTTTGGGTTTTCAAACGAACTCTCTTGCCCACTGGAGATTTGATACAACTTCCTATGCTATCTCCCACTTTGAGAATGACTATTATAATGAGCAACTATCTTAATCTGTTTGGGCTGCTGTACAATTCCACAGACTGGGTGGCTTATAAATAACAGAAATTAATTTCTCCCAGTTGTGGGGACTAAGAAGTCCAAGATCAAGGTATTGGCAAATTGTTGTCTGGTAAGGACTCACCTCTTGGTTCATAGCCCCCTTGTTGTGCCCTTACATGGTAGAAAGTAGAAAGACCAGAGAACTCTGGTCTCTTTAGCCACTATTTTATTTTATTTTATTTTATTTTATTTTATTTTATTTTGAGAGAGAGAGAGAGAGAGAGAGAGAGAGAGACAGAGAGACAGAGAGAGAGCAAATAGGGGAAGGGCAGAGAGAGAGGAGGAAAGAGAGAATCCCAAGCAGGCTCACACTGTCAGCACAGAGCCTAATGCAGGGCTTGAACTTATGAACCATGGGATCACGACCTGAGCAGAAATCAAGAGTCAGACGTTCAACTGACTGAGACACCAAGGTGCCCCTCTATGGCCTCTTTTAAGGACACAACTCTTTTGTTAGGATGCCACCTTCATAACCATTACTTCCCAAAGGCCCACCTCCAAATACCATCACTTTGGAATTAGTTTTTTAACATATGAGTTTGGAGAGTGAAAGGACATAACAGCAATGGTAACCTAATTACTGACTGTAATTTAGTGTCTTATCCCTCATTGTGTTACACACACACACACACACACACACACACACACACACACACAAATACACATACAAATGCACAAACATATATTTACCCCTTAAAAAAGGAAAAAAAAAACACTTTTCTTAAGTAGTTTAAATATAATCAACACAATGTTGATGAAATTTCATCCTGTACTATCTACTTTTATCTAATTAAAATAAGAACCCAATGTTATTTTATATTATTAAATATAAGGAAAGCATGGTTACTAACAATTATAGTCAATATGTTTTTCTGATAAAAACTTAAATTTCTACATATGCTATTCAGTATAATAAATTTTATCCAGACAGAAAAATACAATAATTATTAGCCATGTTATCTAGAATAATATAATATTATCTGAAATAATACAGTGTTATCCAGAATGATACAATAATACCTAAGATATGTGTGTGTATACACACATACACATGTGTATTTCATTATGTTACATACTCTTTGCCTCTTAGTCACCACCCTAAAAGTGATTATAATAGAAAGATTTATATTACTATACAAGACATTGAAAAATGTCATTCCAGGAATGAATCAAAACTAATAAAGCTGATTTCCCATGTAATCATATTTCTATTATCTCAAAATGTATCAGCTTTTACCTCACTTTGAGTTCCAATTTTAGGTTTAATGATCCTACCTCGGATTGATTTTAATACTCATTTTACTCTATCCTTATAAAAACATGACCAAATTCTAATTATTCTGATGGTATAATACATTGGGACCATCATCTTTCAATCTGTATTACCTAAACTAAGTGTTCCCCTTTTGAATGACACCAGAATAAATCAAATGTTTTCAAGGGAACCGGAATAAATCAAATGTTTGCTTTGAGGTGTTATAGGAAGTCCAGGATCTGTCCAAATTTGATAGTGTTAGTGTCCTGAATTTGATGGTTTGTGTTACTTAAAGAACAGTGCATGAACATATAGGTGATTAAATCTTCAATAGTGTAATCTGTTCAAGATTTGAGGTTATTCGATGGTGAAAATAAGAAATTGTAACAAGGTAACAAGTAGAAGAACATCTTATGTTTCCTTTAAAAGGACCAACACTAAAGAATAGTGATTAGAATTTATGTTTCTTAGATATTTGTCTGGAAGTTGGTGGACTTGAATTGATATCTCAGGTTAGTTGCATCTTGGAGTCATTCTTATGAGTACTATATCCAGCTCATGATCATGTGAACGTGTACAAGTGTTCTGGCAATCACCACATGTTTATGATTCCTAACAGTAATACATGCCATTATAGAAATTTGGAAAATATGGAAAATGTAAAGAAATTTGAACTTATTAAGGATCCTACTATACGGAAATAAACATGGAAGCTCATTTATATGTACAATGTATGCAGGTATTAGAATATTAATTTTCAAAATGTCACTGTCAAATCTTTTTTCCTATTATTATGTTCCCTATTTTATTAGATATTCTTAGAAATCTAATATGTTTGCCTGATAGTCATTTATATAATCATTATAACATTTATTCAAACATTTCTCTACTTTTTGACATTTATATTAGTTCTCCATCTCTGTTATTATGCACAATTCTGGGAAGAACATCATCATCCATTAAAATTTGAATATAATCCTAATTATTCCCTTATAGTAAATTTTGAGAATTTAAATGATTTAGAGAAAAATATTACATTTTGTCAGTTTTTTTACTTTTATTTTTTTATTTTTTAAATCTACTCTTTATTAATTTTTAAATTTTAATTCCAGTACAGCTAACATACAATGTTATGTTAGTTTCAGCTGTACTTGTCAATTTTTGGAAACAAAATGCCAGTTTGTTTTCCAGAGAGATTGTACCAATATGCACTTCCATGTACAGTATTTTAAAAAAACTTCCTGCACAATCAAAATATTCTGTAATTTGGATCATTACCTTATTTGATTTCTTCTGTATACAAATGAATTATTGTTCTACTATCTCTAGTGTATTCATTTTATTTTGTTTTTGAGTTTTAAAAAAATTTTTAATATAGTTGACACACATTGTTATATTATTTTCAGGTATACAATATCTCTACACATTTTGCTATGTTCACTACAAGTGTAGCTATAATTTGTCACTGTACATGCTCTTATAATATCATTAATTATATTCCCTATGCTGTGACTTTTATTCCCAGGACTTACCAATTCCATAACTGGAAGTCTGCATCTCCCATTCCCCTTCCCCCATTTTGTCCACCCCCCCCTTTCCCCTCGCAGCCTTCAGTTTGTTCTATTTATAGGTCTGATTCTGTTTTTTTTTTAAGTTTATTTATTTATTTTGAGAGAGAGACAGAGACAGAGATACAGAGAGCAAGAGAATGCATGCATGAGCAGGGAAGGGGCAGAGAGAGATGAAGAGAGAGAATCCCAAGCAGGTTCTGTGCTGCTGTCAGCGTGGAGCCCAATGTGGGGTTTGGTCCCACAAACCATGAGGTCAAGACCTGAGCCTAAATCTAGAGTCAACCACTTAACCCACTGAGACACCCAGGTGTCCGAGGTCTGATAATGCTTTATGTTGGTTTGCTTATTTATTTGTTTTGTTATTTTAGATTCCACATGTGAGTGGAATCATATATCTGTTTTTCTCAGTCTGACTTATTTCATTTAGCATAATACCTTCTAGATCCACCCAAGTTGTCACAAATGGCAAGTTTTCATCCTTTTATGGTTGTATAATATTCCATTGTGTATATATACCATATCTTCTTTATCCCTTCATCTATTGATGGACACTTAGTTTGCTTCCACATCTTGGCTATTGTAAATGATGCTGCAATAAACATAGGGGTTCATGTATCTTTTTGAATTAGTTTTTATTTTCTTTGGGTAAATAACCCAATATTAGGATTGTGGGATCATATGGTGTTTCTATTTTTGATTTTTTGGGGGACCTTATACTGTTTTATAAAGTGGCTATACCAATTTACATTCCCAATAGTGCATAAGAGTTCTTTTTCTGTACACCCTCACCAACACTTGTTATTCCTTGTTTTCTTCTCTTTTTTGCTTTTGTTTTTGTTTTTTATCTTTTAAAATTATTTTAGCCATTCTGCCAGGTGTGAAGTGATATCTAATTGTGGTTTTGATTTGTATTTCCTTGATGATGCGTGATGTTGAGCATCTTTTCATGTGTCTGTTGGTCCTCTGCCCATTTTTTAATCAGATTGCTTTTGTTTTCTTTTGTGTGTGTGTGTGTGTGTGTGTGTGTGTGTGTGTGCATGTTGAGTGGTATAAATTCTTTATATATTTTGGATATTAATCTCTTATTAGACATATCATTTGCAAATACCTTTTTTCATCAATAGCTTACCTTTTTGTTTTGTTGACAGTTTCTATACCACTCAAAGCCCTCTATAGATTTAATGCAATCCCTATCAAAATACCAACAACATTTTTCACAGAACAACAAATCATCCTAAAATTTGTATGTATTCACAAAAGACCCTGACCAGCCAATGCAGCCTTGAGAAGGAAGAAAGCTAGAGGTATCACAATTCCAGATTTCAACATATACTGCAAAGCTGTGGTAAGCAAAACAGTATGGTACTGACACAAAAATAGACACAGAGATCACTGGAATAGAATAGAGAGCCCAGAAATAAACACATGCTTATATGGTCAATTAATCTATGACAAAACAGGCAAGAATATACAATGAGGTAAAGATATTCTCTTCAATAAATGGTGCTGGAAAACTGGACGGCTACATGCAAAAAAGAATGAAACTGGACCACTTTCTAACACAATACAGGAAAATAAACTCCAAATGGATTAAAGACTTAACAGGGAAATCTGAAACCATAAAAATCCTAGAAGAGAACATAGGCAGTAATTTCTTTGACATCAGCCATAGCAACATAGTTTTCTAGATATGTCTCCTAAGGCAAAGGACACAAAAACAAAAATAAACTGTTGGGACTACATCAAATAAAAAGCTTTTGCACAGTGAAGGAAACATCATTTCATTTTGTTTTTGAATGCACAGCTAAAAATAGAATATTAGTTTATACCTGAGGATTTTTATAATGCTTTGGTTTGACAACCTAAACTAGTATTTGCAGCTTACTTTGTATATTCTGGCAGTGTAGTTGAAAGAATTAAGAATTGTTAATACTAGATGATGACAGAGCTAATACTTCAGGGTACAGAGTGTCTCATATATTTTTTAAAACACCCACTGTTATCCCTTGTTAACTTTGGGGCTTTTTTTATATGGGCAACTTTTTTTTTTTTAATGAAATTTATTGACAAATTGGTTTCCATACAACACCCAGTGCTCATCCCAAAAGGTGCCCTCCTCAATACCCATCACCCACCCTCTCTTCCCTCCCACCCCCCATCAACCCTCAGTTTGTTCTCAGTTTTTAACAGTCTCTTATGCTTTGGCTCTCTCCCATTCTAACCTCTTTTTTTTTTTTCCTTCCCCTCCCCCATGGGTTCCTGTTAAGTTTCTCAGGATCCACATAAGAGTGAAATATGGGCAACTTTTAAAGTGAATCGATTACTGCACTGGCATTGCCTTTTTCTTTTTCTTTTTTTTTTTTTTTTGTATTGATGAGGCAAAGTCATAATGACTTCCAGCAAATACAAGAACTCTTTGGCTTTCGTTCATGTTAAGCTTGTCTCTAACCTCTTACTTACAGACGGTTGAACTCTTGCTCCCCTGCAATATCACAACTCTCCTGCTGAATGAACACAGCATCTGACAGACGTCCCTGTAGGACAATGTATACATAACTCTAGAAAAATTAAATTTTTATGTCCTGATGCATATTTGGTGGCATGTGTATGATGAATTTGCTCTATTCCCATGCAAAGAAACACTACAACACATAATGCATGAGAAAAGGCAACTGGTTCAGATAAAAGGCCTTTGCAAGGAAGCTTCCCAGGGAGAGAGCTATCTCCCCTACTGGCCTTGTCAAACTGCATTTAAGGCTTCATGTATCTCTACAGTCTTTGAAAATGACATTTGAAAGGAAGTTGTTATACAAAAAGAGGGCATATGACTGTATTTTCATATGTAAACAGGATGGCTACTGGAGAGACAAAATACCCTGACTAAAATACTCCCTATGAGAAGGAAGCAGCTGGGTGATACTTTCACACATTCTTGGCAAACTAATAAATATAATGAGATTGTCTAGTTCCTCATGTCACTGGACAAAATGGGAAAGAAACAGATGAGGATAGTGATTCACATTCCCAGCTCAAGTCTGACATAAGTGATCTGAAAGTTGTGTGTACCCTGAAGAAGGCCCTTATCTCCTGTAATTTTAGGCATGGGCTCGGGAAAAATCAAAGCCAAAATCTCATCCTGTGACTTGATGAGTTACAATGTATATTAAACTCCTGGGCTTATAGGGTGCCTCTGTTAAAGTGAGAGCATGGTTTGAGAAGGAATGGGATCATGGAATGAGGAAAATGGGGAAGATATTGATGGGGGAAACTGAACCCCTAAATTCTGATGAGTCTTCTTTGCCAGTGGAAGAGCCCTCCCCAACCCCAGTGGGAGCAGCCTTTCCACCCCCATCTGAGATGATTACTCTGTATTCCCTGAGGGTTGTAATATGCTTCCTGAGGCAGTTGTCAGGCAAGAAAGACAATCCCAGTATTCCTCAGGACACAGCCTCACATCCCTCTTTACTTCTAGGTAACTAGACTCACATACCAGCAGGTCTGTAAATATGAGGTATAAAGTAGGGACCACGAGGCCGCGCACAATACTCCAAAAGAACTACTCGAGTTATATATTTTATAGAGACAGAAATCTGTGCAAGATTGGTGGGAATGGACATTAAGAGAGTAGGATAATGGTGGAAGGAGTGTAAAGTTGGAGCAAGTTGAATTTATTGACATAAGCTCAGTCAGCAAAGATTCTGCCTTTAATATTGCAGTTCAGGGAGTTACTTTGGTTGTTTGTCTGAAACATGAACCAAAAGGTGGCCCTAATAAGTGAATTGGAAATGCTGCACTAGACTTGGTTTAATGTAGAGGAAGACACTCAAAATCTTAGGGAGAAAGCCCAGGTTGTTTCCACATCTTGTCTCATGTGAATTAATTTGTTGAATCCAAGTTCAACCAATACTTTGAATATTCAAAAAAGGGAGCAAGACTGATTAAAAGAAAGCACCCATAAAGTATAACAGATCTAAGTACTGACACAATAATAGGATCCCAACCCTAAACTGTGTAATATCTGTTTTTCTCGGAGAAAGAATGTGCCTTCTGTTACACTTTGTTAAAGTATGTCCAGTAGAGCTTGAACTTCTTGATTCTCTGCACTTCTGCCTTTTCACCCTCTCTGGCACTCTTATTCATGGTCCAATATGTTTTATAGGGAAAACCCTCTGGCAAGAAGAGAGACAGTAACAGACAACCCCTGATCTATCTCTTTTGCTGCTTTTCTGTAGCCTAGAAGAAAATGAAGCATTGTTTCTGTGCAAATAGAAAACTATTACTTTATATTTGTAACTTTCAGGTACTGGCGAAGTGTAATTTTATTGTCGAATAGTTTGTGAATGTGATAAAATGCATGGTTTATTTATCACAACTAGGTTAAATTAATTTACAAATGTTATAATATATATAATACTTTTAACTAGACATCTTAATGAGAAAGTTACCTCTTTGAAACTATGAAATCCTTTCTACTTTCATTCAAATGGGCAATAAAATATTTATAACTTGTATTGATAAAATTACACTGATATATGGTGAGATAGAAATCAGAGTGGGTTCTGAAACTTTCCTTCCCATTATGGATGTATTCAAGAATAAAATATCCAAGTTTTAATTAATGACAAATCATTCATTTTAAGATAGCATAACAATTACATAATAGTAGAATGAAATTGTGGTCATAAAGTATCTTATATTTCATAGGATACTCACAGTGTATTTAAAGAACATCAGTTTATACCAATGAACATTAGGTCAATTTGGGAAAATCTGTGTCATTCATTAATTTTCACCCTTCTCCTAACTTTTGACATTGTGTCAATATAGTCAGTGTTAGGCTTCACAGGTAAGTTTTCAGGCTAAAGGTGATCACTAGAATTCTCTGATTCCTTCAGTTCTCTGGATCTTTGACATTGTTGTGACTTTAGCCATCAAAGCTGACTTCATGGATCTGACCCACTGATACTGTTTTGTTTTATGTTGTTTTGTATCTGTATGTGCTTGTTTGTTTTTCTTTAAGGAATAAAACAAACCATATATTACGGTGTAGAAGGCCAAATTTGCACTGATGTTTAAATTTTTTCCCAATTTCTTTTTTATTCTGGTAAAATATACATACCATAAAATGCAGTCTCTTAACCATTTCTGAGTGTATTGTTCAGTGGTGTTAAGTACATTCATAGTATTGTGTAACCATCAACACCATCCATCTATAGAAACTTTTTATCCTGCCAACCTGAAATTCTAAACCCTTAACACTAATGCCCCATGCCCTTCTCCCAGCACCATTCTACTTTCTGTCCTGATTATTCTTTCATTTTATTTTTTTCATTTTTATGGTGGAAAGATCACTTAACATGATATTTATTTTCTTAACGATTAAGTGTACAATAGTGTATTGTCAACTGTATTCATGATGCTGTAAGCAGATCTCTAAGAACTTGTTCATCTTCCTTAACTAACAGTTTGTAGCCTTTGACTAATATTCTTCCATTTTCCCTCAACCCCCAACCACTGGAAACCACCATTCTAGTCTCTGTTTCTGAGTTTGACTCTTTTTTTTTTATTTCATATATACGTGAAGCCATGTAGTATTAGTCTTTCCTCTGTCTGGTTTATTTCACTTAAAATAATGTCCTTCATGTCCATCTATGCTGTAGAAAATAAAACAGGTCTTTCTCTCTTTGTTTATGGCTGAATAATATCCCATTGTAAATATACACATTTTCTTTATCCATTCATCTGTTGATGGACATTTAGGTTGTTTTTACCTCTTCTTGGCTATTGTGAATAATGCTTCAAGGAACATGGGAGTGCTAAAATCTCTTCGTGATCTGGCTTTCAATTGCCTTGGATAAATACCCAGAAGTTCTAGAATTGCTAGAATATATGATAGTTCTATATTTAATTTTTTGAGGAACGCCCATACTGTTTTCCACAGTCGCTGCAGTATTTTGCATTCCCACCAACATTGCACAAAGCTTGCAATTTCTCCAGTTCCTCACCAACACTTGTTGTCTTTTGTTTTATTGCTAATAGCCATTCTAATGGGTGTGAGGTGATCTCATTGTGGTTTTGATTTGCATTTCCCTGATGATTAGTGACATTCAGCATCTTTTCATATACTTGTTGCCCATTTGTATGTCTTTGCTGGAGAAAAGACTTTCATGATTAATGCATGACTGAACTATAAATGGTCGGGAATGTTCTCTGTAGGAATATAGCAACAGCCAGCCCATTCTCTCATTAGTATGCTGTTCCAGCAGGAGATACACACCTCTGTTAAATCTCCAAGTGACACATACTTTCTGAAGATTGTGTAAAAGAAGACATAACCTTCCCTGTACTCCTTCTAGTTCTCTGTTGAAATCCCTGTAATAAAAGGCAGATTAACAAGAGAAAAACAATTATTAACAATTATATATACAATTGTATATGTTATACAATATATATTATAATTGTATAACAATTATACAATTATTAACGTGTATACTTTAGGTAAATATCCTGGGGAAAATGAGTAATGCTCAGAAGTAGCTGGGAACTCTGGCTTAGATACCATCTTCAGCTAAAGACCAAAGAAAGAAAGGGGTGACAGAGGCCAGTTATGGGACAATTCCCAGGGAAAGCATGGCCAAGAAGACTAAGTGTTGCTATGAAGATTCAAATGAGTGCCCCTTTCTCTGATAAGAGTCTAAAGTTATCTCCTGGGATTAACATTTGTTCTTTCTGGCAGAGTTGGGATGAGGGACACCCTTATAAATTTATGTGCCACTTTTAGACAAATAGGGGAAGGCAAAGAGCTTTTTTTGTATTGGCTTCTTCTCAATTACCTTCAGCTCAAAATCATCCTTATGCCAGCGTGGCATATTTTGGGGTGGCATATCTTGCTACCCTTCAATTGAAGTCATTAGTTTTGTTTGCTAAAAACATCTACCACAAATCACTCATCACAATAGGTACTTAATAACTGATTGTAGATTAAATTTCTTCAGTATCATTTTTGATGTGGTTTAGCAATAATAAATAGTGATACTGTTTAGACAGGTTGCATTATTGCACACATATCTGCGTGGGCCAAGACTTGAAACAAAACCAGTTAGAACATGGTTTTGACTTTGTGACATCCAAAATGCAAAGGCAACAGAATTTTAAAATTCAGATGAAGGAAATAGGATATGTGATCATTCAAAATACAGCTAGAACTTGGAAAATGGTAAGCAATGTATGAAGAGAATTAACAAAGGTCACTGATGGTGGGTCTGGACATTTTCATGCTTTTATGAAATGGCTAATCCTTTAAATGTTCTACCTAGTATCCAAATCTACCTTCCCATAAAAAGGCAAATGTTGAGATTTTAATCGTTGGTCTTTTGAGAAACATTATAAAATGATACCACTGTGTCTTTCTTGAATCACAAATGGAGGCAGAGGAAATGTGGGGAAATGGTTTCTGAAACCCTATAGAAACTAATTTAGTCAAGTGTCTTAAATTCTCTGAATCTTAAAATTTATCCATAAAATGGAAATTATACTTCTGGACCATGATTATTGTAAGGATTATTCCAAATGTGTGAAAATTTTTCATGAGCTATAAAAACTTACAGTCTTATACATTGTAAATGTATACAATAAATGCATGCAAGACACAATGGTGATAATGATGACAAAGGTAAGACTAAATGAGACATTTATATAACTACATATGTCATAAATCAGTGCTCAAAAATTATATCAGAAGTGGGGCACCTGGGTGGCTCAGTCGGTTGAGCATCTGACTTTGGCTCAGGTCATGACCTCATGGTTTGTGAGTTTGAGCCCCACGTCGGGCTCTGTGCTGACAGCTCAGAGCCTGGGGCCTGCTTTGGATTCTGTGTCTCCCTCTCTCTCTGCCCCTCCCTTGCTCATGCTCTATCTCTCTAAAAAATAAGTAGACATTAAAAAAATAAAAAAATTATATCAGAGGAGACTTAGGTTGGATGTGGGTTAATTTTGCCTTCTTTCCATCAATCTTGCATTGCTGGAAAAGTGAATTTAGTGCATTTTATGATGCAGCTTGAATAAGTATAAAAAGATTTGTTAATTACTATTCTTTAGTAACAGCTTTATTTAAAACATATTAAAGTAAGTATTTTGAAAGGGAAGAGGAGTAATTTTGCCACATGGGCATTAGGAAAGAAGGTAGGCTTTGAACCCAGCTGACCTGGGATTGAGACTCCATTCTGCCACTTCATAGTTAGGTTTCCTAGGGCTGGCTCTTTGAAATTTGTCTTCCTAAAATTCAGTTTCCTCATCTGTTGTGAAATATTTTTTTTTAATTTTTTTTTCAACGTTTATTTATTTTTGGAACAGAGAGAGACAGAGCATGAACGGGGGAGGGGCAGAGAGAGAGGGAGACACAGAATCGGAAACAGGCTCCAGGCTCTGAGCCATCAGCCCAGAGCCCGATGCGGGGCTCAAACTCCCGGACCGCGAGATCGTGACCTGGCTGAAGTCGGACGCTTAACCGACTGCGCCACCCAGGCGCCCCATGAAATATTTTTTTAAAGGGGAAATTTTATTATCTCATGGTATGAGCATGTTATAAAAAAAATTCCCGTTTATTCCTTCATCCACAAATATTGAGTCTCTATTGAGTCCCAGACACTAGTGCTCAAACAATATGTATATTTTTCTAAAACAATATTGGTAGGAAGCGCAGGATATTGATTTCATGTCTTTCTGGTGTGATTCTACATTTATAGCAAACCTATAAGCCAGAACGGTCTTTACTTAACACAAGAAACATAGCCATACATTTCCTTAAAACATGAACAATGTTACAGATTTTAGAATATTTTCCCAAGTAGGAGCTATATAGATCAGTTGGGTTCATGGCAATTTGTGTGTATTGGTTTCCTCGTTTAACCAAGAAAACTGTACAATCTCAAGTTTCTCCAAAATCATTATTTTTTGAACTTGCGTTGAACTTGTGTATGTAGTCCTTAGAAACCCCAAGGTGAGTAGTAGGAGGGTGAATTTTGATGTCTGACATCTAGAGAGTTATCTTTTCTCTCTTCCTACTTGAATTTTAGACTCAATTACAATTTTCACTTTTGGATATGCTCTCACAATTTCAGATATACTTTCAGCATTTTGATGGAAGGAAATTATGGCTATCTGGCTAAGAGTATCTACCTGGATAAAACAGAAGAAACCAAAGAGAATTATTTTAAAACAACTATGTGGCCTTTCAAGACTATTCTGCCATATGGTAGATGTCAGTGTGTATGTGGTAAGGTGATGAAGGAGAGAGATTTCAAATGTTTTCCTGATTTTCTAAGCAGAGGTTTACTTTCATTCTAGTTGTATCTTTGAGCTTCTGCAGTAGAAATACCCCTTCACTAGCTGACATGATTGTGCTAGTGTTGCCATCATATTGTGTCTTTAATGAATATCTATATGAGAATCCAACTGCATTGGTAAGAATAAAATTTTAAAAAGAGAAAAATGGGAAAATTTCCCTGTATGGATAATAACAGCTTTTAGAATCAAATGAGTTTAATTCATGGGCTTATTCCCCAAAGTGCTAACCACTCTGCACAGATTTGACTCTTTAGGTTTACCTTCCCTAAGCGCTTAGTTGCAAAAAGTATTCACTATCCCTCTCCACACAGATTTCCTATGGTCGATTAGGTTTCTACTTAAATTACTGCCCCATTCTAGTCTTGCATCCTGAGATGATTACAGGCCACTTTGATGGGGGACTTAGGAATTCCACAACTTTTCAGTAATACATTTAGAGACAGTTTGAGTTACTCCCAGCAGATGGCTAATTACATCTATTGTGTGGTGATGTAGTTCTCAGAGGCAATCTTATCACCCAGTTCTCGTGTGGAGAGAGGACAGCTCACTGTTTCCATGATGGTACACTAAATTTGGAAGGAGCATTAGAGATAATCTCCAACTCCCTCATTATGAAGATGAAAGAACTTACTTTGATAAAGTAAGTGGGTAAATCACTTACGAAAAGAATTTAACAAACTCTAATTGTGGGACTAAATATGCAAAACAGCATGCCTGTATTTGCACTGAGTGGGAGGGGCACATTTAAGTAGCTTAGAATGAGGTTAAAGAAAGAATGTAGCTGGTAACTCTATTTGTCAAGGTAAAATGGATATGCAATACATACTGTAATAGACACATTTAAAAGACCACTGGAACTTAGGGGTATTTATTCCCACAGTGGGGAAATTGGGGGCTGTTTGGCAAAGGAAGTAACATTTGATCTGGATATTGAAGAGCAAGTAAGATTTTGACAAGCAAAGATTAGGAAGATGTGGTGATATTTTAGGGAGCAATCATGTTAGCCAAGGCATACAGGGCTTTTCTAATGGAAGCAAAAATCATGTAGAGTTAAGTATAATGAAAGAAATGGCACTAAAAGCCAGTTGAGCTGAAGGAAATCAAGCTCCACAGTAAAGAATTTGGTTTTATTCTATAGGAAGTTGGAAGTCATTGAAAATATTATCAAAGTAAAGAAGTAACTTGATCAGAGCTTTACTTTAGAAGGATAACTCAGCTGCAAAAACACTGTCATTACACACATACAAAAAAAGGATGAGGATTATGCAGGCTGAAGTCTGAAACTGTCTACTGCAAATGAGATAGCTTTGAAACTTTGTTTTTGCCATAAAATGTCTCTTGATATTTTGCAATGTACATCAAATATACCTGTGATATTTAATGTTTAAGTGATTTTTCAAGTGTTTTACATACCCAATTGCTTAAAATCACCTTCCTCTCATAGCTCAAGGAAAGGCACATATTTGTCTTGTGATTCCATTGATTTCTTGGTTAAAACCGTTCAGACTTCCTAGCTAAGTTTTACAATAAGAAGCTAAAGACATTAAAAATTTGAATAGTAATGGCATTAATAGATAACAGTAATAAACAGCAGAGTAACAGTGATCATGTAATGTGTCTTTAAGCCAGCAGAGATATATGCTTTACGTGCAGGATCTAAATAATCTAAACAAATGTGTGATACAGATGTTGTTATTGTCCTTATTGTACAGATGAGTATCCTAGGGCTTGGAGACTAGTGAAATACCCCATGGTCACAGAGATAGTAAAAATGTATATAGGAATTTAACACAACTTGTTTTTATTATGATTATAATGGAAACACTAAATTAGGGATTTTTTTCAAAACACAGGAAAGCTAAAAGAAAGACAATAACAGTCAACTAAAATCCTCTAACCAAGTGATAATCATTTATACTATTGGGTCATAGTGTATTTATAGACACACTCGCAAGCATGGAGAAATCTGAAATTGCATGTTATATACAAATGCATCTTTTTTGTAATTTAAAATATTTACCCTCTCTTTCCTCCAATAAAATTAACGTTTGTTTTCTTTGTGGGGCAAAATATGTGAAAAAAATTTCATGAAAAAGATTATTTTCTTCTGCCTAGCCCCAGTGAGGCAATGAAGAGCTTAGGGTCCTCATAAGCAATGTTTACTCTTACACTGAAGGTAGGAAAGAGAAAGGTAGGTGATAAGCAGAGCCACCTGCCTTCCGAAAGAGTGATCTCTGAGACACCTTCCAAGGACACAGCAAGCCATTTGGGAGGATATGATATGGAAGCAACCAGCTCCACCCAGATTTTATGCCCACACTCTGTTTATTCCACAGGATGCTGCTATGGAAAAGGAAAATCCCAGTATCATTCCCAAGATTTCCACCTCCCTCATTGTTAATATTTAATCAATCACCAAATTAAGTCATTTTTATCCCCTAAATATTTCTCAAATTATTTATTTCCTTCCATATGTAAACAGCAGATTATCTCACAGCTGTGTAATAATGTGGTAGCTTCCTAAATAAGATAGGCACATGCAGTTTGCCCCTTCCCCCAGCCCATTCTGTGCATCATAGTCAAAGTGATTTTTTTTTGTCACGTAAATATGACCATATAAATTATCTGATTAAAACTCTACCAGTGTTTTGTTTTTGCTGTAATGCATAGAAATTATTTTTACCAACACTAGAGTAACAACAGAGAGAAAGAAAGGGAGACAAGGAAAAAGAGAGGGGTGGAGAGGCAGAGAGGAAGAAAGGAGAGAAAAAGAAGGGGAAGGATGGAAGAGCTTCTGGATGGCTCAGTTGGTTAAGCATCAGACTCTTGATTTTGGCTAGATCATGATCCCAGGTCGTGAGACTGAGCCCCACTTCGGGCTCCATGGAGCCTGCTTAAGATTTTTCTTTCTCCCTCCCTCTGCCCCTCTCCCCTGCTCGCTCTCTCTCTCTCTCTCTCTCTCTCTCTCAAATAAAAGTAAAATAGAAATAAAAGTAAAAAAAATAAGGGGATGGGGCACCTGGATGGCTCAGTCAGTTAAGCATCTGACTTTGGCTCAGGTCATGACCTCATGGTTCATGGGCTCGAGCCCCATGTCAGGCTCTGTGCTGACAGTTCAGAGTCTGGAGCCTGCTTTAGATTCTGTGTCTCCCTCTCACTCTGTCCCTCGCCTGCTTGCATTCTGTCTCCCTCTCTCTCTCTCTCTCTCTCAAAATAAATAAACACTAAAAAAAAACACTAAAAAAATTAGAATAATGAGATAATGAGTAAAGACCATAATTTAAACATTACACTACTGTTGAACATTCAGTTTCTGTGAAATTCATTATTACTACAAATACTAGAAAATAAAACAGCAATAAACGCTTTTTAAAAAATTTTTTTAACATTCATTTACTTTTGAGAGAGAGAGAGAGAGAGCGAGCTTGAGTAGGGAAGGGTCAGAGAGAGAGAGGGAGACAGAATCCGAAGCAGGCTCCAGGCTCTAGCTGTCAGCACAGAGCCCAACACGGGGCTCGAACCCATGATCATGAGATCATGACCTGAGCTGAAGTCGGATACCCAACCGACTGAGTCATCCAGACACCCATAAACACTTTTTTTTTTTAAGAAAAAATTGTTTGACTATTTCCTAGAAGTAAAATTTCTGGGTGAAATTTTAAAAATATTTTTAAAAATAATTCCTGTTACACATTATTATGCTGCTAAAAATATTAATTACTACCTTTCCCTTTTTCATTTGTTAGACTTAATATTACTAATTTCTATATTATATGGACAGAATTTACAAAAATATTTTCTTAATAGTGGTGACAGAAATCATCCTTTTATTTATGAGAATGTGTCCCTGCTTTACTATTACATGCAACACTGGCTATTAGATTGTCCATGTTTTTTATTATTAAATCAGTAACATATGTTCATCATACAAAATATGACAATTCTAAAAAGTACAACCAAAGTAGGAGTCTCCATTTACTGAGATATTTTTATAGTTTTTGATAAATGTTTGCAATTTTCATCATGAGGATTTATAAAGTTCTTTTGAGGAATATTCCTTTTTAGTTTGTGCTATTTTGTTGTCTTATTGTTGCTGCTTTTGTCCATGGTCCAGCAAATGGTGGAGTAATTACCTAATTGACATTTAATAATGAATACATCTATATGCACTGCCTCTAGGAGAAGGGAGGGTCAGACGCCAGACTAGATTGAGGAATTCAGGAAATTCTTCATAAATAACTATGATAACTGACTATAAAATAAGCATTAAGTAACTCTGTATTCTATCATTTGTTGAATATTTCTTCAACCCAGTTTCATTAGTACATCTCTCTTATGGCTCTGTGGAGCATAAGTCTGTATGTTTTAAGAATGTCTTTATTTACCTCTACACCTTCTCTGAAGCCTATTCATCTACAACAAGGATTGGTAGACTACACTTAGGTCAATTCTGACCTATCATCTGTTTTTGTAAAGAAGTTTTTATTGGAACTCAGCCATATTCATCCAATTATGTATTATCTGTGGCTGCTTTTGCACAACAACTGTGGAACTGAGTGATTGCAAAAGAGATTTTATGGCCTGAAAAGCCTACAATATACACTATCTGCCCCTTTACAGAAAAAAAAATATTTGCCAACCCTGAACTAGAACAGTATTCTCAAACTTTCCTCTCTTCACACTCTTAAAAATAATTGAGGATACTAATGTACTCTTGTTTATATGTTATGTCTACTTATATTCACATATTAGAAATCAAATTTGAAAATAAATATTTATTAATTAATTTAAAATAACAATAATAAAAACATGTTAGGATAAATTACAATTTCTGTGAAAAATAACTATATTTTCCAAGACAAAGTAATGTAGTGAAATGAATGTGTTTTACATTTTTGGGGATCTTATTAATGCCTGGCAAATAGAGGACGATGTTCTCATATCTACTTGTACATTCAATTTGTTATGATTTGAAGTTTTGTCTGAAGGAGATGAAGAGTGCATTCTCACACAGATATGTACTTGGAAAAAAGAAGAATGTTTACAATAGGCTTTCAGATAACTAACGATACTCACCAATTGTAGCTTCTTTAAGGTTAATTGTGTTGAAAAATCTGAAACCATGTCAATCAACTTTTCTTGTATGCTGTTACCTTCAAATCCATTGCTCTCTCTTGCATGTTGAAAGGATTATTTACTCATGTATAATTTTGTAACATCTTTTCAGTATACAGAGTCGAAAATCCATAGTTGTTAAGACGACCAACCTCTCAGAAAGCCTATAAGGATTGGAAAGTTGGTTAATTCACAGTAGAGGATATGATTTCCAGTATTCTGGCTTTTGCTTGAAAGTGCAAAATTTATTAATGCCACCAAATACTATCAGAAGTTTTTGTTTCTTTGTTTTGTTTTGTTGTTGATTTGTTTTGTTTTTGTGAGAGACTGACTTCATTCATTTTGGAAAAAATACCTGCCAGTTAGTCAATTCATCATAACCATAGTTTATCTATCAGTTATTCTTTCAAATAAAAGTGTTGCTCCATGCATCTAGTCTAGGTGATAACCAAAACTTTCATGCAAGTGTTTTCCTTCGAGTCAACCATTATGTTTTGGTATGCAGCACAAGTCCTTTATGTGTGTACTTGGCATTTTGTCACACAGAATATTAAAAAGACACCCAGGGGTCTCTGAGCCATACTTTGACACGTGGTGATCTAGAGTTTCTTATTTTTTTGCTCCATGTCATTTTTATCACTGTCCAATCCTAATGATGGATGACTTTGGATCCTTACTAAATTCACATAGATAATAGAGTCATCACACACACTAGCTTTCACTGGAGTATTTCTCTCAATCTTAGTGTGCTGGACCCCCACCCTTCATCCCCAACCTGGAAATCCCACCTTTAACTCTATATGCCTCATAGGCCTTTTGGAGGAGTTCTGTGGTCAATTGTTTAGAAGTCAAGAGAGAGGGAAACTAAATAACTTTGGAGTTGACACTGTTTAGAGCTTTGTTGTCTCCTTGGTAAATTAGAGGTGTAATTCTGCTGTGCTTTCAGAGAATACTAAAACAGCAGCATAGATCACGTTTCACATCAAGTCTGTACCAGAGCTTTATTATATAGCTAGCAGCCATAATGATACCTTAAATGATGTATTTTTTCCAGATCAGAAACCTGAGATGCAGAGAAGCTCAGTGATTTTCTAAGGTCACACAGTTTATAAGTTTAAAAATCAAGGTTTAAATCCAGACCTATTTCTGGAACTTGTAGTCTTTCAATTTTTTGGCTACTACTTCACAAGTGAAAACTTTCTAAAAAATGTATCTGGGGGCATCTGGGAGCACTCACTCAGTTGAGTGTCCAATTCTTGATTTTGGCTCAGGTCATGATCTCATGTTTTGTGGGATCGAGCCCTGCGTTGGGCTCTGTGCTGACAGTGCAGAACCTGCTTGGGATTCTCTCTCTTCCAATCTCTCTACCTCTCCTCTTATTCTCTCTCTCAAAATAAATAAATAAATTTAAAAGAAAGAAAAAAATGTTTCTGCAAATGTAATGTGTAAATGAACGCAGGCTATCACACAGTGAAAATTAGGAGCATGTCCCTTGTAATATTGTTGATTCATTTATCTTTTATCATATCAGCAATTTTGAGTATTCTCTCATCTTTGCTCTCATATTAATTTATATATCTCAAAATACATCTCTTATTCTATTCCTCTCAGTCACAATACATAGTACCCAAATTCTGTAGAGACAAATGGTTTTTACCATATTCTTCTAACATTTTAAGACAACCACCCAAAAGATATCATCAGTTGGTTTTTTTCAGAATTATTTTGGATTTACCCCCACAACTCAAAGTCATAAAGAGTGACTTTAGTTATATATAAGTTGCAATATTATTTATCAATATAACCTATTTTATTCCAAAACAATATGGTTGCTTAAAAATTATAAATTAAAATTAAACTATTTGAGATCCTTTTAAAATAAGTTAGGTAGATTCTTTTCCCAAAGAAAAATGTCACTTTTCTCTCCATAAACAACCTGTACATTTCCATGTACCGTACTACCACACTGATAATAAGAAACAGAGAAAACTACTGATTAGCTTTCTCTAGTGCATCTTGTTGAGGACTCATGGGAAACAATACCTCAATAATCACAGTCCATTTCCTTTTGCTAAAAAAGATCATGATGTTACTGTGTAAAGAGCTCCAGGTATTAGTTATTCCTTGGGAGAAAGTTAGACATTGTAGAAACTGTGTTAAGTATCTGAGATCAATAGGGAATAATTTGAAGCAACTTTTTTTCCCTCGCAAATAACCTACTTTTATATCCCATTAGAAGTTTAGATTTTGGAAAGGTGATGGCAGAGATGAAAATAATCTAGGAGACTTTCAGATATGTAATTAAATCTTTGAGCTCAGGGACATCCCATAATCTATAATTGCTATATTAGGCTGCAAATAATGAGATCTAACTTTTTCCAGAAAATATGCTGCAATGAGTTTTTAAAATCAATGATCTAACTTAATCATTCCATCAATATTAAAGCATTTAATAACTTTTTATATCATATACAAAGAATGTATACACATATTTACCATATGTTTAAAATATAAAACTAAGTAAAATATTTAAGATATATTAATTATATTTAATTTATAATATAAGTTCAGATTTATTATATTGACTATATAACTCTTTATTATAAACAGCTTTATTATAATGACTCTTTATTACAACTATTCTAGATGAGGAAACAGAAACTCTGAAAGTTTAAATAACCTGCTTTCTTAACCAGTGTTCATATTGTTCATAACAAAATGCATCTTAACATTATCAATTATGACTTTAAGAAGTTATGTCTAAGAAACTCAGTACTGAAGTTATTTTCATGTATCAATTGGTTTGTCATTATATAAGAATAGACATATAGCTTGATAAGAAATTTTTAGAAAAACAAACGAACAAACAAGGAGTTATGGCTCCTGACCTAGACATAATTTATGTATATCACAACATTTTTTTTATCCTGACACTCAGTGAAATATGTGAACTAGAGATCCATTATCCATCAGAAGAAATGACATCCATGTCTGTTAAAATCTATTTTAACGGAACATGTTATATTAAATTAGATATAACCAATAGAATCTTAACTTTTAACTCTTGACTTTCCACTTAGAGAATATTAAAGAAAATAATGCAAGCAATGCTTACAAATTTGTGCCAATAATGTATTCAAAAGGTCACATCAGAAGTGGAAAAGCCGAATATCAGTAATAACATTTGGAAGTGTCAGTGTCTATGAAACATCTGAACTCTCTTTCTTATATTTAAAAAAAAGTCAGGCAGAACATCTTCAGCAAACTTGATAAAAAATCTCACTGATAGTTGAGTAGACATACCTAAATGGTGATCTTATGATGGGAGGAGAGACAGGTGGGAGAAAAGATGGCAGATACTCATGCATAGGCTTTGGCCCATCCTTGCACAGGTTAAACTCTAATTTGCTCTGTACCTATTTAACTCCCACTTTGCTTTCAGACTAAGCTCACTTATTACTTCTTTAAGGAAGTTTTTTTCTTTTGACTCCTTGTTCAGATACCTTTACACTGATATTGGAATATTCACTTATCCTTCAACACCTTTACTCAGTTGTAATTGTATTTGCATTTTTCTAAGTATGTAATTAATGGTTGTCTTCTCTACCAAATAGCAAATTTCAGGAGGACAAAGACCTGGCATTTTTACTGTTGTTGTTCTTTTGATATCATTCTAACCCCAGGACAGTGCCTGGCACAGAGAACCATACAATAAATGACTAGTCAATGAATGGCAAGATCTACTTTCTTATATAGAACTGTATTTCTGAAAGATTACTTGTTACTATGCCAAAACAACACAAAATTTTCTGTCAATTGAGCAGAGAGCTGGGATGGATTGGAGTGAGAAGTGGAGAGGGAATAAAAACAATTGAGTCTAAAGATCGGTTTATCACACATTAGGATGCTATGCTTTGAATTTTTCCTTTCCTTTTGTTTTTTTCCCCCTCTTTTCTAATGTGTATAGGCAGCTATGGAAAGAACAGCCTTTTTCATCTCTGAATTCTCCAAAAATTCTAAACATAAAAGCGCCCTGAACATTTTCAAAAGCCCTAGTAAAATTTGGAAAAAGTCAGCTGGCACAAGAATTAGCCATTGAGCATATGTTGCTGTGGTAAATAGTGGTAGAATCAAGTTTTTGATTGAATGTACATTTTTCAAACTCCCTATAAAACTGTTAAAGCCTTTTTAGTTTGTGTGTTTTAAATTACAAAACCTGCCAGAAAGTTTTACTTTCGTAGTTTGCTGTGCTTAGGAAATGGCTTAAATAATTCATTATTTTGGAAAATAATATGTATTTTCAACACATTGAGAAATCACACACATATACACACACAAATATGATTTATATATTATAATTAGCCTTAACAGAGTTCAATCCTGAATTGTCAATAATCTTTTTTGTAAGATAAAATATCGATTTGTATGGAATACACTAAAATGGAGAAAGAGTATATGAAAATTATTCACCAAGTCAGCAATTAATTTATACTGAGATATATATATATATATATATATATATATATATATATATATATAATGCTAAAATTTCCACATCTGGGTCACTCTTGTTGAAAATGCGCAAGAGGAAATGAAGCATACAGAACACATGCTAGAAGAAAATGCTTCTCCAACAGAAAAGACGTGTCTGCTTGTTAAAAGACAATTTAAAAAAAATAGGATCAGCAGTTGCCACCTTACACAAGTCAGATATGATATTTATAGCTGGATATTCAGCTGTAGATTTCCATAAAAGTTTTAAATATGCATTGAAAAAATGAGGGATCATCTTCAACCTGAACTCTATCCATCAGTGATTTACAATCCATTTTACTCTTATTCATATTTAAATATGGCTGCGGAAATTTTAAGTATATTCAGTGTTTCTCATTATACTTAGAAGTTTTAGGGTTTTTTTGTGGGTTTTTTTCACTATTTAAGTATGTGGGCGGCTGAAATAGTCTTTCCTGAGAGGTTATAGGTGGGTTTCTAGGACCATCATTTATCAACATGGGTTACTATATGCAATAAGTGAAGAGTATTCATGATAACAGGACATTTCTAACGTTGTTTTCCTGTGAGATTTTTTTAAATTTATTGATGTAAAATTTCTCTTCAAAAATTTGCTTTCATCTTGGTCATATTAAAATATCAAATATTCACTTGACTGGGATATATCAGAATAAATACAATACTAAAGAAATGCTACCATGGAGTAAAACTCTCTTTTGGAATATCAAATTTTTATCAATATTAATATAAATAAATCCTCAAATTGTAAAGCATGTTATGGCTTCCAAATATTTTTTTATATATTCCACTTCAGTCCAACCATAAAACAGGGGACAGTCCACAGTGGAACATGCAAAGATCAAAGGATGGGTTGCTTGGGCTCAGTAACTACTAACACTGTCACATTTGATTAGCTCAGTTTACCTTCTGTTTTGTGGTTACTTCACCTGAAAAATGAAGATCATGGTTTACATGATTATAAGGTCTCTACTAACTCTGAAATTATTTAAGTCTCCGAGGAGCAAAAATGAGGCTCTCAGAAGATAAGTGATTCAGCACATAAGCTAGTAAGTTGTAGAACCTGGAATATACCCAAGTTATCTGACTGATTTTCTAGTAAACATTTTGACAGTAAAAATTACCAGATGTTCATCTGTAATGACAATAGAAAGATACGAATATGTTTAATTTTGTATTTCCTTGTGTTTCTTTCATATGAATACTAAGAACGTTATCCTTGCCTAAATTAAAAGCAAATCATACTGAATCTAATATGTACTTCCATGTGTCAGAGAAAATAAGCAAAATAACAATATCTAACATTTGTATGACACAATTATAATTTATAAGAACCTTTATCAAATATATGTTCGTGAGCACAAAATTTCAATAACTGGGTGGCTGTGATAGTAAAGAATAAAGAACCGTACAAGAGATAATATTCTTTCACATAAATGTTTTGATTAACCTAGTGCATTAGGATGGTCTGACTCAGCCCTTAGAACTTTAAAATGTGCAATTTATGTAATTATGTGAACTTTTCACTTATAACATTTCATTATTTACTGTCTTGATCAGTTATGATCTATGGCAAAGGGAAATAGGAAATAGCACAGGTAAATAACAATGTGTATTATAACTCACAAATATAATTTCAGACCAGAGATTCTCAATCAAACAATCCACTTAAAAGAGAAATTAACAAATAACGATTTTGGACTCTTAAAATACTAGATACATTAATAAACTATTAAAAATCTAGTGACCTGATTCTTAAATGTTATTACCTTTTTGTGTCTCCCCCAATACTACTATAATGAATTTTTTTTCTCTATCTGTAAAAATGTCTAGAATTAGTGAGGAAATTAATAGACAAATACACACCACTTGTCTAATAGAAGACACGGCCTGGCATACACAGTAGAATTCATGAAAGGTTTCCAATGAAAAATAAGCAAGAGAGCAGAAGCTGACATGAAAATAATATGCAATAAGATAGAAAAAAAGGTCAGCAAGAGAGCAAGGCTTCAATAAAATATAATAAAAATAATAGTTTAAATCCACATTAAAAACAAGAAAGAACAGAATTTATGTTTTGTGGCATTAGCTAATCATATCATAATATTTTTTTAACATGCTGTCTTGATTCAGTTTTGAGGCCCTGGCAAGAGGCCAATCAGTTCCACTTTTTGAAAAATGGATTAAATCCATATCTCAACCACTTCTCTTATTGGACAATCATATCCCAGGCCGCTATACACACACCTGAATTGTCCTGGTGACACAAAGCAGAGAATGGGAACAACCCCTACACCGCAGACCCTGAAAAATTATTAAAATAGCCAGTCTAATGAGAGCCACCAACACCTAGTTAACCCTAGCCCCCTTACTGCCCCCTTCACTTCTAGCTTGCTGTTACCCTATCCCATGGTATAAGCCCTTGTGTGGCCCTGCCTGGCAGCCTTCTCTCACTTGAAGATATATGTCAACAAAAAATCCAGTTTTTCATCTCTCCAAGTGTCATTGTGCTGTATCTCTCCAAGAAAAAAAAAATCTTTAAATCTTATAAAATACATGTGAAGGCCCAACTCTCTTAGAACGCAAATATTAAAACAACAACAACAACAATTTACAGCTATGAGACAACAGATATTGGGTTTGTGCCAGAGAGAATGAATTTCCAATATAGAAATAATATGTTCTTTAAGAAGACGCCAAAGAATAATTGGAAATGAAATTCTTAGCTATTATAGAAAGAATGTTTCCTGAAGAAAGAGTGTAGACTGAGAAAATCTTAATTCCAAGAATGATGATTGAAAACTAGAACCAAACCTAGATGTAGGACAGCAAATGTTTGACTTGCAAAATTAAAGAACTAAGTAATCCCCCACAGGAACAAACAGAGGAAATAAAAATAAGTTCACTGAGAAGAATAAAATCAATTGGCATCTGTACTCTAAATAATACTAGTATAGAGTTGAATGGCTATCCCACTCAATTTTTCATATCCAAAGATTTCTTACTTGTTTGTTAAAAATTTTAAATTCTCGGGGCGCCTGGGTGGCTCAGTCGATTAAGCGTCCGACTTCGGCTCAGGTCACGATCTCAAGGTCTGTGAGTTCAAGCCCCGCGTCGGGCTCTGGGCTGATGGCTCAGAGCCTGGAGCCTGCTTCTGAATCTGTGCCTCCCTCTCTCTCTGCCCCTCCCCTGTTCATGCTCTGTCTCTCTCTGTCTCAAAATAAATAAACGTTAAAAAAATTTTTTTTTTAATTTTAAATTCTCAACTAAATAAACTGGCAGAAATCATAAAACCTGTTTAAGCTTTTTAATATTTTATATATGTGTGTTTTGGTGTAGTACTCATTTTAGCTTTGCATGTGCTTCTTTTCTGCTTTTCTTAGAAAAAAGAAACTTTCTGTACCTAAACCCATCAAAAAATCCCAAGATACATGGGGCAGTCATTATATTTAAATTATAAGAAAGTAATTTTTAAGTGTAGAAATAAAATTAATTAAAACTAAAGAGCTACCTAAAAAGTACACATAATGTAAGTGGAGAGGTTTTTTTTTCTTGAAAGATAAATTTAAAAATTATGAAATAATTATCTAATAATATCAGCCTGAAGTCACTAATGTTATTTTAAAAGTACGATCAAGTAGCAGACAGAAGTAAGGGAGTAGCAACTTCTAAATTAAGTGGGCATTAAAACTACCACTTATTTTATGATTTTTAAATTTAAAACATAAACAATATTCTAAAATATGAAAAGCCAACTGAATCTAGAATAAAACCAAGTTGTACAATTAGTAAACCTTGCTGGAAACAAAAGTTAACATAACACATAAACTGAAGTTTCATTTGAGATGTAGCAAAGATAAAAACAAATCTAATAAAATTGAAGCAAAAATAAAGAAAAATGAATATATAATAGCAGATATGAATAAAAACTGTAAAACAGAATTATTTAAAAACCAAAACCAATTCTTTAAATTAAAAAAAGAAAATAACCAAAACTATTTCAGACACTAAAAAGCTAGAAAAAAAATACACAAAATCAAGAAGAGGGATATTTACACAGATGTGAGAACATTAAACAATTTGGGGAATAATGTGTGCCAGTTTATAAAAAAACACTGGAATTTAGATTTTAAAAATTCTAGCTATATCCTGTGGCTAATCCATATGGAAGTATACAGCTCCAGCCCCATGGCATCAATTCTGAAGAAATCTTATGAGCCAACACAGACCCAACACTCTATAGAATCAGCCAAGACATCATAGTTTAATGTATCCATCTGCCCATTTCTGGTCCTTGATTCCTCCAAGTATTGATACTAAGCTTACTTCCTGATAAACTTTCTGCCCACAGGGGAAAAAAATGCAACATATATGTTTTTGCATTTACTGGTTTCTGGTTTGGTGACATGGAAAGTTATTTAGCAGGAGTAGTGGGAAAGTCATACCATTACCTTTCCCTAGTCTCCTCTCCAAGAAAGATTTATTCTTAGAAGTTGCTAGTTCACTTTATGTGTTTCGATAAATCCATATTATATTTTGAACTCCAGTCCATCTAGTTCTGAACCAAATTTTTATTGTGAGAATTCATATTCATAGAGGATTCTAAAAAACATTGACAGTCCTTCCATCTGCTATCAATTCTTAATTATATTTTTGTTTCAAGCTAGCGCAACAGAGAACAGAGCTGCTTAGTTAGGACTTTTGCAGGTGTGCTCTTACCAAACTCTGTTTGGCATTATTCCATCAGTCTATTTTGAGAGATTTTATAAGGCAAGGAACTCTGAAACTTGCTACAGTCTTTATTTTAAGGATGCTGTGGAGTATATTCTCCTCTGAATTATGAAGTGCCATGCATATAGGAAACCCTTCAGAAAAAAATCCTGCTATTGAGAAATTTAGATATGAATTCAAACTGAAATTTTTATTATGAATGATAAGTCTCATTTCTGCTTTCCAGAAACCTGATAGCTGGATGTTCTACTCCATGTTCTACAACTGAATGAGTAGATGTTATCTGTTTACACAAATGTTATTTGTTTACACAGCTTTCAGTTTGTGCTTTGGCACTACAATTATCCTTATATATTTTCCTGTCCTGACTTTTCTATTCCCTCAATAGAAAAAACATGAAAAACATTTTTTTTAATTTCATAGGGTATGCTTCACTATAAAGGCATAGCTAATTTTTCAGCATGACAAATTAACAATGAACTAGACTTAAAACAATCAATTAGCGTTATGGTCTGACCAAAAACCAGCTACAGAAAAGAAGCTGTAACTTCCCAGACAATTCTATGACACTTTTGTAGTTTTATATCCTATTACACAAGATAAAGAATCTGATCTAACCTAGTTAATCTCAAAAATGTTTTGTTTTTCTTTAATGTGAAATGTCTGATCTAAAATTGTTCCCCTCCTCCACTTGTTTTACAATATATATGGGAGTCTCTACAGACTAGTTGCACTTAAAAAAAAATCAGTATCCAGTTTTTGACCTTGCTTATAATTTACATCGCTATTCCTGTTTAAATCTCCAAGTTCATGGCCCTTGTGCAGCTTATTTTGCAGATGGAGAGACAGGAAGTACATATAAAGTACAAGGCAGTGTAAACTCCTAGGCAGGAAGTAATGAGGTAGGAGGACATTTAAATCAATTTGGGGGTTTAGGGGAGACTTTGTAAAAAGTGATATGAGTGAAGAGGAGAGTAATGATGGACTTTAAGAAGAAAGTGGAAGACCCCAGAGACCAGAGAAAACGATGACAATAATTAATTTTTTTCCCTGTGGTTTCATATTCTAGGAGCAAATACAAAGGCAGAGAGGAAAAATGTGGCTTAAACCATAATTAGGAGTGTAAACCACATCTTTAGAGCATTGAGCATGTATCCATGGATTTTACTGACAGTATGACACAATTTCCAGTATACTTTAGAAAGGTTCCTTTGGCTGCCCAGATGGGCCACCTTACAGGACAGAAAGAGAAAACTCTTGAGCGGGCTGCATCAAGTATTTAAAAGATAAGTGAAAACAACTTGTTAATAAAATATCCTTGGGCGCCTGGGTGGCGCAGTCGGTTAAGCGTCCGACTTCAGCCAGGTCACGATCTCACGGTCCGTGAGTTCGAGCCCCGCGTCAGGCTCTGGGCTGATGGCTCAGAGCCTGGAGCCTGTTTCCAATTCTGTGTCTCCCTCTCTCTCTGCCCCTCTCCCGTTCATGCTCTGTCTCTCTCTGTCCCAAAAATAAATAAACGTTGAAAAAAAATATCCTTGTCAAACTTATTTAGCATGGCCTACTTATACTCCATGTGGTAATGACCTACAAATATCAGGTCTTAAATCAAAGTTGGCTAAATTTGTCTTAATTTTTAACACAGCTCTTTGAATTGTATGTAATTTCCTATAATCAATATGTCAATCGTTAGTGGTAATGGTTTAAAACATGTAAATATAATCACACATGTAAGAAAAACAAGCATTGTTTCCACCTGAATTAGAAATCCCAAATGTTTCCCATAAAATAGCTGTTAAAACTTGATAACAATACAGGAACAACATGTACATGGATTCTTTCTAAATTTACCAAACCTGCGTAAGTGTTCAGTTAATGACTTTCTGTCATTCACAGCGTATGTTCAAAGGGTTATAAAGTGTGGAAGATGAGAGAAGTGTCTGGTATCTTTGAAAGGCAAATGTTTGTGTAATTTCAAAGTTTAGAACAAATATTACCTATGGAGCCAAAATGACATCTGCTAAATAAATCTACAAAATGCTAGTAAAATTATGCCAAACACCGTTCTTTACAAGAAAATTAAATACTGACCAGAATTTTAAGTAGTGTTTTGTTTAATAAAATTGCAGTGTCATAAGTTATTATTCATGAACTCTGTTGTGTTTTCTACTTGGAATTTTACAGGAGGTATTTTAATTATCCCCAATATCTACTTTGAATTGTTTTTGTATTCAAACATTAAAATGAAAAGTAGGGGCACCTGGGTGGCTCAGTCAGTTAAGTGTCCGACTTCAGTTCAGGTCATGATCTCGTGGTTCGTGGGTTCGGGCCCCACGTCGAACTCTGTGCTAACAGCTCAGAGCCTGGAGCCTGTTTTGGATTCTGTGTCTCCCTCTCTCTCTCTGACACTCCCCCGTTCATGTTCTGTCTCTCTGTGTCTCAAAAGTAAATAAACGTTAAAAAAATTTTTTTAAGGAAAAGTAGAGGTTTCATAGTAACCACTATTGTATGACTTTGTTTTTAGAGTGAAATATATGGAATGTATTTATATTAAAAGTGAAGCAGTGGAGTAGTGGCAGTTAACTGGCTCAATCAATAGTCATGCAACACTTAATCTCAGGGTTGTGAGTTCAAACCCCACACATAGAGCTTACTTTAAAAAAAGTGAAATATATATAATTTATTCTTGTAAAGTGAAATGAGAAAGAGCATGAAAAAATTAATTTCAAAGGGCTTAATTTTCTTCTTTTTACATTATTTTTGTTCATGGAAATGTCTTTCAATGTGGAGATATTTCTGATGAAAATAGACATGTAGTTAAAGTCAAGGTTAAAGATGTTAAAATGAGGTCACAAACTTTCTGAAATACTATTTCTCTTTGAGAAAAAAATATTAGATGAATACACCTTTAATTCTAAGAAGGTAAATCTAGCAGAGTATTTTAGCATAATCTATCTGGATGGTCTTCACAAGGAGCACAATAATTTTCATTGACATCAACAGATTATTTAACACATACAAATCTATGGTCTCTAGAATCTGGTTAAATTCTATAAATTTCTTCACAGGGGGTTCTGTGAGTACAGAGTTTTTAAAAAATGGTGACAAACTATCTTTGCAGTAAAGATTATTTCTCATAAGATCCACCATAGACTAAGTAATCTCTGCCATACCTGTGAAATTTGATCATGCATTTTTATGTGAAAATGAAAATAGAAGGATAGAATACTAATTTGATTGCCTTGTGCCATATTATATGTCTTTGGAATCTGGTCAACAAGGTAAGAATGCTCTAATTATAAACAATTGAACAGAACAAGCAGATATACATTTGTAAGATGGATGCTTCCATTCAGTGATATTTTTAAAGTAATTATTGAGGAAATACTGCTGGTCATACTATGTAATCACAACTCTGAGCAATTAGTTATGTTGGAAAATCTGAGATAATAGCACTATGATTTTTATGTTATATTGTAAATGCAAGCATAATTCAAACATATTTTTATAGGTATATTTAATTTTTTTAATATTTTTAAAAGTTTATTTATTTGTTTTGAGAGAGAGAAAGAGAGAGACCCCCAGCAGGGGAGGGGCAGAGAGAGAGAGAGGAAGAGAGAGAGAATCCCAAGCAAGCCCCACACTGTCAGCACAGAGCCCAACATGGGGCTTGAACTCACAAACAGTGATATCATAACCTGAGCCAAAGTCCAGAGAAAGGCTTAACTGACTGAGCCACCCAGACGCCCCCTGGTATATTCTTATCAATATACATGTGTAATTTCAAATATTCGTGTTTTAACATTAGCACTAAGCCTATCATTTATATGGCTTTTCTACCAATCAGAAAGTGAGATTCTCAGAGATAGATTGTGTCTTACTTACCCTATGCTCACTGGTCCTGGTCTTTCATATTGTAGGTGCACAATGGGTGATAAAAAAAAAAGAAAATTCACATAACAGGAATTATTTATTCTTAAAATGTTTTGACACAAATTTCCTGACATCTCATAGAAGTGAGGTAATAGTTGAATCATTCAAATAAATTATTTTATTTGAATGTGTGACTCATTCGAATAAAATTAGAGAAGTGTCCTATGCTTCCCTCCCCTCCACTTTGCCACATTAATCTTTCTTTTGCTGACAAATCCTTACTGAATCATCCACTTTATCCTTGTCACTGAGATACTTTTAGCAAATGGGGAGAGGATTTTCAACACAATACACAGCTCTTGTTTAGGAGAGTAATTGCTGTCCTGTTTGTATGTTTTATTTCCAAAAATAGATAGGGAATTCTTTGCTGTATTTTATTGACTTTTGCTCTCCTAATACGCTAGGATTGGATACATATTATCTATTCCTCAAGTTACTGAATCTATGCATATATGAATGAAACCTTGAAAACAATGACAAGCATTTAAAAACTTGTAAAGCTAGTGTGCATTTGCGAGTTCCCTGCTTCTACTTAATAATATGCATGGGTTTTTTTTTTTGAGAAAATATTGAGCAGATGTGTTGTGATTAAGACTCTTAGTAAATAGTTATGAAGTGAGAGAATCCAAGGAAATGTCTTCGTTGTGACTGTAACTTTCAAGCAGTCAACTTTTGTGCCCAGTCAAATGCACAGAGCAACACAGGACTTTCAGGGATGGGAGAAATCTGCATGGGCATCTCTCACATCTTCACAAAGATTGGCAAGGGGCTCAATTTAATTCGTAACACTGAATTAAAAAAATTAACAACTGTATGACAACAGGATTTGGGGTACTATTTAAAATATATTTATTATTGATATTAAATAGAAAATAAACCCTTAATCATCTTAATTAAGAAATATCATGATTTGGAGTTTGTTTTCATCATGTTGTCAAAGTTTAAAACCCAATTTTCTGTAATAATTCATAATTACTTCATCTTTTCACTCCATCTGGAGGGTAATCAATATATAAGCATATGAACCAGCTGCTGCCCCAGACATGGGGCAGCTGCCAAGTGTGACCTGGGCTCTTGTCCAACAGCAGAATCCCCAGAAAACCCTCTCGCTAAAAGGAAATTGGTTCAAGTGCAAATATAGCTTCCTTTTTACATTTTCATTTATTGGAATCTAGGGATATTTGGGCCTCTTGTCTCACTTGTCACACCGATGATTTTACAACCAACTAACTATTTATTAAGTTCCTAACTTATATGATAATAGTATCCATAATTACTTAGAGGCTAGAAATATAATGACTTAATATAAGAACTTTTTGGGCTTTCGAAGCCATACTTAAGAATACCAAAGCTCTAATACAAACACAAAATGGAAAGGATATAAATATAATCACTTAATAGAAGAACCGGTTTTGGCTTTCAAAGCTATACTTAAGAATACCTAAACTCTAACATGAACACAAGATGGAAAGGAACACATAAAAATTGCATCTATCATGGAAAATCTGGTTATAAAAGGGCAGGTGGAATCCTAGGAGCATGGGAGTTCTAAATAAATTCTTGGGAGATAAAAAGCAAACTAAAGCATAATATAACATAAATTAACCAAATAAAGGCTTAGGACCTTTCTACCTACTTTTGTAATTAAGTGTACACAAAAATAGGTTACAGATTAGGTTTTAGAACTTTATCTTATTTGTTGCAAAAGGAGTATGCAGAGACTTGATATTTTTCAGTTAAAAGGTAAAATCTAAAAGTTGTTGAATTGCTACTATCAAGCATTTCATATACATCATTCCACCATGTTTTGTAACAATAGTGCAAGCAGTTTTTGAGTTTTTAGCTATAAAGTGGGAGATTAAGTTGCACCAAATTAGGTAACTCGTTAGTTCCCCAGCCTGTTAATCTCATGCTTTTCCACTAAATACTACTGAATTCCTTTTTAGGTTTAAAAAAATAACATTGGCATCATTACTCCTTTTAATCTCTTAATGCCGTATTTTCAGTGCCTAATGTTCCAAAGAGAATTGCTAGGAATAACACCCCCCCCCCCCACCCAGTTCTTAACATCTTCAAGGAGTACTTTGGAAAAGACAGGGTGTAAAAACTATTCACTTCCGGAGGTGGGCATTTGAGCAATTGACATTCTTTTTCTCACCTAGGTTTCTCTTTAATTAGTTGCTTGTTTTTTAAAGTATTTCCAGGATTTAGACTTAATATTTATATTCCAGCTTCAAATCTGGCGCTCTCCTTTCCCCTGAGTAATCTGCTTCCCGGTGATAGAACAACCATGAGGAAATGTTGGAACAATTCAGAAAAAGGTTACTACCTTCCAAACTTTTGCTTTTCCTTAAAAGCAGAATGAAATGTATTTCATTTTTATCTGTTATTTTCAATTCCAGTTCCGATGCATACTTCACTAAAACTAGGCATTTCAAGGGAATATTTACTTTAATTTTCAAAATTTGCCATATGTTCTATGAGCTAGAATTCTATAATCAGAATAAATTAACTTGGCTTCCTTTACTCCTGATCCTTCAAGATCCTTACTTGAAGCAGATAAATGTTATTTACAAGATTTTAGCTGAAACTCCTTGATGAAATTATTTAAGTACTGTTGCATAAATTCTAAAATTCATAAAGGGAATATTCCTTAATTTGGTAGAAATGATCATTTCAAGTTTAAAAATTTTAGACACTTTTAAAAAATGAATAATTAGGATTATACTAGGTTTGAGTGTTGCTAGGCTCGCCTTGAACAATCTCTAAGGTTTAGTCTATTCAGATACTGTATTTGAGTTTACCTGGCTAAGTAAAACACTTTCTTCCCAATTTTATTATAATACATACTTTTATATTTTTTCCTATCTCTTCATGCTTCTCTGGACTTCTTTCTAGATTTGTGTTCCTACTCTCTCATATTAGTCTTTTGGCTTATTGTCGGATCCACATGGAAAACCTTTGCCTTGGCAAAAGTTTCATATTTCTCTCTCCAGACCAACCTCATCTCTAATTAATCTTGCATTTCTAAATGTTTTCTGTATTTCTAAACTGGATATTATTCTGAAAGCTTAGTTTCAGAATACTGATTCAAACTCATCTTTTCCTCATGTCTTCTCTCAATATTTTTTTTGCCATCAATACTTTGTTTTGCTTAATATCACTATTTTTATGCATTAAACTATGCCCCCCCCCAACAAAGATATATTGAAATCCTAACCCCCAGTATGACAGGATGTGATTTTATTTGGAAAGAGAGTGTCTGGGTGGCTCAGTCGGTTGAGTGTCCGACTTTGGCTCAGGTCATGATCTCATGGTTCGTGAGTTCGAGCCCCGCATCGGGCTGTCAGATCAGAGCCTGGAGCCTGTTTCAGATTCTGTGTCTCCCTCTCTATCTGCCCTCTTCCCCTCACGCTCTGTCTCTCTCTCTCAGAAATAAATATTAAAAGTTTTTTTAATTACAAAAAAAAGAGGGTCATTGCAGATATGATTAGTTAGGATGAGGTCACACTGGAGTAAGATGGGCCCTTAATCCAATATGACCCGTGTCCTGAAAAGAAGAGACAAATTTGGGCAAACACGTACCAAGGGAACCCTGTGTGAAGAGAGTGAGTACACAGGGAGACACAGCTCTGTGACAACACAGACAGATTTGAGTGATGCATCTACAAGGCAAGGAACGCCAGAAACTAGAGGAGGCAAGGAAGGATTTCTCCTGAGCGTTTCAGAAGAAGTATGGCTCTGATAATGCCTTGATTCTGCAATTCTAGGATCTAGAACTGGGAGAGAAAAAGTTGTTCCTGGTTAAGCCAACCTGGTTGTAGTACTTTGTTTGAATAGCTGTTGGAAATGAATACTACTACCCCCATAAATGAAACTTCAAAAACATCTTTTAGCTAACAGTCACCCTGACCCTTCACAATCAAAAAATTTACAAATTCTTTCAATTGTGTTTTGACTACAATGATTAGAGCCTTCCCCTATACATTTCCTTGGCCACCTTACTCACAGGATTTTATCCTATCTTAATTAAAATCTTAGAAGACTGTGGTAGGCTGATAGCATTACCAGTCCCAATTGTTGACTAGTTCCTGATTCCATACTGTTATGTAGCTTTGTTGTTTCCTTTCATCCTGACTTTGGGTTCCAACATGACATATGTTTAAGGCCATTGGAATGCTGGGGACCATAATTCAAATACTCTCAAGTGGACTTGAATTTTGAGGTTTTCGTTTGTACCTTTGCTTTCACTCCTCACACGAGAATATGCCCAGTTAGCTTACTGGAGGATAAAAGACATATGGCCTAGTCATCTCAAGACCTTATTAGACAATCAAGTGTTTACATGCAAATGAGCTCAGGAGAGATCAGAAAAGCTATGCAGGTGAATCAGCCCAAATTACTGACCTGCATACCCCACGAATGAAAAAATGTGTATTGCTTTAAGCCACTGAGTTCTATGGTTTCCTTGGACACACACATACAAATATATACACAATTATTATTACTATGTCAATAGATAACTAATACCTGGATCTACACATCATACTTAAGGGAACCATAACCTAGCCTTTTCCTTTCCTTTGAAACTTATTATTCATTGCATCAGTTCATTCACTATCAGTTCATTCATCTTCTAGCAACCTCAATTGTTACTAGGAGCCTGGGTTATGAGGATGTGTATGATTAATAACACAGACCAGTTATTATAATAAAATAAGGCAAAATGGGATTTTCCTACTAGGTGCATCAAGAACCCCTAATCTTATGAAATCCTAGAGAAAAAAACCCAAACATATGAGAGACTTATTCTTCGTGAGTTATGAATTAGAAAAATATAAATCTATATTGTTTTAGAGGTCTTTTCTTACATATAGTGACGCACGTGGGGCAAAGATTTATCAGCACAATTATTATCTCATAAATAAGCCAAGAATATTATGAAAATGTATCCTTTTCTGGGAATCAAATTAGAATATCTAACATCAAGTGATAGTGCCAGGAAATAGATTTATATTCCATATTGTGCAAATGATTCTGTGTCTATAAGACTAGGAAAACTAAATTATTTATGAAAGTGTCAAATTTGTATACAGAAATACCAATTTGGATTACAAATTCATGAGTATATGATATCTTATTGCAGAGTAAGCAGACACTCTAGAGATTAAGTATTCCCAAAGTCACTATCTTTTATATTTATATATTTTTAATAGATAGTAGCCATTAAAGAATTATAAGCCATCAGTTACAATCATTGCCTTCTCATTTTGATAAATTACATATTCAGATAATCAAAATTCAGGGAGAAACTTCAATTGTTTATTACTTTAGGTATAAATTAATAAAAGCTATTTATAGATTTAATTTAAATTGAAGATATTTATATATTTAAATTTAATTTAAGATTCTGATTTAATATGTATATATGTAATTCTCAGTTAAACATGCATTGGTACGTAAGACGTTCTTACAGTTAGTTAAATTTTTGTGGTTAGAAATTTATCTTTTTTCTTTGAACCATGTAGTCACTATTTGAAGTTCTAGTCATGTTAATAAGTTAACCTTGAAAACTGTCTTAAAATTTTTCATATTTTGATAAAGTAAAAGAGAATAAGACACATACATTTTCCTTTCTAGCATAGTTAACATTGTCACTTATGCTGGCTTAATACAACCTTCCACTGATGCATTAATTATTTAAACAAATATTTATTAAACGTATACTATATACTATAACCATTGTTTTTATACATGTTTAATTAGTATATATATGCAAATATGTATATTACATATATACACTTATATACATATAATTATAACACAAACGATTGATTCATTGAACTTTAATATAACTAATTTTAAGTACATCACTGGAGCCATTTACAATTGAATTTTAATATGTTTAAATAATATGTTTAATAATATCAATTCAACTCTATACAACTGTGCTGAGATACACCCCAATAATACAAGAATGGCCCCTAAACTGTTTAGTTTGCTTTGTTGAACCTCCAAAAGTTAATAAATAGTGTGAGCAGTCTCCTCTGAGAAAGCTGCCATAAAAGATAAAAGGGAAAGTAAAAAAATAGAAAGTACATCATTATACTAATAGTTTACTTTGAATTTATATTCAATTATATTATTTTAAGCTAATCCTTAATTGGCCCAACACATTTAACTTCTCTCTAGTTATCAAAACAACCAGCAGTCCTGATATGCATAAAGTGTGTTATTCAATGTATTGGAAATTTATATATCTATGTATGCACTATCCAAAACTAATAGAATAATTTATGAGTGTTTTTGTGTGGAAACACTGAATATGTGTTATTTTATTCTCATTTTGTTAATATTCAACACAGTACAGAGTCTGTTAAAAACATGGGATATTTTAACGGTTCCAAGAAATACCAATTACTGTATTAAATAATTGAAAATATGTTCTATTATTCCTTTACTCTCTAATTTACCTTTGGTGGCACCCTTTGATACTATTTCAGCAGAGTGCACAGATAGAAATTTGGCATTGATTTATTTGACATTCATTTGCTAATGAAAATTTAACATTTTTTTTTCTCTTCATAAAACTTAACAAAAATTGGGATATGGGTTGTATCTACGAACAATATGGAAGCTCCTAATCGAGAGTTTTTGCTTTATCATGGCAAAGTTTCTAAAATATAGAAACTTTTCATTCCTGGTCACTGATTTGCCTGGAAAATTCTCACATTAATCCTAGGCTAAATAGCATAGTCATCTTGTTATCTATCTTTTTCTGACATTGGAACCTTAGTGAAGTACACAAGCAGTTAATTACATTTTGAATCTTCTGAATACAAAAGATTCAAATTAAGTCACAGAATATTCAAATTCACCAAATTGTATTAAAATGGGACCAAGAGTCAATCCTATAATTTTCATCACATAGAATTAGTCTACCTTTGTCTGAACACTAATAATTATTATTATTACTTCTTGAGAAGTGTTATTAATAATAACCATCAAATAATATTTATGTTCTCAGTGTATGCTTGAAATTCAAATCAATTCTTTTGTGTTGAAATTGGTCAAAGAAGCAAATTATCTCTGCTCATTAAGTTATAAACAGTGAGGAAAAGCAGCAAATTTATTATATCTGATACATAGGCCATTTTATGAACACATTCAATAATCAATATTCCTTATATAACAAATATGTTTAGATACTATATATGTTTATGTGTATGCAGTAGGATATCCTGGCTATTTTATTGTTATATTCATGAAGAATACTACTTAAAGAGTCAGATTCTGAAGATTACAGAGCACAACAATGAGAAATGTGTGTTGTTCACAATGAGTATACAACAGTCCTACATGAGTGATAACAGTATTAGCAGAGTGTGCACTTTAAATTGTTTTTCCAGAGTTAGGAATGAGTTTTTGCTGATCCATCCATATTTTATAGGCCTGTCTCTCTAATTAAAGGATACATTAGTGGTAGCTTCTGGAATGGAGCAAAACTCATGGGTCTGTGCAAGGTTAAAAATCACAATTGCGGTTTCATTAACATCAGAATTGTATCATTCAAGCTAACAAAACTAAGGACAGTGTTATCAGGTGAGAAGTTAACAATAGCAGAGAAGAGGAAAATAGATATCGACTGATGTGGAGATTGATTTGATGATAATATAGAAATTAGAAGCGCAATAAGTCTTAAAGATCATCCATTTTAATCAATGCATTTTAACAGTTTTGGAAACAGATTCCCCTAATCCAAGAAAATATGTAACCTGTCAAGTGTATACATTAAGATTAAAGGCAGAGGCAGGGGGAAACCTGAACTCAATTGTCCTAATTAGTATTTTATTTCCTGTTCTAACACAAAATGCTTCCAGAAAACATAGAGTAACAAGAAAGTGATTTATTCTGTAATAGATTTGTTTAAGCCACTCAGATTTCCTAGTTTTAGCCTCATTTCTTAGTGATTAAAGACAAAATGAAAAGAAGCAGTGCCTTAGAGAGGACGGAATTCTTGATTATGAACTTTAAGTAGGCAAAGAGATGAAGGAGCAGGAAAAGGATATCACAGTTTCTGTGCCAGACATGCTCAGACACATCACCATACATAATCCTCACCACATCATTTAAGGTGGGTATTGCTTACCACTGCAGAATTGAAAACAAGGCAGCTTTCCTAAGGTCACACAATAAGGCAGTGATGGATTTGGAATTAGAGTAAATCAGTAGTTGCCATTTTTGGAGTGTCTGAGAAGGCATATTTGCATATATTATATCTAAATTTCATGTCAGCTCCAAAGGAGAAGTTCAACAGCTTGCCTAAAGTGTCACAGAAAGTAAACAACAGAATCTTAAATTTAAACTTGGAGGATCCTAACATCTGTGGATGTTCTTGTTCCTAGACCACACTGAGTTTCACTCATTCCACACTTCACTGCTCCCAGCATAAATTTCATTGTTTGATTGGTGGCGGAGTTACTCTTCCCTTGAGTGTTCTTGTATGGATAATTCAGAAAACACATGTAAAAGTGGGTTTTGAAAAAATAATGTGAATACATTTTTCCTGGGTGCACAAGAAATTGAAAGAAAAGAAAAGAACTGTTGGTATGTGTTGTAGCCCCAATTTACCACTGCTCCCAGGATAAAATTAGGCTTTTAAATTTATGCCCTTGGTAGTTTTAAATATTTTAAAAATTAAACTATGTTTAAAAACCTTAATTGCACATACTGCTTGGTAGCTTTCTGCTATTAGAAAAGATAATGCAGGGGCACCTGGGTGGCTCAAGTGGGTTAAGTGTCTGACTCTTGTTTTCGGCTCAGGTCATGACTTCACGGCTCGTAGGACTGAACCCCACATCTGACAGTGCAAAGCCTGCTTGAGATTATCTCTCCCCACTCCCCGCCTTCTGCACTTTATTCACTCTCTCTCTCTCTCTCTCTCTCTCAAAAAAAAAAAAAATTAAAAAAAGGGAAGGGAAGGGAAGGGAAGGGAAGGGAAGGGAAGGGAAGGAAAAGAGAGGAAAGGAGAGGAAAGGAGAGGAAAGGAGAGGAAAGGAAAGAAAAGATAATGCAGCCCAGTCTTCCAGGACTTCCCTATGGAATGCATTTTCAAAACTTTTGTCTTTTTTTTCCCCAGAATACTCACAATCCCCTGGTAAACACTGAAATCTTTTAGTTGCCTTTAAAAATTAATTTTCATCTTATAAATAAATCTTTACTTCAAAATATATTTTAATCTCTACTGCTATATGGATTAAATGTCTTTCATTGAATAAATCTTCTATATATTTTAATTCAAGTTATATAGTTAATTATGCTGCCGTTTCACTGCATCTCACACTATTCTCATCTAGATCTCACACTACTAATCAAGACATCAGTCTCATTAAGTCCTTAGTAAGCAGAGAATTTCTTTAATGATCGAGATTATTTACTTTCCATATCCTGTCTTCAAAGATCATCATTTTTATTAAACCTGCATTATTACTGATATGCTGATATGTTCAAATGTTTATATAAAATTGATCTCTTGTAACAAGACAGTAAGTTCTAAAACAATAGAGCAAATATGGTTATATGTAATGTCTCATGAATAATGAAAACACATAAGGCTGAGAATCTTTTTGGCTACAGAATATTAAAGAAAACAACACTCACTAAGTGAAATGTGACTCATCAAAACAGCTCTTGTTTGTAATCTATATCTGTGACATTGAATTATGATACAATTCCATTTCCAGGTACAAACCATATTACTAATGTTTATTTGCTTTTATGTTCATATTTTTAGATTATTTTTAACATTATATTTATACAGCCCTTGTGATTTATGCTTTTTTCCTTCTAACAATAACTATAGAATTATGTACTCTCAAGGCTATCTTTCAGATTCCATAAATCAGTGAAAGTTGTTCAAAGTAATTTATCTTTGTTATGGTTAACAATCATACTGTTCGTAACTGGCATTTTTTAGATGCCTACTTTGTGAGGTAAAACACTTCAAAAATCTTTATTAAAGGAGACATACGTTATTATAATTTTTGTACGAGTTATATTTTCATTTGTTTTGAAGATTATATCGTTGGAAATCATGATATTTCTGGTCTTCTTGTAACAAGATCTTGTAAGAGGATCCTCATGAGGGAAAGTGAGAGCATATGATCTTAAGCAGGGATAAAACGTAGTTCTAAATTTACTGATCTATAGGAAGCTGATATGAAGAATAGAGAGCTTGCTGAGAATGATCTGTGGGTAGTGGCAATCAATGCTCTGATGAGTTGTAAATGTTACAGTTGAGTAGATTAACTTCAGAATACTTTGTCCATCATATTTTGCTCCATATCAGTGTTTTTAACCCTGACGCTTCAAGCAGGGCTTGCTTGTCCTTGATTTATTTCAGCACATGAACACATGCCCACCAACACCCCACCACCACCACCCCTCCAACGAAAAGAGTCACTTTCTTCTGGTTGCTATTATAGACTAAAGATCTTCTTTTATACTTGTAATGCTGACAATCCAACAGGAACTTAATTCAGAGGTCCAAATGCCTGTTGATTTCACAGCAATTCTGAAGCAAGTTCACTTTGTTGACACCTTATGGGGCACATGTGAAATATTGTAAAAGGTTAGACACCCAGAACAATTAGCAATCAGCCTTGAGCTTGTATCTTGCCCTGGGTAATAACGTGAGAATTGCTCCAGGGTCCTCTGGGCTTTCAGTGGGGTCAGAGTACACATCCTGACCTTCCTAGTCCCATTCAGCCTGATGGCCCAACTCAAATTAGTATAAACTATCTTTGGAGTTGACTCTGAATCACCTCTGTATTCCCTACCATTTAAACTAAAACTTTCCTAGGCATCATGATTAAATATCAACTTTGACCTAAAATTGGACCTAATTTTAAAATTAACCTAAAATTAGACTTGCAAATGGAGAGAATTTATAACTTTTTCACAATAGATATTCCATTGTTATCAAGTACATAATTGAACCAAGAAATCAGTTATTTGGGTTGCCATCTCACTGTACCTAACCAATTGAAGAATTTTGCATGTAAACTCATGGACTGCAGATAACTCTCTCAATTAGGGCTTTGTTTATTTATACAGAGCCTTAGGAAATAAATCAGCAAATAGTGGCACCTCTTTGTCATACTGTCAAAACACTCTACTAGAAAACAAAATAAAAATGCATCGATTAAAACATGCATTATTCTATATATGTCATATGTTAAGGTTGCTTGGCATACTATGAATTATTCTCTTTTCTAGATAATTTTAATAATTTTAATAATGTTTTTGTAATATGTATTTTAAAAAGAGGCCACAGACTAGATTTCCAGTGTATTTTCCTCTCTACTCAAAGCAATTGCTTTTTTGATGTCTTGTTTCCTTAGCATAATAACTAGAGCTAAAGGGCACTGCTATCAACATGCTTTATCATTTGCATCTGAATATTTGAAATCTAATTTTAAACAAAATTAGATAAGTCTTGGAACTATAAACTTTGACTAACACCAAGTTGTGACTTACACTCCATAATACATTGTGGGATAATGGCAAAAATTGTGTGTGCCTTCAGCAAAAGGGCAAACTCAGAAAGGGGTCCATTAACAAGAGCTTTCATCACAATACAATTATTTCACAGTGTTCCATCCTAACACCTTGCTTTTCAAAGATTTTTGACAGAGGTTTACATTTTTCTGATGAAATTCTCTAAGAACTCTGGATTATTATAATTGGATTCGAACCTCTTAAAACAGAGTACTTGTACATAATGGAGATTTTTCCATACATTATGCAACACTTCTGCATTCTGCATTTTTTATCTTGATTTTGCAAAATAACTAGTACAGATCTTTATTGGCTTACAATGAAGTTACATCCTGATAAACCCATCATAAGTTGAAAAAAGCACAAGTCAAAATGTGTTTATTACACATAGCCTACCAAACATTCTAGCCTAGCACAGCCTACCTTAAACGGAATCAGAACACTTACATTAGCCTACAGTTGTGCAAAATCCTCCAACTCAAAGACTATTTTCTAATAAAATGATGAAAATCTCACATAATGTGTTGAATACTGTACTAAAAGTAAAAAGCAGAATGGTTGTATGGGTACAGAATGGTGGTCAGTGGTACAGGTCGTAGACCCACTTGATGACATGGCTGACTGGGAGCTGAGGTTCACTGCCCCTGCCCAGTGTTGTGAGAGAGGATTGTATCACCTATTGCTGGCTTAGAAGAAGATCCAAATTCAAAATTGCAGGTATGTCTTCTACTGAATGTGTATGGCTTTTGCACCATCACAAAGACAAACAAAAACAAAAACAAAAAAACCCAAAACAAAAAATCGTGAGTTGAACTATTGTTGTAAGTCAGGGACCATCTGCATAACTTTTGTCAGTTTACCATAATTTCCATTGTAAACTAGCATTGGCAGATATGCTGAGAGGCAAGCAGCCCCATCACTCTCCTTAATAGTAGGGAAGGAAAGTAAGAACAATGTGATTTGTATTTCTTCTATCCCAGAAGTCTCTCAAATTGACAATAAAGAGGGGTGCCTAGGTGGCTCAGTCAGTTAAGCATCCAACTTCCGCTCAGGTCATAATCTCACGGTCTGTGAGTTCGAGCCCCACATCGGGCTCTGTGCTGACAGCTCAGAGTCTGCTTCGGATTCTATGTCTCCCTCTGTCTCTGCCCCTCCCCTGCTCATGCTGTCTCTCTCTGTCTCAAAAATAAATAAAACATTTAAAAAAAATTTTTAAAGAAATTGACAATAAAGAGGTGTACTTATGTAAGTAACTTTTATATTTTACTTAAAAATATGAAATAGTCAGGGTGCTGGGTGGCTCAGTCGGTTAAGCATCCCAATCTGGATCCTGGCTCAAGTCATGATCTCACAGTTCCTGAGTTCAAGCCCCACACTGTCATCACTGAGCCTGCTTGGGATTCTCTCTCTGTCTCTTCTCTTTCTCTCTGCCCCTCCTCTGCTCATGCTTTCTCTCTCTCTCTCTCTCTCTCTCTCTCTCTCTCTCTCTCAAAATGAATAAATCAACTTGAAAAATATATGAAATAGTATGCATTTTTAGGCATAGTTGAAATCAACTCTATATTCCACAGTAGCAACCAAAAGGAAGTGGTTCTTTGGGCTGGGATTTTTATTTGTTTTCTTTTGTTAATAAATCAAGGACAAGAGACCCCTGCTTGAGACCCCAGGATGAAAACATTGATAGCAAAATATGATGGATGTAGTATTCTGAAGTTAATCTAAACATCCACAATTTCAATTTGGTTATGCATGTTATTTTCAAGGATGTGTTCTTCATAGACACAACAAAAATTTCTGAAGTAGCTTCTCCATTTTTCTGAGTAGCAGACATGAGTGCCGGAAGCAGTGTTGAGGATGTCTGTTCATTACTAAGTACAACACCACTTGGCCACAAGCTCAAAACAATCACAAAAGCCATTGCCTCACAGTTTTCTGGAATAATATTTGGCCAAGAAGATCTGGGCCTCAGTCAGTGACAAAGATCATTGTGTCTTGTAATCTTGTGCCCAGAAGAAATTTGCAGAACTCTGTTTTTATCCTCCCCTCAAACTCCCACTTCATCTGTTACCTCATGTCTCCAGGAAGATGTACCAAAATTAAGGTTACCAAATAATCCTCAATCTAATTGGCAGTCTGGAAGATTACTTTTGGAAGTTTTATGTCTCCAGTTTTCATAGGGGAACTAGAAAATACTAAGATTTGCATCTTCTGATTATCCTTTTAAAAATTTTTTTTTCAACGTTTATTTATTTTTGGGACAGAGAGAGACAGAGCATGAACGGGGGAGGGGCAGAGAGAGAGGGAGACACAGAATCGGAAACAGGCTCCAGGCTCTGAGCCATCAGCCCAGAGCCTGACGTGGGGCTCGAACTCACGGACCGTGAGATCGTGACCTGGCTGAAGTCGGACGCTCAACCGACTGCGCCACCCAGGCGCCCCTGATTATCCTTTTAAAGCAGTTCACTTGCCCTTATCATGCTTGAGTTGTCCTCTTTTTCTTGTGCCTTGTTCTCAAAACTATAGTTATCATTGTCTCCTCAAAGATACACACAGAGATACACATTCTGCCACAGTAGCATTTGTTCCTGAGTCCACAGAGACTCAGTGAATGTTGACAGAATCATGTGCTTTTCGTAATGATGTTGACAGAATCTTGTGAGATGTATTTTAACTATTATCAGTTAGGTGCCTAGAAAGAGAAATAACAGAAAGGTCTATGCTCATTGGAGGACAAAACAGTGATTAATGGCAGTAATATCTTGTGTAGATTAAAAAAGAGAGAATTGAAGTAATTGTCAATAATTATCAGTTTTATGCATGATATCTATCTATATCTGTATCTATCTACATATCTATATCTACATCTAATCTATATGTGTGTGTATGAAAATATTAACACACATGAAATCAGAAAGTAACTTTGTTTTGGGGCATGTGGGTGGCTCAGTTGGTTAAGAAACCGACTCTTGCTTTTGGCTCAGGTCATGATCTCATGGTTCGTGAGACAGAGACTACATCAAGCTCCCTGCTGACAACACAGAGCCTGTTGCGATTCTCTCTCTCTCTCTCTCTCTCTCTCTCTCTCTGCCCCTCCCTCCCTATGCTCCTGCATTCTCTCTCAAAATAAATAAATAAACAAATAAATAAAGTAACTTTGTGTCTTTAAATGATGCTGGTAATAATTAATAACCAGATTGCCAATTTTACTTCAGTAATATGTTAGGCAGTGTGTTATGCAATTTATATATACATACATATATATATATGTATGTATGTATATATATATATATATATATATATATTTCTTCATTTAGTCATAACAATGAGCTTATGGAATTCTTGTGTTCATTTTGAAGAACTGAAATAAAAAGCATAAAAAGATTGCCATTTGCCCGAAGTCAAGTAGTGGAGCTATGACTGGAATCACATCTTTATTAAGAAAATGTCCCTCCCCTGTCTCACTCAGATAAACACAAATTTGCTCAGTGATCTAGTTGGCCTGTCACTCACCTCTTCACTCAAAGAGCACAACTAAATAAGCCATCAATGAGAACTGATTAGCACTGCCAAAATGAGAAAAACTAATATTTTCATGCTTTGGAGAAGACAATATTTACTCCTTTCAATTATTTCCCAAAATAACGGGCTAAAAAGTTGATGAAAAGAACAACCAACTGAATGCAAAAACCATTGTCTCCATCTATATTTGCATAATACAGTGGAGGTGTTTTTTTCCCCATTTTTTCTTACTTTCATAGAAAAGAGTGACTTTATACTCTACTCCCCAGGAGACAAATGTGTGGGAGAAACACATCTGACTAATACGTTTAAGAAAAGAAATGAGTGTGGTTGACTCAGTGCCTCCTAGGTTTCCTCCTGCACCCAGCTGCTTTGCAAGACATATGCATCCTCTTTTGCTCTATGGAGTAAGCTTAGAGTCTTGTCCCTGCCTGCAGGGGAGGTGTGCAGATGTCCGGTGGCACTAGGGACTGCATGACTAAGTTTACCTAATTCTAGGGTAAAGGATAAGCAAGTACATTTTGCCAAATTAACTAATGTTCTCTTCTCTACTCAGCGTTATCAATAATTAACCTAGCATTTCACATTTCATTTTTCTGTTCTGTGTCTTATTTCAAATACGAAAAAAGTAGAAAGCAGTGGTTTTCTATTGGTTTCAGAAAAACTCAGCATCCTTTAGTATGATTTGAAACCTTAAAAATGTAGAAGTACTCAGATTTGAGGACCAAATATGATGGAAATTTGGTGTAGTACTAATGAAAATCTTTAGGATATAAAGGTCATGTGACACTTTGAATTCAGCCTTTCATAGTGGCTTATCCATAGGGGATACACTGTTTTTAATTCTTTTTAACATTTATTTATTATTGAGAGACAGAGAGAGACAGAGCATGAGCATGGGAGGGGCAGAGAGAAGGGGAGGCACAGAATCTGAAGCGGGCTCCGGGCTCTGAGCTTGTCAGCACAGAGCCCAGCGCCAGGCTTGAACTCACAAACTACAACATTATGACCTGAGCCGACGTCAGACGCTTAACTGTCGGAGCCACTCAGGCGCCCCTCGCTGTTTTTAGAGGTTCAGTGCTGTTTTTAATGGGCCTTTGACATTAAATGTGGGTTCTACAGAACTTAATATGCAGGAATAGAATTCTCTGCTGCTGACACTGATCTAACCTAAGGCAAGAGATGGTCCTTCATGACCAAACACAATCCCATCTAAGCTGATACAGATTTTATGTAGCAAATAAATCATATTGAACCAAAGGAGACTTTGAGACCTACATTATGTTTATTTAAAACAAGCAAAGAGTCATTAAACTTAACATTGAAATCATTGAAATGTGGATTATTCTCCCCGCTTTTCTTGTGCTTCTCAGCCGTTGCCTCAGATTACAATTTATAACTGCAAAGCTAAATTTCCAGTGAGAAGTTCAGAGAGTGACCAACGTGTGAGCTAGATAGAGGCAGATCAGGTGTTCCGTATTCTGCTGGTTTTTACCTAGTTTTTAGCTACATTAAGGGTTAAAAGAAAAACATCTGAGGGTACAAATTTTTAGTAACATATATTTTCTCTTGAGTCAGACCTGTCCCTCATTCGGCCTCAGAACAGAACCTGAATTAAGTTGTTTCCAAAATTCTGATTAAAATGTTAGATTTCAAAGATCAAGATTGTGGCTCCATCCACATGACCTCAGTAGATCTTATTGCAAAATATGACAAAGAGGCCATTAATTTATAAGGGGCATACTTTGATGACAAAAAAACATGTCAATGAAATCATTGCAATTGCAAAGATGTAAGAAGGCAACTCAAAAAACCTGATCTAGAACATTCTGTGTCTAGGAATCTTATTTTCAGGAAATCTGGGAGTGACCAGATTGACTTAAAAATACTCTTTTGTCTTGATATCAGGAGTAGTGTAAACACAATAAATTGTGTGAAAACACAATAAGTACAAATATAAATATAAATAAATATAATCATTAAGCATGAAGAAGAGAGAATTTCCACAAGAAAAATGCTGTGATTTTAAAGGAGAGGATACACACCTTTGAAAGAGGACAAATGAGATCTTGGAGGTCAAGCCATACAGATTAGAAAGCAGAGAGACAAACTTTGGTATCATTAGTTTTCAGGAAGGTATTAAAAAAGGGAACCTGTTTTGGCTTCCAGTAGGTCAGGAAGAGTGACTGGATTCCCCTCAAATGAATGAATAAACAATAGCAGAAAAAAAGCAAGGTCTTACTGATTGGGATCCTCATCAAATAAAGAGTCCAAAAAAACATTGCGAGGTGTCCTCTTAATTAAATTAAGTAAAGAATCTACAAAACAAGATGAATGACAATTTTAAGATAAGGACTGAATAGTTAGGGAAACTTTAGAAATGTTTGGTAGAGAAGGTATGAAGGGTTTTGAGAGGGAATGACCAGTAGTGACATCAGTGTATATAACCATATAGTTACTGAACGAGAGGCAAGGGCACCCAGCTAACATAGTTGGGGAAGTATTGCTTGTGCTTGGAGGAAGCAGGTGCAAAGGGAGGAGTCACCAGGTACCCAGCACCACACCAGGCTGGATAGTAATAAATCATATTCATCCCTGGTCTGAGGGCAAAATGTCCCCTTGGTGCAAATATTCAGAAGAGACGTGAAAATACATAATTTTATTTGAATATTCAATGTTTTTTACAGACCCAGAATTCGTTCATTTGCTCTATCAAACAAAGGGGCCACACAAAACAAAACTAGAGAATCTGATAGGGAATGCAAACGTCTCACACTACCAGAGAAAGGGTAAAATAAATCTTTATATTTAGCAAAATTGCTTGCTTTACATGTGGTAGAGAAAAAAAAAGAGGTGAACACGGGCTAAATTGCTAAAAAGGCTCAGCAGAGCCTTCCTCAAAGTGCAGGGGTAAAAGGAAGCAAAAGTTAAAAAAGACATAGCCACCCACTGCAGAGAAAGAGAGGGTAGAAAGAAATGCTAATCAGGACTGGAAATATTCAAAAGGTGAAAGAAAAAAAAGACGGTCAGGGCCTCGCAATGTTGTGTGGAGACATTGGTCACAAGGAGGATTTTTTCCTCTTTTGCGTTATGCCCAATAACACAGGAAAAAAGAGATCTCCAGATCTGGGAACTGGGCCATCATCAGTGCAAATTTCCACACATCGCTAAAGGCACATATGCCTCAAATGCCACTTTCTGAGTGAGAAGACAGTATGAGTAAGGGGATGACAGTCCTGGCAGCAGCCGCCGAGAGCGAGCTCTCCGCTGGCCAGCCTTCAGCGTGGGTTACCCGCCTGAGCATCGCAGAAAGCCACAGTAGCTCACAGCGTCAAAAAGCTTAATTTAATTTCTTTAATTAATTTAATTTAAGGATTTGATTTCTTTACTTTAACAGTAACTATGAACTCTGATATATTTTCAAGTTTTATATTCATTATTGGGGGAGGGGATTCCGTTTGGGATTGGAACGTATTCTTCTGAACTGCATAAACATGGAGAATGTGTGACCGAGTGCCATCAGTCTCTTCCACTAGCTCCCATTTAATCTCATCGATTACTTCATCCACAACCATTTAATTTCGTTTCATAATCTCAATGAGGAACATTGAAGATTGCAGTCATGCGTAATTTGTGCTGGGAAACTGAGAGGAAATACTCAGTTTAGGATGTAGCAAAGCCTTTGAGATCACTTAATTAATGACTTGTTCTACACTAGTGCTTCTCCAACTTCGATGTACATAAGAATTACCTAGAGATCCTGTTAAACTACAGAATCAGTAGATGGGGCTGGGTCTGAAATTTCGCATTTCTAACAAATTCTGCATTTCTAACGAGCCTCTAGTGATGCTGATTCCTCTGGACGGAAACCCTAAGGTTCTAACCGTTTTCAAAACCCTCTGGGGAAGAAACTAACTTCCTGCCAGTGAATCCAGGAGGAGGAACACAGAAGCCAGGCTGGCATTAGGGGAGGGGCATCATGAAGTTGGAAACAGGGCTAGCTTCATCAGTCACCCCTCTCCTCCATGCAAGTGGGCAGCTGCAATCAGGGTGATCATAGAATTAATCGTTTAATCTAACAAGAAAAAAAATCTGAATATTTATTTCCCATTCCTCATATTTCAATGAAAGAGGAACAAATTCCTACCTCAGAACCCAAGGAATAAAGGTCAGGGAAGAAGACATCTACTCCACTGTGCTCCTTCCTGTCCTCTAAGGGCAGAGAAATGATACATTTGCTTGATGGGCTCGGGGTACTCCAAGTTCTCCTGTTGGAACACCTAGCTCACAGGGTGCCTACTTCTTCCACTCCTCCAGAGGATAAGCTTTCCCTGGTCGGAAATGCCATCTTTGTTCAGTGCTGCCAATATCGTGTGGGTCAGTCGTTTAACCCTGAGGTGAAGCATTTCCAAATCCAAGTGGTTATATTCTTTTTTTAAACCAATTTTTATTTAAGCATACCAGGTTTTTAAGTTTATTTATTTATTTTGAGAGAAAGAGAGCACGTGTGTATAGGGGAGGGGCAAAGAGAGAGGGAGAGAGAGAGAACCCCAAGCAGGCTCTTTACTGTCAATGCAGAGTCAAATGGCCATATTCTTGAAGCCACATTCACCAAACAGCTCTGTTAGTCATAAAAATGCCATTTTTCTCCACTTATCTGACTTCTCTGTATTATTTTTCAATAAATTCCACACTCAGGAGGGGAATATAGAAGTGTTCCTCAGAGGACACCTAAAAGTCCAGTGGTAAATACAATATTCTTAAAACACCTCCTGATCTGTGCTTTTCTACCACAGAACTGGTTTCCCTGTTGATTCTACCTGCCACTGGGCTGCATAATGAGACTGGCCTGAAAGAAGAAAAAAAATAAATGAAAGGGCTGCTCCTTTCCGACCTTGAGGATTATTAAAGGAAGAAGGAAGATAGTGGTTGTATGAAGAGGTCTCCCTTCCTAACTGACGCTATGTCCATTAGGTCCTAATCTTAGCAAAGTACAGGTTTCAGATACTACCAAATATGTACTGGGAAGCCTGAACATATAAAGCAAGTGTGCTGTTGCTGTTGACCTAGCATGGAGAAAGCCATGGGTCCACTGAAGAACATTAGGGCCCTGCCAACCAAGGTGTCAGAGGGATTATGCAAGTGAAGAATGAGAATGTTGGGTGAGGTAATTAGTGAAGATACAGGGATAATTCTCTACCTCCACCCCCAACCTATGTGCCGGGAACTGGCAGTTGGGAAATAATTGCTTATTTCACAAAATAAAAAGAAAGGGCTGAGCGTAGGAGTAAAAATTTACAGGCTGAAGGTTAGAAAAAAGAAGTCTAGAATATGATGACTTTCAGACACACAGAACAAGAACCATAGATCCTCGCTGCAGTTATAGGCATGTCCCACAAAATGCCAAACAGAGCCAGTCCAAAGACAGTGGTTACCTATCCAGTAGTCATAGCACAGCAGCCCCTATGACAGAAACTAGCACAGAAATTCATGAACCTGAGATCCTCTTAACAACAACAAGGACACAACAAGAACCTCTTATATACAGCTGCCATTTTGGGGAAGAGAGGGGGGAACACAGTCTAAAAGACACTCATCTATATGAAAAGAACTATTTAAATCAGCCCTGGTGGTAAGATAACTATGAATAAATTATTTTAACAGGAAAAAAAACTGATATCGTTATCTGAAATATCTGTTTCCTTACCAGTGGCATGAGGTTCATAAGAAATGTCAGAGAAGCCATGGAATAAATAAATAGGGGCTATACTTTCTGTATCAACCAAATAAAAAACCCCTGAGAATGGAGGTTAAACAAGACATAGAAGAGAAACACATGCGCCTGATTCTCGAACTGATGGTATTTGAGAAAAGGACAACAAAGAAAATGGAATACAGGCATCTATAAAATGGGATCTGAATAGTATTTTTACCAATTGTACACATATGCACAAAATGCATACCTTTATGTATATTGCTGTAAAATTGAACATGTGAATAATATAGAAAAGATTATAAGAGAATTCAGAGAGGAGAAAAAGATTATCAATAATCAAAAGAAAACAAACCGAACAAAAAATAAAATAAACTGTTCTCAGAATTCTTATTAGCAAAACTATATATTAGAAGACAGTAGAACAAGGCCTTCTACCTTCTGAGGGATAAGTATTTTCTGCCTAGAATTGAAGATCCTGACAGGTTATCAATAATATCTGAGTCTGAACAAAGCCATTACAAAATTCCAAAACTTGGAAATTTAATTCTGGCACATCCTTTCTTAGGAAATTAGTTACGTATGTGCCTCAGAAAAAAAATGAGGAATAAAAGATCCTGAGATCCAGTCAATAGTGATTTCAAACCTGGAGATCAGAAAAAGAAAATTCTAGATTAAGAGTCAAAGCACGAAAGCAGAGTTCTCCGGGAAGGGGGTCATGGGCATGAAGAAATGGTATGCATCAAGGGTGCCTGGCTGGCTTCATTGGTTACACCTCCAACTTTGGCTCAGGTCATGATCTCACCATTCCTGAGTTCAAGCCCCGAGTGGGGCTCTGTGCTAACAGCTTGGAGCCTGGAGCCTGCTTCCGATTCTGTGTCTCCCTCTCTCTCTGCCCCTCCCCTGCTCATTCTCTGTCTCTCTCACTCTCAAAAACAAATAAACATGTTTAATTAAAAATAAAAATAAGGGGCGCCTGGGTGGCGCAGTCGGTTAGGCGTCCGACTTCAGCCAGGTCACGATCTCGCGGTCCGGGAGTTCGAGCCCCGCGTCGGGCTCTGGCCTGATGGCTCAGAGCCTGGAGCCTGTTTCCGATTCTGTGTCTCCCTCTCTCTCTGCCCCTCCCCCGTTCATGCTCTGTCTCTCTCTGTCCCAAAAATAAATAAACGTTGAAAAAAAAAATAATTAAAAAAAAAATAAAAAATAAATAAAAATAAAAGAAATGGTATGCATCAGAATTGACACTATAACTGAGACTTTGAAAAAAGTTATGTAATAAAACATAGATTAAAGGGAAATGGTTACTTCATTATTAATAGAATAGTATATTAATATTTTAATTAATAATTAATGAACAATACATAAAATAATGACTGATATCATTAATAATTAGTATAATGATATCACTAAGGAAACATAGAAAACCAAGGATTAAAATAAAAGCAAATTAAAATATCTCATCATTTTGAGGAAATATTGGCATCTGTGTTAGGGAACCAGAGAAGTAGAGGGCATAGTAAGCTTCCCCCTGAACAGATTTGATTAGGGTAAGTGATCCTGTGAGAAAGTGGGCAAGGAGCTGGGCAGCTGGAAGGGCTTTCAGAGGGCTAGGCAAATTTGAAAGAGGAAAACAGGGAAGGAAGTTATGGTAGGAGCATCTACAATGTCTAAGGGAGATGCAGTAGCCCTTCAGGTAGTTCTAGCAGCAGCCCAGAGAAGAGTGCTATGTGATCCAGGACTGGCCTGCCTCCGGGACCCTCCTTTGTGCAGTCCTTGGCCAGGAGCATCCCCCAGGGAATCTGGCTTCAGGATTTATGCAGTGCCAGCACTGATTTCAGAGCACAGCAGCCAGGATCCTTGGTTACTCTGCTCCCTGTAGTTGAAGGTTTACAAGGCTCAATTCTTTTTTGCTTTTTGTTTTTTGTTTTTTGTTTTATTCTCAAGTTAGTTATCATACAGTGTAGTCTTGGCTGCAGGAGTAGAACCCAGTTATTCATCTCTTACATATGACACCCAGTGCTCATCCCAAAGAGTGTCCTCCTTAATGCCATTAGCCATGTAATCGACCCCCTGCCTCTCCACCCCCTCAATCTTCAGTTTGTTCTCTGTATTTAAGAGTCTCTTCTGGTTTGCTTCCTTCTCTATTTTTATATTATTTTTCCTTTCCTTCCCCTATGGTCATCTGTCAAGTTTCTCAGTTCCACATATGAGTGAAATCATATGATAGCTGTCTTTCTCTGACTGACTTATTTCACTTAATGTGATACCCTCTAGTTCCATCCATTTTGTTGCAAATGGCAAGATTTCATTATTTTTCATCGCCCAGTAGTATTCCAGTGTGTGTGTGTGTGTGTGTGTGTGTGTGTGTATAGCCATATGTGTGTGTATATATATATGTGTGTGTGTGTGTGTGTGTGTGTGTGTATACATACATATATACATAGCCATATTACAAAGTTCTTTCTCATGGCTTCCATGGCATGTAAGAAAATGCATTTGATCTGAGGAACATTCTACTTTACTGCCCAGTGATCATGACAGCATAGCCAAAGAGGAATCAAACACTTGGCCTTGAAGTGACAAATATGACATAGTCATAATCAAGCATTATACTTGCCAATTTTTTTCTAATATGAGAGTCAATCTCTACACAATGTGGTTACAGAATAGCTGTTGTCTTACAGATACAAAATAATATTATAAATGTCAGATACAGAATAGTAGAGAGCAAGAGAATGAAGGAATAGGGCAGTTATAACCTCTTCTAACAAAGTGAGTAGAGGTAATTTCTAGTTAATAAAAATGTGGCTTAAAAGTTTTTATTTAATATTTTAACCAACTGAAAAATTAAACTGCAGGATATGATTCTATTGGTAGGAAAAGGAATGAGTGGGTGGGCAGGATATAAATGAGCTGAATCATCATCACCCAGAGAGATAAATAGTGATGTAAGAATATTATCTATTTTTATGGATGTATCCCCCAGACCTGAAAACAAAAATCTATTTTTAATTTATCATCTCCTGCAATTAAATCTAGAAGTTAAAAAGATTCAGTTTAGGAAATTTTTGCACATTATTATATAACTTTCAGTACATTAGACACATTTACCTTTGTGAATTTGATAAAAGAGTAACAAAAAATATTCTATAACCCAGACACAGCCATTTTTAAAATTTTTGGTTCTGAATTTTCATGTTATAATTACATAATTAACCTTATGTGGTATATGTTGTGTTGTAAACTTTTTAAATCAATAATAATTGTAATTATAACCACTATATCCTTACACCTTCTTTAAAACTATGTTTTTGACTACTTTCATGAATCATGTCAGGAAAATTTGCAATGAAATAATACACATATATAAACTCTAACACTTAGGTTGTCTCTATTTCCATTTTTAACATTTACCAAAAAATACAATAATGAAATTCCAAATATATATGTGTGTGTGTGTGTGTGTGTGTGTGTATTTGTAACTGTCTTTTTGACAAATTCCAGTACATGATATTACTGTATCAAAATCACAGACACTTTAAGCTTAAGACAGATAGATAGGCAGACAGATAAGATAGTTTCTCTTTCAAGTGTATTTATCATGTATTTCCTCCATTCTCAATAACAATGTATAAAAGGGCCAGTTTCCTACTTGTTGCTAACATTCATTCCCTCTTCTTTTGGTCTTTACCAATGGGGTTTCATTGTTATTTTAATTGCGTTCCTTTTTTGTTTGATTACAAGTGAAGTTCAATACATTTCAAGGCTCCTTCATAGGTTGTCTTTTATGTCTTGAGCTTATATTGTCAGCTTATATTTCTTACCGTATTTTTCTATTGAAATGCCCCGTTTAATGTGTTTTAATGCGTGGACATTTAAAATTTATGTGTGGCCAAATCTATCAAGGTTTCTGCTTGGATTTCTTATATTTCTTTTGTTCCCATGTATCTGCAAGGATGAGTCGTATTTATCTTACAGGCTTGTTTCTCATCAAAGGCACAGCCTCATCCCATATGCTGCACAGACGGAATCAGCACAGACACGGCACTGGTGTATATCCCACACTGTGTGTGCCCATCTGGCAGAACTCTATCTCCCCCATGCAAAACTCTGAAGCCGGCTTCTCTGGACACGCACGCACAGTGATGCTTCCTAGGAAATGGACTCAGGAATGTCACTCCCAAGGTGTTATTGTTCTAAAGACACTTCCTGGGGTTTCATAAGTAGTTTCTGTAAATGTTAGCTATATCTCTTCTTTCTATTTCCTCCTGTAAGTTATCTCCTACCTTCAATAAGCATTCACTCCATGCTGTGTGGATATTAGGCAGTTTGGTAACACATCCCTTTTTCTCTTGAATTCAGGTGAATTGGGAACCTCTTTGCCAAATGTCAGTTTTGAACTTTCAAAAAAATGAAACAGGCTGCAAAAATCAAAACTTTAAAGAAAAGAAGTTCACGAGAAAAGTCACAGAGTTATAAATACAGAGAGCAGTTAGAAAATGATTTGTATAAAAACCATAGATTTAGAGAAATGGTTGTCCTGAGCCCTGTCTTACAAGGATTTAGAAACAATTATATTTAATCGTTCTGATGTAAATTGAAATTTGGTTGCTCACGTCTTGCAAATTCAAAAGTTTATTCAAGCATAATGGGCTTAATGTTCCCTTTATTTTTCCCCTGGGAGAAAAAAAGATTGTGATGAGATTCAAGTCAAATATAAATCCTCCCTCCAGTGGCTTCTGTTTATTTTATTTTGGAAAAGAGAGATCCGCTTCTAAGCAATCCTGCATACCTCTAATGCGAGAAACTTGACTATGTCTTGTCTTTAAATCATTAGCAAACCTACACCAACCACCAACAATTTATACACTAAGGAGCCAGATTTTTCAGAAGAAACACGGAAGAGCATCATACATATCTGATGTGCAGGACAACTAATGCTATGCATTTTCTTGCCCGATGTTTCAGGTGATGCTAATAGAAATAGAAATAGTGTTTCTTCTATAGAACTAGTTGTCTAGCAAATGAGAATGTCTACAGTGGTCACTGTCAAAAATGGCCAATTGCAAAATAATGAATTTTTAAGAGTAGGGATTTTAGAATTATACATATGCACCTGGGTTGAATGCTTACTTCCTCTAGTACCGATAGAGTGGAGGCTCTGGACGTCAATATAAAAATTAGTGCAGCAATTTGGTTTGGGGAAAAGCACAAGTGTTATTCTTAGAGGACAAGTTTCTCTGGCCTAGCTTAAGAAAAGACATTGATGTAGACCAACGGGAGTGGCCCATCTGGTTATCTCTTGGTACTGTACTACCTTGTCAGAGACCTGGGACAAGTTATATAACTTCTCTGGTCATTATATACAATATCTTTAAAAGAGAAATGATACCACCTGATAATAATAATAACACCTACTTTGCTATTAGGATCAGAAGCAATGCATGTAGTCATTTGCACTTCACAAACGCCCATGTATAATAGCATTTGTTTCTAATGCGATCATCATCGTTGTTATTCACTTTGCATTTGTAGACAGTCTTGGGTATTCCATAAATGCTGCCATAAACTATCTTCACTTTCAACATGCCAAACATAAAAAGAGTCTTCATTTTCAAAGAGTTGTTTTTAGCTGTATTTTCTTATCTTTATTTTTTTCTTTTTAAGAAGAAAGCAATGTTACACTGATTCATTATAATTCTCTGTGAAACATTATCTGAAATTGCTTTTTCAAAGACCCAGCCTGTACATTTTTTGTTATTACATTTAAGCAAGGGATACAACTATTCTAAAATAATCATATTTCTACAAGTTTGATCCTAAGTAAATCTTCTAGAAAAATTGATACTAAGTAAAAACACACTGTTTTAAAAATCAAGAGATGTGTCAATACCTGGAGTGGCCAGAATACCAAGTGAGGTTTATCCCCTCTGGCCAGATTTCTCTTTCAAGAATACCATGCTTTCTGTAAATCCCATCAGACAAAAAAAAAAAAAAAAAAAAAAAAAATACGTCCTTGAGAAAGTTCTGTTTCTTTCATGTCTTATCTTTAATGCCATCAGCCATCTTTCTGAGGGTTTGCTATACCTCTTTGATGAAGGGGGCTATAAAATAGTACTGATCATGGGTACCGCTATTATACCTTCGGCTGCCCTGGCTGAACTTGGCTGAGATATGGCAGACCTCAGGGGTGGCCCATGCATTTCTCTGGAGCCTACAATCAAAAACTTCATGCAACCAGTGGCCTAACATTGGTGCCTGACATAAAATTAAAAAACAAAACAAAACAATATTAAGACTAAATGTTGAGTGCTTTCTATGTGTATGACACTCTTCTAAATATTTTACACGCATAATTCATGTAATCCTCACTACAGCCTTATAATTAAATATTATTTTTTTAAATTTTTTTTAATGTTTATTTATTTTTGAGACAGAGAGAGACACAGCATGAACGGAAGAGGGTCAGAGAGAGGGAGACACAGAATCGGAAGCAGGCTCCAGGCTCCAAGCTGTCAGCACAGAGCCCGACGCGGGGCTGGAACTCACGGACCGCAAGATCATGACCTGAGCCAAAGCCGGCCGCTTAACCGACTGAGCCACCCAGGCGCCCCAATTAAATATTATTGTTATCCCCATTTTATAGATGAGGAAGTTAAGCAGGAGAAAACTAACTTGCTCAGTATCAAATAGCTATTAAAGGGGTCCTAGAATAGTACATATAAAAACAACAGCAACAACAACAATGAAGAGGCTATACTTTTATGAGATATACTTATATCTGTGATTACTGACAGCGCGATAATTTCTGTGAACTTTAATCCCCAACGTGGCTGTTGAAAACCTCAGTAAATCAAAGTGCATGTTCGTTTTTGGTGGTAAAGAACAATATACTGGATAAATCAAATATTATTTATCTTTCCCCAGTCTGTGCGCCTGAAATTCTAATAAACATACCAATCATCTGGAATCTTGTTCAAAACAGATTCCACTTCAGTCTGTGGTGGTTCCTCAGATTATGTGTTTCTGATGAGCATGCAGGTGACGCTGATGCTAATGGTCTCCAGACCACACCTGGAATAGCAAGCCTTAGTGTGTCTTTGAATTCAACTTAATCAAATTCTTGATCCTAATTTCAATGAAATTCCTGTGTTATAATAAGAAAAACTGTCAGTTTAGTTATTGCATAAGTGACTTCACTTTGCTACGTGTACATCTCCTTAAAAATTGTATAAATCTAATATCTTCTGGCCACCTCACAAATTCACAATAGGTACTCAGATTCAACTATGAGAATAATGGCACCATGTGAACACATGGTTGCCACTGGGAGTGCTAGCAAGAGGCCCAAAGAAAATCTGAAAGTGTGTACAATGAAAAAAAAAACAAAAGACACTATGAATTTTATGAATGCATAAATGTGCATGCAAAAAAATCCCATCCATATACCACAAAATTGCATATACACATTTATTAAATAAACACTATCACTACTTAAGTCCTAAATGGTAATCAGACTGCTGGTATCTGATGTCAACAAGTAAACATTTTTTCGTATAATCTTCTCAAATCTTAGTTTAGTTTCACGACACAAGTCCTATTAAAGTTGTACTAGAGCAAAAATTGTTTTCCCAGTCTCAACATTTGCCTAAAATTGCCCATCTTCAAATTAACCTTTATAGCAATTTCATGGATATTTTAGTTCACATGTTACATTTCTTCTGAGCCTTCCAGGTTGCCAATGTCAAATGCCCATATGCTATACTGGGTTTATATGGTGGCAAGACTGGGAACAAGGTAACAGTAGGAAGAAAAAAGTATCATTCACGCCATAGAATTCATAATTAGCCACTTTGTGGCAAGAATCATAGCCTCCGGAAGCTACCTAAAATTAGCTTTTCACAGTGACCCCTGTATTGTTAGTATCTTAGGCTCAACTGGAGAGCAGAGGGTGCTCTACACTTGGAATGCTGTCAGAAGCCAGCCATACCTGCAGTCTCACAAGCCATGAGCACTGAAATAGAAATTATTGGTGTCACAATTAACCTTGACGAGCCACGATCACGGAAAACTCAGTTTAAGAGTGTATACAAATACATGGTAAACTCCATTGAACTATTATCAAAGCTACAAATAGAAGTAGAGAAATGTGAGAACAAAGACTAAATTTGGTGTCACTTAAAATTGTACTTGGGCTACAAGATGAAATGTCAAATTTATACTTGGTACAGTTGAGTTTTTGTTCTCTTTTTTAATTTAAGATTACCTGCACTGATGAAAGAGTGGGGAATGATTTACCATATCTTACACCATAGTTTATAGCAGTAATTCACAACCTGTGTCATGCAACATAATCTCTTGGGGGACTAGGGAGCAGATCTTTACAATGAGTTGGCTAACCTTTCTCCCTTTGGATTCATTTGGTCTGCAATGAGCCTGATAATTTGCATTTATAAAAGTTTCTTTTGTCATGCTGATAATTCCAGACCCTAGAATACACCTGGAGAATTACTGTCTTCATGTGCATCTGAAAGTATGTTCTCTGGATTGGTGAATCTAACTCATTTTTAGTTTATAAAGTCCACTCTTTTTTTGCAGTTTTTAAAATGTTTCTTTTTTTCTATTGCTTCAGGTACAAATATTCATGTAAAGATTTGTGACCATATTATTCCAGATAATTCTTGTGCCACATTATTCTTCTGAAATAAATACTTCAGACTTGTCCACATTTTTAAAAATTTAAAGTTAAAATACAGCCCCTTTTTCTTTATATCTGGCATATGGTTTTTAGAAATTTATAGATAATTTTCTGTTTATATAAGTCATAGTTCAGATAAATGGTACACTATACGGCAGATTACAAATTTAAGAATATAAGACAGAGGTTTCCAGAGATTTCCACTGCGGAGGGCAATACAGATAACCTTCACCCTTCGCATCCTGCAAACAGAACCTGATAACCAATCAGAACTCTGTGGAGTCAACCAGCTTTGCCATAAGTACATCTGACATCCCAAGCCCTCACTCAAGACCATACCATCAAGGTGTATCATTTTGCACTCAAAAGATACTCTCTGTGTAAAATGCAACTCTACTGCAGTCAGATTTCAGTGCACCAAAAAAAAAAAAAAAAAAAAAGGGAATTTGAAAGATTGAAATAGGATTAATGTAATAGGGACACCTGGGTGGCTCAGTCGGTTAAGCATCTGACTGTTGATTTTAGCTCAGGTCATGATCTCACAGTTTGTGTGTTCAAGTACCGGGTTGGGCTCTGCGCTGATGGTTTGAGCCTGCTTGAGATTCTCTCTCTCTCTCTCTCTCTCTCTCTCTCTCTCTCTCTCTCTCTCTCTCTCCCTCTCTCTCTTTCTAAAAATAAATAACTAAATTAAAAAAAAAGATAAATGAAACAGTAGTTCTAGCTATATCTGAATACTGGCCATATCACATGTTAACGCTGAGCTTGGAATGATGTTCTTCAAATCGTCAGGTGGTGAAATCATCCCAAGAGAATGTAGCATTACAGGACTCAAATATTTACTGACATAAGTCAGGACTTCAGGATGGAGTTTCTGCTCTCAAGGATTTTGAAATATTTTAATATCCATATATCCTAGTAAACAGTTGAAAGCCTAAAGAACAAAAGAAGTATCTGACTTAATCTCAAGGAATAGGCATGTTTACATGTTCTAAAATTGAACAAAACAAAACAAAACAAAAGAGCATAGTAGTTGTAAAACATATGAATTGCATCACAAAGCCCTAGGATTTGGACTAATAATTTAGCCTGTGCCAGATTTTGAGCAGGTTCTATTTTATTTACAACTTAATTTTGGCAGAGTTGAAAGATAAATCTAGCTATTACATTATTCATATGCAAATAGATTTGGAATATATAATAAACCATTTTCTTTTGGTTCTATCACCCTTCTTAATCGCAAATTCTCTCACAATTTCTGTGGGATGCTTTACTTTTTAATTTTATCTTTTATTTTTTAAAATTTACATCCAAATTAGTTAGCATACAGTGCAAACTACTTCAGGAGTAGATTCCTTAATGCCCCTAAATCATTTAGCCCATCCCCCCTCCCACAACCCCTCCAGCAACCCTAAGTTTGTTCTCCAAATTTATGCATCTCTTCTGTTTCCTCCCCCCTCTCTTTTTATATTACTTTTGTTTCCCTTCCCTTATGTTCATCTGTTTGTCTCTTAAAGTCCTCATATGAGTGAAGTCATATGATGTTTGTCTTTCTTTGACTAATTTCACTTAGCATGATACCCTCCAGTTCCCTCCACGTAGTTGCAAAGGGCAAGATTTCATTTTTTTGATTGCCAAGAAATACTCCATTGTGTGTGTGTGTGTGTGTGTGTGTATGTATGTATATACACACATATGTATATATATATATATATATATATATATATATATATATATATACCACATCTTCTTTATCCATTCATCCATCGATGGACGTCTGGGCTCTTACCATACTTTGGCTATTGTTGATAGTGCTGCTATAAACATGGGGACACATGTGCCCCTTTGAAACAGCAAACCTATATCCCATGGATAAATGCTGAGTACTGCAATTGTTGGGTGGTAGGGGAATTCTATTTTTAGTTTTTTGAGGAACCTCCATACTGTTTTCCAGAGTGGCCGCACCAGCTTGCATTCCCACCAACAATGCAAAAGAGATCCTCTTTCTCTGCATCCTCACCAACATCTGTTGTCGCCTGAGTTGTTAATGTTAGCCATTCTGAAAGGTGTAAGGTGGTATCTCATTGTGGTTTTGATTTGCATTTCCCTGATGATGAGTGATGTTGAGCATGTTTTCATGTGTCACTTGGCTATCTGGATGTCTTCCTTGGAGAAGTGTCTATTCATGTCTTTTGCCCATTTCTTCACTGGACTCTTTGTTTTTTGGGTGTTGAGTTTGATAAGTTCTTTATCGATTTTGGATACTAACCCTTTATCTGGTATGTCATTTGCAAATATCATCTCCCATTCTGTTGCTTGCTTTTAGTTTTTCTGATTGTTTCCTTTGCTGTGCAGAAGCTTTTAATTTTCACGAGGTCCCAGTAGTTGATTTTTTCTTTTGTTTCCCTTGCCTCCAGAGACTTCCTGAGTAAGATGGTGCTGTGGCCAAGGCCAAAGAAGTTGTTGTCTGCTTTCTTCTCAGATTTTGATGGCTTCCTCTCTTACATTGAGGTCTTTCATTCATTTTGAGCTTATTTTTGTGTATGGTGTAAGAAAGTGGTTCAGGTTCATTCTTCTGCATGTCACTGTCCAGTTTTCCCAGCATCACTTGCTGAAGAGACTGTCTTTATTCCATTGGATATTCCCTCCTGCTTTGTCAAAGATTAGTTGCCCATACGTTTGTGGGTCCATGTTTGGGTTCTCTATTCTGTTCCATTGATCTGAGTGTCTGTTGTTGTGCCAGTACCATACTGTCTTGATGATTACAGCTTTGTAGTATAGCTTGAAGACTGGGATTGTGATGCCTCCTGCTTTGGTTTTCTTTTTCAAGATTGCTTTGGCTATTCGGGGTCTTTTCTGGTTCCATACAAATTTTAGGATTATTTGTTCTAGCTCTGTGAAGAATGCTGGTGTTACTTTGATAGGGATTGCATTGAATATGTAGATTGCTTTGGGTAGTTTCGACATTTGAACAATATTTGTTGTTCCTATCCAGGAGCATGGAATCTTTTTCCATTTTTTGTGTCTTCTTCAATTTCTTTCCTAAGCTTTCTATAATTTTCAGCATATAGATTTTTCACCTCTTTGGTGAGGTTTATTTCTAGGTATTTTATGGTTTTTGGTGCAACTGTAAATGGGATCGATGCCTTGATTTCTCTTTCTGTCACTTCATTGTTGGTGTATAAGAATGCAACCGATTTCTGTGATTGATTTTATGTCCTGCAACTTTGCTGAATTCATGAATTAATTCTAACAGTTTTTTTGTGGAATCTTTTGGGTTTTCCATATAGAGTATCATGTCATCTGTGAAAAGTGAAAGTTTCACCTCCTCATGGCTGATTTGGATGCCTTTTATTTCTTTGCGTTGTCTGATTGCAGAGGCTAAGATATCCAATAATACGTTGAATAACAGTGGTAAGAGTGGACATCCCTGTCTTGTTCCTGACCTTAGGGGGAAAGCTGTCAGTTTTTCCCCATTGAGGATGATCTTAGCGTTGGGTCATTCATATATGGCTTTTATGATCTCGAGGAACGATCCTTCTATTCCTACTTTCTTGAGCATTTTTATCAAGAAAGGATGCTGTTTTTTGTCAAATGCTTTGTCTGCATCTATTGAGAGGATTATATGGTTCTTGTGTTTTCTTTTCTTGATGTGATGAATCACGTTAATTGTTTTGCGGGTATTGAACCAGCCCTGCATCCCAGGGATAATTCCCACTTGGTCGTGTTGAATAATTTTTTAACTGTATTGTTGGGTCTGGTTGGCTAATATTTGGTGAGGATTTTTGCATCCATGTTCATCAGGGAAATTGGTCGATAGTTCTCCTTTTTAGTGGGGTCTCTGTCTGGTTTTGGAATCAAGGTAATGCTGGCTTCCATAGAAAGAGTTTGGGAGTTTTCCTTCCATTTCTATTTTTTGGAACACCTTCAAGAGAATAGGTGTTAACTCTTCCTTAAATGATTGGTAGAATTCCCCTGGAAAGCCATCCTGCCCTGGACCCCCTTTTTTTTTTTGGCAGATTTTTGATTACTAATTCGATTTCCTTACTGGTTATGGGTCTGTTCAAATTTTCTATTTCTTCCTGTTTTCAGTTTTGGTAGTGTTTATGTTTCTAGGAATTTGCCCATTTCTTCCAGATTGCCCATTTTATTGGCATATAATTGCTCAAATATTTTCTTATTATTGGTTTTATTTCTGCTGTGTTGGTTCTGATCGCTCCTGTTTCATTCTTGATTTGATGTATTTAGGTCCTTTCCTTTTTCTTCTTGATTAAAGTGGTTGGTCGTTTGTCAATTTTGTTAATTCTTTCAAAGAACCAGCTTCCGGTTTCATTGATCTGTTCTACTATTTTCTGGGTTCGATAGCATTAATTTCTGCTCTAATCTTTATTTTTTCCTGTCTTCTGCTGGTTTTGGGTTGTGTTTGCTGGTCTTTTTCCAGCTCCTTAAGGCATTAGGTTAGGTTGTGTATCTGAGACCTTTCTTCCCTCTTTAGGAAGGCCTGTTGCTATATACTTTCCTCTTATGACCACCTTTGCTGAGTCCCAGAGGTTTTGGGTTGTGGTGTTATCATTTTCATTGGCTTCCATACACTTTTTAATTTCCTCTTAACTTCTTGGTTAACCCATTCGTTCTTTAGTAGGATGTTCTTAAGTCTCCAAGTATTTGTTACCTTTCCAAATTTTTCCTTGTGGTTGATTTCGAGTTTCATAGCGTTGTGGTCTGAAAATATGCACGGTATGATCTTGATCTTTTTGTACTTAGTTAGGGCTGATTTGTGTCCCAGTATATGGTCTATTCTGGAGAACGTTCCATGTACACTGGGGAAGAATGTATATTCTGCTGCTTTAGGATGAAATGTGCAGAATATATCTGTGAAGTCCATCTGGTCTGGTGTGTCATTCAAAGTCATTGTTTCCTTGTTGAATTTTTGATTAGATGATCTGTCCATTGCTGTGAGTGGGGTGTTGAAGTGTCCTACTATTATGGTATTACTATCGATGGGTTTTTTTGTTGTTTGTTTGTGATTAGTTGATTTATATGTTTGGGTGCTCTCACATTTGGCGCATAAATGTTTACAATTTTTAGGTCTTCTTGGTGGATAGACCCCTTGATTATGATATAATGCCCTTCTGCATCTCTTGATACAGTCTTTGTTTTAAGGTCTAGATTGTCTGATATAAGTATGACTACTTGGGCTATCTTTTGTTGACCATTAGCATGATAGATGGTTCTCCATCCCCTTATTTTCAATCTGAAGGTGTCTTTCGGTCTAAAGTGGGTCTCTTGTAAACAGCATATAGGTGGATCTTGTTTTCTTATCCATTCTGTTACCCTATGTCTTTTGATTGGAGCATTGAGTCCACTGACGTTTAGAATGAGTACTGAAAGATATGGATTCATTGCATTATGATGCTTGTCTGTTGGAGTTTCTGGTGGTGTTCTCTTGTCTTTTCTACTCTGTGTTACTTTGGCTACATATATATATATATATATATATTTTTTTTAATCTTTTCTCCCCTCAGAGAGTCCCCCTTAAAATTTTTTGCATGGCTGATTTAGTGGTCATGAACTCCTTTAATTTTTGTTTGTCTGGGAAACCTTTAATCTCTACTTCTCTTTTGAATGACAGCCTTGCTAGATAAAGAATTCTCACGGGGCACCTTGGTGGCTCAGTTGGTTAAGCGTCCGACTTTGGCTCAGGTCATGATCTCATGGTCCGTGAGTTCGAGCCCCACATCGGGCTCTGTGCTAACAGCTCAGAGCCTGGAGCCTGCTTCAGATTCTTTGCCTCCCTCTCTCTCTCTCACCCTCCCCCGTTCATGCTCTGTCTCTGTCTCAAAATTAAAAATTAAAAAAAAAAAAAAAAGAATTCTTGGCTGTATGTTTTTCTGATTCAGCACATTGAATATATCCCGCAACTCCTTTCTGGCATGCCACGTTTCTGTGGATAGGTCTATTGCAAGCCTGATCTGTCTTCCCTTGTAGGTTAGGGACTTTTTTTTCCCTTGCTGCTTTCATGATTATTTCCTTGTCTGAGAATTTTGTGAATTTGAATGTGATATGCCTTGTTGATGGTCGGTTTTTGTTGAATCTAATGGGGGTCCTCTGTGCTTCCTGGATTTTGATGTGTGTGTCTTTCCCCAAGTTAGGAAAGTTTTCTGCTATGATTTGCTCACATAACCCTTCTAGCCCTATTTCTCTCTCTTCCTCTTCTGGGACCCCTAGGATTCTGATGTTGTTCCTTTGTAATGAGTCAGTGATTTCTCTAACTCTTAAATCGTGCTCTTGCCTGCATCTCCCTCTTTTTTTTGCTTCATTATTCTCTATAAGTTTGTCCTCTATATCGCTGATTCTCTGTTCTGCCTCATCCATCCTTCCCACTGCAGCATCCATCCATGAATGCAGCTCAGTTATAGGATTTTTAATTTCATTCTGGCTATTTGTTACTTCTTTTATCTCTGCAGAAAGGGATTCTAACCTATTTTCTACTCCAGCTCATATTTTTATTATCATGATTCTAAATTCTGTTTCAGACATCTTGCTCGTATATATGTTGGTTAAATCCCTGGCTGTTGTTTCTTCCTGCTCTTTCTTTTGAGGTGAATTCCTTCGTTTTGTCATTTTGAAGGGAGAAAAGGAATTAATGAGGCAGAAAAATTGAAATTAAAAAATATAATTAAAAAATACTAAAATTAAAAATTAAAAACACACACACACACTGAAATCCAACAGATGATGCTAGATCCTAGGTGTGTTTTTGTGTAGGTGTTGAAAGTGGTTTGACAGATTAGAGAAAAAAAAGGGGGCAGGTAAAGGAAATCATTTGAGAACTTGAAAAAATGAATACAGTGAAGTAGACTAAAATGAGATGATGGGGGTAAAATAGAATTTGAAAAAAATTACACAAAAGTAAAGAATATAGTAGAAAAAAATTAAAGAAAAATATTTTTAATAAAAATTAATATGAATTTTTCCTCTTTTGTATTTAATAAAAAAGAAATGAAATGAAAAAGAGAATAAAAAAGGAAAAAAAAGAAATCACTTGAAAATTTGAAGAAGTGAATACACTAGTAGACTAAAATAAAATGATGGAAGTAAAATAGAACTTGAAAAATATTACATAAAAGCAAAAATATAGTAATAAAATTAAGTAAAAATATTTTTAATAGAAATTGATAGTAAAAATGAAGTTTTTCTCTTTGCATTCAATAAAAAGAAAAGAAATGAAAAAGCGAAAAAAAGAAAAGGAAAGAAAAAAAAGGAAATTGTTTCAAAATCTGAAAAGGTGAATACACTGAAGTAGATTAAATAAAATGATGGAAGTATCATAGAATTTGAAAAAATTTACACAAAAGTAAAAAGTATAATAATAAAAATTAAAGAAAAGTATTTTAATAAAAATTGAAAATAAAAATAATTTTTTTCTCTTTGTGCATTCAAGAAAAGGGAAAGAATTGTAAAGGAGAAAATGAAAAAGAAAAAAAAAAGAAAGCAAATAGAACAGATGAACCTGCTAACAGATTGAAGTAGGACTGAAATTGCTTCGTTTTCCCCTAGAAGTCAGTCTATGTAGCTCTTTGTAGTCCATAAACTAAGCCGGCGGTGAGACTTGTGTTCCTGAAAAGCAAAGTTGGCCCAGTTGGGTGGGCCTCTGTGTAACAGCTCTGCTCTCCACTAGATGGTGCTGCTCGCCTACTGGGGTGGATTGCTGGGGCACTTGTAGGTGCCTATGCGCATGTGCTAGAGTGGTGAAAATGCACCACCCAGCTACCCAGTCTGTTCTCCCCGATCAGCAGTTGAGTCCTCAGTCTTCAGCTCTCGTCCACTCTCCGCATTTTCACTGTCCGTGACCAGGCCCCAGGCAGTGCCTCTCTCCCGAGTTTTGTCTCAGATGCGGCTGTTTTCACCGGCCCCTTACTTCTGAAGGACTGCAGCTTTGACCTGTTCCGCCCCTCTGAGGGAGGTTCTCACCTAGCAATGGCCGAATGAGCGATGGCCGAATGTCGGCTGCACCCAGGAATGCCCGGTGGACCTTGCTGCCGCCAGTGCCCCGAGACTGCGGCCAGGTGCCAGCCTGCCCCAGAAAAAGTTCGCGAGACAGTGTAGCAGCAGCTTTTCAGGGATTATGGAAAATCACAACACACATCTGGAACCAGACTTCACCCTTAATGATCTTGCCCCAGCACCAGCGAATGTGGCCGCCCTCTGGGGTCTGCTGGGACCAGGTGGCTTCAACAGTCTCTACCAAATGTCCTTCCAGCAGTGGAACCGCTTTTCCCCGTGTGGCCTGAGAACCTCCCGGATCCCACTCTGCTCCTGGGGATTCGCCCTTCCCACCAGAGCACCGCCAGGTATGGAGCTGCGGAGTTGCAGCCTTTGCACTCCCCTTGTTTACAGTCTTAATGGAATTTAAAACCTCTCCTTTCTCCTTTCTCCCTTTTTGTTTAGTCCCTGCAGCTTTCCAATTTTCCACTTTCTCTCCAGCTACACTTGGGGAGGGATGCTTTTCCCGTATTCTCCCCCGCTCCCCAGTCTCTGTCCTCTCTCTGCCCGCCAAAGCCTTTGCCTACGTTTCGCAGCTTCTCGCTTCCCAAGTTCAGCTCTCCGCGCCACGTACCTGCTGAATTCTGTGGTTCAGTTTGTGCAGATTGTTGTGTTAATCCTTCAATCAGTTTTCTAGGTGTGTAGGATGGTTTAGTGTTGTTCTGGCTGTATTTCATGGATGCTCTACACACAAAAAACTACCATGCTGTTCCGCCATCTTGGCTCCTCCCCTCTGTGGAATACTTTATATGATAAAATTTATAAGCAGAACTAGATAGTGGTGTAAATCAGTTTTATAGCATTTAATTCACTTTGGTTATACCCATATTTTGAGGAACAGCATTAAACAAAGTAGATGTCTTAAAAAATGACAAAAGGGAAGCCTTGAGGCTAATTTTGGCCACACCAACTTAAATGCATGATAAAATATGTGGAAGAAGTTTGGAAGGAAATTGATCTTTGACCTAACACAGTGGCTTGAAGCTCTTCCTTTATGACTATGGTTGTTATTTAATGAGTATAGAGTTTTCAATTTGCAGGATTAAAAAAAAAATCTGGTTTCTCTTTCATGACAGTGTGAAAATATTTAACCCTATAGAACTGTACGTTTAAAAATAGGTGAGATGGTAACTTTTATGTTATTTGCTTTTGACCACAATAAAGAGAGGCATTGGGATCTGAGGACTAACATACTAACTTCTTGATATTGTTGATTCTCCTTTCTGTATATTTTAATTAATTTTATTTTCCATATAATAGCAAAGATGACATTAAGTAGCCAAATAATAGAATACAGTATAAAATAAAAGTACAATTTTACCTCTACCCCAAATTTATAATATCCCCCCTGAAAGCCCTGTAAATAATATTTTTCATTCCATAGAATATCTTGGAAGTCATCCTTTCATTCAGACAACAAAAAAAGTATTGAGTTGTGAGCACCTGCTGCGTAAAAGGCATGCTTCACCTGTATGGATGTTGCAGACATGAATCAAACAGACAATCCCTACCTACACTGAAACAAATGGAGTTCTTTTCCAAAAAGGTCATTTTGAAATATGCCTTCTTTTTGAATGCTGCCCAATTTTTCATTGGAAAGATTTATTTGATTTTATTTAACCTATCTCCTACTGTCAAATACTTTGGAGAATTCCACTTTGGGGGCTATTACAAGTAATGCTGCAATGAACACTTTATAAATATGTTTGAGCACATTCGAGAATCTATTTCTATGATAAATGTATGGACACACAACTGGATACAAAAAAGTTTTGCATTTTTGCATTTACAATTTTGGAAGCCTGTGCCATAGTGTCTCCAAAATCATTTTTTATCAATTTAAACTTCTATTATCCTAAATGGAATTTCTGATCCCAGCCTCCCCACCCGTCATATCTAAACATATGTTAGAATCTCGTCATTCCATAATTACTTGTATTTTACCTATGATTGATTTGGTTGATATGCACATGTGAGGGAGTATACTTCAGTAGTAAAAAGTCATACTCTGTAGCCTTATTAGTGATAGTGTGGTTATCAGATGGGCAGCATTAGTATCACCTGGGATCTTATTAGGACTACAGACTCCTGAGTCCCAACCCTGACATACTGAATCATAATTTGTATTTTAACAAGATCCTGGTTCATCTAAATGTATATTAAATTCCAAAAAAGCACTTATTTAGGATACCTAGTCCTAGGTTTTGATATTGTTACACTGCATAAATACTTAATGGCTGTGTGAACACGGACATCCCAATATATCTAACAGTCTTTTTTTTTCTTTTTTTAAATGTTTTTTTGTGTTTTTTTTTTTATTTTGAGACAGAGAGAGACAGAGCATGAGCGAGCAGGGGAAGGGCAGAAGGAGAGAGGGAGACACAGAATCCAAAGCAGGCTCCAGGCTCTGAGCTGTTAGCACACAGCCTGATGCGGGGCTTGAACTCACGAACCGTGAGATCATGACCTGAGCCAAAGTCAGACACCCAACTGACTGAGCCACTGAGGCGCCCCAAAGTCTCTCTACCTCTATGTAATGTGGATAATTGAACCATGTACTTTATTTAATTGTGAGGCAGGATCAACAAACTAGTATTTAGAAAATATTCAGTATCTGATTACTTCTTGTTGTTGTGGATATCAGCTGCTAAGAATAATTAAAATTTAAATTGGTGAACTTTATCATCCTTTTTCATGATGACATATGGCTTATGTGCTCTGGTATAAAAAGCGCATTCCCTTTTCAATCCTATATATAAATGAATTCAAATTTTCTTCGCATCTTCTATAGTTTTAACTCTCTAATCCTCTCATTTGTTTTGTAAATATACTTACTATGAAATTTTTTTAATGATCGTGGCTCTTCAACAATTTTGGAGCTAAGTAACCATTTAGCTGGTTTGCCAGTCAGTGCACATAAGTCCTTCTTGCATGTCTCTTACTGTCATGTGTATGTGTGTGTATGTCCCCAGGCCCTTTTTAAATGATTTGAGTCAAGCCTTTAATACCCTCCTGGGGAGACTATTGCCTACTTTAATAAATCTGTCTACTATCTTTCCCCCTTTATGTGGAGCTTAAATTCTTCTTGGCTCAATTTCATTTCATTACTTTGAGCTCAACTAAGTTTTTGTTTCATCAGTCTGTTGAGAGAGTAAAAAATTGGATATGCATTTATTTATTTTTTCCATTGCCTAAACACTTTCAACACCACTGGGTATATGTGCACAAGAATGCCAAAGTCGTATAGTTCTCAGGAGCATTCTGGTCATGACTTGTGTGAAATATTTCATCTCCAGTCAGCAGTAGGGCCTAGAGGGTAATTTGTTCATAAATGATAGGCATCTTCACTTTTTAACTTTAGGAACGTTTTCTTTAAATTTCCATAAGCATCTCAGTGTTGCTTTCTTCTTAAAAATTAATATATATGTGTAAGTTATTTGAAGTCCCTATGGAGAATAAAGAGACTGAAACTATTATAGTAAACATCCATAGTGAAGGTAGATTAGAAAAAGACAAATGTATTAGGAAGCCCTTCCTTATCAAAATCTTTTTTAAACTACATATATTTTGGACTTACTTATAATTTAAGATACACACAGATATATGATTCTCATTGCTCCTCTTTTTACCTGAGGAAAATAGATGTTTCCAAAGTGATTTTCAGCTTATTTCCCCAATTTACTTTCATGTGAAATCTTGATCCCTCAGTTCCCAGAGCTGGTCTACCAGGACAATTCAGCAGATTCCACTCTTTCTGAAACCGATGATTTAATATTATAAATTATGTGAACATATATATTGGCTCCTGAGTTGCCCCACTGTCCTTCTAAGATAGGGAACAAGACATCTAAAGTTAGGAAGGCATCTTGAGTTTTCATAAATCAACCGGTGTCAGAACTGCAACTTTATGGCTTCTTTCAACACGTTCAATCCCTTTGGCTCTTTAAGAAAAGTACTCTTAGAGTTCTTTCCGCATGAGATTCCACATACGCTTAGGACCTTAAAAGTCACAAGATAGTATCAACCGCATCCTAACAATGAGAAAAAGCCAGATAATCTACAAAAACATAACCTAAAGATTGACAAGTCCCTTCTAGGAGAGATAAGATGCACAGATATATTTTCCCTTTGGAAGAGTGTGGATGGCAACCATAAAAGTGGGGAAGAAGAAAACTAAAGTTAAAACAAAACAAAACAAAACCCAAAAGATTAAAGGCCAAATATGGGCTAGTGTAAAGTTTTAGAATCCGCTCTAACTACAGACACAGTAGGGTCTCTGACCACCTGTCACCTCTTTCCACTGGCTTCCTCCGGATGCACTAGAGAAAGTGTGAGTTCAGGGAAGAAGACCTGACAGAGTTTTCCTCAGTGATGCAGGCGCACAAATAGCAATTGACTTCTGAAGCATAGTTGCAAATTATTGGACTCTTCTGTATAAACAAAAACTATCTGCCACCAGGAGAAGGGCAGAATTTTTTTTTACCATCAAACTTCTCACCCTCAGTCCCTAGAAAACCTCGTGACCACTGTACTATTTGGGGGGGGGATTTAAAAATGTATGATTGAATAAATACATATATATGGGAGAAGAGACCAATTTCCCATGCTTAGGAACTCAGTAGTAACTTTCTCGGGCTTCTGTAACAAAGCACCATGAACTGGATGGCTTAAAACAACACAAATTTATCCTCTCACAGTTGTAAAGGTTAGAGGTCTGAAATTAAGTTGTTGGAAGGAGCACCTCTCTATCAAGACTGTAGGGGTGGAGTTGTCCTTGTCTTTTCCTACTTTCTGGTGGTTGCCAGCAATCGTGACATCCCTCCAACCCCTGCCTCCATCATCAATTTTCCTTCTTCCCTCTGTATGTCTCTGTCTCTGTGTCCCTTTTCTTCTTGTAAAGGCACCAGTAATATTGGATTAAGGGCCAACTCTAGTATGGCCTCATCTTAACGAATTATATTTGGAATTGCCTTATTTCTGACCAGGCCATATTCTGAGGTTCTGAAAAAGACATTAGCTGCGAGGGTACACTATTCAACCCAGAACAAGTTCCAAATAATTTATGTAAATATCATGTGAAACCCTCAGGGAGGTAAAGGATAACTTTCCACTCCTTGTATGTGGGCTGCACATAGTGACTTCCTTCCAAAGAAGACAGTAGGGTATGGGGTTGGGATAGAGATGAACTGTACAACTGAGGAAATTGACAAACACCACCTCAGCTAGGTGATCAAGGTCAACATCAATAGTGATAAGTAAAGTTGACAGTATGCACCCTTGCATGATGTGATGAAATGTCAATAAACCTCAGTGAACTTCCTCCCCCAAACCCATAACTCCAGTCTAATCATGAGGAGAATCATCAGAAAAATCCCAATTGAGGAAATCATGTAAAATACCTGAGAACTACTCTTCAAAACTGAAAAGGTCATCAAAAACAAGGCAAGTGTAAGAAACTGTCACAGCTAAGAGCTAAGGAGACATGATGACTAAGTATAATGTGATATCCTAGGAGGGGTTCCAGGCCAGAAAAAAAGGTCCTTACATAAAACTTAGGAAATCAGAATGCAGTATGAACCTTAGTTAATAATAATGTGTCAGTGTTTGTTCATTTATTGTGATAAATGTACCATAGTAATGTAAGATAATAGTGGAATCTGAATCTTTAAATATTTTTTTAAATGTAAAACTATTGTAAGACATTTATTTAAAAATATAAATGAAATATAAGTAAGAAAATAATAGAATAAATTAATTTGGATCCAAATTTCCTTTAATGAAGAATAATAAATTAATAAAGCTCGAGCCAGATTGATGAGGGATTAAATTGAGGACACAAATTACCACTATCAGGAATGTCATTATAGATTCCACACACTTTAAAAAAGGTAATAGATGACTATTATGAACATCTTTATATCAATATATTCAACAACTTAGATAAAAATATAAAATGATAAAAACTCTCACAAAGAGAACTAGATTACCAGGTAAGCTATATACCTATAAAATAAGTTGAATTTTTAGTTAAAATCCCATAGAGAAACCACACTCAGATATTTTAATGTTGCATTTTATTAAATATTCAAGAAATAAATAATACCAATTATGCATAAACTTTACAGAAAACAGAAAAGGGAACATGTCACAGTCATTCTATGAGGCCAGCATTACCCTGGTTGCAAAACTAAAGACAGTAGAAGAAGAAGGTGACTGCACAATAATATCCTACATAGACTGGGATTGAATAACAAAATATTAGCAAATAAAATCAAGCAAAATAAAAAGATAATAGATTATAAACAAGTTGTCCCCAAAACTGCAAGATTGGTTCAATATTTTAAAAAATAATCAATGTAATTAGCCATATAAACTGACTAAAAGCATAAATAAATATAGTGAAAATTGATTTATCATATATTGCTGGTGGGAATGCAAACTGGCCCAGCCACTTTGGAAAGCAACTTGGCGCTTTTTTGTAAGATGAAACACACCATATGACCACTGTAGGGCCCAGCAATTTCAAAAGAAGTGAAAACACAAGTCCATGAAAAGACCTCCTTGCTAATATTCATAGCAGCTCTAACTATAATTGTGAAATGAACTCAAATGTGCACATGCTTGTGAATGAATTAAGAAATTGTGGCCTACTCATAAAGTGAAATATTACTCTGTAACCAAAAAGAATAAAGAAATTACTGACACGTGCAACAGCGTGATGACTCCCAATAGCTTAGCACTGGTGAATGAACACTAAATATGCATATACTGTGACTCTTTATGTGACTTTCTGGTAAAGGAAGAATTGTGGAGACAGACAACAAATGAGTGCTTGTAGATATTTTGGGGCAGCAAGAGGTATTGGGTGCAAGGAGGCAGGAGGAAAGTTTTGGGGCTATGAACCTATTTATATATTGTTAATGTTGGTGCTGACAAATTCTTAAAACTGTGCTCTTAAAGATGATGATTTTTATTTAGGCCTATAACAGCTCAGTAAACCTGACTTGTAATAAAAAGTTCAGTCTATAATCCTACAGACTGCATCCAAAACACCTGGGGATCTAGGGGTGTCAGTAATTCAGACTTCTGGATCCCAAACAAGCCTACTGATTAAGAATCTGAGTGTGGTTCCTGAGAAGTCACACCTTTTAAAATTACGCCTCCAAGCCCTTGCTTTGACATAAGTACAGGTATTTGTTTCATTGTTCAAGGCTTGGTATTGCCAGCTGAGCTTGTTAAAAAAAATCAATTCATCATGTCTCCCTGTGACCAGATAGTAGTTACACTTTTGCTAGTAAGTACAGAACATTATTATACAATACAGTTCTTGCGTCTGCTTTCTGGGGACAGATCCATTGATTTTGATGCGGCAAGTGATAACCATAGACTTTTTTTTTGTATCTCATTGGCATAAACAATGGACTGGATTTGAACCTAACTATTTTTAGGGATGCAGAAAACTTCTCACTCTGTCTAGAGCTTCATAAAGATCCACTTAGAAGCATCATGAAGAAGTAAATATAGCAGTTTATTCTGTTTAGGGGTCTCAGATGAATTCAGCACATAACACCTGTGCTCAGCAGCATGCTGGTGACTTATCTGTCTGCAGGTGCAAAGCAGAGTGATAGCTTTGATGTTAAGTTTATTTATGTTACATACAGACTATGTCTAAGCTTTATTCTCTATCTGGATAATTCCCTTTCCACAGTCTTTATATCTTTTTTATACTAAAACTTCAGAATTGTGTTTCAGATTATAGTGGATAAGGAGTTATTTTTGTGAATTTTAATATCTGCATTATGGCCAATGAGGCTGAGGCACTATACATGAAAATACCCTAAGAGCATTGACTGGTATGGTGCATGGGAAATATGGATGAAAGGAGGCCCTGCTTTCATATTAATGCACATCCTAGTGGTAGAATGGGAAGCATAGTCTACAGGCAACTATCATTCTATTGTGTAACCTCAAGACCTTTTGTACAAATAGAAAATACCAGATGCCAAGGTTATAATGGGACATTCTATAATGACCATGATTTCATTAGAAACATGGAACTGGTAGTTCTTTTCCTTTAGGATAGATCAACATCACAACTTCCATGAGAATGACAACATTAAGTGCTTATGATTTTCAATTATAGCATGATCTCATTTATGTGTGGAACCTAAAAGAGTTGAATTCATAAAAGCAGAGGTAGAATGGTGGTTTCTGGAAGCTGGGACATCAGGGAATGAAGAGATGGTTGGTTAAAGGGTACAAAGTTTCAGTTATGCAGAATGAATAAGTTATTGGATCTAATGTACAGCATGATGACAATAGTTAATTTACACTCTACTATACACTTGAAATTTTCTAAGAAAGTAGACCTGAAGTGTTCTCACTACAAAAACTAAAACTAATAACTGTGCAAGGTGATGAACATGTTAATTGGCTAGTTCGTGGTGACCATTTCACAATGTATACCTTTATCAAAACATTGCATCGTTCACATTAAGTTGCATTTTTATTTGCCAGTTGTATCTCTAAGCTAGAAAAATAAAATTATAGTTATAAATGTTTACATGCCATGAGATATTGTCTAATATAAATTGGAAATATCATTTGAAATAGTGTCAAGCCAAACATTACAAAATTTTAGCAGTCATAGTAATACCCAAACAGATTTGAGACATCTTTATAACATGTTTTACTATAACTTTAACCTGATTTATTGTTATATCCATAATGTATTTTGCAAACCTTATATAAGGTAATGGGTAAAGAGCTGCAAGACAACATATATGTCAAGTTAATCTCAGGTAATTTTCCAGTGGACAGCAATTGTGTTTTGACCAAAACAGATGGGCATCCTATTACATTCTAGCAAATGTCAGCCTTACTTGACAAGAGCGACATTCGGCTTGATAAGAAGCCCACATTTCTTCTTGTTCCTAGTCTTCGCTGTCTTTCACTTTCGTGCCTTGGGCTTCACAGAAGGTGTAGAATTTAAGCCCATGTGCCTATGCTCTCTGCTCCACAACTCATGATTACTGACAGTTGTGTGGACACCTGACTTAAAATAGCATCTTCTTAATCACTTGCAGATAGATAAATAGCAGAGGCACAGACATGAATCTTCCAATACAATGTCATGCTTGAAGAAATAGCATTTAGAGTTGCCCTTAGAAACCAAGCTACTTTATTTTCCTCCTTCCAGGTACAAGCTATTTATCTGGTAAAGAAGAAGTTTCCTATTTTTCAGGTGCCTTCCCCCTTTGAGTTCACATACTTTTTCTTAAAGACCTTGTGATCACTCACTATTCCCCTACGGTTCACCTACCATCAGCCTCTGTCAATAGAAAGACTATAATACATCATTGTAAGTTTAATAATATTTCTCACTTTTTTATTATTTTTGCCACTGTTATATTCTTACCAGAAATATTCTATGGTATTTATCGAATAGGTTTTTAACATGTGTTTATAAGGGTGGATGGCTTCCTAACAAATCTAATAATTGACAAAGAAAAACAAAACCTGAGCTTTGCAAGTAAATGTGAAAATAAAGTTTTGTTTGTTTCAAAAGTAAATGACTCTGTTGATTCCAGGTTAAGTATTTATTTGTTTTATTATACTGATCACTACACCAGTTTTTGCCTTGCTAACTATCTTCCAAAATATTTGTAACAATAATAATGCATTATGCAAGTAGATATGTACAAAGTAGCTTTAATATGGAATTATGATAACCGATCACCAAACTGCATTTTGTTAGGCACGAGACTTCTAAGAAATGTTATCAGAGATGAATAACACCTGACATCTAATGTCAGGACAGACTTCTCATATCATCTTCCTTGTATTTACATTTACAATATCCCAGCTTCATTACTGAAGGATCCTACGCCCCTTTTCCTCTTGGGGAATAGATAATTATACAATAATAATATGTTGTTCAAGTGTTAAAAGTGTTATTAATAAGGAGCGACTGGGTGACTCAGTTGGTTAAGCGTTGGACTTGGCTCAGGTCATGATCTCACAGTTCATGAGTTGAAGCCCCACATCAGTCCATTGGGCTCTGTGCTGACAGCTTGGACAGAGCCTGGAGCCTGCATCAGATTCTGTTGCCCTTTCTCTCTGGCTCTCGCCCCCCTCAAAAATAAATACACATTAAAAAAATTAAAATGTGTTATTCATAAAAATTTCAATTTGTACTTTAATGTAGTCATGCTGAATATTCTCTGAAGTTGGAGTCTTTCATCATTATTGAGCTTTCAGTCTGCAAACCTTCATTCTTCTTACCTTTCCAAAATGCAACATCCAAAATAATCTTCCTAAATTTATAGCAGGATAATTTTATTTCCATTTTTTTTTATTCAACAATGTGTGCTAGCAGCAAGGACGACAGTGGACATAAAACAGTGAATAGCAACCAGTATCTTCATTGTCTCAAAATGTGTTATTCATGAACCAAACGTTTAGACATCTAATCCAATCACTGACATACTTAAAAACAAAACTAACAAGGGCACCTCTCTAAAATGCCTTTTTCAAGGTCTATAATGTAAGGTTGCCATGTAAGTGAAATTATCCTAAAAGAGGTTTCATTGCTTCTAATATCTCATGTAAAAATACCCACTATCAAAGATTTAAATCATGTTAGAGGATAAAATTATCTCCTGGGTCAAATTTTTCTTAATAGCTTATGCATATGCTGCTTGCTGCAAAGATTTTAGAGATGTTATGAGAGTATAGGAATGTGTGAAATATCCTAGGTCTTAAAATTATCAATAGGTACAGTACTGCATCTAAGTACATAGTAATTCACATAGAATGATTTAGTCAGTGGCGAGAGTGAACATTCTTAACCAAAAAAGCTTCACATTTTTACCTAAAAGACCGAAGCCTTATGTATTCACAATTGTTTTAGATTCACTTGGGAACTGAGTGTATATGGCAACCCTGTAAGATGTCTTTTGAAGAAGAGAAAAGGAGGGTTAATAATTTTGTGGGTTCAGAATTAAAAATAGGATATATAGTCAACGAAAATGAAAATTTAGTATACAATTGCAATACTTATTTGTATGTAACTTACAATATATAAAATATTCTCAAAGGTATGATTTTTATTATGAAAACACAATAAGCTCTTTTTTTGAGATTCTAAATTTATACATAAGGATGCCATGTCACTGATAGATTAAATAATTTTTTCCTGATTTGCAGAACTAGAAAGTAGAATGACCATGTTAAACCCCAGTTATTCTAATTTCAAAACCAAAGGATTAATTTTTATTTTATTTTTCTATTTAAAATGATTTTGGTAATATGATTCTCTGAGTGGAAGAACTCGAGGCAACTTTATTGGAACAGAATTTACATTAAAAACTTCCCCAACTAGAGTTATTCTGAATTCATTCATTTGCACATTGAGATTTTATGTACACTTTTATCTCAACAGAGGATTCAGTAGCTTAAAAAAATTTTAAAGCACATTATGTGTATATAAAGTGTAAAAATCTTTGCATATATTACTGAAATATTTACATGTTTATCTTCTGGCGTTGTAACCAAATACTGGCTAAGGTTATCTTAAAACAATTTGTTCTCTAATATTCCTTTAATAATATGAGCACAATTAGACTTGAACAAAGGAATATCTAGACTTAGCATAGTAATATAGTACTGTTCACTGGTTTCATTACTCAGTGAAAACAATTCAAATCTGTAGGCTTGGTTGTTCAATAGTAAGCAGACAATACTTAGTTGTCATTGTTGTCTTTAATTATTGTCTTTCTTATTACTTTCTCAAAAATGACAACAACATGATGTCAGCTAAAATAACTTACCTTGTTGTTGGTCCTAAAAACATGAAGAAATGTTTTTGTAACCTTCTATTTGAAATGGAAATACCACTATACATTTGTGATTAATTTTCCTTTTAAAACATCTTACCTGTGTCTATCTAGGGGAAAAAAAAACAGTAAATGAACCCTTCTCATCCCTCATTACCCAAATTATGGTTTCTAAATCTCATTTCCAAAAAACAAACAAACAAACAAACAACTAGTGCTCTAGTGCTCTTCATATAGTGGTTAAAATCAGGTGGTTAAATGTAGGGCAGGGAATATATAAGATGATGCTGTGACACCTTTAGGGCCACCAGGACAAGAGAGATATAAAACCTCAAGGTTTAGGATGCATAAAGGATGCATAGGATGCACACGCCAATTGGAAGAAGCTCCTACTTTCCTAAGATGGTATAATTTAACCAAAAAGAACAATAATTATTAATTATAACACTTCACATATGTATAAATGCAAGAGAAAATAAAAATGGTTTAAACACAACTAACCCATCCATCAATATTTGAGATTATTTGCAGCACAAACTAGATAGTCTAAAATGTTTTTAATACCCAAAAGAGGGCTTTCTGCCCAGAGGAGGCAAAGGTACAACTGTTTTCAGGCATTCTGAATCCAGGTTCATCCAGACACCAGCCACGTCCACTATGAGGCCTAAATTTGATCCCAATGAGATCAAAGCCATACAGCTGAGGTGCATCAGTGGGAAGGTTGGTGCCATGTTTCCCCTGGCCCTGGAGATAGGCCCCTGGGTCTGTCTCCAAAAAAGGTTGGTGATGACATTGCCAAGGCAACCAGTGATTGGAAAAGTCTGAGGATTACAGTGAAGCTGACCATTCAGAAAAGACAGGCCCAGATTGAAGTGGTATCTTCTGCTTCTATTCTGATTATCAAAGCCCTCAAGGAAATGCCAAGAGACAGAAAGAAACAGAAAAACATTAAGCACAGTGGAAATATCACTTTGGATGATATTGTCAGCATTATCTGACAGGTGTGGTACCCATCTTTAACTAGAGAACTCTCTGGAACCATTAAAGAGATCCTGGGGACTGCCCTATCTTTGGGCTGCAGTGTTGATGGCTGACACCCTCATGGTACCATAGATGACATCAGTAGTTGTCATTGTTGCCTTTAATTATTGTCTTTCTTATTAATTTCTCAAGAATGGCATCAATGAGATGCTAACAAAAATAACTTGTACTTGGTCAGTGGAATGCTCAGCTGGTTCAGAACTACAAAGGGAAATGTTTCAGTAAGGATAATTTGACAACCAAAATATAAACAAACAAACAAACAGCTCCCCCCCCAAAATAAATACATTTTCTAAATTAAAGGGAAAAGTCAAGTATTTATCCTGACATTCTTACGTTAACTATATTTGAAATAATCATATAGGTGATGATCATTCATGTAGAAATTTGGGATTAAAAATTAACTATTTTGGAGCTCCTGGGTAGTTCAGTCAGTTGAGCATCCAACTCTTGATTTTGGCTCAGGCCATGATCTCAGGGTTCATGGGATCAAGTCCCATGTCTGGCTCTGTGCTGACAGCTTGGATCCTGCTTGGGATTCTCTCTCTCCCTTTCTCTGCTCCTCCCGTGCTTGCTCGCTCTCTCTGTCTCTCTCTCTCTCTCTCTCTCTCTCTCTCTCTCTCTCTCTCTCAAAATAAAATAAACATTAAAAGGAAGAAATTAATCATTTTGTAATTCCTAAGGAAATAATTGATTCATGTAAAAATAATCTATATCCTAAAATTTTAGTTGAAAGTTTGATGTAATTTTTTAATGGAGTGTTCAAAGTAACACCTGCACCCAGAAAACCCTACAATTCCCAATGTCATTTAAAAAGAAAATTTTTTTAAATTTTTTTTTTCAACATTTATTTATTTTTGGGACAGAGAGAGACAGGACATGAACGGGGGAGGGGCAGAGAGAGAGGGAGACACAGAATCGGAAACAGGCTCCAGGCTCTGAGCCATCAGCCCAGAGCCTGATGCGGGGCTCGAACTCACGGGCCGTGAGATCGTGACCTGGCTGAAGTCGGAGGCTTAACCGACTGCGCCACCCAGGCGCCCCTAAAAAGAAATTTTAAGAACTAATAATTTATACTGAAATTCCATTTTGAAAATAGATTTTTCAAAATTTATACATACAAATTATAAAATTTGGGGGGAGTGAATTCTGCAAAGCCATTATAGACTTACCTGATGAGTATTTGGTAAAACATATTTCTCTGTAACACTTGAGAAGTTATATCACTTTTTGAAAAACCACTTTTTATTATGGAATAATGATTTCTTTTTACCCCCCAAATATGCCAAATACAATCTCTATAAGCAGTGTCATTTTCACATTATGGTTTCAAGCAGTTATACTCCTCCATTTACTCAACACAACAAGATGATAAGATAAATGACTAAGACACATAAATATTATAGTGAAAAGACAAAGCTATGTCTTTTTATACAATATATAATTGTCTTTTTAAATTAAAAAGTCAGAAAATAATTGTAGTATATGTAAATTATGAGCGGAAATATCTAGGAATTACAAAGATAGCTGGAAAAATAATGTAAAAGACAAGTAATTCAAAAGAATACTGAGTACAATATATAAACAAACACTTCTCCAAAGAAGAAATATAATTCAATGATAAATATTTTTAGAATATTTAACTTAATTAACAATCTAGGCAATAGAATTTAAAACAATATGGAGATTGTTTTGAGCACTGTGTATTATATGTTAAGTGACGAATCACTCCTGACACCAATAGTACATGATATGTTGACTAGATTTTAAATAAATATTTGAAAAAGAAGTATGGAGATATAGTTGTTCATTCAATAGATCTTTAAAAGTAAAAATATGCTTATATCTTATTTAATATTGTCGAGGGAGTTTAAAATGGGCACTTTTATGTACTTGACTAGAATATAAGGAAATATATTTGAAAAAACATTTTAACTATCTATTAAAATTTTTAAATGGTCAGATTTTTTTTGTTCTTGCAGTTCTACCTGTTGGAAAATTATATATATTTTTACTGGTGTTCATCACAATATAGGTACAAAAATAATCAATGTAGTATGTTTGGACAGCAAAAAATGAGGAAACATTCTCATTGTGTAAAAGGGGTCATGTGAGCATGGGAAGAAGCAGCTGGTTAGATTTGAGAGTAAGATTGTTCAGGATAAGGAAAGGCTTCTTTCCCAAATAAACATTAACTGAGGTTTTTTTTTTTTTTTTCAATTTTAAAGATAGAGAAAAGGTAGATGCAAATGTAATGTCAATCTCTCTCCATTGAAAATATACAACAACTGAGTCTAGCCTCTTTCACACCTAAATGAGGTTTACCTCATTAAGAGAAGTGATTTTAATGGGAGTGTGTCATAAGCCTCTGACTTTGGGCAGAATATATGCTAAAAATAACTACTATTGATGAAGTGTTAAATTATTTTTAATACTTGTAAAAGATTGATATTGTGTTCTCAAATTCTCTTAAGCCACAACCTTAATTTTATTTTTTTTTATTTTTGACAGGTATTAAGTTTATAAAGTTTACAACCCAAGTTCGTTATTTATGCTGCATTGTTACTTTCCTTCCTCATTCTTCTTTAACTATTAAATTGATTGCCTGGGTATGCTCCTTCTTTTTCCAAAGATTATCTTTGGGGAAGTGCAGAGGTATTCCCTGTTCAGAAATTAAATTGACTAGTTAGACAAAATTCTGAGAAATAGATGATATAAACCAATCACATCTTCACAGCTACTTTATTATTTTGTATATAACTTCTTTTCACTGCTTTTACGACTAATATGCTCAGTGGTGTAGAAAACATTTGCTCAAGCTTCTCATAGAAGTCTGCCACTTGCCTATTTGTTACAGACCTGGTCTTCAGTAGGAGGCAAGACAGTTTCCCATTATTGTACTCTGTAGAGACTACATTTTTTTCTATGAACCTGGTGAAATGTTTTCCTTAGCTGCTAATGAATTACTCATGCTCTGGTCTTTGTTTCCCAAAGGGTAATTTGAGGACGGCATGTGAGAACACAATTCTTTCTTCATTACTTTATTCTTTCATGGAGTAAATGTGAGAGTTGAAAGGGCAAAGTGAAGTTTGCAGATTTGAGAGGCAGAAAATGACTTAAAATCCAAGACATACTTATTTTAAATGTGTGATCCTGGTCAGTTTAGCCAACTTCTCTGAACTGTTTTCTCTCGTTCATAAATAGGGATAACATTCCCTGATTTATGAAGCTGGGCTGTTGCCAATTTAAAATAAAAGAATCTATTTAACCTGTCAAATCACTTAAAGATCACATATTCAAATGTTTCTAATTTATACATCCTAGTGCAGATAGTGAAAAAATAAGTGGCTTGAGCCTTTTTCAGATATGTTTCTTAATCTTTAAAATGTGTAGGTTACTGAGGTATTAAATAAACTAATAAATACAAATTAATAGTAATAGTAATTACTTTTACTATTACTAAATTACTAAATAACGATCACTAAATTACTCTTACTAAAAAAACCTCTCAATAATATATGATCAATAAATGTTAACACTTTTGCTTATTAAACAAATATTTATAGGATGCCTTATAAATGAAATGCAATGAGCTAGGTTCCATGGGGGGGTCGGGAGACTGACATAGGTTTTCCCTTTACATATTTGTAAAAGAGTTAAAGTTATAAAAAAGTAACAACAGCAACACTGCATAAAAATTAAATACATTGTCTCAATAATCAAACCAAGCAGGTTTGAATTGCTTAAAAGCTCTGTGGATTGGTTTTCCAATCTTTAAAATTAGATTAACAATAATACCTATATGATAGGCTAGTTTTGACAATTAAATTAATATTTGTAAAGCACTTAGAATAGTGTTTGGCACATTGTAAAGGTAAAGTGATTTATAAGTTAAAAAATAAAACACATAGTAGGAAATAATATATGTAATTTGGTTACAAAGATGTAGCTGGATGACCCAGGGAAGTCATGTAACATTTCACAGAGGAGGTTAATTTGACCTAGGCCCCAACTGCTAGGGAAGAGGTGAGTGAGTGGAACATTAAAAAAGAGTGCCATGTGTGAAAGAAAATGAAAAGGTACAGATTTGGAAATCCAAGAGTTTCCAAAAGGAACAATATGTCTTTTCTTTGGCTGGAGTGACCAATTTTAAAAGATAAGGGAGGAAAAGAAAAGATTGAAAAGCTGAGTTAGAAAAGAGATCCTAGAAGCTGTTGAATGCCTTTATCTTCCTGGCAATGGGAAGTAGAAGATAATTAATCTAGCAGCACAGTGTAGTATAAAGGCATAAAGGTTGTAGGGGAAAGACCAGTTTTGCAGGATTGCAGCAAACTGGGACAAAGAAGGCTCAAAAGGAGAACACAGGAAGTAAATGAAAAAGTAAATATAAAATATTGCAGATGTGAAGCCAATAGAGTTTTGCAAGTGATAAAGGAGAGAGAGAATTCAAAAATGATCCTAATGTTTTTAGACTATGAGTGGGAATAGGGTTCTATTACCATAGGAACAGTAGATAGATGGCTAATATTTCTGATTTGACTCCTCAGTGGTATTTTCCTGTTTTTTTTTCTTCAAATTTTAGTTCTCTATAAATACCAGTAAGGGAATATTTTTCATTGTGATACACCTACTCATTGGAGAAAATGCACCCACATATAGACACACCTCTACTGCCATTGCCATCATAATCACTGTTTTCTAAAACAACAGGAGAACACTCTAAAAAGTATTGAAATTTCTAAATCAAAAACAAAATGGCATTTTGAATAATAAAAATAAAAATATTGTTTCTTTCCCTCTTTCCTTTCCTATTTTTCCCTTTACCATTCTAAGCAATTCAGTCCCAGAACTATGGAGTGACTCAAGGTGCCAAGGGCATGCAGACTTATCTGGGAAGGCACAGAGGGCTAGAGATGATTACCGGAGCTGAGTGACAGAACCTGACCAGTATGAGAGATTACAAAATTTGATACAGTTAAAGGGGATCTTCTTCTGGCCAAAGAAATAATATTAAATGATTTTAACTCATTGAATAAAATAACACTCATGAGCCCATTTTGATATAAATAAACAAATAGAATAGATCAAAAGTTCAATGGGGAACTTGGCTATTTACATTGTTTCATTATACCTGTCTACAAAATAACTGTCGATTGTAAAAGAGAAAATGAGAAACTCTACAATGGAGAATTCTGTTGGATACCTCCTTAATCAACCAATCAAAGTGATCATCATCAATATAAGAAAAAAAATAAAAACCACATGCCACCTAATAGGGCACTAAGAAAATGTGGCATAGCTTCTGTGATATTCCTGGAAAAGATAATCATGTATAGATGATCATGAGGTAGCATCAGGCAAACTCAGATTGAGAAACATTCTACAAAATGATTTTCTTATTCTCGAAAGTTTTTTTTTTTTATTTTTTTTTCAACGTTTATTTATTTTTGGGACAGAGAGAGACAGAGCATGAACGGGGGAGGGGCAGAGAGAGACGGAGACACAGAATCGGAAACAGGCTCCAGGCTCTCAGCCATCCGCCCAGAGCCTGACGTAGGGCTCGAACTCACGGACTGCGAGATCGTGACCTGGCTGAAGTCGGACGCTTAACCGACTGCGCCACCCAGGCGCCCCAATTCTTCGAAAGTTTTAAGATCATGTAATTCAAGGAAACACCGAGAACTATTCTAGTTGGAGGGAAACTACAGTCATGACAAGTGAATGCCGTGAATGGTTCTGAACCTGATCAGTTTGCTGCAAAGAACAATATAAGGATAATTGACAAAATTTGAGTGGGATTTAAGGATGAAATGGATATGGTGTATCAATGTTAATTGTCAGATTTTGACTTTTGTATTGTGGTTATGTGAGATCCATGTACATGATTACAGGAGATACATATTTAAGAATTTGGGGGTGATAGGGCATCAGCTTAGCAATATACTCTCAAAATTTTAAGAAAAAATATTTGTGTTTTACTTATTACTTTTCTATAATTTCAAAATTGTTCAAAAACCAACTATTAAAAATGAATAGCATTTCCACATATTGCCTTAATAGGAGGTACTGAATAATTACTTTTTTAAAATTCCTTATTACCCTTTTAGAATATATTTTCATTCATTGCCAAGTATATACATATATATTTCTATGTTTTACTGAATACTGTATACATTTTATGATAACTTATTCTTATACATAATCTACTGTACACATATGTAATATTTCTATGAATACAGCCACGTAGATATTTTCAAAAAAACTTTCAAATTCACAGTGTTATCAAGCCCTAAATTTTCTATGATTCACTGGAGAGGAGTAATATAATTCTCTGTCAGAGAGGGGAATATATGCTCAAAGAGGAAAGTGATAATAATAGCTTTTGTGTACAACCAAATGGTACCTTTATTTTGTGCATCTATGAAATTATGGAACCTCAAATTTAAAAGGACCTCCAAGAGTCTTTAATATTCTATTAAGCTTAAATAGCCAAGCACTACTTTCCTCAGGGTAAATAAATCCTTTATGGAACCCCAATACATAAAATAGTTAACATCAATATGCTCTGCCTAAAACATAAATGCAGGCCCCAGAGCACCTCTGCTTGACTTTTCCTTCATTCCCCCAGAGGTCGCTTTGCAACCAGAAAAGAGTCCCTACAAATTCATAGACTACAGTTTGAAAACCATTTTCTATAGCATTTCATATTTAATGTATGAATCCTCTTTCAGCATATCCAGGACATAATTCTGTATTTCCCAGCTTTATTTTTTATAGTTCCAGTAAAAAGAGCTCGCTAATTCCTAAGACAGTTCATTCCCATTTAGACAGTACAAAATATCTGTCACTTAAAAGACAAAAATAACTAGAGAAGCCACCTTTGTGATAAAAATAACCATGTTATTTTCTATTATCTATAATTAGAGGAGTAACAAGAGCCAAAAAGAGACATAGCACAAAATGAGCCAAGTCTAAGGTCAATAATAAATCTTATTTTTAATTCCAAATGCATTTTCTATGCATTGTAATTTATGGCTAAAATTTGAAAATATGTATATATTACAAAATATGATGTATATTCCTAAATAACTGCAGTTTATTAAAGTTTCAATTAATGCTAATAAATAGTTTTATTAACAGTTAACTTGTTCATATTTAATATTCTATAAATTTTTGTTCAACTTTGTAACAATGGAATTGTTAATTATCAATTGCTGTTTATTGTGTATTTATTTAGTGACAGGTCCTAATCCACGTGATTGGGATGCACCACAGAGGATAAAGCAAACAGAGTCCCTGGCAGCATGAAGATTAAAGACCAAAAGTGAGGAACTACTGAAAGCAAATATATTACTATACATATAACATGAATTACAATTTAGTAAACTTAGAGATAGATATTATACATGGATTTAGTTATTTTCCATCTTTTGATTTCTTCATTATAATGATATCACCACAATATGGATTTTCATGATAGACGTTATATCGTTAATACTAAATGTTTTTATATAGGGTATCTTTGAGAAGGTACCAATATAAACATCTGCATTTGCGTTTTCACATTTATCATTCATGCTTATTTTTAATAATTGTAGCAGAAGATTAATACTGTTCTTCAGCATGTCAATTAAACATGCTAAGGCAAATTCCAAAACAATTCATTACATGCTGGGCCTGCTTATCTGAATAACCAATGCAGACCGTTGAAAAACAAGAGAAAATAAGTAGCCTATAATATATATTCCAAACCATCTTTTATTTTGGAATTCATTAACTTGACAGATATTATGTCTAGAAACATGGGAGCTCTTTGTTACAGATAATTTATTCATACGATTTGATTCAAAGTGCAGTATGGTGTTTCCCTTGATACTAAAAATTTTAATGATCAAATATGAGAATGGGAGAAAAAAGGCATTTTATTCTTAAAATAACTTTTATATTAAACTCTCCCAAAACACCTTTTAAAAGAAAAAGCAATTAACAAATGAACTGACCTAATTTTATAAGCCATCTAAACTACATCTCTTTTCTTTTGTTAATAACAAAGCTCTTACTTTAGTACTCTTACTATGAGCTGGTTCTCCATCCTTTTGTTCTGAAATCTCATTGATTCTCACAGTTGTCATACTGCATAGATAGATAGATAGATAGATAGATAAAATCTATATCTATGTCTTTATCTATATCTATCTATATCTATATCTATATATCTATATCTATATCTATATCTATATCTATATCTATATCTATATCTATATAAAATAAACTGTATTTGATACCAGTTTCTAATCCTTCTTTTTGAAACCTGGAAAACTATTCTTGCTCAATAAAAAACATATCACAGGTTAATAAAGTAATTGTAAATACATAATCATTTTTCACAAATGTTTCCCAGAGATTTTTGCATTTAATTCCTGCATCAATCACAGCTTATCTTCAAGGATCACGGAGTATGTATATAACTAAGAAATGCTATTGTAGAACTGTTAATAGATTTTGAAAACTAATTTAAATTACATATGAAGAAGAAACATGTATTTAATAGCAATTCTACTCATTAAGTAAATTTGACTTTCTAGTTTTTTAGAAGGTACGTTCTCCAAAGTCTCAGTCTACAATAAAAATAACTTGATGTACTCTTGCATATTAAAAACACAACAGCATCTATTTTCAAAGGATAGTAAACCTCATATCTATCTATCTACCTATCCATCTATCTGCCTATCTATCTATCTATAGACTAGACTGATGTATACAGTGACTCAAGATTCTAAGCCCGATATGTAAAGTTGGGCAAGGCTCAGATGTGTATCCCTTTGTTTGGTAACCATTTATACATTGAAAAAAGTAATATGAGAAATTAAAGTTTATTTTAAAAGAATTAACTTTGAGATGATCACAATTACACAGATAATCACACATGACTTGAATTGCAATGCAAACCTACATCAAATCTCCTAGAATAATACCTGATGAAATCTCAGTGATTGGTGGATAGCTTCCACTGACCTATTAATTTATGCTTGCTAGCTAAGTAGGTAAATACATTTTTCTCAATATTTCTGGGTAAGTCTGGCTGCATCCGTTCCTCAATTTGTTTTTGATAACATGTTGTTTTGATAATATTGGTACAAAACTGGCCATTTATATTCATGCTTTATAATTTACTTTGAAAACCAGTCCCAGTAGTCCTGTTAGATGTGATTTTTATCCCCATTTTATAGATGTGTAACCTGAGGCTCAGAGAGAAAAATATTCAGTCATTAGGTTTTTAAGAAACCAAGCTAAGATCAGGCCTTTGAAATAAAAATGAAATTTAACAAGATAATTTATATGTCTGGAGATGGTATAAAAGTGATTGTTCCTAAAGAAAATCTTCTTAAATGGCTTGTATTGAGAAGATGGAGAGAAAAACTTTTGACACTTCTGTGTACACAATAATGGTGATGATCTTATTAATCGCTTACAGAAAACAAACAATATTTAAGCCACTTTACATGTGTCATCTCTCAACTCCTGCACAAACTTATGAGGTAATCATTTTTATCTTCATATTGCAGGGAAGAGAACTAAATCTGGAGAATTTAAGCAATTTGCTCCTTGTAAAAACTTAGTGAATGTGTAAGGTTTCAAGCTCATCACTGACTCTAGAACTCTGGGCTCTAGAACATGAGATCATGAGTTCAAATCAATCCATGTCATGTTATGCACACATTCAGCCCGAGATAATGTAATGTCCAGTCATAAAGCTTATGCTTAATTTTAAATACCTTGAATTAAGGTCAGCATGATGACTACATGCCACACGGAAGAGACTGGGAAAATGTTTTTATTTTGTAGTTTGTCTTAATTTTAGATTAAATTGTAATAAAAACTATTTTTAAAACATTACATATATGAACAAATTTATAGAAAAAGGTGATCATGGAGACGTTAAATTGAAAAATAAAAGAAAAATATCTAAAAATAATATTGAATACAATGATAAACAAAATGTTAAGAAGAGTCATAAACTGGGAGGAAGTCAGGAAACTGACTACATCCCTCAGACTGAACAAAGCTGTCTTTCTCAGCAAGTCAGACAGAGAGGAGAAAGGGCTTCAGCCCTGGTGCACACTCCAGGGCACTTGCAGCCTCTGCTATCCTCCACTTGGCCTTTTTAGAGCTTCATCCTCTACCCTGAAAGATATGTTGCCAAAGATAAAGGTTTCTACAACTTGGACAGTAAAGTCAATATAGTAGAAACTCCAAAAATAACTAGAACTGCATGGACAGAGGTTTAATTTATACCTAGAACTATTGTTTGTTTTGTACTTCACATTGTATAGTCTGCAAATTCTGAGTTTGGGGGTTAGGTGGGGTGAGAATAGACAAAGTATCCCATATAGAATACTTTGAGGGTAATGATCTGGAAATAGTCTTGGAAATAATCTGCCAGAGCCAAAACTAAATGAAAAGTAATGTGTTCACTCAGCAAATCCGTGATAACCCCAACTACCTCTCTCTCCCTTCACCCAACACAGACACACAGCATAAAAGACCCTTTTGTATTATACTGCATATTAAATCATCAGGTCTAAACTACTGGCTGCACACATGAGTACAAGGGAGAGTGTTGTGGGGGAAGTCTTATTGTTATGGGGGTCACTCAGTTCTTGTCCCAGATGCACCAAAGAATTAGGGACCCAAGACCAGAATGGGAAGATAGAGTTTATTGAATAGATAAGTATAGTGCATTTCAAGTGTGAAAGTGGGCCACTGCTGGAAAAAGAGTGGCAATGTCACTGAGAGGCTCTAGCTGAATCCTTGTAAGCCCATTTTGGGCATGCTTAAATTTGGCTTTGATTGGCATTTTTGATTGACAACTGGTGGTTATATAAAATTTTGGCTTCTGTGCATGTGCCTACCTATGACACCTTCTGTCATAGTTGTCTTTATTTATATGTTGTGTATTTATGAGTGCCTAATGGGCTTTTGTTGTGACCTTAAAGGTACTTAAGGGCCAGTTGCACCTTTGTGTTCATGCTCAGCTCTTAGAAGTCCCCTTGTGGCTTTTGAACCACCTCTGTGACTAGGATTTTCCTGTTATTAGCCCTTAGAGGTGTCTCTGAACTTGTGGCTGTTAATCCTCAGGGGTGGCTCAAAGGGGGTGGCCATATCTGCGTTATTCCTCCTTGCTCCTGCCTAACTACTGCATAACACTATGATCTTTTACAGATGGTCAAAAGCACATTCTGTTTGTAAAAATACTCATTTGTTGTTCATATGTTGAGAAGCCGAAGATCCAAAGATCATGACATTATTTTTAATTTATTCCAACATTTTTTAAAATACAGGACTGAATTACAAAACTTGATACTGTTATGGGTTAAACAGAGCCCCCCCCCCTACCTTCAAATTAAGTGTTGAAGTTTTAACTCTCAAGACCTCAGAAAATGACCTTGTTTGGAAATGGGATGTTGGGGATGTAACTCGTTAAGGTCAGGTATATAGGGTGGGCCCAAATCAGAGGGGCAAATTTGTGCACAGGCGCATGTACAAGAGAACACCTTTTGTGCATGTAGGCAGCCATCTACAAGCGAAGGAGAAAGGCCTGGAACATGTCCTTCCCTTTCAGCCATCAGAAGAAGCCAACCCTGGTAACATCTTTGAACTGTGAGACAATAAATTTATGTTGGTTAAGCGATCCAGTTTGTGGTACTTTGTGAAGGCAAACTAATACATATGGCATTATGTCTAAAAGAATTTGAAATAAAAAACTCCAGTATTGCCCTAGTTTCATGGGAAGCACACAGAATTGATCATTAGGAGACTGGTCCTAGTTAGAATTAGTCTTAACTAATTTGCTATAAACATTGTGAAGTCAATTGCTTTGAAATAACTAAACTTCAGTGAAAGTGTAAAATTATTTAATTAGTTCTCTTTAAAATGTTTCAGAAAGAATGTCATCATAAATGTGCAGTGCTATGTAAATGTTGGTAATGGAATTTAATTTATTAAACATCATCAAGATTTCTCCATTAGAATAATCATTGAAATGGAAAACATGGTATATGTATTTTTATAAAGTAAGATTTTTTAAACTTCTCCTTTAGATTTGCCTGACCAAATCATCTGCTTCCAATTTGGAAGGTGGTGAAATTTATTTCTTAGTTTTTAGAATCAAAAATACAACTATTTAAATGGCATCTTTCAATTAAAAACACATCCTTTTATTTCTTTACATTGGTCCTCACTTGCCAAACAATGCTGATTGAGAATATCACCTCCTTATTGAAGGGCTAGGAGGTACAATCGAAAACCCACTGTACAATATTTTTTTTTTATGTAGAACAATTTACCCTTTTGCAATGTATTTGCTTATATGTTTATTCTCTACTAAACCTGAGTCCCTCAAGAGAGCAGTACCAATGGCAGTGTGGCCAGCAAACTCAGCATTCAGTGCTTAATAAAGGAGAAATGGGAAGTCCTGAAGAATTGACAGGGAAGAAAAGGAAAAGCCATATTTGTTTTCTTTTTTTTTTTTGTATCATGAAAGATTATGTTTACATTTTTAAATTTTATTTTTAATTTTTTTAAAATTCACATCCAAATTAGTTCATATATAGTGAAACAGTGATTTCAGGAGTAGATTCCTTAGTGCCCCTTACCTATTTAGTGCATCCCTCCTCCTACAACCCCTCGAGTAACCTTCAGCTTGTTCTCCATATTTATGAGTCTCTTCTGTTTTGTTCCCCTCCCTATTTTTATATTATTTTTGTTTTCCTTCCTTTATTCATAGGTTTTGTCTCAAAGTTATCATATGAGTGGGTCCTATAATTTTTGTCTTTCTCTTACTAATTTCACTTAGCGTAATACCCTCCAATTTCATCCACGTAGTTGCAAATGGCAAGATTTCATTCTTTTTGATTGCCGAGTAATACTCCATTGTATATATACCACATCTTCCCTATCCATTCATCCATCGATGGACATTTGGGCTCTTTCCATACTTTGGCTACTGTTGCTCGTGCTATAAACATGGGGGTGCATGTGTCCCTTTGAAACAGCACACCTGTATCCCTTGGATAAATGCCTAGTAGTGCAATTGCTGGGTGGTAGGGGAATTCTATTTTTAGTTTTTTGAGGAACCTCCATACTGTTTTCCAGAGTTGCCGCACCAGCTTGCATTCCCACCAACAATGCAAAAGAGATCCTCTTTCTCTGCATCCTCGCCAACATCTGTTGTCGCCTGAGTTGTTAATGTTAACCATTCTGAAAGGTGTAAGGTGGTATCTCATTGTGGTTTTGATTTGCATTTCCCTGATGATGAGTAATGTTGAGTATGTTTTCATGTGTCACTTGGCCATCTGGATGTCTTCCTTGGAGAAGTGTCTATTCATGTCTTTTGCCCATTTCTTCACTGGATTCTTTGTTTTTTGGGTGTTGAGTTTGGTAAGTTCTTTATCGATTTTGGATACTAACCCTTTATCTGGTATGTCATTTGCAAATATCTTCTCCTATTCTGTTGCTTGCCTTTTAGTTTTGCTGATTGTTTCCTTTGCTGTGCAGAAGCTTTTAATTTTCACGAGGTCCCAGTAGTTGATTTTTTCTTTTGTTTCCCTTGCCTCTAGAGACTTCCTGAGTAAGATGGTGCTGTGGCCAAGGCCAAAGAAGTAGTTGTCTGCTTTCTCCTCAGATTTTGATGGCTTCCTCTCTTACATTGAGGTCTTTCATCCATTTTGAGCTTATTTTTGTGTATGGTGTAAGAGTGGTCCAGATTCATTGTTCTGCATGTCGCTGTCCAGTTTTCCCAGCACCACCTGCTGAAGAGACCATCTTTATTTTATTGGATATTCTTCCCTGCTTTGTCAAAGATGAGTTGGCCAAACGTTTGTGGGTCCTTTTCTGGGCTCTCTATTCTGTTCCATTGACCTGAGTGTCTGTTGTTGTGCCAGTACCATACTGTCTTGATGATTACAGCTTTATAGTGTAGCTTGAAGACTGCGATTGTGATGCCTCCTGCTTTGGTTTTCTTTTTCAAGATTGCTTTGGCTATTCGGGGTCTTTTCTGGTTCCATACAAATTTTAGGATTATTTGTTCTAACTCTGTGGAGAATTCTGGTGTTACTCTGATAGGCATTGCATTGAATATGTAGATTGCTTTGGGTAGTTTCGACATTTGAACAATATTTGTTCTTCCTATCCAGGAGCATGGAATCTTTTTCCATGTTTTTCAATTTCTTTTCTAAGCTTTCTATAGTTTTCAGCATATAGATTTTTCACCTCTTGGTGAGATTTATTCCTAGATATTTTATGGTTTTTGGTGCAACTGTAAATGGGATCAATTCCTTGATTTCTCTTTCTGTTGCTTCATTGTTGGTGTATAAGAATGCAACCGATTTCTGTGCATTGATTTTATATCCTGCAACTTTGCTGAATTCATGAATTAATTCTAGCAGTCTTTTTGTGGAATCTTTTGGGTTTTCCATATAGAGTAACATGTCATCTGCGAAGAGTGAAAGTTTGACCTCCTCCTGGCCGATTTGGATTCCTTTTATTTCTTTGCGTTGTCTGATTGCAGAGGCTAAGACATCCAATAATACATTGAATAACAGTGGTGAGTGGACATCCCTGTCTTGTTCCTGACCTTAGGGGGAAAGCTGTCAGTTTTTCCCCATTGAGGATGATCTTAGCGTTGGGTCATTCATATATGGCTTTTATGATCTCGAGGAATGATCCTTCTATTCCTACTTTCTTGAGCATTTTTATCAGGAAAGGATGCTGTTTTTTGTCAAATGCTTTGTCTGCATCTATTGAGAGGATCATATGGTTCTTGTATTTTCTTTTCTTGATGTGATGAATCACGTTAATTGTTTTGCGGATATTGAACCAGCCCTGCATCCCAGGGATAATTCCCACTTGGTTGTGGTGAATAATTTTTTAACTGTATTGTTGGGTCAGGTTGGCTAATACCTTGTTGAGGATTTTTGCATCCATGTTCATCAGGGAAATCGGTCGATAGTTCTCCTTTTTAGTGGGGTCTCTGTCTGGTTTTGGAATCAAGGTAATGCTGGCTTCCATAGAAAGAGTTTGGGAGTTTTCCTTCCATTTCTATTTTTTGGAACACCTTCAAGAGAATAGGTGTTAACTCTTCCTTAAATGATTGGTAGAATTCCCCTGGAAAGCCATCTGGCCCTGGACCCTTTTTTTTTTTTTTGGCAGATTTTTGATTACTAATTCGATTTCCTTACTGGTTATGGGTCTGTTCAAATTTTCTATTTCTTCCTGTTTCAGTTTGGTAGTGTTTATGTTTCTAGGAATTTGTCCATTTCTTCCAGATTGCCCATTTTATTGGCATATAATTGCTCAAACATTTTCTTATTATTGGTTTTATTTCTGCTGTGTTGGTTCTGATCTCTCCTCTTTCATTCTTGATTTGATGTATTTAGGTCCTTACCTTTTTCTTCTTGATCAAACTGGCTAGTCGTTTATCAATTTTGTTAATTCTTTCAAAGAACCAGCTTCCGGTTTCATTGATCTGTTCTACTGTTTTCTGGGTTCGATAGCATTAATTTCTGCTCTAATCTTTATTTTTTCCTGTCGTCTGCTGGTTTTGGGTTGTATTTGCTCTTCTTTTTCCAGCTCCTTAAGGCATTAGTTTAGGTTGTGTATCTGAGACCTTTCTTCCCTCTTTAGGAAGGTCTGGATTGCTATATACTTTCCTCTTATGACCACCTTTGCTGGGTCCCAGAGGTTTTGGGTTGTGGTGTTATCATTTTCATTGGCTTCCATACCTTTTTAATTTCCTCTTTAACTTCTTGGTTAACCCATTCATTCTTTAGTAGGATGTTCTTCAGTCTCCAAGTATTTATTACCTTTCCAAATTTTTCCTTGTGGTTGATTTCGAGTTTCATAGCGTTGTGGTCTGAAAATATGAACGGTATGATCTTGATCTTTTTGTACTTAGTTAGGACTGATTTGTGTCCCAGTATATGGTCTATTCTGGAGAACGTTCCATGTACACTGGAGAAGAATGTATATTCTGCTGCTTTAGGATGAAATGTGCTGAATATATCTGTGAAGTCCATCTGGTCCAGTGTGTCATTCAAAGTCATTGTTTCCTTGTTGAATTTTTGATTAGATGATCTGTCCATTGCTGTGAGTGGGGTGTTGAAGTCTCCTACTATTATGGTATTACTGTCGATGGGTTTTTGGTTGTGATTAGTTGATTTATATGTTTGGGTGCTCTCACATTTGGCGCATAAATGTTTACAATTTTTAGGTCTTCTTGGTGGATAGACCCCTTGGTTATGATATAATGCCCTTCTGCATCTCTTGATACAGTCTTTGTTTTAAGGTCTAGATTGTCCGATATAAGTATGACTACTCTGGCTATCTTTTGTTGACCATTAGCATGATAGATGGTTCTCCATCCCCTTATTTTCAATCTGAAGGTGTCTTTTGGTCTAAAGTGGGTCTCTTGTAAACAGCATATAGGTGGATCTTGTTTTCTTATCCATTCTGTTACCCTGTGTCTTTTGATTGGAGCATTGAGTTCACTGACGTTTAGAATGAATACTGAAAGACATGAATTCATTGCATTATGATGCTTGTAGTGTTGGAGTTTCTGGTGGTGTTCTCTGGTCTTTTCTAGTCTGTGTTACTTTTGCTATACATATATATATATATATATATATATATTTTTTTTTTTTTTAATCTTTTCTCCCCTCAGAGAGTCCGCCTTAAAATTTTTTGCACGGCTGATTTAGTGGTCACGAACTCCTTTAATTTTTGTTTGTCTGGGAAACCTTTAATCTCTACTTCTCTTTTGAATGACAGCCTTGCTAGATAAAGAATTCTTGGCTGCATGTTTTTCTGATTCAGCACATTGACTGTATCCCGCCACTCCTTTCTGGCATGCCACATTTCTGTGGATAGGTCTGTTGCGAGCCTGATCTGTTCTCCCTTGTAGGCTAGGGACTTTTTTTTCTTTTGCTGTTTCACCATTCTTTCCTTGTCTGAGAATTTTGTGAATTTGACTGTGATATGCCTTGTTGATGGTTTGTTTTTGTTGAATCTAATGGGGGTCCTCTGTGCTTCCTGGATTTTTATGTGTGTGTCTTTCCCCAAGTTAGGAAAGTTTTCTGCTATTATTTGCTCACATAACCCTTCTATCCCTATTTCTCTCTCTTCCTCTTCTGGGACCCCTATGATTCTGACGTTGTTCCTTTGTAATGAGTCACTGATTTCTCTAACCCTTTTTTTTTTAATTTTTTTTTCAACGTTTATTTATTTTTGGGACAGAGAGAGACAGAACATGAACGGGGGAGGGGCAGAGAGAGAGGGAGACACAGAATCGGAAACAGGCTCCAGGCTCTGAGCCATCAGCCCAGAGCCCGACGCGGGGCTCGAACTCACGGACCGTGAGATCGTGACCTGGCTGAAGTCGGACGCTCAACCAACTGTGCCACCCAGGCGCCCCTGATTTCTCTAACTCTTAAATTGTGTCTTGCCTGCATCTCCCTCTTTTTTTCTGCTTCATTATTCTCTATAAGTTTGTCCTCTATATCACTGATTCTCTGTTCTGCTTCATCCATCCTTCCCACTGCAGCATCCATCCATGAATGCAGCTCAGTTTTAGGATTTTTAATTTCATTCTGGCTATTTGTTACTTCTTTTATCTCTGCAGAAAGGGATTCTAACCTATTTTCTACTCCAGCTCATATTTTTATTATCATGATTCTAAAATCTGGTTCAGACATCTTGGTTGTAACTGTGTTGGTTAAGTCCCTGGATGTCATTTCTTCGTGCTCTTTCTTTGGTGGTGAATTCCTTCGTTTTGTCCTTTTGAAGGGAGAAAAAGAATTAATGAGGTAGAAAAATTAAAATTAAAGTTAAAAAATATTAAAATTGAAAAGTTAAAAACACACACCAAAATCAAATAAATAATGATAAATCCTAGGTGTGTTTTTGTGTAGGTGTTGAAAGTGGTTTGACAGATTAGAGAAAAAAAGGTGGGGGGGAGGATATCACTTGAGATTTTGAAAAAATTAATACGCTGAAGTAAAATAAAATGAGATTATGGGAGTAATATAGAATTTGTAAAAATTTATACGAATGTAAACAATGGAGTAGAAAAAAATTAAAGAAAAATATTTTAATAGAAATTGAAAGTAAGAATTAAGTTTTACTCTTTCTGTTTTCAAGAAAAAGAAAAGAAACAAAAAAGAGAAAAAATAAAAAATTTTAAAAAGGAAATCCTTTGAAAATTTGAAAAAGGGAATAGACTGTAGTAGACTAAAAAAATGATGGAAGTAAAAAAAGAATTTGAAAAACATTTACACAAAAATTAAAAAGTATACTAAAAAAATTAAAGAAAAATATGTTTAATAAAAATTGAAAATAAAAATGATTTTTCTCTTTGTATATTCAAGAAAAAGAAAAGAAGTGAAAAAGAGTAAAAAACCAAACCAAAACAAAAAAAAAGGAAGAAAATTGAACATATGGACCTGCTAACAGATTGAAAAACAACTAAAATTACTTTGTTATCCCCTAGAAGTCAGACTATGAAGTGCTTTATAGTCCATAAACTAAGTAGGTGGTGAGACTTTTGTTCTTGAAGAGTGAGGTTGGCCAAGTTGGGCGGGGCTCAGTGCAATGCTCCATTCTCCACTAGATGGCGCTGCCAGCCTCCTGGGATGGAGTGTTGTGGTGCTTGTAGGTGCATATGCACATGCACGGGAGCGGTGACAATGGTGTCACCCAGCTACCCTGTGTCTAGTATAGGAACTCTGTTTTCCCCAATCAGCAATCGTGCACCCATCCTGTATCTTCAGCTTTCATCCACTCCCTGCTTTTTCACTGTCTGTGACCAAGCCCCAGGGATTTCCTCTCTTCTGAGTTTTGTCTCAGATGTGGCTCTTTTTGCCGGCCCCTTACTTCTGAAGGACTGTGGCTTTGACCCATTCCACCCCTCTGTGGGAGAGTCTCACTGAGCAATGGCCGAATGCCAGCTGCACCCAGGAACGCTTGTGGGACCCTGTTGTTGCCAGTGCTTCAAGACTGTGGCCAGGTGCTAGCCCACCCCAGAAAAAGTTCATGAGATAGTGTAGCAGCAGCATTTCAGGGATTATGGAAAATCACAACACACATCTGGCACCAGGCTTCGCCCTAACAACCTTGCCCCAGCACCAGTGAATGTGGCCATTCTCTGGGGTCTGCTGGGATCAGGTGGCTTCAACAGTCTCTACCAAATGTCCTTCCAGCAGTGGACCCTCTTTTCCCCGTACAGCCTGAGAACCTCCCGGACCCCACTCTGCTCCTGGGGATTCGCCCTTCCCACCAGAGCACTGACAGGTATCAAGCTGTGGAGTTGTAGACTTTGTGCTCCCCTTCTTTACAGTCTTTTTTTAAATGTTTATTTGTGAGAGAGAAACAGAGTTTGAGGGGGGGGGTGACGTGCAGAGAGAGAGGGAGACACAGACTCTGAAGCAGGTTCCAGGATCTGAGCTCAGCACAGAGCCCAACATGGGGCTCAAACTCATGAACCATGAGATCATGACCTGAGCCGAAGTCAAATGCTTAACTGACTGAACCACCAAGGTCCACCCCCCTCCATTTACAGTCTTAATGGAATTTAAACCCTCTCTTTTCTTCTTTCTCCCTCTTTAGTTTAGTTCCTGTGGCTGTTTCCAATTTTCCACTTTCTCTCCAGCTGCTTTGGGGGAGGGGTGCTTTTCCCATATTCTTTCACCCCCCCCCCCCCATCTCTGTCCTCTCTCTGCCCTCAAAAGTACCTCCCTGCCTGCTGCGGCTTCTCGGTCCCCAAGTTCACCTCTCTGTGCCATATTCCTGCTTAATTCTGTGGTTCAGGTTGTGCAGATTGTTGTGTTAATCCTCAGATCAGTTTTCTAAGTGTGCAGGATGGTTTAGTGTTGGTCTGGCTGTATTTCATGGATGCGAGACACACAAAAAAAACTTCCATGATGTTCCATCACCTTGGCTCCTCCCAAAGCCATAGACTTTCTAAGGGACTATTGACTCTTGTCCAATTAATTTTTCCCTTATATAAGTCTGCATTCTAATTTTCAGTTATCAGTAATCTTCACGTGACACAGTGTGACACATTTCTTTCTGAAAATGCAGGAAAGCATCATAACGTCTGCAAGGATACATCCACTGTACGGAACCATATGCTTTATGTATGAGAGGGAGAGACGAGAAGGTTAAATGGGGGTAGGGAGGCTGGTGGGTGTAAAACAACTTTAGACCTTATGAAAATAACATTGTATTATTTTGGATCAATTCAGTGTCCTTTTCTATGGTATCACCTAATTTTTAATTATGTAATTCCTCCACTTTTGTGTGAATAACTTAGGAAAGAGAGGCCCTGGCAAAAGTTACATAACGTTGCACTCCTTCAAGAAAAACTCAATAAATGGTTTTTACTCACTATCTGCTAAGGTTAATTTTGAAATTGCACAATTTATAGCCATAGCCTCTCTTCCAAAATTATTGATGCAAATCAAAGATAGCCTATTGAGGTTAATAAATATATTTTCAAAAATCACAGTTTTCAAGCAAATAAAAGGTTTTTGGGCTTAAAAGATTGATAGTGAAGGAGATTTTACTTTACTCAGAATCCATTTAAAATTGTTTCAGCCTAGTCCTTTAGACAAGGCACAAAATTATGTTTAGGATTAAGAGTACGGTTTCTGTAACCAAACTACTTGTCTTTTAAGTCTGATTCAATACTGATTTTATCAATTTCTAATTATATGATACTGGCCATATAGTTTAATGCCTAAGTCTCAGGTTTTAACAAATAGCAATACCTGTCATACAGAGTTGTGTAAGTATTAAATAAGATAATATCTGTAACATGGCTAGCATAGTGTATAAGTGTAATAAAATAGTTCTTGTAATTGTTTAGAGCTATGTCCATGTGAGCCTACCACCAAAGGTAAAAATACCTATATTATGCTTTTCCTGTTTTTTTTAAGTTTATTTATTTATTTTGAGAAGAGAGAGAGAGAGAATGGGGCAGAGAGAGGAGAGAGACAATCAAGCAGGCTCAGCACTGTCAGCACAAAGCCTGATGTGGGGCTCAAAGTCATGAACCTAAGATCATAACTGGAGCTCAAGATTATGAAGTCAGGTGCCCACCCAGGTGCCCCTTCCTATTTTTTCTTATCAAATATACAATTAAATTCCATTTTGAGCAGACATTTGCAATATAGGAGTGGCAAAAATAAATCAGCAGGGTCTTCTCAAACTGGAATAGGAGTTAGCAAAAGAAAATCCTTTTTCTCTGTTTAACTGTTAGGTAACAAACAAAACAAACAAACAAAATTAGGAAAAAAACTGTTATTTTCCCAATTAGCACCTCATGCTTCTCCATAAATAATTGAATCTAATATTTATCTCTTAAGATGTCCTGCCACAGACTAGTTGAAGAAACTTGAGTCACTTGGTAGATAGGGAATGCGACTTTCAATCCCAGGGTAAGAGAATCAGAGGTTTGTCACTGTTTCTTACTTCCAAAGCACACACGTTTTCTAGACCTGGTCCTGCAGAGTAAGGAAGACGAAGCCTGTCCACTGCTGCTGTGGTGCGTGGCTGGTCAGCAACTGTCCAGAACCACAAAGGTGTCCACCAGTAAGGACTAATTTGGATAGTTGTCATTGCTTTCCCTAATCTTCAGCTGGGAAATTATATGGCAAATGGAATATTATGATTAGTGAGTCTCAGTAGTGTTCAGCCTTAAACACAGGCTAAGATTCCCCACAAGAATTGGCAAGACTTTCCCACCAGCTCAGAGTACTCCACTCACCCTGTTAACCTCCTTTGGTGTACTTGGGGTCTCCCCTCATCAAATATATCAGACATGGCACCCTTTCTCCACAGAAGGTGTTATTGTAACATTGGATCTCAGAATCCAGCAATTCAAGGCAACCCTCCTTGATTTCCTCAAAGCCCTAGGGCTTCATAGATGATCTATCCAATGCTTTCATAAAGCTAAGACACTGAAATGAGTAAGTATGATAATCTACAAGATCTGCTCCAGGTTACTTTCAGCAAGAATACTTCTTAGCAACTGGAAGCCCTTCTCACTTATAAAAAGGAGGGGGGGGCACCCTGGATGGCTTAGTCTGTTGAACATCAGACTCTTTTTTGGTTTTTAAGTTTATTTATTTGTTTTTATCCAGAGTGAGAGAGAGAGAGACAGAGAGAGAGAGAGAGACAGAGAGAGAGAGAGAGAGAGAGAAAGATAATCCCACAAACTGTGAGATCATGATCTGCGCAGAAATCAAGAGTCTGATGTTTAACTGACTAACCACTCTGCTGCCGCTACACCTGTCTCTTGGTTTCAGCTCAGGTCATGATCTCATGGTCACAGGTTTGAGCCCCTCCTAGAGCTCTATACTCATGGCATAGAGCCTGCTTGAGATTCTCTCTCTCCTTCTCTCTCTGCCCCTACCCTGCTCACACACATGTGCTCCCTCTCTCAAAATAAATAACAAAACATAAAAAAAAAGTGTTAGTGGTTGTCCTGTTTCATAACTAACCAGATGTTTATAATGCAAAGATGTGTATTGTCATAGAAGTAGGTATGGGGTATTGTGGAGCACTGACGAGGGCACCATGTTTGAATTACAGTAGTAGGCTCTAGAGAGGAAAAGGGGGAAAAAAGCTTTCTTTTAAAGCAGGGTTGAGAGATCCGTTCTGGAAGTAACTGTGATCAGCAGGAGAGCAGCTTAAGCATGAGAACTTGAAAATCATTCATCTTGGCAAGGGAAAAGGTCAATGGCTTTAAGTTTAGACAGATTTGGGGTCAAATTTAGTCTCTACCATTTACTATAAATAAAATGGAAGTCATTTCTCATCTCCTCTAAGCCTCTGTTCATCCAAAATATTAGAATAATCATATGTACCTTATTATAAACATTGAATTCGTCTTATTGAAAAACAGTGGTCATGAGACTGGCTTGCCTGAGAGCTCTCACAGGTTAGGTGAAAAAGTATAAGATCAGATAGAGAGTAGAGGGTAGTGGCTAACCACTTGATGCTGGAGTCAGTCTTTCCAGGTTCCATTGATTCCTGGTTCCATCACCTCCAAAAGGGACCTTTGACAATTTACTTCATCTCTCATCTACAAAATGGTAATTTCAGTACTTCTACTTCCTATGGCTATGGATTGAGTGACTTAATAAGAGTGAACATTTAGAAAAGATTTTGGAGTGTTTTAAACATTCATTTTTAGGATGTGTACCTGTCTCTCTTTTGCTACTTCTCAGGAACAAAGAAGTTCTGCATTTACTGCTCCTGCCTCCTCTTGGCCTGATTAATCACTTTTCTATATATTACATTCTACCTCTTTATCTTTTCCATTGGCACTGATACAGGCTGAAATCTATCTAGCCTTAAATGATAAATATATATATATATATATACATATATACACATACATACATACAAAAGGGATATATATATATATGTATGTATGTATATATATACATACATACATATATATATGTATGTATGTATGTATATATATACATACATACATACATATATATATATATATCCCTTTTCAAGGTCAATGTACTACCCAACTACCACCCTGAATTCTCATCTTTAGGGCTCAACTTAAGAAACTTCTTCATGATCACAAAAGGGAAATGAGGCTGGAGCTGTGGGCACTTTTTTGTCCATGGTGTCTCAGATTCATTCTTAAGGAACTGAGAACTTAATCTCCCAAAATGTCAAAAAGGCCATCATATGCCCCACTACCTACCCCAGCTACTTCAACACACATGCCCAGCAGGCCAGGGTTTGTGGGATGCAATCCATACAGTCACCTCCCCTACAACAACTGCAGGCCTGGAGGGAACCCAGGCACCAATGCCAGGCCATGGCATCCTCTGGCATTACAACTCCAAACTGTCAAAGCCACCAGATAAACCACTGATGGCCTATGTGAGGTACAGCAGAAAGGTCTGGGACCGAGGAAAATCTTTCAACCATGATCTAAGGTTCAGAGAAGATTGGCAAGGTTATTAGTGGCATGTGGAGAGATCTCTGATGAAGAAAAACAAGAATATGTAGACAAATACAAAGCAGAAAAAGATAGAATACAATGAATCTGTGAAGGCCTATCATATTTCCCCCCAATACACTGCTTACATAAATGTACAAGGTTGTACAGAAGCTTCTTTAGAGAAAGAAAGTCAACAGAGACAGTCTTACATGGCAAAAGGAGAACCTTACATGAGTATTCAGCCTGCCAAAGATCCAGAAAATCAAGATGATGGCTTTTCAGGGAAGTATACAGCCACTGTCCATTTCCAAAGAAACCACTGTCTCATCTGTGAAATCCTTAGTGAGAGTGTGGTGTTTGATCAGTTGTCACGACAACTAGAATGCACATTCTCAAATGAAAGGTCCAGTCCTTAATGGCTTATCAGCAAACACCAGAAGATGAACTTCTTCAAATAGAGGAGTGACACCAAGAAGAGAAGAGGAAATTCCTGGAAAGCAGAGATTCATTTAACAATGAACTTAAAAGCTTGTGTGATTTCAAAGTAGTAATGGATATGGGGAAAAAATGCTCCTGAAGTTGCACAGGCAGAGGAACACACTCACAAAAGGCAGGAGAAAAGGGAGAAAGAGGCCACAGAACAAGCTGAAGGCAGTCAGAGTAGCATGGTTCCTGAGGAAGAGCAAGCTTCCAGGAAGACTGAGGTAAAGAGAGATGGCGAGAGCTTCCCAATGGAGACAGAGAAGACATGTCTTGAACAAGGGACAGAAAGCCAACAGAAGGTGAAGGCACATCTACTCCTGAGGACAAGGTGAGCAGGCAGCAGGGAGTGGACAGTATGACTGAGGAAGGGGCCAGTGATGGTGACACTGACTCAGAGAGCAATAATGCAACAGGGGAGGAACCACCAACAGACTCCCCCTGGAAGACGAGAGGAGAGAGTACATGTTGCCTTGTTCTATGTGTTCTAAATACTTCTTTAGGGGCACGTGGGTGACTCAGTCTGTTAAATGTCCGACTTCGGCTCAGGTCATGATCTCATGGTTCATGAGTTTGAGCCCTGCATCAGGCCCTGTGCTGACAGCTCAGAGCCTAGAGTCGGCTTCAGATTCTGTGTCCCCCTTTATCTCTGCCCCTCCTCTGCTCATGCTGTCTCTCTCTGTCTCTCAAAATTAAATAAAAATGTTAAAAAAATAAATAATTTTTTAAATGGGGGGAAAAAAAGAAATTTCTTCATCATGGTCTCATTCTTCACTCCATTCTGTCCTGTGTACCCCTGTACTGAGAGAGCTCTTCCTTTCTAGATCACTGTTCTTCATATCACTCAGTTCAACTTTCATCTTGCCTGATATTTCAGAAGCACTTTGTACTACCTTTAAGTTAACATTAAACCACTACCTCTAAATAAAATAACATTCATAATAACAACCATAATAAAAATGATAGCATATTGCTTCGGTTTCTCTGATACCACCCTCTACTGGCATTCCTCTAACCTTTTAATTCTCCCTTCTCAACCACATGGATGGTCCATTTTTTTCTATCCAATGTTTTTTTGTTTGTTTTTTGTTTGTTTTTTTGTTTTGTTTTTTTGTTTTGTTTTATTTTATTTTATTTTTTTTCTATCCAATGTTTAACTGTTGAATTTCTTTGCAGTATGTCATTGGTCATGTATCTTTTCTCCCTCAGTGTCCTTCAGTTAAGTGTGCACACAATACCCATGGCTTCAGTTGTTAGGAATATGGTCTGACTTTAACTATATAAATATGTGTCTGCATCTCAGCCCTTTTGAATTCTAACACCATATATCTGAATAACTGTATGTTTCCATGTTCAATAGTGAACTTGCAGTGTTTTCCTATAATGTCTCCTATCTGAATGAATGATAACAGCATCCATCCAATTGTACAAGTTGGAAACCTGAGAATCCTTCAGGATACCCTCCTATCTTTCATCCCCCATATCAGTGAGGCCTGATGCTCTATTGATTTTGCCTCCTAAATAGCTCTCAGACTCTGCATCTCTCAGCATCTTTTCTGTCAGGATCCTAACCCAAGTGATCATCTACTATTCCCTGAATTAATGCAACATCCTTCTAAGTGGTTCCAGTTTCTGTCTGTCCTGCAAATTTTTTCTCTACAGTACAGGAAAATTGATCATTTAATAGTGAAAATCTGTCTGTAGCTTTCTTGTTCATAATTTTTCGGTGGTTTCCCCACTTTTAACATGTGCAGGGCGCATCATTATCTGGTCTGCATTTTACTCTTCAGCTTTATCACTAACATTTTCCTAGTCTTTCTTTTCACTCTGACCTTCCTTCATTTCCTCTAGTGAGCAATACTGCTCCCTGCCTTAGGCTGTCACAAGCACTGTACCCTCTGCTCTGACCATTCTGACTGTTCTCTTTTTTGTCAGTTAACACTCATCCTTTGGATCTCAATGAAAAAATCAAAGTTTTTATTTTCCAGCAAATGCTGAGGACATTTACCTAGACTAAGTTAGATCTTTCATTGACAGCACATTGCATTTGTCCTTCATAACACTTACCTTATTTTAATAACTGCTTCTCCCACTAGGCTGTACTTTTTGGTGACAGGCAAAATGGTGTCTGCTTGACTCACAATTAAATTCTTGAATTTTTAAACGGCTAGAAATCCCAAATTCCAGCAATATTTATTAAAGTCATTTTTTTTTCCTCTCCTAGATTCTCCTAGAAAAATTTGTCTTTGCCATCTGGGTGTGAGACAAACATACTTTCCCTAAAACTTGTATTCTAATTTATATTCCTTCATCTAGGAAAGTTAGGTCACTGTTTTTCATATCATGTCTTTCTCCTTCATACATTCTCAGGATAAGGAGTTTGAATTCCTCTATCACTTTAGGGGGACCTTCAATAACAAAGGTACCTACAGTAGAAAATAGAGTAGTATATTCAAGGAATTTCTTGGATATACTAACATATGTAAGGAAAGATCAGATTCTTTTTATATTTTAATAAACTTTCCTAGTGTTAACTTTAAAGTCACTTACTGAATGATCCTCTCGAGCTTTCCTATAGTGACATAGTGATATGCCATTAGACTTTAACTTGCTTTATTTAGAAAGCAAAGGCACAAATCTCACCTTAAATAGTTCAGGGACACACACATATCCGAATAACCAGGGAGATCCCAGCAGCCTCCAGAATCTCAGAGGTTCAATTTCAGGTGACTAGCACCATCCTAACTGTTGGCATAAGCAATGAGATGAAATCCTTAACAATGGCAAATTGCTGTGGACACATAAAAACAAGATTTGGGGTCCACTTGCTAAGACGATGACCCTGGAGTTAACGTTCATTCTTTACCAATTTGTAACAAATCGAAACAATGTAAATCCCAATGGGCAGAAAAGAGGAGGACAGAAAAACATAGATTGGTGTAGAAAAGTGAGATAAATTAGAAAGGAAGAAAAGAAAGAAAGAAGGTTTTGTAGGCTGTAGAAATGATAGCACCATCTCTATGACCCAAATAACCACCAGTTTATATTCTATTTATATTATTCTCCCAGAGCACTATGTTTAACTTTTATTTGGCCTGTTTATAAAATGTTTTTTTTGCTGTCATTTTTGAATATGTATTAATTCTTTGATTTTAGCCAATATTTATTATATTTCTTTTATATATATCTTGAGTACAATGGTGTATATATACATATATATATATACGTATATATATAAGTATAATAGTATATATGTAACATATAAGAATACATATTCTCACACGTGTATATATATATATGTATACACATATACTGAGAAAATAATCATAACTCAGTGGATTCAATAGCTCTTTACGGGATGCTTCAGTTGCTAAAGGGAAATAAAGGGCATAAGGACTACAAAATGGACTTCTTTCATGGCTTCAACTGAGCCTGTGTATATACTCTTCTTGGATAGCCACCTTAGGAACATCTCTTGATAAGACTTTCTGTAACTTGTTACTATCTAAGGAACAATGGGGAAAGATTTCCAAACAGCTCATAAAGTGAATAGCTTGATTTTTTTTCTAGGTTTCATAAAAAACAAAATGGTATAACTATATACAATTGACCCTAAACAATGTGGGTGTTAGGAGCTCCAATCCCTCGCTCAGTTGAAAATTTCTGCATAGATTTTGTCTCCCCACAAACTCCATTACTAATAGCCTACTGTTGGCCAGAGCCTTACTGATTCACATAAACAGTCAATTAGCACATATTTTGTATGTTACATGTATTTTATAGTGTATTCTTATAGTAAAATAAGGTAAAGAAAATAAAATGTTATTAAGAAAATCATATGGAAGAGAAAACACATTTACAGTACTGTACTATATTGAAGAAAAACACTGACATATAAGTGGACCCTGCACAGTTCAAACACCTGTTGTTCAAGGGGTCAACTCTTCCCTTTTGAGATGATTTTACTTTCTAATTTCGCAACTGCTTGTTGAGTTCACTGCAATATATAATGATGTATATAATTACTCCCCTAAAGCTTTCTATTCTAAAGGTGGACCCATTGTTTAAGTGAATAATTGTAGAAGAAGGTCTTCTATAGGAGAGTCCATAGGCTAGAATCTCTGCAGTGATCTTAAAAGATTAATCTTTGGTGAGGAAACCTCTATTCATTCTGAAGAAACTGCTGCTGTTATAAAAATAAAATGCCAGTTCAATTTATCAGTGGGAAGATACTTTACATGTGTTATCAGAGTCCTGACATCTCTAGCCTCAGCTCATCTAATTTTTCCTAAAAATCAGTGAGCTGCAGAGGGTAGAGAGGCTCTCATTTTGGATTGTCTGCTCCCCCAACCCAGCTTCTCAGCTGCTAATATCCATATTTGTCAATTTCATCCCCTACATTTGTCTCTGAATATGAAAGTATTTGGGATCCAAAAATGTGTCTGTAGACCACATGCCTTTTCCCTTTTGAGGAATTGGAAAGTAATTATTGATTGCTACTGGCTTGGATGAAGGCGTATTTGTGGACTCTTCTTTTTTTGAAGCAAGGCTAGATTTTATTCCTATTAGTGATAGAAGATTGTCCTAAAAGAATCTGGGAAAATTAGGCCTCCTTATAATTCAATAGAAAAGCTGCTTTATCAGTGTCTCCCTACCCACCCACTTGTCTTAACATGCCCCATACCTTTTGTACCTTGTATTTTGTTGTGATGTTGAAGTTATATCCTGTATCTTACTCCCTATGCTCAACACATCTTCGGTTACAAATTGATTATTGATTCACCAAAAAAGAATAGCATTTGCAGCTAGGTTCATAGAAACTTTTATATTCATCAGATCAATTTTCCTTTACTACCAAATTATAGAACACCTAATTCAGCCTCCTGACATAAGCCTACTGAATTCCAGGGATACATGATTTCCTTCCTGGGTATTTTAAGGACTTTAACTTCTGAAATCCTTATGTACTCATCAAATTTTAAATTCCTATCAGTAGGTTTTCCTACTTGTAGATGAAATAAATTGCATTTATGATGGTATGCAAATATTCTCATGTGATCACAGTACCCCTGATCAGACCACAGCCCTCTCCAATAGCTTCATAAAGATAGCTCCACTAAGCAAGGGTTATTATAAATAGGTCCTTCTTTTTTTTTTCCCCGAGAGAGAGAGAGAGGGAAGGGGGGTGGTGCAGAGGAAGAGAGAGAGAGAATCCTAAGCAGGCTCCATGCTCAGCTCAGATCCTGATGTAGAGCTCAATTCTATGACCCTGGGTCATAACCTGAGCCGAAATCAAGAGTCTGATGTTCAACTGACTGAGCCACCCACACAACCCACAGATTGATTTTTCAAAAAATTTACCCAGATTAGGCCATTAATGGAGGTAGTAAGATGAATCCCAAAGTTTGCTGCCCCTACCACCACCACCATCAACCAAGTTCTAGGTTTATGGTACTCCCCTGAAACAAGCAATGAGTCTTCGACCACCAATACTTCATTTCCACATAGCAAAACCCTCAGCAGACATATACTACAGGTGTCTTTCTCATGCACTTAATTACACTCATCATAATATTGGCAGTTATTATCGCATGAAGATTAAAAGTTACATCAGATGTTAATGGGGCCAAGCAAAGTCTTTCACTAATTTCCATATTAGCTGATGCTTTTCTCTTCATAGCTGATCGTTACTGAAAATTAGCTGAACTTAGTACATTGCATCTGAAGTCCAGCTGATTTTCCCATTGAGAAAGATGCTCTCCAAGTTAGACTAGCAATTATTTTTCTTAAATGCCTCAAAAGTGAGGATTGTTACTTTCTGATCTTCTTGTGGTTTCTGTTTGGCATGTATTAACAAGACATCATCAAAGCTTTCAATTAACATATGATAGTTCTGTTCTTGAAAGTGTACAGATAACTAAAGTTTCTGATGGAACTCTTCATGTCCTCTGCCTATCTTTAATGTGACAGAACTTTGCACTGACAACTTCTCCTAAATGATATGGAGTAGAACTGATTTTTCATTTTTAATCCAAGAGAGTAAAGAATATTGGCCAGGAATCCACATCTGTGGGTATGTCTAGGTTATGACAGTAAGGGCAAATAGACTTGGTAGGTTTTTAGGCTCACTATATTTATTCGTAAGTCTCTATGCATTATTAGATTTTTATTTTGCAACACCAGATCAATACAAAATTTAAAAATATGATATTTTTACTCCTTTTCCTTTGAATTGCAATTAACCTACTCCTATGTACCACTCATTTGAGGTTTATTTGTATTAGCTAGCTTTGTTCTGGTAAAACAAACAAACAAACAAAACAAAAGAAAAAGATCCCAAATCTTCACTGGCTTACATTGCACCTGACATTCAGCCTAACAAGTGTGCATCATTTTCTAACTCACATGACACTGTCCAGTACCTGTAACTTGGCTCTTGTCACTCTGCTTCATTTCTAGCTCTGTGCTGAAGGAGCAGCTTACGTTCTAAACATGTCATTCTCATGGGAAAGGAGATTGGCTCTTTGAACTTTTATTTGTAAATGACATCATTCTTGTATGCTCATACTCCATTGGCCAAATGCAGTCAGGTATCAATTAGTTGATTCCTCCTACAGGGAATAGGTACATGGCAAGTCACATGGCAATGGAAGATAATGTAATTTTTTTTTTTTTACATGGAGGTGAGAGGTGAACAATTGGAGATAATAATAGATCTCTAGCAGTTACCTATGTGGCTTTCAATTGGCCTAGGGCTTTCAGATGTTTTGTCTGTTGGATGGCTGACTGCCCAAATAAATATATCAGTTGTCACCCATACATATCCTGATACCACAAGTATAGGAATAGGTTACTGGTGCTACTGCAGATTTCTTAAATGCTGAACATCTTAGTCTACTGAAAAATTCTTTAATGACATTTATTTTAATTAGTTCTTTAATAATATAATTAACTCAATTGATGACAGTCTTGCCCATCTTATATGCAAAGTAGTTCTTATAAATTGAGTATTCTCATTCCCTCTGGCCATAAATTCCAAGAAGACTGAAACTAATGAAAACCCAAGTACTAATAATGAAATTCCAAGGAATCTGATAATTGACCATCACCTGGAGTATAAGCTGATCACGGTAAGAACCAGAAATAGCATAGAAAAGCTATTTTAATGAAACTATCTACTTTTCAGGTGTGTGGAAATGATCTAATCTTTTATCTGGTTTTGCTTTAATTTCCTAAACTTCTTATTTTCTTTAAATATGTCACTTTAATTTCTGTACCTTTTGAAATTGGAGGCATCTTTCCATTGATGTTTGTGCTCACTGTAGTAGTGTTACCATTTTTTTTCTTGTAAGCTGTAATAAACTGAAGTTACATCTAAAATTTTAGAATTGCTCTATCCAGATAGCATGGCTGATTGGTTCTCAATAAATCCTCTTCTTCTCAGAGCATCATAGACCATTTTCATAGTGAGAAGATCACCTGGCAGTTTTCATGGCTTCACATTACTGACAGTCCTAGTCACTTATACTTCCAGGTGTGTTCTCGTTTCATCCAGCTCTAATGGCTTTTGGGTTTTGAAGGTCCACCTCCTTCCATCAACATTATTTCACCTTTACTTTTAAATGGTGTGTAGATCTATCTGGTAGACCTATCCTTAGTACAGAAACTGGACACATAGCCACAGTTTCTTTCTCTGTGCTTCTTATATAGTAAGTGCATCTTCCTAGCATCCTTCTCCTTTCAGGATAATGGATATAGTAAGAACTATAATGTCAATTAGTTATTTGTCTGCCACAAATATGTGCTATTTGCACAATTCATACACACTGATACCCCATCGAGAAGGATAATTTAATCCAAAATGCAGCCTATGTTACTGCAGGGATAACATATTTAATTTATTTGCCCAGGTCAATCTTTGTTTTAGAGAAAGAGACAGAGAGAGAAAGTGCGAGTGGGGTAGAAGAGCAGAGGGAGAGAGAGAATCTTAAGGAGACTCCACACACAGCATGGAGCCTAATATGGGGCTTGATCCCATGACCCTGGGATCACGACTTGAGCCAAAATCAAGACTTGGGCGCTCAACTGACTGAGTCACGCAGGCACCCCAGTCCTGGTTTATATTATTGTGTTTACATAACTACCTTTCACAACTGCAAGAGTACGCATTTGGAAAACAAATTATATAATTACCCTATTTATTGTAGATTCAGTATCTAATACAAATCTCAACTAAACCTTGACTTCCTTTTTGTACATTTCTTCTTAGTACTTCCCTTTAGTAAATCCATACATTTCCTAGTCATACTTTTTCACTAAATGTGCCATCCTTACTCTCCCTCGACTTCATGACAAACTGTGTCAACTGGAGCACACTAATTAGAACCTGACGAATGCTGTTTATTGTTTGCTTAAATATTCCTCATTGGTGCAAACATATGAGGTTGCTCCACCCATTTGGAAGAAGTTCCCCAATTGATTCCATTATTGGTTTATTTTTCAACTTTCAAAAGTTATTGTAACCATCTGTCTGAGTCAGTTTACTCTCTAGAATCTTCCCTGAACCTGCTGTTAATATCAAGCTCACAATTTATAACTAAATATCTGCCTTCTCCCAGCCCCATATTTAAAGGACTTGGGGCACCTGTGTGGCTCAGTCAGTTAAGCATCAGTCTTCGGCTCAGGTCATGATCTTGTTGTCCTTGAGTTTGAGCCCCGCATCGGGCTCTGTGCTGACAGCTGAGAGCCTGGAGTCTGCTCCGGACTCTCTGTCTTCTTCTCTCTCTCTGCCTCTCCCACACTCTTGTTCTGTCTCTCTCTCTCTCAAAAATAAACATTAAAAAATAAATAAACAAAAGACTAGGCCATCTACCATTGTTGTTATTTTTACTTTGGTATATCTCTCATTTTCTTCCCACATATATATTTTTTATTCTCTAAAACTTGGTATCTTTTCATTACGAAGTCTCCTTTTTACTTTAACTAATGATGATTTCTATCATATTCAAGGATGAAGGGCCTACACATTCATTCTCTTATAGGATAGTTTTTTCTACCTTTAAAATTTTGTATTCATTGTGCCCACTGAGGAAAAGAAAAATTGATGAAGAAAAAACACCCTCAATAATTTCATAATATATACATATCTCAAATCATTACTTTTGTATACCATAAAATTACACAGTATTCTATATCAATTATATTCCAATAAAGCTGGAAAAGAAAAAGAAAATTTCCTCCTGGTTCAACTTGCTAAATACTGTGTAATAGTTTCCACAAGCCCCAACCTATCTCTAAATTCCACCACCTTCAAGCAGGAGAGCCTGTCATACCCACCTATTCCTCATGCAAATCAGAAAATGAGCCAAAATCATACTCAGACACGAAAGAAGGAATAACAGATGGACCTTGAGTAGACAGAAGGAAGGAAGATTCAGTCATAGTGGCTTGGGCTGGGATTCCAGAGTGGGGAAAGTTGGGAAAATGAGAGACTTAAGAGAATGTGAGGTATATCAGATTCTGGGAGAGGAGGAAACCAGATATAAACTATTCCCAGGGGTTATTTATTAAATCCTGTTGCTATCCTATAAAACACTGGAATAAAAAGTGTAGACTTTTTCACTTAAGTTTTTATTTACTGGTTAACTCCCCTGATTGTGCAGTATTCTTTAAATGGACTTCAGTCCCTGGTTTGACTCATATAAATGGCTACATCAATAGTGTTACAAGCACATTAATGTTACCATGATTTTCAAAAACCAAATAATTCCAAGTGCAGGCTTCTTAGCAAATTTGAGGTCTTTATTTGAAGAATATGGAAAGTTCCTACATAATTAGGATGACTATTAGACATCTTTTAATTAATAATGTACACAGCAACACCCATAATCTGGGTCTGTAACATCTATTGTTATAATTGCCACTGATTTAAAACAATCCTCAGCCAAGTTGGGCTGACATAGCACAGAAGAAGGATACCTTAGACAGATTTCTAGAAAGCCAGATGCATTCCTAGAGGCTATTTATTCCAACTACAGTTTTCTTTTTGAGACAGGATTTTATTCCACAACAAGGGAAAGAGTAACAAAATTTAAACTGTCAATATAAAGCCACCCTCCTGGACCTAAAACCCAAAACTAAAAATCTAGTATCCTCTAGACCTCTGTGCAAGAGCCAAAATAAACTTCCCAAACCTTACAGGTATATTTACAGCTCCAGGAGATTGCACAACCATCGCACACCAAATCTGGTATCAAATTGAATCTCTGAGATTTTCAAGTCAGACGTAGACTACAAATAAGGGACAGAAAATTAAATTGTGCCTTGGGTGGGACCAGCAAAATTCTGTCAATGGGTATATGCAGCAGCAAACAGAGCTACCCCAAAGGCAAACCAAAGAGTACTTCTTAATAGATATTAGAGAAATGAGCAAATCCTAATTTAGTTTTTTTAGTTCAGCATTTATCTTTGTTGTATAGGTTAAAAAGATTTGTGGCAGTTGATTTATTGAGAATGATTCAGTTACTTTTGTAAATGTGCCAATTGATATGGAATAAAAAATTTTTTCAACCAAATTCACTTTTAAGTGTATTTATACTGAAGGAACAAGGTAAAGGAAGCTCAAAAAAGAAATGAAAACAACTCATATATGTCTGGTTTCACTCGAATGACCTACCATATTCCTCTCCCCACTACCACTGCCCACTATGTCCCAGGCTCTGTTCTGTAGCTCCATGACATTATTAATATAATTAGAGGTCAAGGTGTCCAATGAATTGGTTAACTTGCACACACATGCTAAACTTAATAGTTACCTATCCTTGACATATTGCTCAAAAAGAAACCATTACTTTGCGTATGCTCACAGCCTTGACATGGGCCAGATGTTCTCAGTATAACATTCTACCAAACTAATGAGCTGTTAGTGTTTGTGTTCATGGAATCCGTAGCAATTTTGCTTTCATTTTAGATATTTCAGTCCCTTTTATATTGATATGAAAAGTTCAATGATACCTAACATTATACAAAAATGAGAGACTTGTAGAGTTTTTTGTTTGTTTGTTTTGTTTTTATATCAGTACCATTTATTTAAGGAATATGTTACAGAAAGCACAGAAAATTAGAATCAGACTAGTTAGGCCATAACTGAAATGATGTGGACTCACACTGCAGGTTTTTTAATAAAGTAAAAAAAGGGAAGTGAGGATGCTATTCTATTTTATCTAAATCAAAAGGATTAAAAAGGAACATTTTTCTTTGCAATGGAAAAATGATGCTTTGGTTTAAAAGGCAATTTGTTTTGTCAGTTTTAAGGTACTAGTTGGATTGTTCTTATTCTCTTATTCATTTTAGGAATGTTTTTTTTTTTCATTCTCTGCTAATTTCTATTTTTCTTTCAGTTCTCATTTGGAAAGCTACCTATTCAGAGAATCCCTCTTCACATTAGGTTATGCCATAAGGGACCTGGACTTTATTTTCCCAGTTAGTTATTTCTTTTTTCGAATAATTTACCCCTTTCTTCTGGTAGGTGCTTGAAGCATTCTTCTCTTCCAGACTGAAATCATCCTCCATGTACTTAAGAAACTTCTCCAAAGGAATATTATACCTATACTTTGCTAGTTGTTTTTTCTTCTCACTTCCTTAATGAAAAACAATTAATTTGGAAAATTTATTATATTTTTAATGGAGATTATTAAGCAATGCATACTTGCTCTTTACTTGATGAAACATCAATGAACAGATATTTGGCTATAAGGAATTAATGGAGGCATAAATTAATCCGATTGAAAAGCACCTGTCAAACTCGCAAATTAAGGATTTGAGTGACTTCATTTTGACACCAGTTTGCAGTCATGGTCTTTATCTTTATGTTTTTACGGAATAAAATTGTTCCAAATTGCCTCTAAATTCTTATGCTGAAGACCCAATGCCTGATGTCTTAGAATGTGAATGGATTTGGAGACAGGAACTTTAAAGAGATATTTTCGGTTAAATGAGGTTATAAAGGGGGGGGGGCCCTTATCCAATATAACCAGTGTCCTTATATGAAAAGGAAGACACCAGAAAAACACATGCACAGAATAAAGGTCATGTGAGAACACAGTGGCAACATGGTCCTCTGTAAACCAAGGGGAGAGGCTTCAGGAGAAGCCGGAACTGCCAGCACCTGGACCTCTGGCTTCCAGCCTTTAGAACTGCCAGAAAATAAATTTCTGTTGTTCAAAGAACCCAGTGTGTGATATTTTGGTACAGTAGTGCTAGCAAACTAATACAATAGGTAAATACTGATGGCTACCTAATATAGGAAAACATTGACATTTTATAAGATTTAAGTAAAACCCTACACTAGCTGTCTCTAAATAAATCAGTGTAATCTCTAAATGTTTGTAAATATGTGTGTGTGTGTGTGTGTGTGTGTGTGTGTATTTTTTTTTTTCCTCTGCTCAAATGTTGCTTTGGGATTTCCATACCCTGGGGATTTAGTACAATTTGACTCAAACTCTCAAGTTCACCAGCAGAGACAATTGAGTGCTCTCCCTCAGATTTTATAGCTTCTGGTTTTTGTTTGTTTGTTTTGTTTTGTTTTTAAATTTCCACAGAGCTACCTCATGCTTCTACATTTACCTAGGGAATTTGATTTCTTCTACCCCATCAACACATACACACTACATTTCAGAGCATAATCCTAGCCGTCATCAAATTCAATCACCAGATATGTCATTGTATTTGTAGTTTATTGAAGATTTTTTCAGATCATGGGAGGTGACTTTTCAGGAGACCTCATATAGACATGGGGGTTTTGATATGTGACAATATTCATTATATTGCAGACCCCAAGAACACTAATCATTCTTCTAGACTCAGTCTCTCAATAACTTCCTAATGTTCAAACTCCAGGAAGATGATTCTCTCTGATTTGCATAACCCCTGTCTTCCACTTCAATTCTCCATTGTCTTAAGCTATTTATCTCTTGGAGGAGTTTCCCAATAAGCCAATTTGTCATTCTCACTCTTACCTCTTAATTTATCACCAATTTTAATGCACATATGAATGCAATATTTTAAAAACAGAATCTTGATCATATGTTTTATTAATCTTAGCTTTTCTTTGTTCACTAGAATTATGTGGTAAGCATGTCTTAGGATCATTAATTATATTCTAAAATATTTACAATGGTTAAAATATTATATTATTTGAATGCTCTATGATTTATTAACTGTTCTTCTGCAATCAAACATGTTAGATGGATCCATTTTTTGCAATTAAAAATTACACTGATAGAATAATCTTTGAACATAATTTTTTTGGTAAATTTTGGCTATTTTCTTATCATTGATATCTTACAAAGGGATTCTAGATCAAAACTATAAAATATGTTGTTTCCTTAATAATTATGAAAGTAATCAATCATTCCCACTAGAAATCAATAGATACTGTAATTTATTTATTTATTTATTTATTTATTTATTTATTTATTTATTTTTGAGAGAGAGAGAGAGAGATAGAGCAGGGAAGAGGGGCCAGGGAAGAGAGAGAGAGAATCTTAAGCAGGCTCCTTGTTCGGCATGGCGCCTGATATGGGACTCAATCTTATAACCCTGAGATCATGATGCAAGCTGAAATCAAGAGTTAAACACTGAACCAGCTGAGCCACCCAGGCACCCCTGTAATGTATTATTTTAACAATTTATAAAATTAATATAATATAATACATAATGAATTACAGCTTATTTTGATAAACTCTATCTTAGAAAAATTGTCTATAAATATCTACAAATATATTGTATATACATATGTTTATATATAATACATAGTTGTATATATATAGTTAAATGTGTTTCAAAATATGAATAATATTCTCTTCAATTTTAAAGTAGCTGCACACATTTCAACTTATGAAGATAAAAAATAATCAACTTTGTATTAGTGGAGATTTAATGTGTTTCATTATTTTTCTCACAAATCTTGTTGTAAGTAATACCTGTTATGTATAACCCTCTGCGTAGCTAGACTGAATTTGATGGTTTAAAGCATATTCACATTTTAAAATTTAATGAATGTGAACAAATAATTCTCCAAAATTGTTCAATTACTTTCCATTCAGCAGAGCAGACCATATTTCATTTTTTTCTAACAGTCATATCATATATTTTATTAATATTATAACAATGACTTGATGGATAAGAGTTTGATAGAATATTATCTTTATATTTTTATTCCACGAAGGTAAGCAATATTTCTTAAGTGCAGATACTATTTAATTTCTTCTTACATAAAATATATAAATATATATGTATAGATATGCATATATAACATTAGTCTGATAGAGTTATAGCAATATTTTACAATTATTTGGGATCACTCCAATCATTTTCATGCTCTAGTTCAACTTATGTAGCCCAGAAGTTTCCTGTCTCTTCAAAATGATAAGACTAGTCTTAAAAAATACTCTAGCCTCAGAGCCTTTGGGGAAATTTTTATTTTATTTTTTTCCATTTTCCCCTATTATTCTTATTTTCTTGTTTATTTGTTTGAGGAGCTCAGTTATCTTTAAAACGTTTATATTATTTTGCTCCAGTACATAGACAAAGCTCATGCATTTATATTTTTACATAGCTTTTGTCATTATCATCTTATCTGGGTAGCTTTTTTATTGTTTAAAAAAAATTTTTAGTGTTTATTTTTGGAAGAGAGACAGAGTACAAGCAGGGGAGGGGCAGAGAGAGAAGGAGACACAGAATCTGAAGCAGGCTCCAGGCCCTGAGCGGTCAGCACAGAGCCTGATGTGGGGCTCGAATTCATGAACCACGAGATCATGACCAGAACCAAAGTCAGATGCTTAACCGACTGAGCCACCCAGGGACCCCACTCTTTTTTACTGTTTAAACATAATAGAAGTTATCACCTTTTTTATTAATATAATTAATAATTTTTATTGTATGACAAATATTTAATATATGCCAACTCCCTGCAAGTGTCTAATTAGACTCAGATACAGGTGGATTTAAGATAACAGCACTTGAATAGGTGAGAAATCCCTCATGCCATTCTTCATTGTGCATACTGTTGGATTAAAATGTGAATAGTCAGTGCAAGCTACTTCTCTCAATGAATTGATTGTGTTCAGATCGAAAAATGCTGAACCACCTATTCTTCGTATCTGGAGGAAATTCTCCCACTGCCAAGTAAAGTGTGTACATTGAAATTATTACATTTTCTGCACTGATTTCCCTTTCATTGAGTAAGTGAATGGGGATTGTATAGGCAGAGATAATCTGGATACTTCACCAATGAAGATGTCTCTAAGTAGTTTAAAATAAAATACTAATAAGAGCAAAGTGTTCAGGTTTAAAAAAAAAAAGTTAAGTTGTACTTACAATTATTGTCACATTGTGAATTATCAAGCATAATGTAATGGAGAAAATTATTGGTTACCTTACCTAAGAAATTTATTAAAAACAATTTTTTTAATGTTTATTCATATTTGAGAGAGAGAGAGAGAGATGAAGCGACAGCAGGGGAGGAGCAGAAAGGGAGATGTAGAATCCAAAGCAGTTTCCAGACTCTGAGTTGTCAGCGCAAAACCCCACGCGGGGCTAGAAATCACTGACCGTTCAATCATGACCTGAGCTGAAGTCGGGTGCTTAACTGACTGAGCTATCCAGGCGCCCCTAAGAAATTTATTTTATATCCATACATATCACTGTATAAATATATATTCCCTTAGTGGAGAACCACTAACAGGATTATATTAATTATTTTAAGATAGTTCAGTATAAGTCAATGGTAGTATTCTAGCATCGTTTGTATTTTGAGATGTACTGCTAATATTTCAGCGATTGTCTTCACTGAATATTTATTTGTTTATGTATTTATGTATGTATTTATCATGTATTTTTAATGTTTAGTTATTTTGAGACAGAGAGAGAGGGAGAAAAGAGTGTGAGCAGAGGAAGGGCAGAGGGAGAGGGAAAAAGAGAATCCCAAGCAGGTTCCATGCTCAGTAGGGAGCTCAGCAGGGAGCTCCATCTCACCACCATGAGATCATGACCTGGACCAAAATCAAGAGTCAGATGCTTAACTGAATGTCAGCCACCCAGGCATCCCTGAATATTCATTTTTCTGTATATATTTAAAATTGTGATATTTCTGTGCCTAGGGATTAATTTTTTCATTTAAACATGTAATGAGAGTTGAAAAGAAAATATAATTCCTTAAATAAAATTATGTGTCATAATATTTCCTGGAATATTTAACTTATATCCAGTATATCCCATAGATATATATATATATGTATTAAAATGACTCAGTTATTTTTTAAGAATCAAAATTTCATTTTTTTCACAAACCCGTAATTAATTGAATAAGAGAAAAAAGTATATTTAAAAGTAAACCTTCGGGTAGCTGGGTGGCTCAGTTGGTGAAGTGTCCAACTTCAGCTCAGGTCATGATCTCATGGTTCATGTGTTCGAGCCCCATGACAGGCTCTGTGCTGACAGCTCAGAGCCTAGAGCCTGCTTCAAATTCTGTGTCTCCCTCTCTCTCTGCCCCTCCCCCACTTAAGTTCTATCTCTCTCCCTCTCAAAAATAAATAAGGTATTAAAAAAATAAAAATAGGGGCGCCTGGGTGGCTCAGTCAGCTGAGCATCCGACTTCAGCTCAGGTCATGGTCTCACAGTTTGTGAGTTCAAGCTCCACGTCGGGTCTGTGCTAACCAACCCAGAGCCTGGAGCCTGCTCTTGATTCTGTGTCTCCCTCTCTTTCTGCCCCTCCCCCACTTACGCTCTGTCCTTCTCTCTCAAAAATAAATAAACATTAAAAAAAGGTAAAAGAGCTTCAATTGATACTTGTTTCACTGAAAGAGACAAACAATTATAATACAATGAGGCAGTGTGAAATGGAGACAGCCCTATAAGACTAAAGGAAAATGGGCCCCTGACTGAATATCTAGGAAATCTTCCCTGAATAGAGGGCAATTTAACTGACATGTGGTAAAGGTAAAAAAAATTGTTAGGTAAATAAAAGGAGTATGTATCCCCTGGATAAAAGAAACAACAAATGCAGTGACACTGAGATTTTAAAAAGCGTGGCCAGGTATCAGGTAGAGTTCCCTAGAAGTAGAACATGAAACAGGGTTATTAATTCAAGTGTTCTCTCTGGAATGTGTTCTCAAGAGAAAGGGAAGCAGGAAAGTAAGACAGGGAAGGTAAAAAACAAACAAAAGAGTGTAGTTTTTACATGGACACTACCTAGTAGCACACAGGAAAGCTTTGGGGACAGAACTGCAACACAGACTTAGTCGCGCCTTCAGACCATCATTCATTGCCTTCAGTCAGTCCCTGCCTGAGGTCTAACCTCAGAAGTGGCATGGAGCTTCTCAGATAGGGTGGCCCCTGTGTAGTGTGGCCAATTCTCTAGGGAAGGAGGGAAATTGTGAGTTGTTTTCGGCCAACAAACCCAAAAGCAGCCTGCGGCATTGTACTTTGTGTACTCAACTCCATTTGTTTCTTACCTTGACTTTGTCAATTCTGATAATGCCTTTTTCTTTTTAATTCTGGTTTATCACAATGTCTAGGAAAACTTACAAGGTGGGGAAGAGTGGGACCAATAGCCTTTTTTGCTGCAATGTCTATTCAGGTCTTTTCTGCTGCTCATTATTGCCATTGTCCACCACCCATTTTGGATTCTCCTTTAAGTCTATATTTCTGTTGGGAGTGTAGTACGTCTACTCTGTTAGGTGGCTTATCAGTTGGTTTGACCCAGCCTTTAGGAAGGGCCAGTCACTGGATACCATGCCTTCATCAAGCTGTGATTATGGTACTTAGCTACTTACAGTTAGAACCAGAGCCAAGGGCACCAAGAGATGCTCTGGAGGGGTCACCTAAGGGCAAAGTGATTTCTCCTTCGGCCTTTTGTGGTGTCAGTTTATGTCCTCATGGCTATCATGGTCAATTACCTGTACCAGAACATTAACTCCTTTCTTTCCTATTAGCAAGAGAAACTCAAATTGGCTAGATGATGGCTTTAGCATAAGGTTCAGTGGGACTCCTAGTGTGCCCTACCCTGTGGAAGCACTCCCTGTCTGGAGACCAGAAATGAGAACCGCAAGTTTCTCAAGCAGTTCACTGGAAATGGTGTCATGAGGTCACTCTGGCTTATACCTATTTTTTCCCAAACCTATGATTGTATTTCTGGGAGACATAGCACCATACAATGGCCATATATTCTATCTTGAAAGATAGAACCTATTTTCTCAAGATGTCATCTCCTTTCTGGCTTCTCAGCTGTGTTTTCAAAAGGCCGTTTATTATTCCATTGCTGTAGTAAGAAGCAACTTGATAATGCATTATGTGGATGTGTCTAATGGATTTTATCATCCTGTGCTCACTACACTTCCTTTGCTGTAAAGTGGATTCCTTGTATGAGGAGATCCTATGTGAGATCCCATGTTGGTAGATGAGATTCTCTGGAAGCCCTTGGATATGGGCACTTCCAGCAAAAAAAAAAAAAAAAGAAAAAAAAGAAAAGAAAAAGAAAAAAAAAGGAGGGGGCAAATTAATCCAAGAATATGAGTCAGTCTCAATCAATAAGGAAATTTGTCTGCTCAAGGCAGAAGGGACCTGAGCCAATCAGCTTGCTATTAAATAGCTGGCTCTTTTCCTTCAGGATGGTGACTTATTGGGGACTGTATTGTTGGCAAGTTGTTTATTCAGCAGCACCAGTAGGTAGTATTTGGTTTGAAGAAACCCATGCTATTGGGCCTATACATATCAAATACCTCTGCCACTATATTATTGATTTTCATGATTCCATTGCATAATGGAACACATAACTGGATTGGCATAGGCCAGAGATGGACTGAAATCTACCTGCTGAAATCTGTTGTCTAATTACTTATTTAGTGATGCTTCTGCTGGGCACTCATTTGTGATACAAAGATCTCTGCACTTTGTTCCCATGTCTGTAGGCCCATCTGCCTACTTCTTCGCCAGGTCTCCTTGTCATCAGCATTCCAATTTCACTCTTTCCAGTCCCCTAACCAAAAAACTAAGCCAATCTCTGTTGTCTTGAGTATGCATACTCTTATTAAGGTCTTTTCTCTGTCTACTTAAGCAACCTTAGCCCATGCTCATTGAGAGAATTTCTTCACTGCTCTCTTCTAGGGCCACTTTTGGGAAGAGCTTCAGTGAAAATGCAGATAAGTTTTAGCTTACACCTTCATACCAGGCTATTCATGAAACAAGTTCATGTGTTTTCATCCTTCATCACCTCCTCCCCAGGAGGCCATTAAGCTATAGTTACCAACTAAAAGAGAAAGGCACTAGTGCAATGTTGGCAGGTGACACTGGGGACTGGGCAGCTTACTTGCAGAGCTTACTTATGCTCTTTAAATATGCTTGAGTGGACTTCTATTTTATGATGGATTGACTTTAAGCCCACCCACACTTAGGACTTTGTGGATCTGACAGTATCTACTTCATAGTGGAAAGTTTGGGACACATGATCAGTTGCTGTCTCGTAGTCAGACACTTTTTCTACTACTGCTCAGGAGCATGCGAAGAGCTGGTGTTAAAATGTTGCAGAGTTCTCTGCTACAGAAATCGTTGCCTTCCTCCAGAGCTCCAGTGTCTGTCTACACCGTGACTATTTTATTAAGACTTGTCAGGGGCGCCTGGGTGGCTCGGTCGGTTAAGCATCCGACTTCGGCTCAGGTCATGATCCCACGGTCCGTGGGTTCGAGCCCCGCGTCGGGCTCTGTGCTGACAGCTCAGAGCCTGGAGCCTGTTTCGGATTCTGTGTCTCCCTCTCTTTGTGACCCTCCCCCGTTCATGCTCTGTCTCTCTCTGTCTCAAAAATGAATAAACGTTAAAAAAATAAAAAAATTTAAAAAAAAAGACTTAGTCTTAGAATTACTTAGTAAATTCGTATGATATATTTTTCTACCACTGATACTTCACATACCATTGGATCTGTAGGATTATAATGGCCTAAATGGTGAAGCTTCTTACATCACAGCCTAAAACCGCCTTAAACCCATTTTTAATTCTCCCTTCATTCAAATCTAGTAGTACTTACACTACTAGTAAACAGTATGGAATATGTTTATATCAAAACCTAAAGGGGTTTGGGGCTCCTTGGGGGCTCACTGGGTTAAGTGTGTGACTTTGGCTTAGGTCATGATCTTGCTGTTCCCAAGTTGGAGCCCCGCACAGGGCTCTGTTCTGGCAGCTCAGAGCCTGAAACCTGTTTCAGATTCTGTGTCTCCTTCTCTCTCTCTGCTCCTCCCCCACTTGCTCGCTCTCTCTCACTCTCTCTCTCTCAAAAATAAATTAAATTAAATTAAATTTTAAATAAAAAAAAAACTAAAGGTACCTTCCAATCTTTGTACTTTTTCTTAGTTGTAGGAGGTACAAGGTACAATAACTTGCCTTTTACTTTGGAATGGAATGTCCTAGCATGTCCCCAGACAATTGGACCCTAAGAACTTCACCTATGTGGCAAGACCTTAAATCTTTGTAAGTTTTATGTAAGTTTTATCTTGTATGTTCTAGAATAAAGTTATGTTACCAAGTCATTCAGAATGCCTGCCACATCTTACTCATCAGTTACAATTAATATGATGTCATCAATAGAGTGGACCAATGTGATGTTCTGAGGGGTATCCAGCACATCAGAATTCCTTTGGGTTATTTTAGGAAGGTGAGCAGATGTATTACATAGCACTGGGGGAAGAGAATTAGTGTATAGTATATACATGTGAACTGCTTCTAATCTTTCTTGATGAGTATGCAAGAGAAAACATTCTACAGATCAAAGTTGCAGATCTTTTGGTAAGAATACTACAACTTGGTAAGAATACTTGGTAAGAATACCACAACTCACACTGGTGTTGTGATTGGGACCACTACTTGGTTAAACTGTGCTAATCCACTAGCTCCTACCATTATCCATGTGATATTTTTTTCATGTACCAGATGTTGAATTAAATAGGGATTTAAGAGGGGCCAACTCCATCTTTTACGTCTAAGAGGGTGCCAACAATTTCTGCCATTTCTCCAGAGATATAATATTGCTTTTAGTTTATTACCTTGATCAGAGTGGGAAGATTTGCATCATTTCAGTGGCCTCTACCTTGCCTTATCCACAATAATAGCTTCTACTGTACAGGTTAAGGAAACAACGTGAGGGCTCTGTCAGCTGCTAAGTATGTCTGTTCCAATTTTATATTTTAGAAATAGGGAAATCATCGCTGGAGTTTTCTTTAAAACTTAGACCTGGTGCAGGACACAACTTATTTATTTTTCTTTCTTTCTTTTATTTGAGTGTAATTGACACACAATGTTACATTAATTTCAGGTGTAGGATACAGTGATTTGGCAAATTTACACATTATGCTATGCTCCCCACAAGTGTAGCTACCATCCATCGCATTACATCGCCATTACAGTATCATTGGCTGTATTCCTTATGCTCTACCTTTTGTTCCTGTGACTTATTCACAATTTATTACTTAGGTTGTATGCCCCTTTCCTCTGATGGGTTTGATGATGCTTTATGATCTCAGGTATCATTGTCAATTTGCACTGTATTCACCAACTCTTGAAAGGTCTGGAAAGGTCTGGGTATTCTGATTTCCCTATATAATGGTTATACAGGTAAATCACATTGGGCCTCTTCAGAGAAGAACTGAGGGAATCACTACTTAATATAGTTTTTGAGTGCATTCTTCTTCTTCTCTCTCTTTCAAACATTGTTTCTGATTCTGAAGACAGGATCAGGTGTATAAATTAAGCACAAGGGATCATGATTTTTTCATTTGGGTTGGCTGACCTCAGCTTTCTGCTTGTCTATTTTTAAATATAAATATACAAAACATACATCTATATATACCTACATATACAAATACATATATTGAGTACAGTTATTTTTGGCTCTCTGTCTTGCCCTGAGCCATCTCTATATTCCTTTAGCAACAACCTGAGTACCATTTTGACCTTGCTGTCCAATTAATTACATTAACATTTCCTATGGAAGTTAAGTGTTACCATCTGTGCTAACAGGAGTCCAGCTCTCTAATTTCTCCTACCACCCATACAGACTTACAGAGGATAGTCATTACTGAGCTTAACACTTGACACTGCTTTCCTTGTTGCTTTGGTAAATGGAGTGGGCTCTTCGCCCTTTCAAGAAATGATGTCATTGTGTGTGTGTTTCGTGTCTTTTTAGGAGCCCCATTGTAGCACACTAAGTTCTCTCAGCTTTTTGATCCTTTTCTTCAGAGATCGTGACTGAAGTTCTTGCGTTTCTGCTTCATTTAATTGGGATTGGTCCTTTTTCAAGCTCTCCAGAGCAATCCCATCTGTTGTCCTTGTTGTGGTTGTCATTGTTATTGTTATTATTTTGGAGGTACTAAAGTCACTTTGTGTATAATGCTTTTCTCCATTAGCAGGCCCAGCACCTTCTCAGTCTGATAATGCTGCAATTTCACCTTAATTATGGCCAGAGAAAATGGAGAAATGGAGATAGACCCTGAAGAGGGAACTTATTGTGTTGTAAAGTACCTGTCTTATTTGAAGCCTTCCATAGTCTTCAATCAAAGAAAGTCTCTGTTTTTCAGTATGATGCAATGAGCCACTTCTGAAGGACCAGAGGTTAAAAGCAACTGTGTATACAAGGTTTTTAAGTACATACACACAGATCTTTATTCTAAATCTCAAAGTCCCACTTTTTGGGTGGTCCCTGTCAGGACCCTACTCCAGCATAGCAAATTTACCTGAGCTGAAATTGCCCTTTCCCTGGTCTCCTTGCTCTCTTACAAGTAAGTCTGGTGCATTTCCTTCAAATCTGCCTGATTTTTGGTTATAGGAGTTGTTTTTCCTTGATATTTCCAAGGACGCCCTTTGATGCTCACATTTTGCTTTATTAACAGACCTGAGCCTATACTGTATCTCTTCCACAAATCAACTGTGCCTTATTTCACTTGATTTCACAAGTGCTTGTATTTAGTAGACCCACCTTCATATGCTGGTAGGAAGGTAGTTATGCAACAGTGTTCTATATATTAGTTGAGAAAATACAACTGTGTAACTATGTATTTAGTACAATGACAGTAATGTATGCACATTCCCTGACGGGGTAGTGATTGGTTTTTAGGGATGACTCAGGAGTCACTTTATTGAATGGTGATATTTGAGCTAAGTATGAAGTGTGAAGGGAAATTCTCTAGTATATATGCAGAGGAAAAGTAATGTGATTTGTCATTGAAGGACTTTAATCTGAGTAAAGAGATAATTCAGCTTGTTTTCTAGATATATTATCTTGAAAATAGTTAGCTGGCTATTGAAATAGTCTAGCCAAGAACTGATGATCGTCTTAACTAAATAAAGCCTAGAGACAATGAAGATTTGATTTAAAAGAGTGACTCATTCTTTTTTGTTGAATGACTAGACGGATAGAGGGCATGATTTCTAAAATGAGAAATGTAGGAAGAAAAAGGCCTGAACTTATGTTTCATCTTGTAAATTTTGAGTTTCAGATGATAGTAAGAATCAGAGTTGGAGATGTCAAGCCATTTGTTTTAGATGTTGCTAAGTAATCAGAATCTTTTAGAATATTTCTCAACATTGTTAAGTACAGGTATGGAAGAGGGATGAGGTAATGGGAAATGCACAGGTTTGAGGAAAAAGTGGAAAAGCATTTAGTTGTGACCATATTTACATTTGAAAGATCTAAAAAGGCAAATAGAAAGTTTTTTATTTTTTTTTTATATCTCATTTTCTTTTAAATTTGGCAGAGTCCCCCCTAGCACTATTAAACACAAATCAAAGAACTAAGCTCTTGAATAAGTTTGCAGTGTGACAAACTTTTAGGCAGAAAAGCATATGAAAGTTGTCTAGAAGACTCATTTATTAGCTAAACTTACCAAGACAGCTATCACAAAAAATTGTGTCATGCGCAGAAGAGTAGTGAGAACAATGGCTTTAACCTTTGCAGAATGGGTCATTTTATTTTATTTTATTTTATTTTTGAGAAACAAAAAGAAGAATAACTATTAGATAAAAAGGAAAGTAATTTTTCTAAATGAGATGTAATTTTCAAAACATCTTTTGAGAAGATAGGAATAGCAACCTTTAATTATGATGGGTATTTGTACAGAAATTCTGGCACACCAATTTAATCAAAAGCAGATGTTCTACTTCCAGTCCTTTTCCAAAATGAGGAAGATGACAATAGCAACTTAGTAGCAAAAATAATAGGAAATGTACTATCTTACTAATATTCATTTTGCTCGGATGAAGACCTTGCTATGGGAAAATCTTTTACTTAAACTAAGCCTGATTACTGTAATAGTTTGCTAATTTTGCTTTCTTTGAAGTCATTCCAGAAGCTTAAATTCTTGCAAAACGATGCTATCATTTTCCATCTCTTGCTCCTTCCCCACTCACAGCGATGCTTTTGCACTTTGTTCTAAATATCCTAGATGGATCTATGACAAATACATTAGGCATGCATCCCACACATCGGATTATCATCAATTCCAAATTTTCCTGGGCATCAATTTTCTAGTTTCAAGATTTGAAGGTTATATCTTGCTTCTCTTTAATTCTTCCCAGTTTGAATTAGCTCTCTACAGCCTGTTAGAGGTCATAGGAATTCATTTGAGTTGCTTTTCTAAATTGCTCTGTCATTTACTTCTAAAAGGAATTTGATATGTAGAGCAAAGTCCCCCTGAAAATATAAAAAAAGATTCTTTTGCTCTAATCAGAACCTGTTTTATTTCCTTCTTCTCTTTTCCACCTGTCTTGTAATCACCTCACTGCTCATTTGCAACAAATGGAAATATACCTTAATAAAAGCAAGTTTAATAAAAACATTTTTATATAAAACTCAGTTGAAGGAATGAGAGAGGTCTTAACTCTCTCCCTGTACTTAAAGACATGAAAAAAAAATAGGTACCAAGCTTAGTTCATTTTCAATCATCATACAAAAGAACAGATAACACCAGACATTTAGTGTATTTGCCAAGTAATATAAAAAGTTATGATAAAACAACTTAAATTTTAAAATTATAAAAATTAGAAACATTTTAACAGATAAGTTACTTTGAGTTTTAATTACATATCACATCATGCCAATAACTACATAGCTTGATAATACAGTTAAGGAAGTTTTGATTTCAATTTTGAAGAGTAGTCACGTATTTATAAGAGATTTTTATTAACACCAAACTTTAGGAAAAACAAGATGTCAGTTTTTTTATGATGATAGTAAGATCTGGGTTAACTATATAATTTATTATCAACTAGCTAAGTTTTGAAAATCTAACAGTTTTTAAAAAGAAAATATTACTATAAAACATTTATATCTTGAATGACTATATTTTATATTGATTATTACCTTATAACATATTTGATAAAAAAACAACTATTATAAAAAATGTATTGTTCTTTATGTCCACACTTTGACCAGTGAGCGATCCACCAGGCCATATTTCCAAGGGAAGTGTTGGTCACTTTTTTCTGTAAGGGATCATATGAGAGAGAGAACTGTGGCCCCAGGTAATTTTATGAATGTAGCTAAGTTTTAAAGTGGGACTATTAGGGGAAGGAAAAAAAAAAAAAGAGGTTAGAGTGGGAGAGACCCAAAGCATAAGAGACTCTTAAAAACTGAGAACAAACTGAGGGTTGATGGGGGGTGGGAGGGAGGGGAGAGTAGGTAATGGGTATTGAAGAGGGCATCTTTTGGGATGAGCACTGGGTGTTGTATGGAAACCAATTTGACAATAAATTTCATATATTAAAAAAATAAATAAATAAAATGAAGTGGGACTACTAGAAAAGACCATGGAAGAAGCTAGTTTAACAAAGCAGAATTCTACCAAACCCAGCTTGGTTTATTTTAATGCAACATTAATACTAAGACAATTAAATTGAAAAGAAGATGGGTGAGTGCTAAAATTATACATCCAGAATAGTTCAACAGGTATAAAATGGGGAGTCTCCTGGCCAGGCTTGGATTTGTATGCACTCAGCAGTCAGATAGAGAATAGCATATTTAACGTTTATTTATTTTTGGGACAGAGAGAGACAGAGCATGAACGGGGGAGGGGCAGAGAGAGAGGGAGACACAGAATGGGAAACAGGCTCCAGGCTCTGAGCCATCAGCCCAGAGCCCGACGCGGGGCTCGAACTCATGGACCGCGAGATCGTGACCTGGCTGAAGTCAGACGCTTAACCGACTGCGCCACCCAGGCGCCCTGAGAATAGCATATTTAAAATACACCGGGATACATAGCCAGAGAAGAAATTTTTATATTCTGTAAAGTGTAAAGGTTTGTTATAAATGAATAAATCAATGTAAATATTTTATTTGAAATATTCCTAACCATGACAAATAGACCAAAAGTACTGTACATTAAGACTTAATTTTCAAGGCTTTAGTATGGAATGTATTGTTTTTTATTTTCTTTTATTAAATGTTTATTTTTTGAGAAAGAGAGAGAGAAGGTGTGCATGCAGGCATGCAAGTGGGGGAGGGGCAGAGGCAAATGGGGACAGAGGATCCAAAACAGGATCCAAAGCAGGCTCTGCACTGTCAGCAGTGAGCCCAATGTAGGACTGGAACTCACGAACCGGAAAATCATGACCGGGCTAAAGTTGGTCGCTCAACCAACTGAGCCACCCAGGTACCCCAATGTGGTGTTTTTTTTTAATGAGCATTTAAGTTATTGTACCTTTCTGATTCCTTTAAAAAACAGTTACACACAATTTCCTAATAAAAATCTGAGAATTACTAAATGGCCTGAAAACTTGTGTTGTTAAAACAACGTCTCAATGTTTATCTTGCACTCAGGGAATAGTTGTATTTCAATAAATTATTTTTACAAATGGTAAAATAGGATTACTTTCTGAAACAAAAAAATATATTGAAATCATATGATTTCATTTGATTTATTTCAGTAAACTCAATAATCTATCTTTTTTTATTACGTGTGATATAATTTACCTTACCAGGCACTTTATCTTCCCCTTCCACTTGTACACACAAGGCCTGTGTCACTTTTGATAACTAGTATTAAGGACAGCTAATATCCATAATTATTTATGTTAGGAAAATTGTCCTAGCTACAGGATTGACACTTATGGTAGGCCCATATTCATCATTTTTCAGTCAAAAAGTGATAGCACGTGTGTTCTTTGCGATTGCTGCGTGGCTGTACTGATTGTAATTAGTGCACTGACTTTTTATGACCTTTCTGACCGTATTTAATGATCTTCAAATGCCTACAGTTTAAACAGTTAAATTCTAAGTGTAATGTTTCTCCTGTTACCTACTTTGAAAAATTAGCTCTCTGGCACAATCTGATTTTAAAACAGTAATTCAATAAATTTTTATTTAATACATTTAAAAATATTCTTAAGGATAATCTACACTAAATACTTTTGTTGTTGTTTGGACCAAAATACATTTTATTGTAGAAGAAAACATGTTGCAGACAAACTGTAAAACACAGAATTAAAAAAAAGCAAATTCAGTATAAATTTACTATGTAGGAAAACACTGATAGTATTTGGCATAGGTCATACTTATAGACAAAAAAGGTATTATAACTTTTTGTAATATATTTCTAACTCAAAATACATATAAAATCAGCTAACATACTCCATGTAAAGAGAATGCTTCTGCTACACCACTTTTAAAGACTCATTACCCTGAAATGCCATCATTTGTTTTATAAATTACTCCCAATTTGTTTAAGAAACTTGTATTTCGTTGCTACGATGATTATCATTAAGATGGGAAAATCTTTAAATTTAAGACTTTGCCAACATTTTATTTATATTTTTACAATATGTTCTTAAAACTGTACATACAAGAATGTACAAACTTCTTTATTTGTTTATATTGATATTCATGTTTCCATGTCTTTACATGAAACGGGCCTTCACCTGAGCTGTACCCAACATTTAATATATATACCTAACACTTAGTATTTAATACCCAATATTTAATATGATAGGAAGAAGAAATGATGACAGTGTTGTTTATTTTACTTTTTTTGAAAAATTAAGTTTAAAATAGTTTCATGTATTTTTTAGGAATAGCTTATTCATCTAACTTATGTATTTTATTACTGGTTGCCTCACTTTTACTGATTTGAAGAGATTTTTTGCATCAAGGAAACACATATTTATATGTTTTTTTTTAATGTTTATTTATTTTTGAGAGAAAGGCACAGAGTATGAACAGAGAGAGAGGGAGACACAGAATCTGAAGCAGGATCCAGGCTCCGAGCTGTCAACACAGAGCCCAGCACGGGGCTTGACCCCACAAATCGCTTACTTACATATAGCTTATCTTTTTCATGCTATTTGCTTTTGAAGTCATGCTTAGAAAAATTAAAGCAATATTTACTTATTTTTTCCCTGTGTTATTTTAATGATTTTACATTTAAAATTAAGGTCATTCACCAATTTGAAATTTATTCTAGTATATTTGCTCCTCTGCTTTACTCAGGTTCAGAACTACTCCTGGAACTTTTAAGTCTGTAAACTGCTAATTTTTGTAATACAATTGCATAAATTTTTCCATATATAATATGAAGTATCTTACATTTTAGAAAGCTCTCTGGGGGCGCCTGGGTGGCTCGGTCGGTTAAGCGTCCGACTTCGGCTCAGGTCATGATCTCACAGTCCGTGAGTTCGAGCCCTGCGTCGGGCTCTGTGCTGACAGCTCAGAGCTTAGAGCCTGGAGCCTGTTTCAGATTCTGTGTCTCCCTCTCTCTCTGCACCTCCCCTGTTCATGCTGTGTCTCTCTCTCTGTCTCAAAAATAAATAAACGTTAAGAAAAAAAAATTAAAAAAAAAAGAAAGCTCTCTGTACGTTATACAAGTAAATTCTTCAAAAAAGTTCAAGGCACTGACTAGTATATATAACCTGTTTCATATTTTTACATCATGTCTGATGTACTCAAACTTTGTGTTATATAGAATACAAAAAGAGAGCAATATGGAGAGAGAAAAGAAAACTATGTTAAATGTACTGTTTTGAAATAAACCTAAAGAATGTCTATAAGCCAGCACATACTCATTGCTATAGAGATGGTGAACAGGACTGAGACTCTTGGAAAGAGTATTTAAGGTGCGTAAGTGTATAAGACTGAAATATCACTGTTCATCTGTTGAAGTTATTCATAATGCTGATCTTCCAAAAACTGAAAATGGTGGAATAGTAGCTTTTCAGACCATTACATAAAAATCCACTTTCACAGGACGAAGCACCTATCAAACTAAATATGATATATTCTGATCTTTAAAAACCATTTAAAGCATTTCATAAAAGGTGATTTTAAATAATTTTAAGTATTTATGTTGGGGTCAATATGAGGCTAAATGTATTGTTCTGATTATTATAAAAATAATATAAAATTAATTTGTATTTTATCCTGATTTTCTGTGGAAACATTTAAAAACAATCAATCCCTCAGGAGCGCCTGGGTGGCTCAGTCAGTTAAACATCCGGCTTCAGCTCAGGTCATGATCTCACAGTTCATGGGTTTGAGCCCCGTGTCAGGCTCTATGCTGACAGCTCAGAGCCTGGAGCCTGCTTCCAATTCTGTGTCTCCCTCTCTGTCCCTCCCCAGCTCATGCTCTGTCTCTCTATGTCTCTCAAAAATAAATAAACATTAAAAAATTTTTAAAAACAATCCCTCAGGCTCATTTAATTTCTGGTTGTCTTTTCTCCGTAACTTAGTAACACCTGTCAGTGGAGATTCCCCAGGGAAGACAAGCTACTTCCAAATCCTTAGTCGTTCACCTAGGCAACAGTGGGATGCAGGTGGGCAATGTCCTCAGAGCGGGATTCAACTGTACTGGCTGTTATAGATGATCTCCATGCCCCCACTCCCTGAAAACAGAATTTATCATCCAAATTTGCATTAGCCTGCCCCAAAGGATGCCCTGGCAGCCTTGTTGGCTCTCTTCTCCTAGAATCCACATCCCTTCAGCGGCCACCAGAAGCTCTGTTTTGTTTTATCCATCCCATGTGTGGGGCTATAGGAACCAGGATATATATTTATAAACACACATATATAATAAGTGCATATGATTATTCTCATTCTTGGGATTCTTATGTCTGGACAAAGGATTCTCCAACTGTCACTCAACTATAGGGTGACCAAGAGCCTGAACATAAGACATAGGCAATTGAACTCATATTTAATGAATTTCCCATAGACTTCAGAAAGTTACTATAAAAGGGAGAATAAAAAACCAATTCTATAGTAACTTTCTTGCACTCAGGGGCACTCACTTGAAATTTATTTTTATTAGTATAGAATCCTTTTCACACTATTATCAATTCTTAAATTATGGCCTATCTAATATAGCATGCCCTGGTTCCTTTTGTTCTCTCTTAAGATAAACTTGAAAATAATTTATTACCCAATCTTTTTTTTAATTAATTATTTTGAGAAAGAGAGAAAGAGAGTGGGGCAGAGGCAGAGAGAAGGAGAGAGAGAATTCCAAGTAGGCTCCACGGTGTCAGTGCAGAGCCTGACATGGGGCTCGAACTCATGAACTCATGAACCACAAGATGATTACCTGCGATGAAATCAAGACTCGGACACTTAACCAACTGAGCCACCAGGCACCCCTACACAATCATAATATTAACTTCCTGATCCACTTTTTCTTCCCTTGGTGTGTTTCCCTTCCTTTCTCCTTCTCTCATCTTTTTCTCAAAAATGAGAGGCAATGTGGAGTAATTACTGACAGTCCTAGATTTTCCAGAGAATCGAAAGAGAGGCCCATGCATCCAGAAGCATAAAAATATACAACTTATTAAATACCCTTATTTTTCTATTTAATTGCCCTCTTTTATCTGTAAGGATTTCATTTCGACCCACACTTCTAAAGTGTCATTTGGAGATGCCCCTGGAGCAGGCTGTCAACCACACCATTCTATAGGGCTAACAGTTACATTTCACATGGTTCTCACAATCAGACAGATATCACTAATGTAAAGGAGGAGTCCAGCTACTGGTTAGAAACCTGTTTTTTGGTTTTTGGTTTTTTTCCAGGCCCAACTACAGGGAATAATAAAGAGGAAAAGCTGTCCCTGCACCAGACTAGAGCAGGGTACACTGTTGTCTCAGAGGGGTGCTGTAGTCAAGGATTCAGGCCCTCTGCCAGTCAGGCTCAAGGTAGCTTTGCCTTTCCTGCCCCTGGGTTCCATTCCTAGGTTTCTTTACCTTAGGTCTTGGGTAGAGGTCTTCTTGAGTACCTCTGTCGAGGCTTCTTTATGGAGGAGAGAGGGGTAAAGTCTTTTTTTTTTTTTTTCAACGTTTATTTATTTTTGGGACAGAGAGAGACAGAGCATGAACGGGGGAGGGGCAGAGAGAGAGGGAGACACAGAATCGGAAACAGGCTCCAGGCTCTGAGCCATCAGCCCAGAGCCCGACGCGGGGCTCGAACTCACGGACCACGAGATCGTGACCTGGCTGAAGTCGGACGCTTAACCGACTGCGCCACCCAGGCGCCCGAGAGGGGTAAAGTCTTGAAGACATTCTCTTTCACCCCCTGACTCAGCACCCAATATTCTTTCACTCCTAGCTTTTCCCTTCCCCTCCCCACTGCTCCCACTCCTGAATCCATAAAACTGCTGAAACTTCTTGTTCAGGACTGCCTCAACATTGGGTTGACTCCTCCATCCATGTGGATCTACATGACCCTCAACCTATATGCCATTCTGTGGAGAAAAATGGAATAAGAGGAGTCAGCACTTCCTCTGGTTTTAGATTCCTGTTTATACCATTGCGGCAAGTGGTTGAAGGCTTAACTGTTTCATTTTTGACATGTTTCAATTGGCTACTCCAATACCTGGTAGCTCTGTTTTCTCTTTTCGACCTCAGTTGAGCTCCTGAGATAAATATCCATCACACTGAACATGAAATAACAACACATTAAACTAAGGGATCAACAGAAGCAATTGACTCTGATGCCAAAAATCTTTAGCTCACAAGTACTCGGCATTATGCATTGCTGATTCCGTAGATTTCTAATAGGCACTTCAGTCATCTGTTACATACCGGTGGCCATATCAATTGTGAATGTTCTCACACCACTGAAACCCATCAGCATTCCATCTTCTTTCCCTTCTTATTTGTATTCTATTTCTTCTTTCCTTGGAAGGAAAAAATATAATCATTGCCAATTCCCTTGGCAATTGACTTTATGCCAAAAAACATTTAGTTCGGATATAATCTGGTGATGTATGTCATGAAAGCTGAGGGAAAAGAGTCAGTGCTGTGAAAAAATTAATATAACAGTATGTCTCCAGTAAATTGTGAACATTCAAGGAGAAAACCAGTGTTTGTTTAATTGCAGACCATGACCAGTAATGATAGTTTAGTTAAATGTTTTAGGAAAGCTCTTGGTATACATATGAATATGACATAAATTTTAAAGCATATATATTTCTAAATCTGGTCAAATACTGATTTCTCTCATATAGGAATTCAATAACTTTATCAAATTATACTTATGGTATAATTATCTAATTGTGTAATTATATCTATAATCATCAATAAAAATATTCACAAGATGGTAAATTTTAATTCCATAAAATTATTTTTATGGTCTCATATCACACACAGAATTATTAAAATATTTAAATGTAGATTTATGTTTTTTGATCAATTAATCCAATAAACATCATAAAGATATTAGAAAATAGGCTCCTAGTTTTTAGATGATTTTTGTTCTACTAACCCATATTAGAAATTTATATATTTGCATTTGATCATGAAATGTACTCTAAGAATATTACTTATTAAACATTTTTACTGTGATTTATGTTATTACTTTTCATGACAGCAGCAAAGTTAAATATGAAATTGTGCTAGAGGAAAATGATAAATTCTAAATTCTGATTAGTTTACTCCTGTGATTTCATTTGAAATCTTTTACTTAGATACTTTTTTAATAACCTGGAAAAGTAGTTTTTTAATTAAACTCACTTTATGTTAGGGGCGCCTGGGTGGCTCAGTTGGTTAAGCGTCCAACTTCGGTTCAGGTCATGATCTCACAGTACATGAGTTCAAGTCCCACATCGAGCTCTGTGTTGACAGCTCAGAGCCTGGAATCTGCTCAGATTCTGTGTCTCCCTCTTTCTCTGCCCCTCCCCCAGTCTTGCTCTCTCTCTCTCTCTCTCTCTCTCTCTCTCTCTCAAAAATAAATAAATATTTAAAAAATTAAAGTCAGTTTATAATAAAATACACAAGGAAAGACAGAAAATATTACATTGTAAAAAGAAAAAAATCATTACAAGAAATGAGTGGGAATATATATTTGAAGAAGAAAAGAGGATTAGTATGTATAATTTTGCTTCTAATTAGAGAGTGTATTGCCTATGTTTTCATATTTTAACTTGTATTATTTTTAAGAAGCTGTTATAATATATGTACATATGTATAATAAGGCTCAACAATACATACATATATATATGTCTATATATATGTGTGTGTGTGTGTGTGTGTATATATATATATATATTACTTGCCCCTTTGTCCTTATATCAAATAATAGAAGAAATTTCTGTGCCCTGAATTCTCTCTTTCTTTTTCCTTTTCTAATGTGAACTAGAGATAGGATATTGTTTTTTAAGAGAATCTTACTTTTCTCTTAGTTTCAATGTTTCAATTTTGGAAGAAAAGAAGAAGGGTTTTAAATTATTAAGACCAGAGCCATTTTCAGAGAGTTAGTAATGTCTTTGTAGAAAGAATAGACTCCATACAGAGAACAAGAAAATGAAAATGGGTGGTAAAAGAGAAAATTGGGGATAGCAGCTGAGTGCATAACGGTACATGGTTCAGATTGATGCAAACCCACTAGGTTATTCTAGGAGAATTTGACGGTGTTCTAGAAGGTAATGAAGAAGACAAAGTCATCTGTTCACCTAGTCAGACAAGTGACAGGTGTGGGAAGAAGACAGACAAGTCATGACAGAATATATAAATACTTCATGTAAATTCCAGTAGCTTAAAAAACTGGCTAAGAAGAAAGAAACATGATGTAGAAAATATTAAAAATAAAGAAAATCACTTGAAGTTATAAAGAAATAAAATCACAAATATTACCTAACAGCAGGTAGTAAATTATGAAACTTATTGCCTTTCAGAGTGTGGTTCAAATCAAACACCAAGATAAATTTAAAGGTTTGGAACCTTTCAGTATTATCATTCTCTAACAGATTTCAGGAAAACTGCAGTATTTTCTTTTACAACTCATTGTCTGTTAGAGGCACAAATATTTTCCAGCTACATTGGGAATTGTTTGGGTATACAAGACCAAGATGTATTCATGTTGTTGTTTTTCTGACTGCCTTATGGGATGCAGAAAGATACTAAGTAATGTACAGATTACTAAAATCCCTATGGAGTATAAAGCAATTAAGTTGAACATTTAATTTTAAATCATGAATATTTAAATCACTAAAAATATCTGACTTTTTTTTTTACATTTTCATCCAACCTTATAGTCTTGAATAAAATATACTTATTTGAACAAGTTCAGATTTTAAGAGCTTTGGAAATGTATGAAACTTTCCTTCATAAAGCTATCTGATCTAGAAAACATGCAAATTCTCAAAATTTTTCTTTCTAACATTTCAAAAATATTATTGAAATCCAGTGGTAGTATATACAAGATGATGACACGTGGATGATGATGCTCTGTGTACCCCACATACTTTATCCTTGTTTTAATAAGTAATCAGATAATTTTTTGAGTATCTTAATTCAAATAGAATCAGATTAGGCTATCTCAGGAAACAACACTTTGTCTCTTCATTTGTAGTAAATGTTTGCACTAAAAAAAGTCCCCATAGACTAGAGCACAATGTTAATATAATTGAAGTCTTGAGTTCCAACTCTATTGTAATTAAATGTCCATTGTTCACCAGTCATGGACAGAACTATAAACTTCAATATAACATGAGGCAGTCTACTTCTAACTTATGCCCTTGGTCACAAAGAGAACACTGATGACAGAGGAAAGAGCAGTACAAATTTATACACTCTTAGGGAGAAAATATTTTTTGGCATAATCTTCATTGGCAGTTCATCAATTCTGTCACCTTCATCTATATGAAATGGAATTTTATGTTTCAGAAAGGTAGCAATTTAAACTAAAAAATCATGTAGGCAGGATGATAAAAACAAAATAAAATTTGACATCTATATAATGAAGTATTTAAAAGCAGAGCATTTGGGACAGGCAGATGTGGGTTTCAGCATTGGCTTTGCCAATTAATTTCTTCATGAACTTGAAAGAATGATTTACTATCTCTAAGTTGTTTAATGGGAAAAGAGGATAATAATAGCTCTTTTTGTTATTGGGTTGTTTTCTTATTTAATAGTTATAACTGTATAGTGAATTTAAACGCTTAGAATGGTATTTGGTACTTGGCAAACACTCAATAATTATTAGCTAAATTAGTACTTGTGTTCAAAAGTGATTTAAATGTTTTCAAATTTATTTGTAGCCCCTTTCATAAAAACACAATGCCACTTAAGAAAGACAAGAAATATAGATTTCAACACAATAATTATTATTATAAGTTGTGTCGATTTGTTAATAGACTCTAACATCCTCACTAGATTGAGGTTTTGAGATTGGAACGTGTGCTTAGTTGTTTGCTAATTTCTAAATGGTGCAGAGTAATTAAAAATATGTTTTATCATAAAATTTTATAAATATACTTTAAAAATTAAAGAAGGCATTACTGCTGACTGTAATGTTATGGGGCAGTAACTTAGAATGATGTTCAGTTCCTAAATTGTTGCCTTCATGCCCCTTAGTAATACTAACCACCTCCCAACAATTGTTTGAAGGTATTGAATGGATGACAACCTTATTAACAAAACTTGTACCTAATACAAATCACCCTTCTCGATTTTGGAGATCTTATTTTTAATATGATCCCACAGAGATAGGGAAGATGATTGAATGGCTTGTCAAGAAGCTTCTCTGGCACAACCTTTTCCAATTTTCTTCCTTTTTGCTTAGCCCTTTCCATTTGAGTTAATGCCTAATTTTTAAAGAGAATTGATGAGGTGTTTTGTCATGTAATCTTTTCAAGAAACAACTCCCTGTATATGATGGCTTGAATTTGACATGTAAAGGACATATATATCTCAAAATCACTTACTATGCAATGCAGAAATGTAACGACAAACCACAGTAAATTAAATAAGAAGTTAATGGGGTATATAGATTGTCAATGGAAATACATATATTCTTCCTAAAAAACACAGGCTTTTTTTTTCTGGCTCATTCTGTGTATGTATATGGAATAATATTGCATTATTTGCAGATTTTATTGTTTTTGTTCATTTATTTTTGCACTTCTTTAATTTTTTTTATTTCTTTCCACTTATAAATTGGTTTTATGTATCTGAGAACCTCCTTTTCCTTACATTTTCCAGTGTTTCTCAATTCTAACTCACTTATATTAAAGAGCTTATTTAAATTTTTCTTGTTCCTACACTTTAGGAATTGTTCAGTAGAGTTTTACTCTGCCTTGTTTATTTATTATTTTTCTTCATTTTGACCTATTGACTTGGTGTTTCACTACTATTTGTCTTCAAATGTGAAAATTCCCCTGTATATTTCTTCTTATAGATGCTGTAGTAGTCTTAATGTTTTTTAAATATTTATTTACTTTTGAGAGAGAAAGAGGGAGAGAGAGAGAGAGAAGGAGGGACAGAGAGAGAGGGAGACACAGAATTTGAAGCAGGTTTCAGGCTCTGAGCTGTCAGCAGAGCCCAACACAGGGCTCGAACCCACAAACCGCCAGATCATGACCTGAGCTGAAGTAGGACACTTAACCAACTGAGCCACCAACGTGCCCCACTGTAGTAATCTTTTAAAGTGTCTTCACCAACTCCACGAAAAGCAGACTACTTCTAACAACCTTGATTTCCTTTCTTACTGTAAGATTTTTATTTTGAAAACAAATGAAAAAAATTTGTTTTCTCATTTATAGTGACTCTATTAATGAAACAGCTTTTAGAAATATTGCAAAAGAAAGATTTTGAATTGAATTATATTCCATCCCAGAAACCAAATGTATACATAATTAACCTTTTTAAATGACTACAATTTTTTAAAAGAATTTAGTTTTATGAAACTATGTTGAACTTCCACCAATTATTGTATTTTTATTCAATTATTTTACAGAATCTTGAAGTTATCCCAGAAAAAAATTAAATATATAGTTTGTAGTTCCTAGGATCCTTTTTGGATCTCTTCTAATGAATGAATACAAGTTCTATTTTAAAATATCAGTTAATTCTTCAATGCACTGGATAACTATTGCAATAAATAGTTCCGTTTAAGTTACCTCCAAACTTTGAGATTGGTTCTTGCAGCAGGATATTGGTCTTTCATAATAGTAGTTAAATATAAATACTTCCCCTTGTTATTACAGCTTACTTTGGCTCTCAACCCTGTCTACTTTAAATATAATAAAACATTTGGACTTTGAATTAACTTAAGGCTATCTAATATTTAATATCAGAAAACAGAAGTTAAATCATATTTCCAATATGTATTCATTTCCTATAGCTGTTGTATCAAATCACCACAAATTTAGTGGCTTAAAACAACACGAATTTATTCTCTTACAGTTCTGAATATTAGAAGTCCAAATGGGGTCTTCATGGGTTAAAATCAAATTGTTGATAGGCCCCGTTCCTGCTGCAGTTTCCAGGGGAAAATTCTTGCCTCTTGCAACTCCTGGAGAGTGCCAGGATTTCTTGACTATACCACTCCAATCCACATCTCTCCTTATATTGCCTTGTCCCTCCTTTTACTTTTCATATCTCCGGCTTATAAGAACATCTGTGATTACATTTAAGGCCCACCTAGAGAACCCAGGATAATCTCTCCATCTCAAACATTGTAACTGGATGTCTCTTCAGCCAGGCAAAATAGTTCATTCACAGGTTCCGAATTCCAGGGATCAGGATGGAGATATCTTCAGTGGGGCTAAAGAGAGCCTTAATTAGTTTATCACAGTCAATATTATTTAAAGTATAAAGTATGTGAAATATCACTACCATAAAAAATAAACTGGCATTCTATGAAAATATCTGCCAGTTAGAATTAGGACTCTACTTCAATGTTTATTGAGGGTCCATTACACTGTTAGATACTGCAAGACACAATACAGTTTCCCAGAACAAAGGTAAAGATCCCATGATAGTCACTACAGTTACACAATTATTCCCAATTTATTAAATCTAAAAATTTAAATATAAATAGTTCTCACTTAAGCATAGTATGTTTAGTAGTTTCGCATTAACTAGAAAAGTTTATTTTCTTTTTTTTTTTTTTTTAATTTTTTTTTTCAACGTTTATTTATTTTTGGGACAGAGAGAGACAGAGCATGAATGGGGGAGGGGCAGAGAGATGAGGGAGACACAGAATCAGAAACAGGCTCCAGGCTCTGAGCCATCAGCCCAGAGCCCGACGCGGGGCTCGAACTCACGGACCGCGAGATCGTGACCTGGCTGAAGCCGGACGCTTAACCGACTGCGCCACCCAGGCGCCCCGAAAAGTTTATTTTCTAATTGGGCGATTTTTCATATAGTAGAATCATTATGAACTTTACAGCCAAACAGCTTTAGTTTGCACCACGACCTTGGCTCTCTTGTTGTTTAACCTCTTGAACTCTCAAGTTCTCTTTTACAAAACAGAGACAGTAGATATATTTCTACTGTTTTTGTAAGAATAAAATAAAATCGCTTGGCAAAGCATCTGGCATGTTTTCTGATATATGAGAAATGCCCAATACCTGTTAGGCCACTTACCTATATGATGTGAACTATTCTATAGTAAATTGGCTTAATTTTTTAAGAAGCTTGCATTCTTAAAATTGTTACTATCTTAAAATTATACTCTGTGTCATCTACAAGTAAAACTAAATTAAAATATCTTGGCACGTAATGTATATTAGTTTTGCATCGCATCATTCAATGTTCTGCATGATACACAGATAATATGCTTAGAACATATAATCTAAAAATAAAGAATATTGAATTACGTGCATTTTTAAATTTCAGAATATCATATGGGTAACATAAAAATGGAAATTTATGTTGAATAACGAAGTATGGAAATTGGTAGGTGAGCACAACATATGGATACAACCTTAATTGCAGTTAGCCTGGGCCTTCCAGGACTAGGTAGAGGTCAGGCCGCTCATAACAGGTTCTATTCTTTCACTATACTTGATTTGACACCCATTTGTGCAACTGATATTTTAAAATTTGAACATTTGTAACAATGTAGTACCAGAGGAAATTAAAAAAAAGACCCATTTAAGGAAATTTTAAAGAAATAAAATAATTCAATAAGGTGGATTACTCAGTGTAAGACACTAAAATAATTATATGCTTTTTCAGCCTGGTAATAAAGTGTCTACAAGAATATAATGGACATTTCTAAAATTAAAAAAAAAAAAGAAAAGAAAAGAAAGAGAGAGAAAGAAATAGACAGGAAGAAAGATAGATTACGGTCACAGAAAGTCCAAAATTACTAAGATTTGCTATTTGTTCAAGATGTACCTCAGAAAACAAATATCCCACAAAGTTCCTTTTGTCTTTTCTCTCCTCTTTCCTTTACACCCAGTAGATTAGGTTTCCATGTTATTAACCACAAAAAAAAGGTGGGTTTTTTTTGGTTATGTCTATGATAGTATTATTAGGCAAGCTTCTGGGGTTAGAAATTGCTATTGATTTCTTTTTCCTAATTCCCAATGTACTATCTGACACATTGCATGAACCAAATAATGTTCATAGAAAAAATGAATATAGGCACAAATGTATGAGCAATCCTTCAGACAACAAAAAGAAATAAAAGGCATCCAAAGAAAGAAATCAAACTTTCACTATTTGCAGATGACATTGTACTGTATGTAGAAAATCTGAAAGACACCAGCCAAAAAATTTGCTAGAGCTGACACATGAATTCAGTAAGTTGCAGTATACAAAATCAGTGTACACAAATCTGTTGCATTTCTACACACCAATAATGAAGTAGCAGAAAGAGAAATAAAGGAATCAATCCCATTTACAATTGCACCAAAAACCATAAGATACCTAGGAATAAACCTAACCAAAGAGGTAAAATATCTGTACTTTGAAAACTATAGAACACTCAAGAAGGAAATAAAAGATGACACAACGTAATGGAAGACCATCCCATGCTCATGGATTGGAAGAACAAATATTGTTAAAATGTCTATACTACCCAAAGTAATCTATACATTTAATGCAAGCCCTGTCAAAGTACCATCAGCATTTTTCACAGAGGTAGGACAAACAATCCTAAAGTTTGTATGGAACCACAAAAGACTCCTAATAGCCAAGGCCATCTTGAAAAAGAAAAGCAAAGCTGGAAGCATCACAATTCCAGACCTCAAGCTATATTATAAAGATGTAGTCATGAAGACAGTATGGTACTGGCACAAAAACAGACACATAGATCAATGAAACAGAATAGAAAACCCAGAATTGGACCCACAACTGTATGGTCAACTAATCTTCTACAAAGCAGGAAAGAATATCCAACAGAAAAAACACAGATCTCTTCAACAAATGGTATTGGGAAAACTGTACAGTGACATGCAAAAGAATGAAACTGGACCACTCTCTTAAACCCTACACAAAAACAAATTTAAAATGGATGAAAGACCTAAACATGAGACAGGAAACAAGAAACCCTCAAAATATTAGAGGAGAACAAAGGCAATAACCTCTATGATCCACGTTAGCAACCTCTTACTAGATATGTCTCCTGAGGCAAGGGAAGCAAAAGTGAAAATAAGCTATTGGGATTTCCTGAAGATATAAAACTTCTGCACAACAAGGTAAATAGTCAACAAAACAAAAAGGCAACCTTTGGAAGGGGAGAAGATATTTGCAAATGACATATCTGTAAAGGGTTAGTATCCAAAATATCTAAAGAACTCATAAAACTCAATACCTCCAAATCAATAATCCAATTAAAAAATGAGCAGAAGATGTGAGTAGACATTTTTCCAAGGAAGACATCCAAATGGCAAACAGACACATGAAAAGATGCTCACCACCACTTATCATCGGGGAAACATAAATCAAAACTCACCCGTATTCAGAATGGCTAAAATCAATAACACGGGTATTGGTGAAGAAATGGAGAAAGGGGAACCCTCTTACACTGTTGGTGGGCATGAAAACTGGTGCAACCACTCTGGAGAAGAGTATGGAGGTTCCTCAAGAAAGTAAAATACAAAATACAAAATACAAAAGTACTGATTTGAAGGGGTACATGCACCCCAATGTTTATAGTAGCGTTATCAACAATTGCCGAATTATGGAAAGAGCCCAAATGTCTATGGACTGACAAGTGGATAGAGATGGATAGAGAAAATACAGATATACAATATATAGATATACAGTGGAATATTAGCCCTAAAAAAGAATGAGATTTCTCCATTTGCAATGATGTGGATGGAGCTAGAATATATTATGCTAAGTGAAATAAGTCAGTCACAGGAAGACAAATACCATATGATTTCACTCATAAGTGGAATGTAAGAAACAAAACAGAAGAACACAGAGGGCGAACGACAGGCGAACCATAAAACAGATCTTAAATATGGAGAAATAACAGGGTTGCTGGATAGGAGGTGAGAATGGAATGGGTTAAACTGGTGATGGGTACTAAGGAAGACACTTGCTGTGTTGAGCAGTGGATGTTGTATGTAAGTGATGAACCATTAAATTTAGTTTCTACACCTGAAATTAAACAAAACTTGGAGAAAAAATAAAGCTACTATGTCAGAAGAGGCTCTTAAATACAGAGAACAAGCTGAGGGTTGCTGGAGGGGAGGTGGATGAGGGAAAGGGCTAACTGGATGAAGTGCATTAAGGAAGGCACTTGTTGGGATGAGCACTGGGTGTTATATGTAAGTGATGAATCACTAAATTCTACTCCTGGAACCAATACTACACTATATGCTAACTAACATGATTTTTTTTTAAAAAAGTAGCTACAGGGACTGTACAGACAGCTTAACAGATATTGCTCTGGAATAGCCGTTGGCTACAGCAGACTAATTAGTGTGACTAACGGATTATACTCTTTTATACAGTTTGTTTTGGACCCATCTTATGGATTATAGAGTGTTAAAAAATTTGACATAAAATTTTTCTCAAAAAATATACTGCAATATTATGACAACAAAATAAATACTTATTATTAATCAAATATTGCAGATGAAAATTACTTAAATAATTTAAGGGGCATACAGATATACTCATATTACTGTGAGAATTATTGGTAAGATGTTAGAAGTGAAAGCACTGTAATTCTACACTTTTAGAAGAAAATGATAGAGTAACGTGATTTTCTGGAGATATTCCAAGTCACTTGTCAAGTACAACAGAGGTAGCCCAATGAAGAATGCCATTTCTTGAAGTTTATATAGGATTTGGTAAATGAAGGAAGATTGAATACTTGACCTAATATGCAATAAAATTATCTTATGTGATTTTATTGTTCCAATCTATTCTAAGATGAAGGCTATATATGTATTTTTCTATTTTTCAGTACTTTAGTTAATTTTGGAATTAGATTAATATGTAGCATAATAAACAATTATAAGTTCAATATAATCCTTGGCTCAACTATAAGGTAAATATTATACTTTTACCAACTAAGAATGTTATAGAAGGAGTTGATATTCCTGGATATGACCATATAATTTCAAAGTCAAAACTAAAAGAAAAAAATCAAAACAAAACATTGGTCTTTAAGATGGTAAGTGAGATTTTCATCATTAAGGCTCTTGCCTCACTTCTGTACATACTCTCCAACAGCATTAACACATAAGATGCGGTTTATTGACTCCCTGTCCTTGAGGATAGTGCTCCTTTCCCTAGAATGCTATCTTTCTTTTCATGTTCATACTTTAGGCAGCAAGTCCTTCCTTAAAATCCACCACTTTCTTACTTTGTTTTTTAAAACAATTTTAATGGTTATTTATTTTTGAGAGAGGGAGGGAGGAAGGGAGGGAGGGAGGGGGGAGAGAGAGAGAGAGAGAGAGAGAGAGAGAGAGAGAGAGAGAGAGAGAAAGAGAAAGAGTATGGGCGGGGGGAGGTGCAGAGGCAGAAAGGGAGACACAGAATCCAAAGCAGGCTCCAGGATTTGAGCTGTCAGCACAGAGCCTGACACGGGGTTCGAACTCATGGACCACCAGAACATGACCTGAGCCAAAACCGGACACTTAACCAACTGAGCCACCCAGGCGCCCCCAAATCCACCACTTCCTAAGCATCATATTCAAACAGAGTCCATTTCATATGTACCATTAAATCAGATACCTATCTCTTACAATGATTTTGTCCTATATAATAATAATGGTTTGCTGTCATTTTTCCGTGCCAAAAGATGAGCTTTTCCAGGAGAGGACTACGTTTTATTCACCTTTATATCCCCCATGCCTTATACAATGTTAGGCTGAATCTTAAATTAGTGGCTGATTAAATGGAAACTTGAGAAGCATGTAGTTTTGAGATAAGTTGAGGTGAAAGAAGTTAGGAAAGTGGGATGAGAGGAACTATTGAAAGATGGGATTCTATTAGGAAGGACAAAGTTTAAGAGTTCAGGGAGCATTTGAGAGTGGTTCAGTGCCCATGAGTAAGGAATCTTGAGAAAGGCAAGAGAATGGATATACATGTGGGATCAGAGAAATTTTGAGGAGGGTCATCTGACTTTGGAGGTCAAGAACATCTAGGAAAATAACGTATTTCTTTCTGGGCTAAATGCCAAGGAGAAAAAAGTGTTCAAAAATAGGCATAGCTACCTCCCTATTAGGAAACAAAACTTGCTGTCAGCGGCAGTTGGTCAGCAGCAGCACCGTGGATGTATTACCTGTAAAACAAGGAAATTATGATCAGAGAGAAAAAATAAATCCTGAGTCAGCCTTGCAAGTACTCAGAAGAAAGGACACACTGCCATTAGGCCACTCAGCACCCATTTGAGTGGAGACTCATTTCTTATATAACATACACATTAGGATTAAAATAACAGAGGAAAAGAAACACTATGATGGGGATTCTTGGTTTTCAGATAATTTAATCCAGTACTAATCTCAGGCTACATTTATTCTAGATAAAATCTTCCAATTCTGGAAACTCCAGAGTATTCTTCTGAAAACATAATTTAAACATAATACCACAATTCAGATTGTTTTCCCTGATTTATTTACTTTATTTTATTTTATTTTATTTTGTTTTATTTTATTTTATTTTTCAATATATAAAGTTTATTGTCAAATTGGTTTCCATACAACACCCAGTGCTCATCCCAACAGGTGCCCTCCTCAATGCCCATCACCCACCCTCTCCTCCCTCCACCCCCATCAACACTCAGTTTGTTCTCAGTTTTTAAGAGTCTCTTATGCTTTGGCTCTCTTCCACTCTGACCTCTTCTTCTTTTTTTTCCTTCCCCTCCCACATGGGTTTCTGTTAAGTTTCTCAGGATCCACATAAGAGAGAGACCATATGGTATCTGTCTTTCTCTGTATGGCTTATTTCACTTAGCATCACACTCTCCAGTTCCATCCATGTTACTACAAAAGGCCATATATCATTCTTTCTCATTGCCACGTAGTATTCCATTGTGTATATAAACCACAATTTTTTTTAACCATTCATCAGTTGATGGACATTTAGGCTCTTTCCATAATTTGGCTATTGTTGAGAGTGCTGCTATGAACATTGGGGTACAGGTGCCCCTATGCATCAGTACTCCTGTATCCCTTGGGTAAATTCCTAGCAGTGCTACTGCTCGGTCATAGGGTAGGTCTATTTTTAATTTTCTGAGGAACCTCCACACTGTTTTCCAGAGTGGCTGCACCAATTTGCATTCCCACCAACAGTGCAAGAGGGTTCCCGTTTCTCCACATCCTCGCCAGCATCTGTAGTCTCCTGATTTCTTCATTTTGGCCACTCTGACTGGTGTGAGGTGGTATCTGAGTGTGGTTTTGATTTGTATTTCCCCGATGAGGAGCGACGTTGAGCATCTTTTCATGTACCTGTTGGCCATCCAGATGTCTTCTTTAGAGAAGTGTCTATTCATGTTTTCTACCCATTTCTTCACTGGGTTCTTTGTTTTTCGGGTGTGGAGTTTGGTGAGCTCTTTATAGATTTTGAATACTAGCACTTTGTCCGATATGTCATTTGCAAATATCTTTTCCCATTCCGTTGGTTGCCTTTTAGTTTTGTTGGTTGTTTCCTTTGCTGTGCAGAAGCTTTTTATCTTCATAAGGTCCCAGTAGTTCATTTTTGCTTTTAATTCCCTTGCCTTTGGGGATGTGTCAAGTAAGAAATTCCTACAGCTGAGGTCAGGGAGGTCTTTTCCTGCTTTCTCCTCTAGAGTTTTGATGGTTTCCTGTCTCACATTCAGGTCCTTTATCCATTTTGAGTTTATTTTTGTGAATGGTGTGAGAAAGTGGTCTAGTTTCAATCTTCTGCATGTTGCTGTCCAGTTCTCCTAGCACCATTTGTTAAAGAGACTGTCTTTTTTCCATTGGATGTTCTTTCCTGCTTTGTCAAAGATGAGTTGGCCATACGTTTGTGGGTTTAGTTCTGGGGTTTCTATTCTATTCCATTGGTCTGTGTGTCTGTTTTTGTGCCAATACCATGCTGTCTTGATGATGACAGCTTTGTAGTAGAGGCTAAAGTCTGGGATTGTGATGCCTCCTGCTTTGGTCTTCTTCAAAATTACTTTGGCTATTCGGGCTCTTTTGTGGTTCCATATGAATTTTAGGATTGCTTGTTCTAGTTTCGAGAAGAATGCTAGTGCAATTTTGATTGGGATTGCATTGAATGTGTAGATAGCTTTGGGTAGTATTGACATTTTGACAATATTTATTTTTCCAATCCATGAGCAGGGAATGTCTTTCCATTTCTTTAAATCTTCTTCAATTACCTTCATAAGCTTTCTATAGTTTTCAGCATACAGATCTTTTACATCTTTGGTTAGATTTATTCCTAGGTATTTTATGCTTCTTGGTGCAATTGTGAATGGGATCAGTTTCTTTATTTGTCTTTCTGTTGCTTCATTATTAGTGTATAAGAAGGCAACTGATTTCTGTACATTGATTTTGTATCCTGCAACTTTGCCGAATTCATGTATCAGTTCTAGCAGACTTCTGGTGGAGTCCATCAGATTTTCTATGTATAATATCATGTCATCTGCAAAAAGCGAAAGCTTGGCTTCATCTTTGCCAATTTTGATGCCTTTGATTTCCTCTTGTTGTCTGATTGCTGATGCTAGAACTTCCAACACTATGTTAAACAACAGCGGTGAGAGTGGACATCCCTGTCATGTTCCTGATCTCAGGGAAAAAGCTCTGTTTTTCCCCATTGAGGATGATGTTAGCTGTGGGCTTTTCATAAATGGCTTTTATGATCTTTAAGTATGTTCCTTCTATCCCGACTTTCTCGAGGGTTTTTATTAAGAAAGGGTGTTGAATTTTGTCAAAGGCCTTTTCTGCACCGATTGACAGGATCATATGATTCTTATCTTTTCTTTTATTAATGTGATGTTTCACATTGATTGATTTGTGAATGTTGAACCAGCCCTGTATCCCAGGAATGAATCCCACTTGATCATGGTGAATAATTCTTTTTATATGCTGTTGAATTCGATTTGCTAGTATTTTATTGAGAATTTTTGCATCCATATTCATCAGGGATATTGGCCTGTAGTTCTCTTTTTTTACTGGGTCTCTGTCTGGTTTAGGGATCAAAGTACTACTGGCTTCATAGAATGAGTCTGGGATTTTTCCTTCCCTTTCTATTTTTGGAATAGCTTGAGAAGGATAGGTGTTATCTCTGCTTTAAACGTCTGGTAGAACTCCCCTGGGAAGCCATCTGGTCCTGGACTCTTATTTGTTGGGAGATTTTTGATGACTGATTCAATATCTTCGCTGGTTATGGGTCTGTTCAAGCTTTCTATTTCCTCCTGATTGAGTTTTGGAGGCGTGTTCGTGTTTAGGAATTTGTCCATTTCTTCCAGGTTGTCCAGTTTGTTGGCATATAATTTTTATAGTATTCCCTGATAATTGCTTGTATGTCTGAGGGATTGGTTGTAATAATTCCATTTTCATTCATGATTTTATCTATTTGGGTCACCTCCCTTTTCTTTTTGAGAAGCCTGGCTAGAGGTTTGTCAATTTAGTTTATTTTTTCAAAAAACCAACTTTTGGTTTCATTGATCTGCTCTACAGTTTTTTTAGATTCTATATTGTTTATTTCTGCTCTGATCTTTATTATTTCTCTTCTTCTGCTGGATTTAGGCTGTCTTTGCTGTTCTGCTTCTATTTCCTTTAGGTGTGCTGTTAGATTTGTATTTGGGATTTTTCTTGTTTCTTGAGATAGGCCTGGATTGCAATGTATTTTCCTCTCAGGACTGCCTTCGCTGCGTCCCAAAGCATTTGGATTGTTGTATTTTCATTTTCATTTGTTTCCATATATTTGTTAATTTCTTCCCTAATTGCCTGGTTGACTCATTCGTTCTTTAGTACGGTGTTCTTAATCTCCATGCTTTTTGGAAGTTTTCCAGACTTTTTCCTGTGGTTGATTTCAAGCTTCATGGCATTGTGGTCTGAAAGTATGCATGGTATGATTTCAATTCTTGTATACTTATGAAGGGCTGTTTTGTGACCCAGTATGTGATCTATCTTGGAGAATGTTCCATGTGCACTCGAGAAGAAAGTATATTCTGTTGCTTTGGGATGCAGAGTTCTAAATATATCTGTCAAGTCCATCTGATCCACTGTATCATTCAGGGCCCTTGTTTATTGATTCTCTATCTAGATGATCTATCCATTTCTGCAAGTGGAGTGTTAAAGTCCCCTGCAATGACCACATTCTTATCAATAAGGTTGCTTATGTTTGTGAGTAATTGTTTTATATATTTGGGGGCTCCTGTATTTGGCACATAGACATTTATAATTGTTAGCTCTTCCTGATGGATAGACCCTGTGATTATTATATAATTCCCTTCTTCATCTCTTGTTACAGCCTTTAATTTAAAGTCTAGTTTGTCTGATATAAGTATGGCTACTCCAGCTTTCTTTTGACTTCCAGTGGAATGATAAATAGTTCTCCATCCCCTCACTCTCAATCTGAAGGTGTCCTCAGGTCTAAAATGAGTCTCTTGTAGACAGTAAATAGATGGGTCTTGTTTTTTTATCCATTCTGATACCCTATGTCTTTTGGTTGGTGCATTTAGTCCATTTACATTCAGTGTTATTATAGAAAGATATGGGTTTAGAGTCATTGTGATGTCCGTAGGTTTCATGCTTGTAGCAATGTCTCTGGTACTTTGTCTCACTGGATCCCCCTTAGGATCTCTTGTAGGGCCGGTTTAGTGGTGACGAATTCCTTCAGTTTTTGTTTGTTTGGGAAGACCTTTATCTCTCCTTTTATTCTAAATGACAGACTTGCTGGATAAAGGATTCTTGGCTGCATATTTTTTCTGTTCATCACATTGAAGATCTCCTGCCATGCATTTCTGGCCTGCCATGTTTCAGTACAGAGATCGGTCACGAGTCTTATAGGTCTCCCTTTATATGTTAGAGCACATTTATCTCTAGCTGCTTTCAGAATTTTCTCTTTATCCTTGTATTTTGCCAGTTTCACTATGATATGTCGTGCAGAAGATCGATTCAAGTTACGTCTAAAGGGAGTTCTCTGTGCCTCTTGGATTTCAATGCCTTTTTCCTTCCCCAGATCCGGGAAGTTCTCAGCTATTATTTCTTCAAGTACACCTTCAGCATCTTTCCCTCTCTCTTCCTCCTCTGGAGTACCAATTATGCATATATTATTTCTCTTTAGTGCATCACTTAGTTCTTTAATTTCCCCTCATACTCCTGGATTTTTTTATCTCTCTTTTTCTCAGCTTTTTCTTTTTCCATAATTTTATCTTCTAGCTCACCTATTCTCTCCTCTGCCTCTTCAATCCGAGCCGTGGTTGCCTCCATTTTATTTTGCAATTCATTGATAGCATTTTTTAGCTCCTCCTGGCAGTTCCTTAGTCCCTTGATCTCTGTAGCAAGAGATTGTCTGCTGTCCTTTATACTGTTTTCAAGCCCAGCGATTAATTTTATGACTATTATTCTAAATTCACTTTCTGTTATATTGTTTAAATCATTTTTTATCTTTTCGTTAGCTGTTGTTATCCCTGGACGTTTTTCTGAGGGGAATTCTTCCGTTTTGTCATTTTGGATAGTCCCTGGAGTGGTGCGGGACTGTGGGGCACTTCCCCTGTGCTGTCTTGAATAACTTGCGTTGGTGGGCAGGGCCGCAGTCAGATCTGATGTCTGCTCCCAGACCACCGCTGGGGCCACAGTCAGACTGGTGTGTGCCTTCTCTTGCCCTCTCCTAGAGGCGGGATTGTGGCATGGCCTGTCTGGGCTACTTGCACACTGCCAGGCTTGTGGTGCTGGGGATCTGGCATATTAGCTGGGGTGGGTAAGCAAGGTGCGCAGGGGCAGGAGGGGCAGGCTCAGAGCTCCCTTTTCCTTCAGAGATCCGCTTAGGGAGGGGCCCTGTGGCACCAGGAGGGAGTCAGACCCGCCTCCTGAGGGATGGATCCGCAGAAGCACAGCGTTGGGTGTTTGCCTTGGGTTTTGCGAGTGCAAGCAAGTTCCCTGGCAGGAACCGGTTCCCTTTGGGATTTTGGCTGGGGGGTGGGGGAGGGAGATAGCGCTTGCAAGCACCTTTGTTCCCCGCCAAACTGAGCTCTGTAGTCCTGGGGCTCAGCAACTCTCCCTCCCGTTGTCCTCCAGCCCTCTCGTTCTCCGAGCAGAGCTGTTAACTTATAACCTTCCAGATGTCAAGTCCCGCTTGCTGTGAGAACACACTCTGTCCTGCCCCTCCACTTTTGCAAGCCAGACTTGGGGGCTCTGCTTGGCCGGCTGGCTGCACCTCCGCCCCGGCTCTCTCCCAACAGTCTGTGGAGCGTGCACCACCTCTCCGCTTTTCCTACCCTCTTCTGTGGGCCTTTCGTCTGCGCTTGGCTCCAGAGACTCCGTTCTGCTAGCCTTCTGGCGGTTTTCTGGGTTATTTAGGCAAGTGTAGGTGGAATCTAAGTGATCAGCAGGATGCGCGGTGAGTCCAGCGTCCTCCTATGCCGCCATCTTCCCAGGATCTTCCCTGATTTATTAAAGTGGCAGTTATTTTCTGTTGCTTAGTTATACTGATACTTAAAATAACAATCTACTTCATTTTGGATGTTTTATAATAAAATATAAGGTCCTCTCATGGAAAAGCTCATCTTCTAGCATGGAAAAATAACAGAAAACCATTATTATTATACAGGACTGACAAAATCATTGTGATAGGCATCCGATTTAATGGTACATATGAAATGGACCCTGTTTAAATATGATGCTTAGGAAGTGGAGGCTTTGGGGGCACCTGCGTGGCTCAGTTGGTTAAGTGTCTGGCTTTGGCTCAAGTCATGTTCTGGTGGTCCATGAGTTCAAACCCCGCGTCGGGCTCTGTGCTGACAGCTCAAAGCCTGGAGCCTGCTTTGGATTCTGTGTCTCCCTTTCTGTCTCTGCACCTCCTAACTCCCTTATACTCTCTCTTTCTCTTTATCAAAAATAAATAACCATTAAAAAGATTTAAAAAAACAAAGAAAGAAAGTGGTGGATTTTAAGGAAGGACTTGCTGCCTAAGGTATGAACATGAAAAGAAAAATAGCCTTCTAGGGAAAGGAACACTAGGGAAAGGACAGGGAATCAATAAACTGCATCTTATATGTTAATGCTGTTGGAGAGTATGTACAGAAGTGAGGTAAGAGCCTTGATGAAAATCTCATTTACCATCTTAAAGATCTTAGCCTCTTTCCCATAGGAAAAGGGAATATGTCAAAGAGGTTTTTTAATCATGGGAATGATATCATCAGATTTATAATGTGTACAAAGTACTCTGATAGAAGTGTAGAAGGACAAATGAAGGTAGATAATATTACAATTGATGAAGTTGGACCCTTCCATTATGCCATATACCAAAAACAAAAGCAAAGAAAAATACCTTAAAATGTCTTACAGACTTAAATGTAGGAGCTAAATCTATCAAACTCTTAGAAGAAAGCATAGAGAGAAATCTTCATGGTATTGAATATGTCAACGATTTCTTGAATGTGACATCAAAAATACCAACAGCAAAAGAAAATATAGATAAACTGGACTATATCAAAATTACACATTTTAGGACATCATAAGCTACTATCAACAAGGTAAAAAGACAATCCATGAAATGGGAGAAAATATTTGCAAAACATATATCCAGTAAAAGATTATTATCTAGAATATATAATGAACTTCTGCATTTCAAGAATTCTAAAAACCTAATAAAAAAAGGGTAAAGCACTTGAATTGACATTTCTGTACAGAAAATTTAAATACGACCGACAAACATGTGAAAATATGTTCAACATCAGTAACATTAGGGAAACACAAATCAAAACTGCAATTATATACCACTTTTTACCCATTAACATGGTTACCATCCAAACAACAACAACAACAAAAAAATAAAAATAAAAAATAACAAATGTTGGTGAGAATGCAGATAAATTGGAAGGTTTGTGCCCTGCTGGTTGGGATGGAAATTGGTGTAGATGATAGAGAAAACAGAACAGCATTTCCTCAAGAAATTAGAAGTAGAACTACCATACGACTCACCAATTTTACTTCTGGGTATATGCCTAAAATAATTGAAAACAAGGCCTCAAACATGTATTTGTGCATGTAAGTTCATACCAGCATTATTCAACATAGCCAAGATGTGGAAGCAAACCACATATCTACCAGATAGCCTTAAAAAGGAAGGAAATTCTGACACATGCTGTATCATGTGGATAAACTATGATGGATAAACTATGAATAGCTTAGTCTAAGTGATATAAACTAGTCACAAAAGGACATACACTACATAATTCTACTTATACAAAGTACCTGGAGTAGTCAAATTCATAAAGACAGAAAGTAGAATGAATGGTGGTTATAGGGGGCTAAGGGAAATAAGGAATTACAACATAGGGTTGCTGTATAATGGGTATAGAGTTTAAGTTTGGGAAGAAGAAAAATGTTTGGGAGATGCACCGTGGGATGGTTGTACAATAATGTGACCGTATGTCATGCCACTGAATTATGTACTTAAAAATGGTTAAATGGTAAGTTTTACCTTAAAAATGGTTAAATTTACCTTAAAAATGGTGAAATGGTAAGTTTTAATACAAATGTGTTCCATAAATATGAACAATATTATCAAAGATAAAAGAGAGTGATTTGAGAAATATCCAAAAATTAAAATGGCAGCATATGAAGAAAGAAGGGTAAACGAAAATATCTAGTATGGGTTGATTCTACTTTATCTGCCTCCTTATACATTTTCAACATTATGGGTTGATTCTGCTTTACTGGCCTCCTTGTACATCTTCAGCAGAGGTGGTCTTACACATACCAGAGAAGGTACATGGGGTTCTCTCTCATGTGAAAAGAGCTGCTGACCTGATAAACCAAAATGATGACCATGGAAAGGATGGCTCTCCAAAGCATCTTAGGTTTTAATTAACTCCATAAATGACTCAAAATATTTAGAGCCATAAAACTGGAGAGAAAAGAAGGATTAGAAGAACAAATTTAGACATCTGAAGCACACGAACAGTAAGGGGAAGAAGGACAAGTGATACTCAATGTGGAGATGGAAAATGTGACCAAACAGATGCACGATGACTCATAAGAGGTAGCTGGCAATGCACCAGACATGTTCATGAAACACAGGAGCAATTAGCTGTGTCAAATGCAGCAGGAATTTCACTAGGTAAAAACCAAGTATAGTGGGTTTTAAAGAAACAGCCTATCACTAGTGACATTAACAGGGGTATTATCAAAACAACTATAGAATCACAAATCCAATTGACCCAGGTTGTGGGAAAAAATCAAATCAGTTGACAAGAATTAAGAAGTAAAAGGCAGATCATGGTTTAAAAATAAGGTTTAATTAGGACAGAGAGAAGAGAGACAATAGCTAGAGGAATAAGTAAATAAAGCTTTTAAAATTCGTATAAATAGGATGTGAGCATGTTTATGGACTGAAAGTAGAAATTCGGTAGAAAAAGTAAAAAGATACATAGAAGAGAGAAGAGAAAAGAGATGAAACATTAGTGTTACAACCAAGGAGCAAAGCACACTTGACCTTGAACTGGAGGTGTCTGTTACACAAATGTCTCTCCTAGATATTCAAATCCTGGACAGTGTATGCACCAAGTCACAAATTTCTTCAGGCAAAAATGAAAACATTTCAGCTCATTATCATTTTCTGTCCCAAGAGACTATGACAACAAGTATATTGTGCTTCAAATTTTAGGTAGATGTTCTGGAAATTTAGATTCTAAACATTTCTAATCATTCCAGAATTTGCTGCCCTTTCTGCCTCAGTTTGAGGCTCAAATACAAGTCTGGGAAAATTTATATTCCATTTTTAATTTTGCTTCCTCTCTCAAGATGAGTGCCTAGGGGCACATCTATACATGCACTAAGAAAGGAAATGTTGCATATGTGGCTCTGCTCCAAGTGAAGAGTGAAAATGGGGCCAGCTAGTCTGAGCACGACTATTATATCCACATTTCCTACAAGAAACCATAAGGTCTTTGCAGGGATAGCTTCATTTCCAGGTGCTGAATCCTGGTTCGACTGCCATTTTGTTTGTAACACACAGGTTGCACAGAGATTGAGCAACGCTTTGGGGGTAACAGAAATCTGAATAAGCAAGCAGCCTGCAAAAGAGAACCTCACCTCTAGAGCTATGAACAAATTATGTCACCGTGTGTCCATCCTCTTCAGGAATGGGAGCAGCTGAAGTAAGGACCTATCCAACTCAGACTATCAAATACTAACTAGGAAATTAGTTTTCGGAAATTTGATATAGGAAGTCTTCTATTACTAGAAAAACATAGATTATGTTACATGAACTCTTCTGTGGAATTAAATCATTAAATCGGTTAAGTCCCAAAAGAACAGTGAAGGAATTGCACTAACCCAAGGGTGTATGTTAACATTTTGACAGCCTTAGAGAAATTTAGAAATAATGTCTCCCATAGGAAACATGGGAATCCTGCTCAGGGTAATACAACTGGAGGATTGGTAGATTCAAGTAATTAAGCTAATTACTGTGAGTAGGAAAATGAAATGTGCATTTTCTATAAGGACATACATACACACACACACCAAAGCGACAGTGTGGTTTATCAAAGTGGCCCCTATATTGAACATGTGTGGTGTATTTTCCACTCAGTGGAAAATACCTATCTTTTAATCTGCTTTCTCCATTATAGGGAAAGTACATGCAAATTTCAAATGTGTGTCTTTACCAGCAGCTAAGACTACAAACATATCCGATGTGTATTTTTACAATCTAGTATTCTGATCTGTAATTCACAATAATGGAACTTCTCAGGTAATAGTTAACTATGTAAAAACTACAAAAATAACACATAAAATATTTACCATTCTTTGTTTCCTGTCTTTGGTAAAATCATACAAACCCATCAAAATACAGAGACAATTTGAAAAACTGATCAGTAAACAGGAGTTTTCAGAAGAACATTCCCAACATCAAAATTTGGGATCATAAAAATATATTTCTAAAACAACTCGCCCCTTGTGTCAAAAGTGTCATCCACGTTCATTTATATTTTACTAGTCTCTCTCCTTCACCCACTACATTTATTAATTATAAAATATTTTCCTGATTACCTGGTCCTTTTTGCCAGATTCTTATCTGAGGGCTGGGGATATAGGAGAGACCAAGAATTGCTTTCTGTTCATAGAGTTTAAATACTGGTAAATGCTCTCTATTGCCCAAACCTTTCTATGTACTGTCTTTGTGAAATGCCTTCTCATTTCCTTTTACTCTCTCTTTCACACACACACACACACACACACACACACACACACACACACACGTGGGTTACTGAAATATGTACCCAAGGAGTGTTCTTTTCTTCAGTGTTTCTCCTTTCTTAGCCAGTTTATCCTCTTCTACAAGACATATTTTTCTAAATGAAAAACCGAATTATGTCAAAACTCTGCTCAAAATCTTTTAATTGCTCCTCATTCTCTGGAAATTCCCCAACATTGCTTCTAGGCTCCTCATTTTTGAAAAATAATTTGATTTTCCAGGATATTCTGCAGATCACACCCCTACACTAATACTAACTAATACTAATAGTGATGTTGAGTAGCCTACTCTCACGTCTCCCCCCGGGGTTTATAGCTTCCATTCTATGGCTATTACTACACATCAGAATTTCCCACTCTCTTTTGTCAAAATGGTGACCTATTTTTGAAGTATTTGAAAATATCACTAGCTCTATGATATTTTTGCCAACCCCCAATGTAGTGTATCTTCCCCATTTGTGTTCTCATAAATTCCTTTTCCACTTCTGTAAGGGATTTCACAGTTATCTTTTCCTATATTTACTTTTCTACATGTTTTTTTAGGTTTTAGCATTCATAAAATTAAAAAAGAAAAAGGGGCGCCTGGGTGGCTCAGTTGGTTGGGCGTCAGACTTCACCTGAGGTCATGATCTCGCGGCTTGTGAGTTCGAGCCCCATGTCGGGCTCTGTGCTGACAGCTCAGAGCCTGGAGCCTGCTTCGGATTCTGTTCTCCCTCTCTCTGACCCTTCCCCAGCTCACACTCTGTCTTTGTCTCTCTCCTCTCAAAAATAAATAAACATTAAAAAATTTAAAAAAAAAAGAAAAAGAATTTGGAGGCAGAGATCACCTCTTAATCGTCACTTCATCACTTGCTGGGTGACCTTGAAAAAATTATCTTCTCTATCACTCATTTTACCACCACAAAGTGAGAATAGATTACTTATTAAACGAGAAGAGATCATGCATGTAGAAATCTATAAGGCTTTAGCGTCCACATGGAGAGCACACTTTGAGAAATAAGGGCTGAAACACTGGAGGATTTTTCATGGTTGTATTCACAGTGCCTGCTTCGTATTAGGAATGGAATACATCTTTATAAAATATGTTGATATATATCAAAGCTTATTTCCAACATATATCATGACTATTAAATGCTGGATATTAAAATAAAACCTGAATATTTCAAGCAAAAAACAAAACTGTATAAAATTTGGAATCTAGATGCTTGTAAACAGACTTTTGTTTTAATTATTTTTTTTTCTTCATTTCTTCCTCTGGTTTCCCCTTCCTAGGAAGGGAGGTATTATAGGAATCCATAAAAAAAAGTAAGATATGTCATATTGCATTATATATTGACTAAACCTATACAGTGTATTTTATTGCTGCTGTACTATAATCATTTTCCTTATTGCTGACTTTCTAAAAAATTAGTTGCAATGAAAGCTTTAAGGCTTTATTACTATAGGTAAATTTCCTATTAAAAGAATCTTATTTTTCAGGGACCAACAATCCTGCAATTTAGATGTGGAAATTAACTTTATGACACATTTTCTTTTATCTCATAAAAAGAAATTGTCCAAATCCAAGGGAAATAAGACTTTGAGTATAGATGAATGTTAATAAATATAAAAATGCAACTTACTGCGATACCACATTATGTTACTCTACTGATTTCCACTGCCAACAAGTGCATTAATGTGTAGTATTTTCAGGGGGAATTAAGAGAGTGAACCTTTTTTGGCAAAAGATAGTAAAGCATTCTAATTATATCCGCAAGAATATCATAGTCTGCATTTGTTATAAACATACACAACTTTGGGTACAAACTATCAAAAAAATCATTTAGTATCATTCCTGGTAACTCATGATTCTTAATAAAAAGTGTTTATTTTAATTTAAGAATTTAGTCAAAATTGTAATAATGAATACTTTGTATATGAAGCTCATCTCTCTAGAATATCAAACACATATGAAGGAAAATTCTAAGATTCTGTTAAATGTTTGATATATTTTCAATTGTCCACCTTCTATTATTAAATAAAATTCTCATTATTATTTGATATTAACCATTATGAATTTTGATATAGATTCAGGCTGAGTCTGTATGAATTAACAGAACTGAAATTTGAATTTTTTCCCTCAGGTTTGGAGGAATTTAACAATTTCTTAATACCTTAATGTTCATTGAATTGAGTAGTATAATCAAATATATTTGACCAACCAAACACTTTCTGGCAAATTCATTAAAAAATAATACGTATCTGCTATGCTCATGCAGCTCAAGGCAGAGACCTGAAATCACAAATGAAACATTCCAAAGAACCTAGACTATCTTCAGTCTGAATAGTTTAGCTGCAAAAAGCACCTAGTAAATCATCTTTATTAATCCTGATGCATCAATTAATGAGGTCTTATCTGGTTGTAAACTGTTCTTACAACTGGAATCAACTATTTGCAGGAACTCAGTAGAGGAAGGAGGAGAAGAAGGAGAAGGAGGAGGGGAAGAAAAAGAGAGAATAAACACTTTCACTTTTACCTCTGTCAGAAACTAATATCTTTTGTATAGATGATTATTTGCTTTCCAGATATTAATTACTTAGCGTGAGGTCCAGGCCACAATTTCTGTGATAATTTTCAAGTCTGGTAATCACTTTTGGTGTACCAAAAGTCACCACATTCCAAATAAGCTGAATTATTTACGGGTAAAAGAGAAAAAAATAAAATGTGCAAAAGAACTGTGATATTTTTGAGAGGGAGGGAGGGAGAGAGAGAGAGAGAGAGAGAGAGCACGCAAAAGGATAAACAGGAGGAGGTACTGAGGAAGAAGAAAGAGAGAGAGAACCTCAAGCAGGTTCCATGCCCAGTGCAGAGCCCAACATGGGGTGTGATCTCAAGGCTGGGAGATCATTATGCCAGTTGAAATCAAGAATTAGAGGCTTAACTGACTGAGCCACTCAGGTACCCCAAGAACTGTGATTCTTAAGATAAATAATGGGTTCAAATAAACATATAAAAGTGGTTTTTCTATAAATTTAAGTAGAGAGGAATTTTTTACTAAATTTTTGGCAAAGATGAATTCAAACAGAGCATGAGTAGAACACTTAGAAATATACATAGTATGGTTCAGTGATATGTACTGATTAATTAAATCTTTAAAATAAAAATTATCCAAAATGATCAATATTTAAATCAATATTTGATTTCTATTTTAGATGCAAATCTTTTGGCTAGATTCCTAAATTAAAGTGATTATAAGAAATTATAAATTTATATCCTGGTATATTGAAATTATCTGTTTGATATGTTTCTCTGTCCAGTTAGATAATGTATCAAAAAAAAATGATTAGTTCTATTCTATCAGTATTTTAATTTGCGTGCCTGTAGAGTGTTTCCTTGATGCTCAATGAGTGAATGTCAATCTAGCAAGACAAGATCTATTCATTCATGTGCTTACTCAAAATAAAAGAAAACAAAATCTGGTCACTGTATTCAAAGGTCAAACAAAATTGGCCAATTTCTAAAAAGGACCTCTGTCCATTGTTGAGAAGTAACAGATGCCATGTTACTTTACCCTACAGAGACCTCACTTCCCAACTGATATGAAGACCTGGATACTTTGAACAATAAGAGTAATGGGTAAGTACTGAACATACCATACCCTCTAGTTGCCTTATTTTTCTGCTTTTTCTGAAAGTGGCCAGAATGATAGTCATTGGACTTGTCACATGACTGTTTTATTGCCTTACATGGTTTGCTGCAGTGTGGTGGCTGTCTTCTCATTTTTAGAAGGCATGTCCCTATCTGCAATTTCTTCCTCTTTGCCCTATGGTAGAGACCATAGTCTCTACAGTGACTTCTCACAAATACAAAGATTCTTTCTTGTCAGCAAAATCTGTCTGCTTCTGTCACTTCAAAGACATATATTTTCTGCTTCAAACTAGGCTGAAAAACATTCATATACAATTTCTCTGCCTCACTCACATGATAGAAACAATATAATTTCATAGTATTATTAGATAATTAGTTAGAAATGCATTCACAATCCATCTTGGTGAGTAAGGGGTTGATTTATTCATGACCTGACCAAATCATTAGACAGTAAGGATGTTGGAATGAAATAAATGTTCCCTAACTAGAAATGTCCAAGGCCGTGATATTTTCTGAAGAACTGATGAAGTAGAGGCTTGTTTTAATGAATGCTTAATAATATATCCTTCATTTAAAAATCAAATCAATATTTTAAAAAGCCATTCTCAGAGATGCAATATTCTTTAGATTTGTGTGTGTTAGTCTGGACAGAAAAAAATCGTGCAGATTGTTCTTAGTGGACTTTTAAAAAAGGTACCTATAGCAAGTGTCCAAATCACTCTATTGGAATCTATATATAGCTGCATGAAATGTTGCAACCATATCTATTTGCAATGATAGTGTATCTTTAAGGTTGTGCATTCTTAAATTTACCATTGGCTTTATCTGGTCACCAATGATTACAAAAAAGTAAACGAAGAAAACACGCACAAAACCCCTCAGCATTTCAACACTAAATGAAAAGCATTAGCAATTTAAACTCTACATATATTTTTCTCATATATTTTTGTCACTCATATACTGGATTAAATACGAAGTTGTGAATTGATTAAGAAATACATAAAAATGAAATTACAAATGGGGAGATTTGAAACATTATCACCCATAGTCTGTTTTTGAAGTTGGTACTTTTTCTGATATATATCAAACTATAAAACATACTTGTATACTACTAACAAAGGTAATCTAATCTATAATATCCCTTAAGTATTTATTACACTAGGTGAATATTACAATGTGTAATATTACAATGTGTCTATGTGGCAACTTTCAAAAACATTAAATGATTTAAGTTACCAGTCAGATCACGGTTGTTAAGTTCTGCCTTCTCCAAAGGTAAAGACATGAGGGGCTTCTCCAATTCTAACAAAGTAATTATACCTTTCAAGGCCTGCAGAAGGAATTCAAGGTAGGTAGATTATGTGAATTTGGCAGAGTGGAAATGAAAGTCTTGGAGATGAGTATTTAGCTCAATGATCAGCAGCTCCAGGAAGTAGAGAATAAATGATACTCATAAGGCAACCCATCCTACCTAGGTCAACTAGCGTTTGTCTAATTTCTTTCCTTTTACTAATGCTTTCCCCAGCCACTATTCTGTACTTCTAATCAGAGTTTCTTTCCTCCATCGATCCTGACTTACGATGGCTTGACTTACATTTTTTTTACTTTATATTCCTGCCAAAGAGATAACACATTCAGTAGAAACCATACTTGGAATTTTGAATTTTGCTTTTTTCCTGGGCTAACTCCATGCAGTGGATATTCTCTGGTCATGCTTAGAGCAGCAGCAGCCACGTGATCATGAGGGTAAACAACTGATACACTGACAACCATTTCTGTGCCCTCACAGTCATTCTGTTTTTCACTGTCAATACTGTATTCAATATGTTACAATGAGATATTCAACACTTTATTATAATCTAAGCTTTGTGTGAGATGATTTTGCCCAACTGTAGGCTAATGTAAGTGTTCTGAGCACATTTAAAATAGGCTAGGCTAAGCAATAATGATCACTAGGTTGGATGAACTAAATGCATTTTCACCTTATGATATTTTCAATTTATAATGAGCTTGTTGAGATATAACTCTATTGTAAGTCCAGGAAGATCTGTAATGGAAAACAGCTACAACTACACAGTGTCTCACCTACCTCAACAAATCCACAGACTGTCTATCTGTCTATCTATCTATTGATCTTCTATCTATCTATTATCTATCTATCTATCATCATTGGTGGTGTTAGGGAAATAGAGTTAAATTTCACTTTTCTCCTTTAACCTTCCAGCCTCTTTTGGTATAGAAAGAGTAATAAAGTCAAACATATCCATTCACACACACAAAGTTCCTAATACATGAACTAAAAAAAAACAAAAAAACCCCAAAAAACAAAAAAAATCTACATGTCAGAAGGAAATATCGAGAAAATATCACAGAAACTAGGCCCAGAGCTTTGCACTCACCACAATCAGGTACTTTGGCAATTGTAAATGGAGAAATGGAGCAAGCATCTGAAAGCAAGCATGTATAGTCCTCGGGTGATGAAAAGAGTGGTAGAAGGAACTCCCTTTTCCAATTCCTTTCTTTCCCAGCCTCCCCTTCCCCCCGCCTCAGTTTCCTCTTAACTACATTTCACCACCAATGGCTCCACCTTGCCTCAGCCCAAGGAATCTGTGCATGTGCAGAAGGTAAAGGAAGAATCCTGGGCAGCATCCTTGATGATGGAGCAAGGGGGGCAGGCAATTTCAAGTGCAGCAGCAGAAAATGCTTGAGTCCAAAAGCATCTAACTGTGGTGATACTTCTTAGGTGGCTATTCCAAAGTAAGATCTTTGAGTGACTAGAAATTGAAATTGTCAGAGTATATAGTCTTAGGTAGTTCTTTGTTTTGTGAATTTTTTAAATTTTTATTTATGTTTGAGAGAGAGAGAGATAGTGAGCATGAGTGGGGGAGGGGAAGAGAGAGAGGAAGACATATATAATATAATATAATATAATATAATATAATATAATATAACATAATATAATAATACCAAGGCAGGCTCCAGGCTTTGAGCTGTCAGCATAGGTGCCCCTGTTTAGCATAGTTTTAAAAATCAATCATCCAAATGAATAGTCATTGTAATCCAAATTTAACTAAATTTAGGAGGTTAGAGGAATAAAATAACAGAAAAGGACCTAGGGAAAAAATACACAAATGAATTATCCTTGCATAATATATAATGGAACTTTCACTTATACATGAACCTTTTATATTATTTCCCTATGTATTGTGTCAGGCTTCAAGAGTACTTGAAGCAATAAAATTAAATGAAGAATAAAATTTCCACATTTTCAAAATTCTAGTTTTATACACACACACACACACACACACACACACACACACACAATCAGGGCACAAGTAAAACAGTAAAATCTTTTTTAAAAAATGCATGGTTCTGAAATATTATTTTTTACATTTTTAACTTACTAAGGACTTTCAGATCATCATGTAAATCTTGTAATAAGAATGAACTCCACATAAGCAAAATATCAAGGAAAAGAAAAACTAAAATAGTACATAGCAAGTAGGGCACCAAAATGCAAAACAGGAAAAAAGAAGACACCAAAATGCAAAGCAGGAAAAAAGAAAGGAGACCTGTATTTTATACACTGAATCATTGTTCACAATGGCATAGTTTGTATAGAGTAAAACAAATAATGATAATGATCTGGAATTATATAATAAGGAATATTTTTAGATACCTCAGTAATTTAAACATTAGGGTTTTTTAGATAAGTAGAGGAGAAAATGTGAAATATGCAAATAAATGACTATTCAAAAAAGAATGTCAAAAATAATGCTGGGGTGACAATGCTAGAAATATATTGTATCAAACAAGGCAAGACTTGATACAGAAAGTCTTAGAAAGGGAGACTAATTCACAGTAAGAGCTCAATATTTCAATGGCTTTGCTCTTTTGTCTTATCTTGATTATATGACACTTAGTTTTACTTTAGTTGTAAAAAAGCGTAAGAACGGAGAGATTAAAAAAGTCCTGTAAGGAAGATGTGGCTTTATTTACTCACTCAAAATCTTACTAAATTTTTTTCTGGTCCCAAACTGGCATTTGAAATATTGGTCTTTGACAATGAAAGTTGAAGATAAGTGGTTATTCCTAACAGCTTATTACCATCCCCCAAATCAGATAACAAACATGTATGCAGTTAACAAGGCATAGCTGGCCACTGAACGTTTGCAAGCCCCACTCTATTTTGAGGACTTGGCCAATGAAGTGTATAGCTCACAGGTCTTGGCATTATTTTCTGCTGGTGATTTGATGGGATAAAAGAATTGCTTAAAGATTATGGAATCTTCCCTCAAATCTTCACCATGCTCTTGTATGTGTAGCTTATAATGAAAACAATTACAATGGCTTAGAAAATATAAAATAAAGAGAAACAAGCAAAAATTGATGAAACCAGCAAGCCTTCCTGTAAACTTGCATAACGTGCACACACACACACACACACACACACACACACAAACACACACACACACATCATAACCTAAAAAATGTCCTGAAAGGAAACATTACTTGCTTCTTTAGTTCTCTGATTTTTGTATACAAAAAAGATAAGTTTAATGATCCAGTTCAAAATTGCTGACCATGCAAATTCTTCTTTAGCAGTTACCTATTGGAGTGTTTTAACATAGGTTAAAAATACTAAAGATCTTGAAATACTAAAATTATAAGGAGTACTTAATTATTTTATCCTACTTGATATATTATTTTTATAGGAAAGACATCTAATGCCCTGAGTTTGAATTTTCTTTTTTTTTTAAATATTTATTTTTGAGAGAGAGAGAGAGAGAGAGAGAGAGAGAGCGAGCACATGGGTACACATGAGCAGGGGAGGGGCAGAGAGAGAGGGAGATGGAGAATCCCAAGCAGACTCCACTCTGTCAGCACAGAGCCAAAAGCAGGGCTCATATGTGTGGAGAAAGAAATAATATATTTCATTATACCAGTAAATAAATAATAACTGAATAATATAATACCAAAATATATTTCAACTGTTTATAATTTATTCAGTAAATTTACATAATTGTTATATTAGCCAATTAACTAAAAAACTATATTTTCTTTGGCAATTTTTTTAAATGTTTATTTATTTTGAGAGAGAGAGAGAGAGAGAGAGAGATTGAGAGAGAATCATAACCAGGCTCAGTACTGTCAGCACAGAGCGTGATATGGGTCTCAATCCCACAAACAGTGAGATCATGACCTGAGTAATAACCAAGAGCTGGGTGCTTAATTTACTGAGCCACCTAGGTGCCCAGATGTGACAAACAGAGTTTAAAACAAAAGTTTTTAAAAAGGTATTGACATATATTGGAATTAATTAGATTTGGTGATTAAAATGTCCTTGTCATGAGGCGCCTGGGTGGCGCAGTCGGTTAAGCGTCCGACTTCAGCCAGGTCACGATCCCGCGGTCCGTGAGTTCGAGCCCCGCCTCGGGCTCTGGGCTGATGGCTCAGAGCCTGGAGCCTGTTTCCGATTCTGTGACTCCCTCTCTCTCTGCCCCTCCCCCGTTCATGCTCTGTCTCTCTCTGTCCCAAAAATAAATAAACGTTGAAAAAACAATTTTTAAAAAAAAAAAATAAAAAAAAATAAAATGTCCTTGTCTTGGTACCCTCCCCAATTAAAAAATTTTTTTAATCTAAGATAGAAAATATAAACCACAAAGAGGCAGGTGAGTTATTCCCTTAAGTGGCTATATTTTCTATGTGATTGTCAGTCTTAGCTGAGTGGGCTAATCTGCATAGTATCTGTCTTTGGTGCTGAGTTTGGTTTCCTGTCCCACTAACCTCTATCATTGCTGTCAGGGAACCTGGGTTCTGTAGGTAGAGGTATGTATAACAGCCTTGAAAATCCTTTTGATCTCTGAGTTACCTTCGTCATAATGTGACTCTCATGAGGCAAAATGTCAGGAACAAATTAACACTCCAGAAAAAATAAGTTGAAAGGAAAATGATTGTAACTTGCTTGGTGAACCACAGGTTAAAAGGCAAGCCAAAACAGAAAACAAAACTGAAAGAGAGATGTTAGTTATCTACTTCATAGTTTTCTTAGCTTAAATCCAAGCAGTTTGAGCGGATTCTTAAAGTTATGAACAACTAGAACAATGTAAATTCAAAAATTTGTCAAAACTCACAGAGAGTGATCACAGTGTACAGTGTTTTCACTGAATTGAATATTGTTAATAAGTAAAAAGATCAGTAATCACTTTAAAATATTTTTGACTTCCCTATGTAGAGAGATGCCATATCCTTATATTACTTAAATAGGCTAGTAACTCTATCTGGCTCATTGCATTACAAAAAAAATTATCGGACAAAATGCATAAAATGAATAGGGTAATCTTGACAAAGAGGTAAATTGTTAAAAGATCCATGAATTACATTCAATTAAAACAATATAAACCATAACAATGTATCATGAAATGTAGTCTAACAATAATGTACAAGCATGAATCTGGTTCATGTGAATAATTCATTATATAGAAACGTTTACACCAAAATTCTATACACATTGGGGAAATAAAAAATTAGAGGGAAAACTGTGACACCACCACCCCCCCCCCGCAAAGCCCTAAATCCTAGTTAATACAACTGAGTGATTCAAGTTGCAAACCATTGAAACTATCCAAATACAAAAAGATATATATTATATACATATGAATATACATATGAATATACCTACATATTGAGAGTTCATGACTGAATAAATATTTGGTTTAGACACTTTTATTGATTTTTTGGAGATCTTCTTCACAGTACCTGAAGATCCAGTGCCACACCAGTTCCAGATGATAAGACTTATATAGGGTTTCAATGATAGAATGTTTCTAAAGGGCAAAAACAGCAGCAGTAATAGCAACATGATTCGTTAGAAGAAAATGACATCAAATGGAATTTTGCCTAAGACTTCTAACATTTCAAATATGAATCTAATAGCAAAGTTGAAACAGCTATGATGTAGTGGGATTAAGAGTTACTTTAAAGTTATTTGCTCAAAATTTTTATGTAATTACTGCATTTATATATTTAGTTCCTACCTGATTGATACTAAATGTGGAACTTCTTAAAACGAAATTAGGCTTAATTATTTTGAAAAATGTCGTAGTTTGATCATAACCACAGTATTATCTTCCTTTCTTTCATTGTGGCCCCATCCCATTGTTGCATGGGAAGTTTCCTGTTTTGTAGAAAGATTTTCAAATGAAGAGGATATTCATAGATCTATAGTAGTAAATATAGTAAGTTGGAAACAAAACTAAACCAAACATTGCTCTTTCCATTGGAACATTTACAAATTTGTCATAGCTGTGGTACAGATTCCATATAAATAATTGCCTAATATCTTTTGTTGTTTGCTCATTTGAAATAGCATATTTAAAGGAATTATCTTTAGCATGTATATCGATATTGGCATTATTTGAAATAAGTGAATAGATAGTATGTGAAAATACACACTACCAACTGAACCACCATGCAAACACCCAGAGATCAGATATAGGTTAAAATTTGCCACATACATTATTTTTTCTAATTATTGTTATTTTAAAAAATTTTTTAAAGTTTATTTATTTTGAGAGAGACAGACAGCATGAGTGGGGAGGGGCAGAGAGAGAGGGAGAGAGTGAATCCAAGCAGGCTGCAAGCTATTCCCACAGAGCCTGATGCTGGGCTCAAACTCACGAACTGTGAGATCATGACCTTAACTGAGATCAAGAGTCAGACGCTTAACCAACTAAACCACCCAGGCACCCCTCTAATTATTTTTAAATAAAAATTACTTATTTTTTTAGACTGTTTCCTTTCTCTGGCACTGCAAGTAATGTCACCTTTAGTATTATTCGTAACACATATAATACACTAACTTTTAATGTAATTTTATTTAAAATATTTTTGCAAGTAGAAATTTCACCATAAAAATTGAGTAAAATATTTACACATTGTTTAACCTTAATACAAAAATTCAGTTTCTGTCAATACGTATGTGGTTGTATTTTTCAAGTTACTTTATAAAAATGTGCATAATATGAGATGATTTAATTTTTTAACAATGTGATCATCTTAAATCTTCTCAGTTAGTTGTCTAGATGTTATATCATTTTTTCCCAATTCAAAAACAAATATGTAATTTAAACTATTAAGGCAGTATTTAATCATGCATATGAATACCCACATTCCCATTTTAAAAGACAAGTAAACAGAAATCTGCACATCAATATTGTCTAAAAAATCACAGTCCAAATATTTAAAAGAGATTCAAATTATTAAAAAATGATTGCTTTTTGCCTCTTTACAAGTATTTACTATGTTTAAGCATATGATAAAACAACTTTGATATATAACATAGAAATAAGCTTTACATTTCTAATTTACGAAACTCATTTCAAAAATAAATGATCTTAATTTTAGTTATTTGAATACACAAATAGCTACATCAAACTTACTTATTTGAATAAGTCTACTTATTATTAAATACCACTACCTGTTAAAAACAAATTGGGATTTTATTTTTACATAATAAATAGCAATTCAAGTGAGGCAATTTTTTGATGAACATTAGTAACAGGAAAACTGATTTGGTATTATGAAATGAGAGAAAGTAATAGGAGGAGAAGAACTTTCCCAAATACAAAAACTTAACTTTCATTTTGATAATATTCAGTATTTTGAAAAGGTGCTCCTTTTATTTTTATTCCTTATTATGGCACGAGTCTGGTACTCTTAAAGCGAAATTCATTTTTCATATCTGTCATCAGATTTCTATTGAAATGTTTGAATACTGATGTATCTTCTAAGAAGGAGTAATTTACTGTAGTTGATGGTTATGAAAGTATATATTTTACAAACAAAAGCAAATATCAACACATATTAATGTTTTAGTATTATATATTTTTTATATCTAATTGGTTCTTATTTGGAAAGAAAATTATAAGAATTTGTGAAAGAAAAAATTTAATAGCTAAGTATTTAAAATCCAAAAAGTTATGCAGTTGTGTTCTAGTAGTCTTTTAATGGACAAAAACAGTGACCAAAAACAATTTTAAAACATGTGAATATTAAATATAATTTTGAAGAATTAAAACATGTGGCTGCAGAGTCAAACAATTTCACATTCTTAATGCGTAAATGCTCCAAGACACTCGAAGTAATCACAAGAAGTAAATAGTTCATCCTCCAAGTGCTCGTCACAGTTGAAATGAAGTAAGTTTGAATGTTGAGAAAGTGTTTACATATTGGCATCAAAACAGCTTAAAGACTTCTAAAATTGTGCTGTTTGGAGTTGGTTAGTGAAAATCTAAAGCCACTTCATTTAAGCCCCTTGTTCTCTGTCCCTAAATTTAACAAAATATGTAAAGTACATATAAATAATTATTGTATCTCAAATATGAAGACAGCTAAAATTTTAACAATAAATAAAATTTCCTAAATTATAATTATATATATAAAAGCTCAGAAAAATATGTCAATATATATTCAAAAAATGCTGTATCCTACCATCACAATGCCTTATGACTAAATGCAGTGATATTTTAAAATATTAAAACTTTCTAACTAAAATATACACGCAGTCAGCCCCAGAGAAAAATGTGTCCCTGTGCAGGCAACTGCTGGAAGGAAAGGATTATTCCTTCTGGATTGCATTTTCCCTGGAGGTAACATTCTCATTAAAAGGATGAACTGATTTTCTCACACCCAGGGGAAAACACATAGTGCCCAGAAAAGCTTTCTAAATAGATAAATACCTCACCAGCTTAAAACACCAAAATCCCTGCAAATTTTACCAGTACCTCTATTAAGGCACGCTCTGAACAGTAATATAAGTGCAGTACAGCAATCATTTCTTTTCTTAATTATTGAAACACGTAGCCAATGATTCCAAAAAAAAACCCAAAATTAATAATTGCAATTTAAAATTGGGTTAAGTTTTATGTCTAAGTGCTCAAGATTTATTTCCATTTCTCCTTAACTATCAGATCTTTACCAGAGAAGGGGACTAAAAGTGAAGCCATCTGGAAAATATTGACAGTGCTTATTATTGTACATATATTTAAAATTCACTAGCATTCCCCAACGGTTTTCTAATATAAATTTGCATGCCAAGGTACTAACGAGTCACTTAATGTTCTTATTGATGTTTTAGTCACCTGTGAAGTTTATGCCAAGGTAAATGGTGTTCTGATAAACAATTTAGGAAGTTTATAGTGTTCACTGAATTCACATTAGTTTGTAGACATCTGTAAATACCTATTTGTTAACTCAATAAGGGAGTGCCTAATAAGTGCAACCTTTAGTTCTATGGCCTCGTGATAGATACAGTTATTATGACAAGTATCCATTTTTCTAGACGAATTTTGCAAGCAAATAACAGACAGAAATTGTGATCAAAATAACTCTGGACTAATCCTCTGTTACACTGAATAGAAACATAGTATTTGTATAAAACAATATAAATGTTCTACAATGATATTAATAAGATTTTTTATTAGGTATAAATGTCAGCTTGCTACATTTCCAATATCTTTCGAGACATTATTTTAATGTACTTGAGCTTCTGTTCTCTTCTTAATGGAGAAAGTAATGATTTAATTATTATGTTTATAGTAGATTTGTCATTACTACCATTTTAAATTCTAAACATTAGAGCTCTCTGTTTATAATATTCTATAAAGACTCTTTGAGCATTTCAGGAAGAATTCAGATTGTCAGTGAGACTAGTAAATAGCAGTTGTAATAGTACTTTAAAATATTGAGAATGGAAACAATTTCATTATTGGATTAAAAGCCAAATTCATACCACAAGATAAAATAAACTTAGTACTATCTATATTATTAATCATTATGTAGAAGAGCTGTAAATTTAGAATATTAAAATGATGAATGCTATGTCACAATTTATTCCATCTTTTGTAATTAACGCTACAAAAATATAAGTCAAAAATCATTAAATATTATACATGGTACATATTATTGGTGCATCTTTCTATATTTATTATGGAATATTATCTAACAAAAAATAAGTATGCCCAAGATTGTTTGAATTAAAACCAAAACCAAAATAATGGAAATTACCTCACATATAATTTCAAAACGTTTTAGTTAAATGCAAACAATATAAGCCAATGTAAGAAAAATTGCCACCCAATTTAGAAACAGAACTCAATTTTTTGAGAAATGAATATTAATCATATATTTTTGAAATACACCGAAAGCTCAGTGTTACTACTTCAAAGAGTAAGAATATGTCATGAAGTCAATAAAATTATACCAAGTTCTTTCCTTTTCAAAGAAATTGTACCTTTAAATGTACTGTAAAATATCTACCAATGATGACTTAATATTATAAAAAGAATCCCACAGTTAATGGAGAAATGAAAAAATACATTTCAAACTAATATAATATTAGAAAGAGAAGAAAGGATGTTTTTATCTTAAAGATATATCTTTCATAGATACAGTATAAATAGCAACGATAATTAGTATGTTAGTTTTAGAAAGAATCACAGTTGACATACACCCAGTAGAGACAACGGAAAGCTAATTTTTTTAAGGTGTTCACAAATCACACACATTGTATTAATTTTTACAAATTGTAAATAAGGCTGAGATACAAAGAAAGTTGCCAAAGGACAAACCATCTGTAATGGAAAAAGGAACATATTTCAGAATTTTAGAATCATCTTTCTGCCTTGTTGCCATTGGCTACCATTTGTGGTATAACATAATGAATAACGTGAAACTATTATTTTGTTATTTCAGGCACAGCTTATTAAATTTTCTACAAAGAAAAAAAATTAAGATTACATGATTGTCAAACCAAATCAAGAGTAAAAATAAAAGTCCAACTGACAGTATATTAATATATCAAAGCTAATTCACATTGTGTTAGAAAATTAACAGAGAAGATGAAATTCAAAATTTCTTTACAAAGTATGTCAGTGTTTAGTCTTAAAAAAATCTTAAAAGAGAAACACATTTAGAAAGTTTGGGAATCTCATTATGTTATCTTTTGCTTCCTCTAAATATACATCAACTTGCTTCCTCTAGGTATACATCCAATTACAAACAAGTTATCATTGGCACAGTTAGCAATACTAAAGAATATCTGTACTCATTATTTTCTTGTAACATAGTGAAAAAAAATAGTCTTGGCAATTCTGTCTCCCTCTTTTAAAAATTTTTGCTCCTAAATCTATTGGATCAGCTTTTCCAAGTTATATCTTCCATCCTTGAAGTGATTCTCATAATATTTGATGTTTGACATATTTTCATTGAATTGACCTTTTGCACTGTTTTCAAGCACATCAGCAGTTAGACATTTGGGGGAAAGCTTCTGTTGTGAGCTGTGATTATAATTTTCCCTCTGTAATAACACACTCTTAAGTTACTATTGCAGCTCCCCTTAGGATGTCCAGGGTCCTTCAGAGTCAGGGCCGTTTGCAAAGTTGGCTCTGGAGACTCCAAGTGGCTGTAAATCTTGTATTTACATTTTTAATAGAACATTCATATGTAGTAAACTGGTTTCCTCTGGTTGTAAAACTATTCACTGTTTTTTTTTTCCTACACTTAATTTTAATTTCTTTATAGCATCAACCTACATAGAATTTGCAACTTCATATGTATAAAGCATTGATAAACTCTTGAGCTCCTAGAGAACACTGCCTGAAAATCCATGATTGTGATACATAAATTATAATACTGCAGGAGCAAATTTTATTTAAACATTCTTAAAAGCTAAAATGCCCTCATGGTCTAGCAGATCTATTATATGAAGCTGCTACGTTAAGACAATATGAAGAGTGCTTATCTAGCCTAACGGCATTAGAATTCAAATTTATTTTTTATCTTATTATAAGATATCTTATTATATGTTATCTTTTAGAGAAGACAGATTTTTCAGAATCTAGACTGTGCCTTACCACTTGGCAAGCATTGCTTTAGTATTTACAAGCACACAACAGTGGCATTTGTAAACTATACGTGCTACCCAGTTAATCAGTGTGTGTAATTTTAAGTACATTAGCATTCCAAGAAACACTTCACCTCATCTTTACATGTTTTGTATTAAAGATGGTTATTAATGAGTGACGAGTCCACAGTGACAATTTAATATCCACATCCTCACACTCCCACATTAAGTCATGCTTACATAGTGCTTGGACTGTTACACCAGGAAAAAAATCTGACTAATCATGTCTTTAATGTTTTGAGGGGATGTCATTAATCTGAGGATACCTTTAAACTTCATGAAAGCAAACTGAAGAAATATACCAAGTTTTTCTTTTCAAAAATTGTGGGAGATAAATGGTTTGAGTTGCAAGAATTAAACATAATAATACAGACCATTTTCAATGTGGTTAAAATTGAGCTTTTAAAGGAAAGAGTAGGTCAAAGCTATAATGTGACAACAAGCATATTCAAGTGCATCCTCTGTGAAAGATATCTTCCCTCAGACGAAAATTCTTAAATGAAGACAGTTCATTGTTAACTTAAAGTCGAAAGATCGTGTAAACCATATGGAATTAGCAATTTCAAAATTGCATAAATTTATGCATAAAATGCATAATTCTATACAAAGACCCTTCCTAAATGGTTTTCTGTATATACAATTTTGTTAGTTTTGAAGAAGATATTTTAAGATTAGAATCCAAATACTCAGCATTTATCTTTTACTTTTTTTTTTTCTTAATTACCAAGGAGATACTTAATTTTCATCTAAGACTTGGGGGTCTTTAATCCTAACAGGGTAACAAAAATATCACTGCACTGATTGAATGAATTAAGATGACAGTAAGGTGAATGATATTGAATATATTTTGACATATATGAGCAGTTTCTGGATCTGAAAGTTCACTTTTGTAAGTACCTATGTAAATATACTATTCAACTAGCTTTAAAAGTTTGAAGACAATTGTAAAATTGAAAGGTACTATTTAAGTGAAATGAAACTTAACAGTGTTAGCTCATAACTTTATTTTAATATGTGCTACCTAAATATGAAACAAGAAAAACACTATGGCTATTTGTATACTTTAGGGGAACTTTATCAGGAGCAGAGTTCAGTAATATAGAGAAAAACATGTACAATGAACTTTATAATTAGGACTGGAGATTTAAAGTTGATATTAAAACTTGGGGGTTAAATAAATTTGATAGATAAATGTTCCCCATTATTACTAGTATTTTCAGAAGTGAAACACCCTTTTGACTTTGGACATAAACATAGTAAAAATATTCTATTGTTGTAATGATAAAAAGCAGGATTTTTATACAGGTGATTTAAATAGATATATCATCACAAATAAAATATTTTGTTGATCAAATAATCATTTTTACATATTTTTATATTTCATATTTAAATGTTTAGTCTACATGAGCCTGGTGAATCTCTCATGGATAAAACATGCTGGTCAAAAATTTTATTATAGTATCCCGACAAAACAATTTGCTAATCAATTAACATAAGTTTACGGCTACCCTTCATGTTTTATTTAAATAGATACATATCTAATTATAAATTGAAAAAATATAGCAAATTTGGTTTCAATATCCAATATTAAGTGTTATTTTTAAGGAAGCATAAAATAAAATTCTTAAAAAATATTTTAGTTGGAACCACTGAAAATTATTATTGGTGGTGGAAGTAAATTTGTAAGAAAATCTACAGTGCATATTCCAGAACACTGAAAAGTCACCGAATTTTCCTACTTGTCTTTATATGATTCAATATTGATCACAAATTTGAATTCAATTTATATCATGATATTTTGAAAATGATCTCTAAATAAGTTTGTCTAAAATAAGTAGACCAAGAAATTAATGAGCCTTTAAAAAAGTAGCAGTTCCATTTCTGCATAGGTTAAATTTTTAAAAGAAAACAATTTATCCTTCATAACACTGTTTTATAATTTCCACTTTTAGAAACACATGTAATTTTTAAACATGTATATGTTTATTTTGTATTATAAATATACAATATTCCTTCATGTTCTGATAAAGACCTAATTAAGAAGAAAACTCTGGAAGACTTCCATTCAACATATCACTATGAACATTACTCTTCTTTTATAAAATGAATTTCCTAATATGTAATAAAAATGTATCTGATATAGTTAGCATTATGCAATATATCATTACATTTTAATTTTGACAGTAAATAGAAAATGAGAAAGTAAAATGATTTCATACTTGCATTACATCAATTCTTTATGAAATATTTCTGTTTTGATCTTCAGAAATTTTTTAAGAAGTAATCTAAGTCACTCTTTAACTGAATCAAGGTTAAATGTCATTTTTTTAAAAAATGAGTATAAAATTATTCATTTTATAATATTGGTACAATTGCCATGAGAAATATTTGACCTGTGTCTTGTAAGCCAAATAGTCTGCTGTAAACAGAGTAATAAAAGGGTATTATACTATAGTCACACCGAAACATTACAGTGCATAAAATCATTTTCTTTCCCCTAGTCTAACATGCCTAAAGCATAGACCATAAAAGTAGAATTTGAAATAATGTAAAAATTTGAAATATAAAGAACTCCAGATGAAAATTAAGTATGCAGTGCTCTCTTTGATAATATGTATTTTTGTATACCATATACATGCTACATAAACTGATGGAACTATCAATGGATAATTATAGAAAAGCACTAAATTAAATTAAAATAAAATTAATGATAAAATGCACAGTTGTCAAATACAATACTCAATGACATAAGATTCCTTTGGATATAGATGTTAGATAATTCTTTGATGGACTAATGTCCACCCACCTTCTTTAATTTTGTATTTACAAAAATACATATATTTGTATTTACAAGAAAGCAGAGAACTTTGGGGGGTCTGAAGAACTTTATCCATAAGTGAAATAGTTAATTTGATAACAGTTTAATTACCTTTTAACAACTTTTTATTCCCTTTGAAAATCAATTAATTAAATGGCCCCTTCTAACATTTAAATCAGTTCTTTTGTTGTTTTTAGTTCTTCTTTCTGTTTAAATTTTAGTCTTAAAATTAGTTATACTAAATATTTTGCCACCTCTTGCAAAATATCTTAATTTGGAGCCACCTGAAAAGTGCTACAAGAGCATATTCCCAAATGAATTGGAAGCATATTTGTGGTTTGTTTTATTTTCATTAATTTGGAGTTGTGTGACTCTGGGAACAATCCATTGAGCTCTTGAAATTAAGTAGCTAGTTTTTGGCATTTCAAACAAGGACTGAACTATTCTCGCTCTCCCCCTTGCCCTACTGAAAAATAATCAAGAGAAAGGATAAGACAAGAGAAGGAGGGAGGAAGGAGGGAGATGTAAGCAAAAAGGACAAGAGTCTGGAAAAATAAAACAGGGAAAGAAACTATACATACTTAATTTGAATAATGTGCTAACAACATAATAATAAGAATAGAATTAATGATATAGGGCAAGCAACTGGTATCTTCGATTCTCTTCTTAAGTTCTAACCTTTTCCACATTATGTGTGGATGTTTTCATTGCACATAGTTTGATTTTCTTACTGAGGCTGAGGGAACAGTGGTGAAGGACAGACCCGGATACACAGGACATTTACCCAAATTTCACACTTCGCATGTGTAAAGGTGATAATCTCGCCTAAACAAAAGATGTGCTCCAAGTATATTTATGCTAACGTTCATTAACACATAACTTCAACCAACAGTTTAGCTGTAAATAATTTTGAATGCGAGCATACCAATTATCACATTTACATAGAATATATTTACTTTCTCTGAGATAATTTAAGTATTTACACTATATTCATATATAGATAAAAATAAGATTTTGCAATGTCTATTTGGAAATATATTTGTATGAGATTATGCAACATATCAAATGGAAAAGCACAAAGAGTAAGCTTAGTTTGCATCCAAATTTTAATTGATGCCTGGAACATTACATATTGTTCACCAAAATGCTATGGAGAGAATTTGCAGGGTTCCTTAATCCAATCATATACCGCTGATATACCCAATTTAATTATTTACTCGGTGAACAACCTGAAACGCCAAAAATCAAATACTCAAAACCACACAACTCGTGTTCTATTGTATATGTTAATGTATTGGCTGGACACAATGAATAAGGAGAAAGAATTCAGTTTTTTAATTCTACACAGTTTCATAACTCTACATGTTAAAAATTTTCAAGTTTATTAGAACAGGAGTGAATTTACTCTTATCCCCTTCATACAATTGGGAAAAAGATAATTTAAAAATTAGAAGTAACCTCTTTTCATAAATCATATGATTGTTATTTCTGAAATTAAAAAAAAAAGGCTGGACACCTTAGGAAGAGTAGAAGTACAAATGAACTACCTAAAGAAGTATTTGTGACAAGATTATGGACGATGGCGCTGGTTTGAATTAATAACATTATTTTGTGAATCTTTGAAAAATGCATCAACAAACTTTCTTTGGAAGCTACTTACATCATTCAGAACTACATCTTGAATTTCATGTAATTCTTATCTCTCACTTTTTATGCATCAATTAAGAAATAAAACTTACAGTGAAGATTCCACTTTGTATTAATAGTTTATAATTTATACAACACTGTCATATCTACATATAATAATATTGAGGAAGTGATTTGGACATTGAAAAAATAAGTCCCACTGTGAAGAAAAATTAAGAACAACCCCAATTGTGAAGTCAAATGCTATAATTTATTTTTCTTTTCTAGTCCTGGATTAAATATGGAGGAGGTAGATGAAGAGTAAGGTACTGGTTTTGTTTTTTTTTTCATGATAATATCATGGCATTTTTAAGCTTGTTCCTTTCCCCTTTGAAAAAAATTTGGGAAAGGGAAGATGTTACACAGAATGGGGATAGTTTACTTCACTTGACCGATGTAGCATTACTAATTTTTTTTTTTTAATTCCTCAGGGAAATTGTTACCACCTGTTCAATCTGAATTCAAGCAGTTACTGTCAATTTACTCATGGGTGAATGCTGCCTCTTTGTGGCAGAATGCCATGGAAAGTGTTCCTTAAACAGAAAGTTCATGAACAGCCCTTGATATTTTACACATTTCAGGTGAGATTCTGGGAAGATCCACTAATAGCGATGAAGCACATGGCTCTTTAAGTTTCAGATTCACTCAAACATTTCCTACTCTTAAATACTAATCTAAATTCATTGGCAAACCTTCCTCAGAGGTGAACAGCTTACACCCACCAACATTTTGAACATTTAGGATATATAGATCAACTTGAGATAAAGTACCCATCATAATCATTGAAGGTAGTTTTACACAAGTTAAAATTAGGAAAACTATGGGAATACGGGGAAATTAGGAAACTATGAGCATTGTAGACTGAATAAATAATACTGACATAACAAAATATATATCATTGGGAGAAAAATGAATAGGCAATATATTACTTACCACGGTCCATGTATTAGAAGAAAACTTCAGTAAGGAAAGAAAGTATACAATTGAAGTTTCATTAATAAAGACATTAATGCCACCTTTAGGAAAACATAATTCCCTGAATTTGCAAAGGAGAATTTTACATATATACATATATTCAAATTTGATAATTGGGGAAATTTTTTCATATTAGGAATAAAAGTTAGCTACTATGCCCTAATTGTTAATAATGGAGATTCAGTCAATCACACGTAACTACGTCTTTTGCACCTCAAGTAATCATTACTTCAGTCCCTCATATTTGACATAGTTATCAAGTGTTTATTCAGAAACTATTTAAAAAATTACATGTGCTGGGATACATATGAGACTGTAACAACAGTAGCCCCATCTTACAGAGATCCTGTTTGTGGTCATCATCATTGCTTGCTGCCCAGAGGGATAAAGACATCGTATAGAGATTTGTACAGTCCATCATTTGGTCTTCTGAGGTGCCAGTACATGTGGATCTGTACAAATGCAACTGGGTTTGGTTAAACAATCAAAAATCGGCTACAATAGTAGTCAAATCAATACATCATTTTGGTTGACTAATAAAAATACTTTTAAATCTTCTCTAATAAAACCAGAAACTTGCACACGATTCTTACTCAAATGGCCCAATTAATTGCCCTAATTTTTTTTTCCTTTATACATTGGGATACAATCCGTTATTTTTTTTTCTTTTTTTAAATGACAGATCCAATCGGGTGGGTTGCATTGGCTTTACGATTTTCCCATTAAGTTCTCCACATTTTTAGTGATTTAAAATGCCTTCCTGATATCACTCCTGTTTTGGAAATGCAGGTCCTAATATAGTGCGACACCTCTGTGAAAATCATAGGCTAAATAGTGAAGGAAAGAGAAATGCTAAATGTGTATATAAAAATAGGTGCTACAATAAAATATTTGTATATTTCATCAATAAGTTATTTTGACTAATCAATTATGGATCATATAGCTCTGTAATTTTAATGATTTGTCCACATCTATGGTGATCATTTTCCAGATCACAATACTTTTGTTTTTTAATTCAAATGTCCAGAATGCATACAAACACATCCTTTAAAAAGAAAGGAAAAGTAATGAGATAGGAGGGAGGAAGGCAGGGAGGCAGAGAAAGAGAGAGGAGGGGGAGAGGGAAGGACAGAGAGAGAACAAACTTTCTACTAAAGTTGGGGTGTGCTAATCTCTCCACAAAAGCCATTTAGACCCACCCATGGCTTAAAGGGGCGCGGGGAAGAAGGGGAGGGAAAGGGAACAAAAGAGGAAGAGTAGAATCTCTGCGCTGCCATCTTCCACCGTTCTTAATGGCACTTCCAACCACCACAAGAACCACCGCGACCGTTAGCAAGTCACTTGCGCAGCAAACGGCCCTCCGTAAACCCTTCTGCTCCCCTCCCCCACAAGAAGAGAAGAGAAGAGAAATCGATGTGCCCAGTTTACACAAATGTTTCCCCCACGTGTAAAAATTAAAAGGAAAGTGCACACCCTTTCAGTATCTTCCGCCCAAGCTGAGAATCTCGTGCCAAGGCACTTCACCCTAAACGTTGAAACAACACAATTAATCAAATGCGTTCACCGCGTGTGTCGGCTTGCTTGTTTGTTTTAAATGCAAAAGCTCCCAGGGAGTTTCTCTGCTTTTAGAACTGGCTAAATGTGGTCTGTTTTTCCAGCACTTCGAGGTAGTCCGGCTCAACGTTTAGTTTTGCTTTTAACTCCAGATACTCGTTCCGGTTGGGTTCTACAAAGACAGCACTGGGGGGGCTGTAGAGCACCGGTTCCCGCAGCCTGCTGTCCCCTGCCCCCGGGTGCAAATACTGATGGGGGCGTCTCAGGTCATAGTTTGGGGAGAAAGTGTAAGCAGCGGGGCTGCACGGGAATTTGGGATATTCCGGGAGGCTGTTGCCGGCGGGGGTGGTGGAGCAGTGTTTGTCTGGTTCTAAAATGCCCCTGTAAAAGCGGTCGGCGTCCTGCACCGGCGACAGTAGGTCCTCCCGGGGCTCGATGGTGCTGACGCTATAGGCGGGACTCCGCAAGTGGTGGCTTTCCCGCCTCTCCTCCTCCCCCGGCTGCAGCTGCAGAGGCGGCGGGGGCTGCTGCTGCGGCTGCGGCGGCGGCGGCGGCGGCTGCTGCTGCAGGTGGTGGTTGCTGCTGTAGGTGACCTTGAGCTCGTGCAGGTCTTTGTAATCCTCCACGGAGTTGCCCTCTCGGGAGCGGTAGATGGGGTTTTTGCACATGTGGCCCAGTGGATGGGGGATGTACTCGTACACGTGGCCCGCGGGCGTCTTCACCTTGGGCAGCGCGGGCCCGCGGTGGTGCACGTGCGCGTGCGGGTGGCCTCCCGCGCCGCCGCCGCCGCCGTATACGCTGTACTGCATGTTGAAGGAGCTCACGTCGGAGTTGTTGGTGCTGGTGTGGTCGCTCTGGTTCTTCTTCCTGCGCTTCATAACCAGCACGAAGAGCCCGGCGGCCACGAAGACGGACATGATAAAAACCAGCAGCAGGCTGAGAATCAACACCGACAGGGGCACCGACGACGCACCTCCCCCCGCGCCCAAGCCCGCGGGGGCCCCGGTGCTGTTCGACCGGACCGCGGGGGTCACCGCGCTGGTCCTCGCCGGGACCTGGATGGAAGAGGGCGTGGGCGTGGAAACCACCACGTCAGAGTAGTCTGGACACAGCAGCTCCGACTTAATGGAGCGCATATCGGTCTCCGCAAACTTCTTGGGCGCCTTGCAGATGACCTCATCCACCAAGACACCCACTTTGAGCTGTTCGACCCACAGCTTCATGCCCACCACGTCGCAGGTACAATCCCAAGGGTTGTCATGCAGGTCGATTTGGATGAGTGACTTGAGTTGGTCCAGAACTCCACTCACGGGCAAGGAGGTGAAATGGTTACTCCTTAGGTTCAGCCTGAGAAGGGTCAGGCCTGAGAAGACGCCTGAGGGCATGGCCTGCAGGAGGTTGTTATTCAGAAATAGCAGCTGGAGGTTTGGGACCGGGTCGAAAGTCCCAGACTGAATCTCACGTATGAGATTGTACTGGAGGAAGAGATACTGCAGGCTTTGCAGGCCATAGAACAACTCCGGGCTCAGCCTCTCAATCCTGTTGCCATTTAGGTAGAGGCGCCTCAGGTTGGTGAGATCGCCGAAAGCGCGGTCCTGGATCATGGAGATTCGGTTGTTGCCCAGGTGTAGGAGGTCCAGCCCCGTAGCCTCCAGGAAGTCGCTCCTGCGCACAACCGCAATGTAGTTCTCCGTCAGATACATCTTCTTGGGGTTGTAGGGCTTGGGCTGCAGCTCCGCGATGCTCTCGATTTTGCGCTCCTGGCAGTTGACGTTGAGGCCCAGATCGGAGATTTGTAGGTTGCAAGTGCACGCGGTGGGACACTCCAAAGGCACCGGAGATTTGGTCTGGTAGGCGATGCTGGGGCCATAGTTGCTGTAGCCCAAGTCCTTGGAGGGCTGCCGAGAGGTGGGGCGCACTCTGGGCTTGTTGGGTTGGCGGGTCCCCTTAGGGGGCTTTAAGGGGGGTTTGTAAACAGCTGAGGAAGAAGTGGCCACGGAATTCACCGAGGCTGGGGTAGTGTGTAGATACCCCGTGGTGCTCAAAGGCGTCTGTGGCCTCATCTCATAATCTGAAATAAGTTTCCTTGGGCAAAGTTCCTGCTTGGACACCTCGTCCAAATCCCGGCCGTGTAAGCGGAAGGGGGTCTCACAAACCACATCCCCCACCAGGGCCGAGTAGGAGATACTGTCCAACCAATCCTTGAGAGAGATCAGCTCGCAGGAGCAATTCCAGGGGTTTTCTTCCAGCTGTAACTCCACAACTTTATCCATGTGCTGCAACAGCCCCACATAGGGCAGAAGTTTCAGCCGGTTCCCCCGCAGGTCCAAGTGCGTTAAGGGCACAAAACGGAAGAGGTTGTTGGGTAAACTGGACAAGAGATTGTCATTGAGGATAAGCACCTGCAATAAATGCAGTTTCCCAAAAGCATTGGGTTCAATGACACTGATGTAATTGTAATCGACCTGTAGGTACTCCAGGCTCTCCAGGCCGAGGAAGGTATCATCTCGCAGAAGTTCCAGTTTATTATTGTTCAGATGCAATCTCCTTAAACCCCGCAGCCCGTGGAAAGCCCCAGTCTCAATGTCCTGGATAACGTTGCTACCCAGATGCAAAATTGAAGCCCCGGTGTAATTGACAAACTCATTGGGATAGAGACGGTTCAAAAGGTTTCCAGACAACAGGAGGTGGTAGACTGGGAAACGGGGAGGGCTAATTTCAGAGAGGCTGATGATCCCCCGGTTTTCACAGCTCACAGTTAAAATGCCGTCCTTTTCCTCACAAGGACATGCATTGTCACAGATTTCCCCATAATAATCGATGGTTTCTGCACACGAAAGGACGAGAGATGTTAGAGCAAACGCTAGACTCTGCAGCATCCAGCTATGCATTTTTCTGTGAAGGTCCTGTTCCAAAGTTACTGGGGGGCAGCAAGTGTGCATTTTACCTCCTGCAAGGGAGAGAGGACAAAAGGAAACAACATAATATGACAAAAATTTAAGGGATTGGGAAGAAAGTCTCTCTCTTCCCTACTACTATTTCTCTGAAATCCAGAAGGAGGGGATATGAATGACCCCCCCCCCCCAGTGGAACACCGACATTCTCCAGACTTTATTATTATCTGATACTCATTTTGATTTAAAGGTTGATTTCATTTCCTAATGAGTATGACAGAAATATGCTGCCCTTTACAAGAGAAGGGCAGGTTAGATAAAGTCCCATTTTAGTGTTTTCCCTGCTCCCCCCTCTTTTCAAAACCAATCCATAAATATACATAAAATGGCTGTCAGTTCAGTTTCATGGTTCTAATTTAAGAGAAAAGAAACACCATTTTGCAAGGTTCCCCACCTCACCTATAGCAAACCCGTCTGCCTTTCTTTCAGAACCTCCTCAGTTAACAGTTCACCGTGAAGGTCTCCCATTTTCACAGAAAAGCAAGGAGTCACAATACTTGGGCTATTTTAAACCGTCGCTGGAAATGCCAGGGTGGGAACCTAAAGAACACTTTTCAGAGGCAAAAAAGAGATGTAAGATAATGCATCAAAAGGACCCAGAAGAAGCTCTTAAATCACCAATTGTCTTCAGGAGCTTTGAGTGTGGAGAAAAAGGAGAGCGCGTTCCTTTGATGGTGGACTTCACTACCACGCTTTTAAGCACATCAACGTCCTAATTGCATGCACGGTGCCACTTAGCAGCGCTTCTCTGAGAGCGCCCTGCGTCCACTTCTCCTCATTGATCATGTCAGCGACGCTACCAAACCGCATCTCTGAGCCACAGAAATAGTTCTACACGAAGGATTACAAAGAACTCAGCGAAGGCATCCGCAATCCCGGCACACCTCCCGATACCCGGAGTTTAAAGAGGACGTGCCTGCCGCTTACCGGGAATCAGCTAAAAGTAAACCGAGGACCATCCTTACCTCCCTTACCTCCCGCTCCGCGTCCGTTTGCCACGGAATGTAACACTAACGCTCCTGGATTAGGAGGATTTGGACTCAACTAAGTACCTCGCCGGCATCGCCAGCATCTTTGGAGTTGTTTCTTACATTTAAGTGTCAGTGTTTTACTCCCCTTCCTTTTTTTACTTTCTTTGTTTTTCCTTTTTCTTTTCTTCTCCCCCCCCCCCCCCCAAGAGAAAAAGGCACTCGGGCTGATTAAACGCGAATTAGAAAGGGAGGGAGAACAGCAAGTAACATAGGTCTGTGCTTTAATAGCCGAATTTCATCTTCTCAAGGAATCGATCTGACCCCCTCCCCCTTTTATTTCTGGATTTCTTTTTGTCCTCTGAAAGGCTTCCTTGGACTTGCTACTTCGGGTCGACAGCGGTACTCAGAAGGGAAAGGACACAAATGGTCAGAGTGTGTGAGTGCGTGTTGTGTTGGCTGCGGCGGGGGGGGGGGGGGGTGGGGGGTGGGGGGGGGTGGTGGGCGGGGGGGAGGCGGGAATTGGGTAAAAATGCTGGGCTCTGGGAACCCATGCCTCCTCTCCAGTCAAGCTGGCCTTTGCCTCATCAGCACCGAAGTCTGATGTCGAATCACAACCAAAACTAAAGCCAAGACGTTTCTGAGTCACGGGTTCAAGCCTCGCTCCCCTGGCCGGCTCCGACCCGCGTTATTAAGAGCCCCTGCATTCGCACGCTTATGTGCAAGTGTGCCTGAGAATCATTCACGTGTGGCCAACCCAGACGTGTCGAGACGAATCGGAATCACAGTGTATAAGCCTCACAAGTATCTCCAACCTCCCAACGCAACCGCAAACGCCTCCTAGCTTAAAAGCGGAAAAAACACCCCCTATGGAAAGCAAACGTTTACCTTGAAAATTCAGTTCTCCACAGGATGAAATCTGCACATCCATTCAGCGGGGGTTGGGTCCCCTCCCCCTCCTTCCCTCGACTTCCCCGCCCCCATTCACCTCCCTTCCTTTCAGACAGCCCATCGCAAATTGTGACCAGCCGGTATTAAACTCGAGCGTTTACAACTTTAATTCAGTTCTGGTTAGCCGGGGTCGAAGAGCTTCCTCTCACCCCACTCTCTTTCCCCTCCCCCTTGCCATCAAAGGAACCCGAAAATTTGAGAAAATAAAGTTGAATGAGCCGAGGAGGGCTGACATTCTGACTGGGAAACGCACCTCCGATGTAAATTCGCGAGTGCGTTGCACATTCTCAGATTATCTGATTTTCTTTTTTTTTTTTTTTTTTGGAGGACGGGGGCGGAGGAACTGTATTTGCCCCCAAAGAATTTAGACCCTAGACCATCGCCCTGCACATCCCTGCATTACACAGAGTGGGGCTGCGTGGGCTGGAGCCCAGCACCCAGGCCCGACCCGTGGCTCTGGGCACAGCTGCTCCCACAGCGGCCCAGGCAGAAGCACCCGGAGTTCCAGGACGCGAGGCTCCCTTCCCCCACTCCGCCCCAAAGCGAAGGAAGGGAAAGGGAAGGAAGGAGGGGAGGGAGGAGAGGGAATGCTAGCCATCCCGCTGCCACACGAACACACACACACACACACACACACACACACACACACACACGAGCCTCTTTTGCAAAGTAAACGGTCGACTTACCCCGTTTTACATCTCCAGGGCCCACTCATCATAGCCGCCCCTATAAAAATACCTCTTTGGGGTGTGCATTGGGTTTCCGGAGCCCAGGCAGGGCAAGAAGGCGGCGAGCTGTGCGGTCCGAGCGGCGGGAGGAAAGAGGCGCCCGGACGCCGCCAGCCCGGGGCCGCCGCCGCGGTGGCGACCGCGGGTTCCGGGGCTCCCCAAACGGCTCTCCCCGGCAATCTCCGCGGTAGTCGAAGCGGGCAGCGGGGTGGGGGGGGGGGGGAGAAGGGGGCGATCGCGAGCGGCCGATAGGGAAGGGAGGAGGAGGGGGCGGCGGAGGACCGGCTGTAGAGGCGCCTGGCGGTAGGGGCCGGGAGCAGGAGCCGGGCGGGGCGGGGAGGGAGCTGGTGGAGGGGGGGAGGCGCGGAACCCGAGGAGGGGACGTGAAGGCTGCCAGGCACCGCCGGCCCCTCCAACGTGACGGTCAGCCCCGCCGAGCGATCGCTCCCGTTCACACTCACGCTCACTCGCACACTCGTTCCCACCCGCTCCACCGCGCGATCGCAGGGTCCCGGGCACCCAACGCGGCACTCCCCAGGCGGGTACTTACAGTTGCCATCTGCATAAGGGGCAACTTTCTCCAAGCCAGCAGCAGCCGCCGCCCCCTCCAGCCTCCGGCTCCACGAACCCTCTGGCCTGGGTTCGCGCTGGCCGCCCCTCCCCTCCCCCCTCAGCTCTCCTCCTCGCCGTCTTCACCACATTCCCCCCTGGTCAGTGGCGCACGCCTGGGGACTAGCCAGAGGGAGCGGGGCGCGGGGGTGTGCATGCATCGCCCGCCTTCTTCTTGCAGCGCACACTGTACATGGTAGTGAGGGGGCGAGCAAAGGTGGCATCGGCCCCTTGGCTACTCCTGGGGTGGCTACGGCTCCTGCGCCGTCCTCCACCCCCCGTGTAGTGGCGACCACCGCGCCGGGATCCCGCCGCCGCTGTCCCCTCTCTCTGTCCACCGCCGCGGCGGCCCCTAATTAGTATTTGTACGGTTCCCGCATCCTCTTGGCAGTTTCATCGCTCCCGGTGTTTGCAGAGGTTTTTCTCATCCTTTCCCCAGATGCGGCGCACGATCGTCATTATTTGGAACTCTCTATCTCCGACATCCTTTAGGGGGCCTAGGGGGGGTACAGGAGCAGCGTTGTTTTACGCCTGTGGCGTGTCCCGGCAGCCTGGCGGCTCTAAAATACTCAGAGAAAATCGCTTCTTCCCTCCCGGGCGCTGAAGATGTGGCAACACGGTAAGCATCACCGGGGTCTCTGAGACATCTGCTCCAGCGCGGGCGCAGGGCCCCGTCCAATGCACTTGTTTATTGTCGCGCCGCTGGTGCGAGCCAAGCTGCAGCAGACATGATGGGCCCGGGGCGAAGCGGGCGCTCGGTGGCCGATAGATGGCAGCCGAGGGCGAAGGCGTCCCTGGATTCGGGCGGCGCAATCGGAGCCCCCTTGGATGTCACATTCGTGGGAGACGGAGAGTCTTGGAACCTGTGCGTAACTCGAGCGTGGGACTGTGCAATCCTTGGATTGAAAAAGGGAGGAGTGGAAATAACCCCGACAGTGCCAGGCTTATTGGTGGTCAGGGACAGATGATTCCAGCCCTGTGCTGATCGCCTGCCTTCCTCCCACCATTTAGAATGATACTGCCCCTGCTTCTGTCTCTGTACTTAACTCTAAAGGACCCTGGAAGAGGGAGTGGTTCATCCTAGCTGCAAACAAGGGCGCTAATGCTTTTTTTAATTTTCTTTAAGAATTACGTTTTATAGGTATGTCTGGGCGATGCAAGGGAATGTTAACGACTTTCAGAAAGAATGTTTGTGAATACATTTGTTGTGTACTAAAAAGCTGGAGACCCCTAAATAAATGCAGTATCGATAGAAAGCGAGTTTCTTGAAGAGTCACCTGCTAAACTCCACTAGCATCATCTCTACAGTAAGTATTCCTGGCTCTCGCCTATGAAACCAGACACCTCCACCCCAGAGGGGGGGTCTTTACATTCATAAGGCATATTTCCAGTGTTTGTAATACTTAGACCTGCAGTCCTTCCCAGGTATAGAAAAAAAGTTGATCATAATACGTGGCCCAATGGAGGCTGAGTGAACATGTGCCTGTTCCTATGATAACCGGGAAGTTTTACCATTTAAATATATTTCATCTATTTTATTTTGGGATTAATTATGAATTAATGTTCTTTTGGGATCATCTTAAACATAATTGATATTGTCTCCTTCTTGGTAACGTTTGGGATGCTATTGTGGTATTATATCTTGATTAAAGATAGGATTATAGAGATTCTGATATATATATATGTATGTATGTATATGTATATGTATATACATACACACACACACACACACACAAACATCTTTTTACATCCTCTGTCTGTGTTGAATTAGGAGTTTTCTAGAGGTGGTGAATATTGCAGCCTCCTGAGGTTTTGCAGCATTTCTTGAAATTTCCTCTCAATCTGTTTTGCAAATATTTTTGTTAATCCATACATACTTTGTTTAAATTCAAGGCATATACAAAAGAGGGAGAAACAAAGTAATCTGTAACATCATTGAATAACACAATAAAATCTTATAACAGAACTTCCTGTAAATTTAGAAACATTTGGCTGGGGAATGAGAGCCATTTGCCACAGGTACTTTATATAAACAGAGAACTTAAACTTCATCCACTAAAGTCTGGTTACCGTATATTGTATTTAGTCATCATCTTCTAACATTATATATTTTAGAAAATTTATTTTTAAGGTATGAAATTGCTTTTATATTTTTAAATGAATGTGTTAAATTGTCATGTTTTAAAAATTACATATTACTTAAACTTGGAAACTTGTGGCATATCAATATTAAGTTCTATCACAGACATAATTTTAGATGTAGACAAACTCCATAGAAATTCTGGGTATAACATGGTTTAATCAATTATTGGAATTTTCAAAATAGCTGTAGTATAGTTTTAGTTCATTATTTTATTGCTTCATAAATCTTCAAAATTGTATTTAATATCACAATTCAGTTTAATTTTTGATTTCGAATTAAAGGATTTATTTCCTAATTAAAAATAAATTTGTTGAGATAAAAAGTTTTAAACATGGTAGCAATTAATTTAGGTTATAGTTTTGTTAGAAACAATATTCCAGTTTATTTCTTGTGGTTCAAATAAATAAGTGATGACAACTTTCTACCACTTACTCAATATTAAGGATAGCCTGAGAAGCCATCATGATGGTTTACCGCTAGGTGTCTCTATAAACTGCTGTGCAGGAAAGTGAATTTGGAGAGAATACAGTGACATGCAGAGACCAAACAGAATTCTGGAGGAAAAACATCACAGAAATAAGGAAAATCCTCGTTTGCTAGTCTTTGAACTCTTATTTTCTTTGAATATTGACTATGGCCAGAAAAGAAATAAATTAATCATGTAACAGGGATCAAATTTAAGCCAAGACTTTCACCTACACGAGCAAACATATCTATGTTTCAGTCCATACTAAACAATATAGTCAGATGAGATGTATTCCCGGTTTCACATAATACTCCAAAGAATGCACAGGATTTCATAAACACTTTGCGGAACTAGAAAATGAAATGATTGATCAAATAGATCCCTCCTGAATTAAGGGCATGATACTAAATTAAACATTATTTGATTGAGTCGGTTGGATGTGAAAAGTTGAGAATCTGTGTCTAAATATTTGTGAACATATGTGTGCATATTATAGTTATTAATGATCTAGTATAATCATAAATACGTTTCATATATGGTAATACATTTGGCAATAATTAGTGTGAATTATGGACATAATCTGATACCTCCCTAATAAAATTTAAATTCAAACCACAACTAGCATACTTATCACTTGAAATTGGCCATATATCTTGGTGAATATGAATTCACCAATGAATTCATATTCATTATTACCTGGAATTATCATTTTAGTGTTTTATCAACTCTTTGGATGAATTCTTATATTAAATAATTTCTTAAGATATCTCATCATATTACGTTTGTGTATTGTTGTGTGGTTTCTTTAGAATATTAAAATGCTAAGTCAAGAATTATGGTCTCTCATGAAATAACCTAAAAGAGATTATAAACAAGGAAATTCTTTCATGATAGTGATGAGATCTTGTAAATACTAACCAATGTTATTGAAATCTAAAGCAAGTAGAACTTGCATTTCTTCTTGTTAGCCTAACTGGTAAGTTAAGATTATAAAATCCAATGCTAGATTCCAGACTCCTCCAAAATCAGCTCTAATAAGAGTACTTTTGTGACAGTGTAGCTAAAGGTCTATACAACCCTATTTGGTAAACAACACATTTTTCAGATATATATCTTTTTAATGTCTTTGAAATTAAATTATATATGTCACATATTCCTAAAAGCAGAAAAGTTTCTCCTCGAAGGGAAAACATGAGTCATCTCTTATGATTGTTTCTCTGTGTAATTGATAAGCTAAATAACTGTAGTATAGCATATTTTTTATCAGTTTGGTACATTTGGATTTACAACAATTGAAATTATCATGCAGTGATATTTATCAAATTCAAATGACTAGTTAAGCTGATTAATTTCAGCAAGATTATTTATTCACTTTTAGATTTAATTTTGTTTTTTTATAGTCTTAGATATTTGCCGTCAGAGGCATAAGAGAAAGATGTACATAAAATAGACAATTTTCTTCCTTGCTTCTTACACTTACTTATAAATATACTCTGATAGTCTTTTGATAGATTAGGTGTTAAAACCCTGTCTTTGGAGGACAAGTTGGAAATATCTTCCAGAATTTAAAATGCATTTATATTTCCAACAATTATATTTTCAGAAAGTAGGCTACAGGTGTACCAAAATAAAAAGTACATGTACAATATAATGTACCTGTAATGTACATGTACATGTAATATACAATGTAATATGTGAGAATAGTCACATTTGTAAGTGACTGAGTCTAAGTGAAAAGTGGTACATATCTATCTATACCTTGGAATGCTCTTCTGCCTTTCATAACAGTGTATGTAAGTATATGTTCCTGTCATTATTAATAGCATCCATAGCATCCATCTGTGTACATTGCTGGGGAGGAGGAGAGAATCTTTCTGGAAGGATACACAAATTCAGTAACGGAGTTTGCCCTTTGGGGGAAGACTAGGGAGTGTTTAGTAGGATGAAGGTTTTTCACTTTACATTCTATTTTTTATTTTTTCAAAATTTCAATTTACATGCACATTTCCAATAAAAATTTTCAAAATACATGTACTTGAAAAATAAGGATATTACAGAAGATCCCTGACTTGAATGGTTCGACTTAGGAGTTTTCAACTATATGCTGGTTTGAGAACAATACACATTTAGTGGGAACTACTTGGTATTTTGAGTTTTATCCTTTCCTGGGCCAGGGATATGTGGTACGATCCTCTTTTGTGATGCTGGGCTGTTGAGTAGCAAGCCTCAGTTCCCACTCAGCCAAGCGATCACAAGCTAAACAGCCCATAAACTTAACAACCATTCTGTACCCATGCAGCCACCAGTTTTCACTTTCAGTACAGTATTTGATAAATCACATGTGATATTCAGCCTATTTTTATAAAATAGTCATTGTGTTAGATGATTTTGCCCACCTATAGGCTACCTAAGTGTTCTGAGCACATTTAAGGTAGGCTAGGCTAAGCTGTGAAGTTTGGTGGGTTAGGCATATTAAATGCATTTTCAACTTACAATGGGTTTATCGGGACATAACCTTGTTGTAAGTCAAGGGAAATCTGTATTTGGAACAATGATATGGGAGGTGGTAGAGAGTTGAAGATGACGTTACTAAGTTAATCTCTGTCCCTCACTTCTCAAAACTATTTTTTCTATGACACATTGCTGTCAGTGAAGACACCAAATATCTTTCTAAATATGTGACTATAAATTAATTAGTTAAAATGTTTTTTCTTCGTAGCTGTAACATGTGACATTGAATTCTAGCTGCTAGTCCTAACTATTAGAATAATAATTAATAGAAGCTGGCTTCCCTTTCCTTCTTCCCTGTGTAGAACCATACTGGGTACTGGTGACGTTACCTTTATTTGATACTGTGGTGGGTGAAGGAAAGATCAAAATCGTTCTCTAAAGAAGATAAGTGCTTGTGCTCAAAATTGTCAGCAGCAGATCTTTACTGCTATGGGCAGGAAGATGAGTGAGTGTGTAATTGTGACATATTTTAAGTATACAAACTATCATCAGGCCCTGTTAGAACAAAGGCTGCTGCCATTCTGCTTATACTCGCATTGAGATATGCATAGTCCACTGGAAAAGAAACAGTTTTATTATATAGCTAGAATAGCTTTTCTATGTATCTTTCTATTAGAGATAGGATTTGTCTCTTAAGGTTTATCAGTTCTTGGGTCTCACATATCTCTAGTCGTTCTTAGGAAACAAATCCAAACAGGCATTATGTATATCTGTATTTCCTGTATCCTTTTCAGGTTTTCAAAGAAAAACAATGAGCCATCCTAAAACACAGTTTCATTACAAAATTTTCAGAAGGACTGTTGTTTATAGGAGAATGTCTAAATTGACAATACTTTATTCAACTTTTATCAACTAGGATCTTTCATTCAAGGGGAGACTCCCATAATCTCTCTATCCCCTCAAAACAAATCAGCTTTCCCAACTCCAAAAGTTTTGTTGTACTGCTCATTCATCTAACTGGCTCTTCCCTTTTCTTTCAGCTATTGTTCTAGAGAATTTACTGTAAATCCTTTCTTCACCAAAAAATTCCTTTCTGTCCATTCTAACCAACACCGAAGACTTCCTTACCTGAACATTTTCTTCCATTATCTAGCACTTGCCTAGCACGATGTTCTGTTTCCTGATTAAGGTTGCCATTTTCTTCTGGGCTAGATTATCATTTCTTATTGAGCAAAGAACTTGAGTTTCTTACCCCTCAAACAGTGGAAAACTGAGCTTCAAAAGACTCTTTGTATACACAATAAATGCATGTCCAATTTTGAATTTTTTCATTCAACAAATATTTATTTGCTAAATATATTATCCTAAACCATATTATGTTTGATATAAAATAATTGACTCATATCAGGGTAGTTGAAGGATTTCAGGGTCATTTTTACTTTTTGACAAGTCACCTGCATTCTCCAGTCAAAATAAGTGGAATATAATATATAACAATACTAATGCATAGGGGCACCTGGGTGGCTCAGTTAAGCGTCTGACTTTGGCTACGGTAATGATCTCACGGCTCGTGAGTTCAAGCCCCATATCAGGCTTTGTGCTGATAGCTTGGACCCTGGAGTCTGCTTCGGATTCTGTGTCTCCCTCTTCCTCTGCCTCTCCCCAGCTCACACTCTGTCTCTCTCTCACTCTCAAAAATAAATAAACATTAAAATAATTTAAAAAATACTATTGCATAAGTTGAATACTTGAATAGTATTTTTTGTGACATATATTTGCCAAGCCTCTATAAAAATGTTCTCCAACAGAACGTTCTGTGATGATGGAACTAACCCCTATTTGCAGTGTCCAATATGATGGTCATTAGCCACAGGTGACTGTTGAGCAACCGAAATGTGGTCGGTCTGACACAGCAAATACAATTTTAATTCTTAAAATTTTAGCTTATTTATATATAAGTAACCACATGTGCCTTGTGGCTACCATATTGGACAGTACAGATCTAGAGGATAAATCCCTAGAAGGCTGCAGCTGTGTTTCTCACACAATTTCTGGGATACCTTGAAAGTCAATCAGTATGAACAGCTGTACTCATGAGTAATGATGGTGATTATGACACTCTCAATAAATAAGGACAATTATGATTCACATTTGGCAAGGGGCCTGATTTGCATTCTGTTGAGGGTCTGTATTCAATTCATTTAAATTGCATTCAGTTGAAGACTCCTGCCATTCTTTTAAAGATTTCAAGGCATTTTACAGGCATTTCAAAATTCCTTATTACATCCTTATTACACCACTATAAAGAAGGCAAGGTAGATTATTTTATATCAATAGAATTTTATTAGAAGATAAGTGCCTTTTTATGTATGATGAAGTATTCTCTAAGGTGCTTTTCTTCAGATCACACAGTGGGATGTTAGTAGAACTGGAGAAGAAAGTCCTAAGAGGGTATTTTGCTTCAAGGAACTATCCTGGAATAGGCTTTTTGTACAGAGAAGTCTGTCAGTCAGTAACAAAACAGCACTTGAACTCTTACATTCCACCATTTGAATACAACAGCTCTATTTTGAAGTTCAGTGCTGTCTTGTACAAGTAGAGTGGGCAGAGTTTGGACAAGAAATTATAATTAATGAATTTATAGAATGCAAATATGTCCTCTAATTTCCATGAAGATCTGAATAAATCTCAGTTTAAATAAATTCATATTTATATATTTGAAACAGAGATGTAATAGCTTGGTAACCAGTCCTCATTACAAATTATTATAATATTTGAGATTAATTTTTATTTGTTTTCGATCAGCTTATCTAAAATATTAATAATAAAATTGACCTATATTTCCATTATTGTATTTCTTCTTTGGGCAAAATCAATATAGCTTCAAAAGAAGCATGAATTGCTTGAGAGCTTAAGTCCAAAATTGAGAGGAAGCCATCTGATCCATAGCAGTACAGTGGCGCTCAGAGACTTCAACACCATTCTTGATTCTGGCTTGGCAACAACTATACACTTGCATTTCTGCAGAAACCACTCTGGGTAGATCACATATTTTATATATAAAAAAGTTACTGTGCTTCTCTTCAATGGACCTTAAAAAAAAAACACGCTGGTTAATCAGATGATAAGTGTTAAAATGTCCCTGGAAGAAACGTAGTATTATTACCCAAAATGTAGACTTTAAATGATTCACTTTATCCTAAAATGTAAAGTTATTTTCATTTAAATAAATATTAATAATAGAATGATAATGAGAATGGTGTACATTTTGTGATAAATGGATCTAAGGCAGCTAATTTTTATTTAATATTACATGATGCATTTTTATCCTGTGATCAAAAGCATTCTGTCAATCTAATGATGCTTCTCTAGTGAAACTAGATTCACAGGTATTGTCATGTGACCTATTATAATGTATGCTGCAATTTTAATTGATTGTTATGTATCCCAATGAACAAATAACCAATTTGGATTTGAATCACTAGTATAAGAGGCATGCTTCGTTGTACAATCAACTGTGTCCTTAACTGCAATATTATATGGATAGTGACTGCTATGAAGACAGACTTTGATCAATGACTATACTGCAACTTGATTGTATGTAAATACTAAAATTTGTTTGTAGGTATTTTTATATTAAAAAGTTTTCATTATAGTATTGATACAATAGCATTTAGAAGTCATCTATTATAGGGGCGCCTGGGTGGCGCAGTCGGTTAAGCGTCCGACTTCAGCCAGGTCACGATCTCACGGTCCGTGAGTTCGAGCCCCGCGTCAGGCTCTGGGCTGATGGCTCAGAGCCTGGAGCCTGTTTCCCATTCTGTGTCTCCCTCTCTCTCTGCCCCTCCCCCGTTCATGCTCTGTCTCTCTCTGTCCCAAAAATAAATAAAAACGTTGAAAAAAAAATTAAAAAAAAAAGAAGTCATCTATTATAGAGAGAAAGAGAGGCTTAAAATGATTTGTCCCAAAGAATAGGAATCTATTTGACGAGGTTTTTCAATTTGTAATTATATTTACCAGCCACAGTTAACACAAGCATCAACAAGCGATTCTAACATCATTTATAATTCAAAATCAATCAACTAAAATGTATGCATGCCTACAACATACATTCGTTTGCTGTTTGCCTGCTATTTTGTGAGATGGTCATATTCTTTCATGTAATTATTTTTTTTAACTTTTTTAACGTTTATTTATTTTTGAGACAGAGAGAGACAGAGCATGAATGGGGGAGGGTCAGAGAGAGGGAGACACAGAATCCGAAACAGGCTCCAGGCTCTGAGCTGTCAGCACAGAGCCCGACGCGGGGCTCAAACTCACGGACCGCGAGATCATGACCTGAACCGAAGTCCGCCGCTTAACCGACTGAGCCACCCAGGTGCCCCTCATGTAATTATTAAAACAACTTCATGTTGCCTCAAGGTAGTTGGTGATATTCCATGTTTCATACAGACAGTATAGAGCAGAACCATACCATGATATGAATTACTAGGACTTTTAGTATCTTTTTTCTTTTTCTTTTTTAAAATTTGCTAATTTAGATGCACACTTTTGGACTTTTACTTCAGCTTAAAGGAAAAGTGAAAATAATGTCTAGCAATACTTAGCAATGAGCTTTAATAAACATACCTTCTAAGTGATTAATCATTTCTATAATGTTGAATGTTTTCTGAGAAAGTCAGCAGTAAGAATACCTTTCAAATTATTAATACATAGTGTTACTCTTACAAATAAAATATATCTTAAACTGATCATTAAATATATTTACAAATATATTGTTCTACCTTAAGAATAAAAAAAGAATTATTAGCTACCAGGAGTTATTGTCACAGCAACTAGAATACATAAGGTTCATAAAACAATATTTTTGAATACATATAGTGTACTTTTTTAATGTAAAAAATGTCCATAATAGAAGGTTTTTCTATTTTTGAGCTTTTGACTAATTATTATTTTATATTTAGTAAACCAGTAGTCAAAGCAAGCATTATATACCTGCTAAAAAAATCAATAATACAATACTAAAATGGCTCCTTTGAAGAGCACTCCTACCAACCCTTTCATGCATAAGTTGAAGGATACAACCCATAGCCCTTTGGCATATGAATTTGTTATAGAAATCATATAAAATTGAAAATGGCATAACACATAGTTTCTAAGTTTTCCAAAGAGTACATAAATGAGATAATCTCATTGCCTAATGAAATTTCTTAATAATTGATAAACCACTTAGGTTCATGAAAATATTAATCACAAATGACTAAAACCCACTATAAATAACTATACTTTATTGACCCTTAATATTTTGATCATCCATGTCTAATAGCCCAGTTTTGTTATGAATGTCACACAGGTGTCTCCATAAAACTCAAAGAAAATATTTGAGTTTTGGGGTATGTTAGTACTTCCTCAATGTATGTAAATTTGAACATGGAATGATTTGACGTTAAGTATGATGTGTCTTCAAATATTGAAAATTCATAAATATTAGATTCATCTTTGACTATTACTGCATCTACTTATAGCGATACTGAAATAAATATATGTAGAAAAAATACAGGTTTCTGTCCATGCTAGCAGTTCATGACGTTTCTGACCACCTTCTCCTAACATGCACGCGGGGAGTCTGCAGCAGCCCTTGAGAATGCATCTTGGAGTTCTTCCAGAAACTCTGAGTCAAAGAGCAATGTCTGCATTCACAAAGAAGCATTCACAGCTGTCAGAAGTTAAATGTCCATGAGACTCATAGTACAGCTGCAGTCCTTCCAATACACTGACAATGCCTGTGGAAACTAGAATTTGATAACTAGTTCTTCCATGGGAAAAATACCACAGAAGAATGATTAATCTTTGCCCAACTGATAATGAATAATTATGCATTCACAGTACATGAAGCATCATCGTCCTACATTACTTAGCCTGCAGTGCTTTTGCCGCTGTTTTTCACTACCAGGAAAGGTACGCTGGTTGCAATAAACTGTCAATGAACATCTTGTAGGCAAACACCTGCAGACACCTGCTAGCAGCGGGTGCCTCAGATCCGGGACCATAGAAATTGCAGCATAAACCAAAGTCTGCAAGGCAGTACTGGCTCTGAGTGAGTGTGTGAGAGCGTGCATAACTGAAGAAATGCATGCATGAACAGGTATATTGTCTTTCCATCTATGCTTAATAAAATGAATAAGCTGAATTGTTTCCCCCCAGAAATGTGTAATACAGTTGAGCAGAATAATAGAAAAGCAAGCTACATCTGCAAATAAGGTTTTCAATTTGGGATGATTTATCCTGATTTATGATCAGATGATTCAGGACAAATGGTTACTATGCTGAAAATGTTGAGCATATACTCTCTATGCCCATGTGGTGATAACAAGTCATTCAGATTTTGAGTTACTTAAAAAATTAATATAATACATTTTGAACATATATGAAAAATTCTGAAAAAAGGTTATAAAACCTTTTCTGGAATGGTTTAGGTGAGGCCCAAATGGAGGTAAGGGGATTAGCTCATCTTTGGTAACTATTCAACTTTATGATTGAATGGAGAAACCCATTTGAAAGTTTATCAGTCTTTAATTATTGAGTCACTTAGAAGGCCAATAGTCTTTAAATATAAAGATCTGGTTCCTAAAATCTAGTGAATTATTGAAGATTTACTTCAAAGAACTTTTTAAAATTACATCAAAAAGCAAAAAACAGGGCGCCTGGGTGGCGCAGTCGGTTAAGCGTCCGACTTCAGCCAGGTCACGATCTCGCTGTACGTGAGTTCGAGTCCCGCGTCAGGCTCTGGGCTGATGGCTCAGAGCCTGGAGCCTGTTTCCGATTCTGTGTCTCCCTCTCTTTCTGCCCCTCCCCCGTTCATGCTCTGTCTCTCTCTGTCCCAAAAAATAAATAAACGTTGATAAAAGCAAAAAACAATTAGCTTTTTTTAAATGTTAGTTTTTAAGTATATTTTCAGAGTTGTGGAATGAGAAATAATGAAGAAAAATAGAAAGCTAATCACATTAAATTTTAAAAGGAAAACGTGGGGTACTATCTCCTTATTTAAAGGACCCAGACAGTGTAAATATTTGAACCAAAGTGCACCTCTGGTTATTGGAGAATTAGACTCCCAATTTTCTGACTCCTTAGTGTACCAGAAGGAACAAAAGTGGAGTTAACTTGATAATTAACGTATTCTGAAAAGCACAAAATAAAAATAAGACACTAACAACCTCAGGTTCCATGTTGCTTTGGCAGCATTTCATGTCATTTGCATAAGGCTTTCATCTACTGAATGGATTATCATGAAAAAAAAAAGCTTGAAAAACTTCATTATATAATGAGAGCAATAGGTAAGCTATGAAACTGTATTCTTACCATGTGTGTTCACTGACAGAAAAAAAAAAATGAAGCCAAAAGATTGATTAACTTTATGGGGAAAAATAAAGTGATGACAGTGCCCTAAAAATCTGGCTATATGCATATTAATTTATGCATGTTGGAGCATGCTCAGGGTACCCTTACTCCTATCAGAGACCTTGTATCTGTACATTTCTGATGTCACTAATGTACTATCAGGGCATCATAGTTTGGAGGTTTTTGTGAATTTGATAACATTTTGACAGAAGATATAATTAAAATGTGGAATATTTTCCCCAATGTCATTCAGATAGGTACTTTAAACGAGGAAACTGAACAAAAATCTGAAGTGTATAGAGGTTTCTTTTATTCCTTTCAAATCATTGTTTAGGAGACAAACAGGTTTAATGTGTTTAGAATATATATTCATCTACTGTTTTAGAACACAGAGGTATGGGTCCTTTTTGATCGCATTGATAGTTTTCACCGTGTGAGGGACTTTTTCAAAGATAGTGAGTGCAGTGATTAAAAACAGAGGTTTGGGTAAATCAGTTCCATTTTTGCCTTTTAATGACTGCTTAAAATATTGTGAATTTATTTACATCAGGTAATTACTTTCATTTGTCATGAGGATTCAATGAGTTAATTCATACAAAATGTTTAGCATACTTCTTTGCACTGTAAAGCATTTTTGCATTGTAAAATGTAAAGCTTTGCATTGTAAGCACTGAATAAGTGTTAGCTGTTGTTTCATGTTATATTATTAGTTATTAAAAGCACCAACATGCTTTGAGTCTACTGTCTAAATCAAAGAGTTGGAGAAGCCTACATGGGATTGCAGGAATGATTTTTTCCCAGAATAGATGTTCAAGACAAGTTGCATTCATTATCAGCTGATCCTGATTAGTTATGGATTTATAGCACCAAGAGTCTGCCATAGATTAAGTGGTTGCTGGCTTGCAGATTTCACTAGCTCTTTTTGGCTACCGGAATAAGAAAATGGGAATGCTTGCCAGACAGCACTTCCTAGTGATGAATTTTAGAAAACTCATGCATGTATATTGTTCCAAAAGACCTGGAGGACAAAATAGAGGAGAAACTATGTTTTTTTTTTTTTTTGTATCCTGACTTTAGAGCATAAGTAACGAAAAACTCTAGTAAATTGTAAGGAAAATTAAGTCAGGTTTGAATATGAAACATATTTACTACACTAAAGAAATTATAAAGCAATTTTTATAACTGTCTCCATGAAGAATATATAATTTAGATTTATTTAAAATAAGTTTGTAGCACTACAGTCAACAGCTACATATGAAAGTGAAAGTTGCTTTTGTAGAAAAATACAGGCCTGTCAATTTAAGTTACTACGAATATAAACTCTAGTGTAAATTAGTTTATCATACATATAGAACATTATATATGCATACCATTAATTCATTTTAGTGCTCTGCTGTATCATCTATTAATTTTTGTCAGTATCTATGTAAATATATATCAGGAATGTTATTGTTTAATTGCTAATTTAAATATATACATCTATATACATACATACACATACTTTTTGCTTGTATATTTTGAATGATTTCTGTCATACCTGAATTTATATTTTAGCACACAACCTTATTAACTTTGAATTCTGTTATTCAATATTTTGGGTTTTTTTTTTTATAACTGCCCGCCCCTATTAAAGAACTTTTGTTAAGGTGCAATTCTGAAATCGATGAGTATGATCTTGAAAGTCACATACAAGAAAATAACTTGTTTCTTCTTGAAGAAAATATTTTCACCATGGGTATTGTGTTTGATTCTACAAAGGTTGATTTTGGTGCATTTCACTTACAGATATTATTTTTGATATGATAGCAAGCCGTATAATAACTGCTCTCATAGTTGTGGAGATGCATAGCCTAGGTTACACACACACACACACACACACACACACACACACACACACAGAGGCACACACACTAGCAGACAGTGAGTGAAAATGATAAATGTATATACTATATATGGTGCGTTCAATTTTCAAATATCAGAGCATAATAAAATGCACTCACCTTGAATGTCATCCTGAAAACAGTAAATTTAAAAAAGTTGCTGCCAATTTTGACAGGCACTTGCCATAAATATGCAAATATATTCTTCATGTGTTCACAAGAATTGGTAATTTTCTCCATGGTAGGTAGTAACTTTATTATGCTAATATTTATATCTCCCAGTAGTTAGGCTACTTTTTGACTTTCACATTAAGATTGTGATTTGCTTGCTACATCTGCCTATCATTTCAAATAATGGTTATTATATGAATATATCCAAATGTCAGTTAATAGGTACTTTTTTCTGGGAGAAAATCTGATGACTCAAGATTTTACTGAGTGTTGGGAATTTAGATGTTTATAAATATTACGTTGCTCTATTTATGTAAACCAATGTCATATGTTAGGGAAGTTTTCAGAAGGGATGTTTAGACACAGTCCCTATGCCTGTTTTATCTATCTGTTGCTATTTTCTAAAACCTGAGTGGAAGGATTTGTGTGTTTGTTTTTATTTTGCTGTTTATAATTCTATTCCCTACACCCCCAGCCATATTCTCGCAGAATGCAGAATACCCAGGGCTCAGAGCTTGAGCACATGTGAGAGGAGCCTGGGGTCACAGTAGATGTAACTTCTGGGACCCAAGGACCCCTTTAATTGTGCAGGGGGCTTGGACCAGAAGAAACCTCTCGGAAATATATAGCTATGTAAATCCTGGTTGGTTGACGAGGCAGGTCGAAGCTGACCACTGAAACCGTTCTGTGCTAGCTTTAAAGACTGCAGAATCCTTCAGGCAGCTATTAGAGCAGTTATTTCTAGAAGTCCTTTCTTGTCTGCGAAGGTGATTCTAAAGTGCTCTGTTCTCTGAAGTTCCTGAATTTGCAGTGTGTAGTGTTAGGAGAGTCTGATGAATGATCTCACAAAATAAAACACTCTGAAATGGATTTGGGTTTGTTTGTTTGTTTGTTTTGTTTTGTTTTAAAACTCTTCTGATTGTGAGATACAAAATGAGAGCTGCGTGTCTGCCAATAGGTATAGACTTTATGAAGAAATTTGCACTTTAAGGGGAAGCATAACCAGTAGGTTGATATACTATTATTTTAAAACTATCTACTGCACTCATATTAGTAAAAGATAATGAAATTTAAGAGCGAAATGATTATTAAAAAGAGTACATTTGGGTAAATTCACTAGTCAAATTATATAAATGCTCAAAAATTAGTTGAATTAAAGATGATAAATACTTAATCTTTCTAACCTGATATTCCTAAAGAGCTGGATGCAAACTGCCTAACTTAGAATGGGACATGTGTGGAGACTTTACTTTTTGGATCATCTGATTTTAATATGATACTCTTGGGACGTCTGCGTGGCTCAGTCAGTTAAGTGTCTAGCTTTGGCTCAGGTCATGATCTCACAGTTTGTGGGTTTGAGCCCCGTGTCAGGCTCTGTGCTGACACTCCAGAGCCTGGAGTCTGCTTCAGATTCTGTGTCTCCCTCTCTCTGCCCCTCCCCTGCTCACATTCTCTCTCTCTCTGTCTCTCAAAAATAAATAAATGTTAAAGAAAATTACTATGAAACTCAGGCTTATCTTCAACCCCCCACAGTTCACCCGTCATCTGACCTAATTTCTTATATTTGCTTTTCAACATAAATTATACAGGAACTTCTCTTAGCATGCAATGACACATGTAGATCCCCACCCTCCAAATATAGGTACTTCATTATTACATGCATAAATATTTCATTTCCTCAATATAAGTCTTAAGTGACCAGCGTCCTTCCTTCCCTTCCAAGATATGTGTTATGCTAATAATATAAGCAGGTTTTATTTATAGTTGTTCATGAGAATAATGTCAAAGCTACATAATCAACGATCCATGTGCTATTTTTTGTATTTTGTCTTATTCCCTTCCTATTTTGTAATTAGGTGCAATTGTGAAAGCTTTATTTTTTAAATGTTTATTTACTTTTGAGACAGAGAGAGTGAGCGGGAGAGGAGCAGAGAGAGAGGGGGACAGAGGATTTGAAGCGGGCTCTGCTCTGACAGTAGCAAGCCTAGTAGAGAGCCTGATGTGGGTCTCGAACTTGAGCACGAGACCATGACCTGAGCCCAAGTCAGAGGTCCAACCGACTGAGCCACCCAGGTGCCTCCAAATTGTGAAAGTTTTAAATTTAATATCTTGTATTTAATACTATTTTTTTTCTGAGTCAGATATCTTTTGATATCTATCTTCCATATTAAGGGATTTGATTAGATGTATACTATTAATATGTGTTTATGAGTTTTATTTGTGTGTGTGCTTATATTTTCAAATATTAAATTTTCTAATATACTTAAGTATTTAGCTATCATTTACTAATCCCTTAACATGTGTAACGTTCTTTGTCAATTTTCAAAACAAATAGCATCAAGGAGTATAATATCTCACTTTTACGGAATTCACAGTTTACTGGAGATAACATACAAAAAAAAGAAATATTAAAATGTAGTAAACTATGTACTTTAGTAAAAAAATATAATTAACTCTTAGTTAACTTAATTGTGAGTTAACAGCAAATGTTAATTAGACTTCTAATCATTAAAAAGTATTCTAGTAATTTATTTAAAAAAAATTTTAACGTTTATTTATTTTTGAGAGAGACAGAGTGCGAGCAGGAGAGAGGCAGAGAGAGGGGAAGACACAGAATCTGAAGCAGGCTCCAGGCTCTGAGCTGTCAACGCAGAGCCTGATATGGGGCTTGAACTCACAAACTGTGAGATCATGACCTGAGCCGAGGTTGGACACAACCAACTGAGCCACCCAGGCACCCCAAAAGTCTTCTAGTAATTTATGAACAAATGGAAGAACCAGAATACTCTTTATTCTGCTATAGATTTAGTGTAGAATAAATTCTGGGGTTGGGTATTTTAGGAAAGCAGAGTTCTAGCTTTTGACAGGTTTGGAACCATCTAGGATTTGATGCATAATCACTATTCTAGAAGGGACAGAGTTTTCACTTGCATTTTAAATTAATTTGTGATTTATTTTGCACATTGAATTTGTGATTTATAGTTTGTTGAGGGTACACCAAATTCTTCTCCGTAAGTAATTTAAGGTGAACATCATACCCAAGTGTTAGAAGCTATTTGTGCATGGTAGCTGAAAAGTAAGTCAGTGCAAATACGAAGGAATGATATAAATCTAGTACGAAATTCATAGAAATTCACAGTGAGACAACAGATACCTCTTCTCTCTCAACCTCAGTGTCTCCTGTCTCTGTCTCCCTCTCCCTCCCACACTTTCCCTCTCCATCTCCGTCTCCACCATCTCTATGTGTATTTCACCAAATCTAGGGGGAATTGATGTTGACTCTTGCTTGATCTTAACAGAAGACATCAATGGAAGTTTTTACACAACTTTTTAATAGTCATCTGACTGATAGTGATTATAAGACATTATTGACTGCAAAATGAACCCTCATTTCCATGATGTAAAAATGTGAAAAAAATATATCTTATAATTGATAAAAATTATAACTAAGTTGAATCTAAGCTAGGAATTAATACTCAGGCTCTACAGGAAGGCTTTTATGTTTTTCACAGGCTTTCTGCTTTGTCTGTACTTTCTTGCTACATCTTGATCCAGCTATTCTTCTGTTCAATGTCCTTCAAAACTTAAAAGGATCAATTCCCTTGGAGAGTCTTTCTCTGACTATCCCACAGAATTTCTGTCTGCCTTTCCTTTGCTTTCGAGAAACTGTGCATACTTTTGTGATTGTACTTACCACACCAGGACATGATGACTGGTTTGTCTTAGGGACTTATTCTAACCTAAATTATTTGAACTTTAAAATGCAATAAAAATTATGTCTCTACCATCAAGTATCATATGTCAGCAGCTTATAATAAAGGATCAGTAAATATTACCTGGATAAAAATTCAATAAATAAGGGAAATCTATGAATGTTAAATATTTTTATCAATATATCATAAAAAAGAAAAATGGAGAGTCAGGGAGGTTGAATGACTTGTTCAATAATGGTCAGGCTTCAAACCCACCTCTTCCATATTCTAGCCCAAAAGCTCTCTCATTGTTCAAACCTAATATTGTGCCACCTCTTTTTTAATTACACGACATCAAGTGAGCACACACCAATTATTGCTTAGGAACAAACATGGTGGAGAAGAAGCCATATTTTTTTTAATTTTTTTTAATGTTTATTTATTTTTGAGACAGAGAGAGACAGAGCATGAACGGGGGAGGGTCAGAGAGAGAGAGGGAGACACAGAATCTGAAACAGGCTCCAGGTTCTGAGCTGTCAGCACAGAGCCCGATGCGGGGCTTGAACGCACGAACTGCGAGATCATGACCTGAGCCGAAGTTGGACCTTAACCGACTGAGCCACCCAGGCACCCCGAGAAGAAGCCATATTGAGAATTAATGTTTTGGCAAATTAGGTCGTGCATAAATGTTGGACAATTATGTCCAAATAGCCATGGAAGTGAACCTGGATATTGTACAATCTTAAATGGATAGATGTTTAGAAGTTATTCTTAGTGTATTCCATCATGTAAGGCTTATTTTAGAATACATTTTGGGCCTAAAAATCATATTGGAATATATCAACACAAGATTTGGGACTTCATTTAAATAATAAACAATAATTTTATATACAATTCCAAATGTTTGATATTACTTAACCTATTTTCCATAATTTAACTGAGGCCTAATTTAATATTTCCTTCAACTAAAAAACTGTGTAAAATTGCACAAGTTTATAAGCATCTGTCTTCCCAATTTCTCTCTTTCTTAAGTCTTAGCTTATATGTATGTCAATAACATAAACATTTTTATGATTAATATTGTATTTGTAAGCAAACAGTAATATCTCTGATAATTCCTGATATTTTCACCTACATAAAAGCACATATATATTACTAGACAAAAAGTGAATAATTTTGCTTTCAAGATAAGTTTCATATAAATTATAAACATGTTCCTTCATAATTATTCCTTAAGACATGCAGGTACAGTCTATGGAACCGTTGTGAAATCATCAGCCTGGTTTATCTTTTAGGAATTAATAAATGTGGGTCCATAATACATTTTCCAACATGAATGACATTGTCTTATCATTAAAAGCAACAATATTAATATAAAAATTATAGAATGGCATGGTGAAATGTCTAAAAATATAGATTGATTAGAATTTATATTTTGGAGGTTTGGTAGCTAATGTATAATTTTAAAAATTGAGTAAAGAAACTTTTCTTCAAAATTTGGAAGGATATTATTGCCACAAAAGAAAATGTGTAATCACCAGAAGAGATAATTGGTATTGATGGCATATCTTTGTTTATGATGTTATATGTTGACTTGCAGTTTAAAAAAATTGTTATATCTGAGAAATCGTATCAAGATATATGCAGGGATACCCGGGTGGGTCAGTTGGTTAAATGTCTATCTCTTGGTTTCCACTCAGGTCATGATCTCACAGTTCATGGGTTCAAGCCCTGCACTGGGCTCTGTGCTGGGAGTTTGGAGCCTACTTGGGATTCTCTCCTTCTCTCCTCTCTCTGTCCCTACACTGCTTGCACTCTCTCTCTCTCTTTCTCTCTCAAAGATAAAATTAAAAAAATATATAAATAAAGCTGTCAATAAGTTAAATTAGAAAAAATTTCAATGAACTTTTTTACAAAAGTGAAGCTTTAATATTATTTGTAAGTAGAAAGATTTTACTTTCCCTTGAGAAATATCTCTGGAAACTATACCATAATTAAAGTACTAAAAATGAAACCCCTGTCTGCATTTCTGTACTAGCAAATATGTAGACCTCTAGGGATCCATTGAATGAGTATTAGAGAAAGAATGTAGCCTTTCTTGTTTGCGTTAAGGTCTAGTCTGTGTTTATCTTGAGGTGGTGGTGGTAAAGATTCTCTGGTTGTTTCTTAAAGGCAGTAAGGATTCCTTGGCCTTTTCAGAGGAAGTGCAAATTGAGGTAAACAGGTTAATAATGAGAAAAATAAATAAGATATGTAAAAAGGCATGTTCAATCTAGGGTCAATGAAATCTGAAGCACTACTACTGAATCTGAAGCACTACTTTTTGTGCCAAAAGACCTTGTCTTTTAAGCTTTTGGTTTAGCATACATACATAAGATTCATCACTTATTAAACTAGATTGAAATTATCTTTAAGGTAACAATTCCATATACGATCTTTATCAACAGTGTTTACTTTTATTGTTAAAGTTTATTTATTTTGAGAGAGAGAGCATGTGCAAGCATGCATGGTGGTGGGCGAGGGGCAGAAAGAGAGGAAGAGAGAATCCCAAGCAGGCTCCACCTGTCAGTGCAGAGTGACAGCTCAGAGCCCTATGCAGGGCTCAATTCCATAAACACAAACCTTGAGATTGTGACCTGAACTTAAATCAAGAGTCCGAAGCTCAACAGACTGAGATACCCAGTTGCCCCAACAATATTTACTTTTAATAATGTAGTACATTTTAACATTATTAAAAATTTGAATGTATATCTGTAGCCCATGGTCTTTCATAATTCTCATAACTTTTATAATAAATTTTTCCTGTATACCCCTACCCATTAAATCCCCAGATTTGTGTTGTGGTTAATATCACACAACATTTCGTTTTAGCCACAATATTTCAGAGTGCACCTCTAAGACATTCATTTTTTTAAGTATAACAATAAAATCATTTCACGCTTTAAAATTAACCATAATTCCTTAATGCTCTCAAGTAACCAATCAAGTTTCCTTGATTTTCCACAAATTTTATTGTTTTTCAAATTAAGATCCAAATAATATTCATATATAACAATTTGTTAATATACTTAAAATTTTTTTAAATGTTTATGTTTGAGAGAGAGACAGAGTGTGAACAGGGGACGGGCAGAGAGAGGGAGGCACAGAATCTGAAGCAGGCTCCAGGCTCTGAGCACAGGATGTGGGGCTCAAACTTACTAACCATGAGTTCATGACCTGAGCTGAAGTCAGACACTTAACCGACTGAGCCATGCAGGTGCTCCAGTTAATATGGTTTTAAGCCTCTTTTAATTTTATGTTCCTACTACAGCATGTTCATGCTTGCTGCCTTCTTCCCTCCCCCAATCTTTCTCTCTCTTTTCTTCTCTCTCTCTCTCTCTCTCTCTCTCTCTCCCTCTCCCTCTTGGTTTTATTCTGGCAAAATATCTGATGAAGAATTTGGATCATTCTCCTAATCTGGATTGTACAGATTGCCTTCTGTAGTGTCATTTAAAATGCTCCCTGTTTCCTTGTATTTTTTGTTAGAACAGTAGCTACATCGAGAGGCTAATATGGATATTTTGAAAACTCACCGAAACAATGAAAAAAGCAGGGAAAAATTGGACTGTAGATTTAAATATTTTTCAGATGTATAGTTTAATCAACATATTTTGTAGATAATGATACTGAGATCCAAAGATACGTTAAAACTCATAAAGCTTGTAGATGGCATAGTTTCTATTAGAATCCAGATGTCCTGATAAGAGAGAACAGAAATTGAAATTTCAGAACACCTAATAAAAGCAATAGGATATATTAGCAATCAAGTAGCAATTTGAGTCAGGAGATTTTTGTCTTCCTTACTATATACTAACTCTGTAAAATTAGGCAAGTTGTTGATTTCCTGGACCCATAGCAGATATCAGAATAGTTATTACTTTTTTTTCACAGAAAAAGCACAGAGATTCAAATATTTAGCCAAATAATATTTAATCGGGTGAATTCATCTGGACTTAGAGGGAATTTAACCACTGTAATCCAGAGATGTGGCTTTGGGAATATCCACACTAGCAGAAGCCATTGGACCTCTTACAGTGTGTTTTCCAGTGGGTTTTCCTTAGAGTCCAGAAAGACAAGCATTTTGAGGTATTTGTTTGTTTTTTTAATGTTTATTTATTTATGTTTGAGATGGGGGGGAGGAGGGGTAGAGAGAGGGAGACACAGAATCTGAAGCAGGCTCAGAGCTGTCAGCTCGGAGCCCAACACCGGGTTTGAACTCACCAACCTTGAAATCCTGACCTGAGCCAAAGTGGGACGCTTAGCCGGCTGAGCCACTAATCCAGGTGCATCAGGATTTTGCGGTTTCGACGGTTTCCACGTGTGCTCTAGGGAAAGCTGCTAGCTATAGTTCCAGGCACAGGTTTTGTTTCTGTCATTCTGCCCCTCTTAAATGTGTTTATAACAGGTAATCACTTGTGCTAAATATTATGTCATCTCATGGTTAAAAACTGTCACTTAAGGCTGATGGAATTTCTCCTTTTAGATTTCCTACTAAAGGGATGAACTTTCTTAGCTGGATAACCATTTAGAAAGTCGGCTATCTTCAACATCCCCATTGTATGAAACTGCCCCATGGAATTCATTTTTCTCCTTTATCAAGGAGGCAGGTGTGCAAACTGCAAATGCCTTGTTACACCTCTGCTGTCTCACCAGGTGAAGACTCCGTGCCAGTGTTACTGAAGACAAAATAAAAAGAAAAAAAATCAAGGGCCATTGCTGTAAAGGTGAACACCAGAATTTGAAGGGTCAAAAAGTCCATGCCTCCAGATATTTCCCCCCACATCCTGGATTAAGACCAAAAATTTCAGTAATTTATTTTAAGGTGTTGCTTCAAAAAAAAACCCTGTTAAATTATAAATATTCACTTAAAGCTCCTTGTAATTGCTTATATCACAATAATATTATAGGAAATTTCAGATTGATAAGATGTCATATATTTGCTCTCTGGGGACCCATAAAGTTAAAAAAAATAAGAAGACTGGAAAATGAGAATCTTACAACCTGGGTTCTCCCTGTTCACATGAGAGATGTTCAGGTAATTTGATGGCACAGGGTATGTGTATAAGGTGGATTAGACAGAGTTGTCAAATGGCTGGCAAAAGTTTATAAAGACAAAGTAAACAGGTAATTTTCATCATATTTGCTTACTTTATGTTAACATTTTTATCTAAATCCAGGTTTTACCTTTCTAGGATCCCTTTAGTTAATCAGAGCTGACTTCATTGACAGCTTGCTCTGGTTAATTACTGAAGTGTTTTAACTGAATGCCCCAAGGTATCGATGTACTCAACCACCACTGCAAGGCTCAGAACATGAGAAATCTTGGAAGAAAGCTGGAGACAGTTTATCAATATCTGAGGTATTTAGTATTTAAAAAACTACACACTCTATAGATACATGGGTAATGATACTACAGTGTTTTAAAAGTATGGTTTAACTGAAGATTTCTTAAAAGAAAACGAAAATCATTCTCCTGCTAATACTCAGGTCATGTACTCTGAACAACTATTAGCATATGCCTTTTGTAAGGTAAGCATATGCCTTTTATTGTATTTCATACAAAAATTCTTAGGATTTTCATATAATACATAATATTTTATTTTTAACAGTTACTGGAACACTTAATTGGGAAAACATGTTTTTTCAGAGTATATAAGATACATCCTTGGTCTGGGCTTCAGGAGGTATCAACTTGTAGTTTCAACCACCTGTGATCTGTGTGGCTCTGGGAAGATACCTGGATCACTCAGAGTTTTTTATCCCCCATGTGAGAGATCAGTTTGCTCCCCTGCTTGTCTGTCCAGGTTCATCTCTACGTTTGCCAAACCTGCCATCTGCCAAACTCAAGGCCAGGGTACCCTGGTCCCATAGCATGGCTTGCATTGTCTGATCTGGAAATGGTCTCCCTTGCTTTTAGGTCTTTACACCTGCTAATTAAACCATATAATTTAATACTTAAATATAACATTTTAATAAATATGATGTTCTATAACTCTTTGTAGTTGTATATAATCATATATAATATGTTCTATGTTGACACATGTATTATACATAAAATATATACATGCATGTTGTTATTAGGGTATACATATATATATCTCCTAATTCTTTAGAAGGCATGAAATGGAAATCAATTTACAGTTTATGCAAGTGCATTACAGTATTTTGCAGATCTTTTATGTAATATTTTGTGGAAGGATTGGAATTGACAGCAACCATAAAGAAAATAAATCTCCATATAATAGGCATTCACAATATTTAACTACTGAATCCAAGATTTTTAGAAAAATGCATTGTCCTTTCTTAACTTGATTCTTTCTCTACTCACCTTCCACTGCAGAGACAGAGTCTGAAAGGCAATTAATTTGCTACTTTTGCATTTTACGATATAATCTTCATTGAATAAATGAAAAATGCTACCCAGTTTTATTTTTTTCAATTTTTAATGTTTATTTTCTTTTTTTATTTTTATTTTTAAGATGAAATTTATTGTCAGATTTATTTCTATACAACACCCAGTGCTCATCCGAATAGGTGCCCTCCTCAATACCCATCACCCACCCCCCATCAACCCTCAGTTTATTCTCAGTTTTTAAGAGTCTCTTATGGTTTGGCTCCCTCCCTCTCTAACCTTTTTTTTTTCCTTCCCCTCCTCCATGGTCTTCTGTTAAGTTTCTCAGGAATCACATAAGAGTGAAAACATATGGTATCTGTCTTTCTCTGTATGACTTATTTAACTTAGCATAACACTCTCCAGTTCCATCCACGTTGCTACAAAAGGCCATATTTCATTCTTTCTCATTGCCACGAATGCTACCCAGTTTTAAACTGACAGAAGAAGGATCCAGGATGTCATTTTATTCAGGCAAAGTAAATGTGCATTAATAATAATAATTCTAGGATTTATATTTTATTTATCAATGTATCAATATATCAGTATCATATTTTTCAAATTATGATATGAAAATGTATTCCATGATTTTATTTAGTTTATGTTTAGTTTTATAAAATAGTTACAAATATTTGAAACAATTGCTGGAATAGCAATGATAGAGAAATCCATAGTTGCATGTTTTATTTATCAATATATTTTAAATAGATACAATGTTTTAATATCTCTATATTTGCACTGAACAAAAATTAAATTATACTGAAACGAGGTCATTATCACTATTTATACTGAATAATGTAAATATATACTTTCATCTAACATCCTAGTCCATGCCGATATGTCAGCATTGTAGGGCAAGCCAGCAGGCTTTGAGGAAGTGTGCCATTTTCTTTTTTATTTAAGTGTCTACAAGACATAGATTAATGTGTGCTTCAATTAAAAGGCTTATTTGATCATTGTCTGTATTTCAGTTCCATGCTTAACTTAAATTCACATGTCACGAAAATCACGTAACGAAGGACATATGGAGTGTGCTATGCTTCCTTCCTTCAAAAATTTTTCATACATTTCCTTAACTGTTCTGTCTATGACTGTTTTTTCTTTTTCTAAGAGTCTACATTTATTGCATTCTTCCTAAACTTTCATGTATATGGATGTATTACATGTGGGTTTAAAAAAACAAATTTATCCGTGGAACTCCATACTTATGAGAGCATTTCTGGGTTATACATTATGACAGTTTCACACAGATCTCTGTCTTCCTTCTTTCTTCCATTCTATGCTTGTCTCCCTATATGTCCTTACTAATGAAAATGCCTCTTTCTTCTTTTAGGCAGCTATACTTTTTCCTTGCCCTTGATTTATCACAACTACCTGCTCAAAAACCTTCCCCAGACTCTATTCATCTCTTCATTTGGATCTTACTATGCACCTGAAAAAATGTGACACACACAATGTGAAGAAAGCCTTTAAAACTTGGGAAGCTAAAATCTGATTTTAATACTCATGATCTCTTTGAACCTTAAACTGTTACCTTTAGTGTGTAAACACATTTTTCTTTATCTATAGAATGGATTTAGAACTCATGAGAATTAAATTAATGAATGTATTTAAAACATCTGCCATAGTATTGGTACATTTATTTAGTAAGTGATGGTTTTCTCTAAAATTAAAAAAAATCTATTCTATTTTCTCCACTTATCATCATGATCTACAATTATTCATTCATTAACCTCCATAACTTCCAGACATCAAAGTGGATACTACAGTTAGAATGCAAAGCATATTCTAACATCCTTGACCTTGAGGACTTATATTTTACTACATAATCTTGTCTAAAACCTGAAATTGGATTTCTGTCTGTCCTCCTTCATTGCAGCTATTCTCAAAAGTCATCAAGATATCTCATTTATTCAACATATTTAGTAATATCTGTTGAACATAGGCGTGGTGAGTGCCCTCACCATTTTCCTTGACTTTGCAGCATTTTATGTTGATCTGTATTTCCCCATTTTGAAACTGTGTTCTTGGGAGCTTCTGGTATTTTATGCCAAAATTCTCTTCTTCATGCTTCTCTGACAGGTTTTTATGCTTTGCCTTGTTGTACTTTATTCCTTGTATCATTTGCACTTCTATTTCTGTGCCCTGAATTCAGTTCATACATTTAACCCTTTTGTTAATTGCTTAAGTGTCCTCTAATTTCTCGCTGAGCTTCAGTCCTGCATTTCTAGCTGCCTGCTGGATATTTCCTTTTTTTTAAGTTTGTTTATTTATTTTGAGAGAGAGAGAGAGAGAGAGAGAGAGAGAGAGAGCACGAGTTGGGGAGAGGCAGAAGGAGAAAGAGACAGAGAGAGAGAGAGAGAGAGAGAGAGAGAGAGAGAGAGAGAGAAAATCTTAAGCAGTTTCCAAGTTCAGCACAGAGCCCTGTGTGGGGCTCAATCTCAGGAACCATGAGATCATGACCTGAGCTGAAACCAAGAGTTGAATGCTTAACAGACTGAGTCACTCTTGGATATTTCTATATCTCATTATATCAAAATTTGCATATCTTTAAGACAGTTCCACATTTCCCTTGACATAAAGTCCTTGCTATTATGATTGTCCTATTATTATTAGCACTAATCTCAGATATTCAGCCTCAGTCCCTGTCTGTGATGCTCCAGAATTTACGTATATGAGGGCATTACAGGGAGTGGCTTGATGACATCAGAGGAAAAAGGAGCATAGGTAGATTTTTTCTTAGCTTTCCAAAGCAACTATTTTATATGTTATTATTAAAAATATGAAAGTTATGGGGTGACTGGGTGACTCAGTCATTTGAACATCCGACTTCAGCTCAGGTCATGATCTCACGGTTTGTGAGTTTGAGTCCCACATCGGGCTTACTGCTGTCAGCTGGGAGCCTTCTTTGGATCCTCTGTCTCCCTCTCTCTCTGTGCTTCCCCCACTCACACTTTCTCTTTCAAAAATAAATAAACATTAAAAAATAAAATAAAAGTTAATACAAATTTAACCAGCTTTTTTCTTTCATATTTTATATAAAACTGAAAATATCAATTAATGTTATATTATTATTAGGAGTATTATTAACATTAGTACTTCAGATGACTTGGGAAAGTTGATGGATATTATAAGGAGCTGAAGCCTCCTGCTGTCCCTCACCTTAACACACCCCAGAGCACCATCATGGAGACGTGACTTTTCTTTATACTTCTGTTTTCAATTGTTCACGAAGCTCACTCAATTTATTTTACACAATGCTTCAGATCTGTCCCTTCCTTTCTATTACCACTGCCGCAAACCTGCCTCAAGGGTCCCATGACCTTTCATCCAGAGAATTACAGTAAACTTTTATCTGATTTATTTGCCTTCAAACTTTTCTCAATGTATCCAATATATTACTTTCAGGTGAATTGTCTCAAAGCAGGATTTTGATCATGTGACTTTTGCGATCAAACACCCACCTATATCTAGTAAGACCAATGGATAAATTCCAAGTATTTTTGAAATTGGGATCCCTATATCATCTGGCACTAATATCTGTAATTACTTTCAACTACTCATGTATATGAACCCATCAAACTAGTGTACGGAACACTGTAAATGCATTTTTCGCCTTCCTGCTTTCTTACTTCTGCCCGTAAATATTTGTCCCTCTTTGTCTCCTATCTAACTTCATTCACCCTTTAAAACTCAGAGAAATTTTTTTTTTCCTGACCAGTCTAGTTGCAGCTTTGAGGTCTCATAGGATAGCAACAGGACATCCTATGCCCTTCAGGATTTTCATACATTTGACATAATTTTTTTTAAGTATTGTAGTACATAAACATTAAATTTAGAAATTTGGAAGTTCCCTAATTTCTCATTTAGACACAAAGTGAAGAACCATGTACTTCTCCAAAGTAGACATGTATGGGGCAACTGGGTGGCTCAGTTGGTCAGGTGTCTGATTTTGGCTCAGGTCATGATCTCACGGTTCGTGAGTTCAAGCCCTGCATCAGGCTCCATGCTGGCAGCTTGGAGCCTGGAGCCTGCTTTGGATTCTGTGTCTCTCTCTCTGTTCCTCCCTCATTTGCACTCTGTCTCTCTCTCTCAAAAATAAATAAAAAAGATTTAAAAAAAATGTTTAAAAATGGACATGTATGTACATACATATAGATTACTTATATAAATTACGTACATACATATTGGAGTATATTTTAAAAATTACCACATGATCAGTCATCCAATTAGTGTTATAGAGATTTAAGACAGTTGATATTATCTCTGGAGGCTACAATTCATATATTGCTTTTATCACAGACACTAATCTTCACAGTATTTTTAAATAGTAATCTCTCCTTTGCCTCTTCTTCTTAATCTTCACAAAGAAGAATTTAGATTTGAAAAGAGAACTAAGGTAGAATAAAATTAAGTTAATCATTACCTTGGTAACAATTGTGTAAAATTAAGTATACGGGAAAGCATTACTAATAGCCTTCTCAAATATGAAAAACTGATGTGCTGTATATGCTGGTTCTAATTGAGATAAAACACTGAATAAGTATTTTAAAAAGACTCTTTGATGACATTTAAAAATATTTAAATTAGGCAAGGGTATATATTCACAGGAAACCTATTTTAATTAGTTCTACTTAATTAATACTATGTTAATAGATTTTAGTTCTTTTTGTGTATCATTTTACATATACTTCTATTCAGAGTTATTCACATTACCTAATATTGAATATATTATATAAAATAATGTTATTACTTTATTAATTTATACATTTTAATATATACAAGAAATTTAACATATACAAGAAATATATACAGAAATTTAATTTCTGAAACGTTTGTTAGTCTTAATTTGTTAGCTTCAATAATGTTGCTAAAATTGACATTATATCATTTTCCTATCTTTCCTAAATTTGTACAACTAAATTTATTGTTTATTATCCTAAGCTTATGTTTAATCCAATTAAAGTTTGCTAAATATATGAAAAACTTTAAAGTTCACTGGGTTAGTTGTCAATAAATTTAATTTTTGTGATAATGATCAAAGCAGATAAATTATTTTTACTTTTCATGACCAAATAACTATTTATCATGTAAAAATTATTTATTATTATTACTATTACTTATTTTTAAAATTATTTATTACTTTTTTATCATGTAAAAATTAACATAATGAAATACCTGGATAAAGTATTATTTTATTAAAGAACAGAAGGAAGATAGGCAGGAAGAAGCAAAGAAAGAAACCATGAAAATAAAAAAACAAGCAACCATAACAAACCAAAGCAAGAAATCATGGCCTCTTTTCAGATCTATGTCAATAAAAAGCAAGTAGGCAATTTAAATGTTTATTTTACAATTGAGATAACATTTTTTTTCTTCTAATTCTTCAAAATAAGTGAAACCAGTTAGGTTTTTCTTAAATTAATAAAATGCTCAGTTTATTTTTAAGGACTCAATGCCTTTACTGGCTGATTTTCATACCTATTATGTTTCTATTATTTTCTGAGTTTTTGTAAGCAGAGCTCTCTTCCCCAACTTATTTTGATAATGATGATTTTCATAATAATGTTAATAAATATTATTACTGATTTTTAACATTGAAGCAATAGTAAGGTTTTCACCTTGGGGGTAACTTTAGCATCTGATATGCTCTCAGTGAGTTTGCAGATATATTTAGTTAAGAAAATCAATCCTTACACATTACAGATAATCATTTCAAATTCATATGAATCTTTCATTTTATTTATTTATTTATTTAAAAAATTTTTAATGTTTATTTTTGAGAGAAAGAGAGACAGAGCGTAAATGAGGGAGGGGCAGACACAGAGGGAGACACACAATCCAAAACCAACTCCAAGCTCCAAGCTGTCAGCACAGAGCCCCACACAGGGCTGGAACCCGTGAATCGCGAGATCATGACCTGAGCCGAAGTCGTTCGCTCAACCAAGGGAGCCACCCAGGCACCCCATATGAGTCTTTCGTTTTAAGTGTTATTTTACTTGATATCACCAAAAAATAATTAAAATAGAGGGAAAGTATAAGCCAGATTCCTGCTTTCAAATTCTACAGTATTTACAAAAAACAAGTTATAGTCATTAACCTCTTCATTTAAAATATAGTTTTAATAAACATTAAAAAAATATTTTGTTAGTATCAGACAGTGGGACAGGAGATTGAAGATCTAGTTTGCCTTCAAAGAGTTAACATTCTGGTAAAGAGACAAAGTGAGTAAAAATGAATTACCAATTTCATGCATTGTAGAGAATCCTTGAAACATTTTATTTAGCTCTGTTGGCATGATCAGATTTGATTATTAGGTATATTGCAGTTGTAGCATTGTCTGAAATAAATCAAAACACCAGGGAAATAAAGGAAACTAGTTCAGAGTATGTTACAATAATTTCTACAAATAAGAACATGTACTTGAAATTAAGATAGATCTGGGAATGCTTTGGAGTGAATTGATTAGGGAGCTATTAAGAAGATAAAATCAATAGAATTTGGTAGAAGATTCGAATATGAGTGTCAGAAGAGAAGAACGTCCAGATTTCTAGCAATGGCAATGGGTATTCACCTCATGTGAAATATAAGAAAGGGACAGATTTTTTTCATTTTGAGGGATAGACCATGAAGTCAAGTTTGTACATTAGTTTTTCTTTTTTGGCTGTAGGGCATGCAAGTGGAGATATCCTGAAGAAAATTAAGTGGAACCATGTCAGATTAATAAATAATTTAGATCTATAAAATTAAATTTAGAAATTCCAATTCAGTCACATTTAAATTTGTTTTTTGTCTGAGATCCAGTACTTAGCCTCACCATGCTTCAGTTTGTTCATTTATATTCTAGCATCTCATGGAGAAATAATATTAATTTTATTAATACAGTTAAGGTGTTTCAAAACACCTTGCATAGTTCTTGCAATGTATGTGCTCAATCAATCTGAGCTAAAACAGCAGCAAAAAGTGACATCTCTATTTACATATGGTCTGGGGTGAAATTTTGTTCTAATTAAGTTGTTCTGGAACCAGATGGTCTTAAAAGAATGTGAAGCAGCTTGTAAGAAGGAAATAGAAACATTATCATGAGTTTAGGTGTCTTGCAAGAAGGCCAAGTCCTGGACTCAACTGATGGGAGAGAATAATGCAGTAATGGGAGATGAATATCTACAATTTGTTCAGAATCATTTGGCAAATAAAAGATAATGCCTAATATAGTCCATTTGATTCAAATCTATATTTATAATTTTTTTATTAATCCAATTATCTAAAATTCATAAATGGACAAGCTTATGAAACCTAAATATTTTTGGTCTCTATTTTGTTCCATTGACCTCTGTCTTGTGCCTATCCCAGTGTCCTGGTTATTGTACGTTTAGAGGTACCTAGTTTTAATTTTCTTAAAAGTGCAGAAAAAATCAAAGAAATTATTTTATATGTACTCTACCCAATTTAAGTTATATCTAAATATTATATACATGGTAGAACCCAACTCATTGTTCCCTTAATTAATACAGTTTTGGGGCCTTAGTAAATGTATGGAACCATGAAGTCACAATGGAAAATTCTAGAATATTCTTATTTTACTGTTAATCTGAGTAAGTTATTAATGTCATCAGGTGACAGGGAAAGGTGACAAGTAAGTGAGAAAAAGTATATATTTTGTTTTCCATTCAATCAGTGTCCATTTCACATATATTTTTAATACTTAAGATGCGTCACCTATAACTTTGGAGTATCTGCAAAGAACAAGAATACAATGTCTCTAGCTCCTGGAGGTTAAAATCTAGTAGCAGAGACAGATAATAAGCACATAAACTAATGTAGTTTAGTTCAATAGTAATAAGTGCTATAAAGGAATAAAATTGGGCACTGTAGGAGGGAGGAATGACAAGAGGAACAATTTTGACTAGAATGATTGGGTAAGTCTTTTCTGAGGAGGTGGCATTCAAGCTAAAAGGTGAGAAGGATCCACATAAATCAGGGAAAGTATATCCAATAAAACAAAACAAAACAAAACAAACAAAAACAAAAACACAAGAACAAAGGCCTTCAGTTGAAAGGGTATTGGACTGATGGAAGACCACAGAGGAATCTCTTGGACCTGCAAAGTAGTGAGAGATGGTAAATGTGGAAATAAATGAGGTTGGCCATGTGACCAGAGTTCCAGTCAAGAAGGGCTTACTAGGCTCTGGCGAGTAATCTGAGGTTGTGGCTTGTTTTCCCAATTCATCTGGAGATTTTTGGAGGGTTGTAAGCAAGGGTATGTAATTAGTTGTCTTCTAACATACCACCTCAGGCTTATTGGCATAAAACAACAGTGTTGGTGCTGGTGACAGGAGAGCTGGTCTTTGCTCTATATGACATCATTGGGGCAGCTCGAATGGAAGCTGGAGGAGCCACTGTAAAAATTATCTCTTCTATGGCTCCACGTTAATAGTGACAGTTGGCTGGAAACTTAGCTAGAGATGACAGCAAGGGGCTTCTGACCCTCTCCATGTGAATTTCTCCAGACCGGCCTCCCAGCTGGGCTGCTTGGACTTCTTTACAGCATAGTAGCAGAAGAACCAGGAGACAGTTCTGGAAACTGGCATATTATTTCCACCACATACTATTGGTTATTGTGTATAGAACCTAGATTTGAGGGAGACGCATAGACTATTTCTCAATGACAGGAATTTGGGGGCCACATTTTCCGTTAGCCACTGCTTGTTTACATTCCTCCCACATGCAATATATATTCATCCTGTCCAAAAAGTCCCAGAGATTTCATCTCATTATAGCATCAGGAACAAGATCAAGGAAGAAGATCTCTCCATCTAAATCATGTATAGCTGTGGATGAGGCCCATTAGCGTTGTTCTTGGTTACTTCTCGAATACAGCAATCCTTGACATGAAACTGTAGAAGATAAAGGGGCACATTATTCGCCTCCCACATGCCCAGCATTCAGTGTTTGGACAGGATGGGATAACAGCAATAGTAATTAAAGGGGATGAGGTGGATAGGAAACACAGAGCATTCTTTTGTCCATAATAGGCTTTAGATCTAGTTGGCAAAATGTTGTTACTTTACTGATTGAGTCACATTGCTGCTTCCTGGGAATGATTCCTTAGGGCTTATGGCTTTTTTTGGGGGGGGGGGGATGTTGGTTCCGCCTTCTGAAATGTCCTTCTCTTCCCATAAAATGTAGTTGATATTTGCAGCTGCGTAGCCTGCTTTCTCCCCATAAAAGTTCAGGAGTTCAAGCACCTGTTTTTATTTTGTACTGTCTCTGTTCCTTCAGTCCAACCTGGTGCTTCTACCAGAACAATTCTGTGGGCTTTCTGTACATTTTATTGATATTTACTCCATTAAGTAGAAACCACAACCACAAATCTTGCTGAGATAAGCTTTATTCTAACTTGAGATCCTTGTGAGGCTCTATGGGGGTAATAATAGCTGCTTGAACTTGGCATTTCTCATACACTTGCAGTCAGAGGTGAGGAGCTAGACAGCATGTGGACTATTGAGGACTGGCTGTCTCTGTCTTCTTTTAGTGTCAGTGCCTCCTCGATCTTATTTCTCCCTGAGGACTGATTTCGGTTTTGTCACAGCACGTTTGCTGGTTTACAAAATGTGGAATTTTATGACCTAGCCTTGGAAGTTACATATCATTGTTTCTGTCATAGACATAAAACCTCCAGGATTCAAGAGAACGGAGCATAGATCCCACCTCTTCACAGGAAGGTGGGCAAAGTCACATTGTAAGAAGAGTATGCAGAATAAGACACAGTACTACAGTCATGTTGGAAAACTACAACCTACCACAGTTAGAATTCAGACTAAACTACTCTAACAAAGAGATCAAACCGCTAACAGTTTTAAAAAGTTGCAAGGTTTTTGTTGTTGCTGTTGTTGTTGTTAAATGCCTATCCTGCCTATAATGTAACTTCTGTGCTTTGTACAAAATTGGAACTCTTCTAAAGATCATTAGGTGTGTTTCTTGGAGTTTTTCTCTGTGAACTTCTCTTTCAGAACACACTTCTGGCTGTATAATATCACAGGGAAGGGGCCTGTCTAAGAAGATTGAAAACATGTGACTCAGTTTGAAGCTCTTGGCCTTATACATGCATTGTTTTTTCCTTATTGTCTTTGGTGAATTTTTCTTAGGAAGAGCACTTTGCTGTCTTCACCATTAGAGTCATGGTATTCAAAGAAGCGTGAGTAGAGCAGAGGACTGTGGGAAAGGGGCCAAGAAACACACTAGTACTGCTTTAGTGTTGCCCTTAAGCTTGCCAGTGGCTTAGGTAAAGGTAGTTCTGAAAGCTGTATACTGACTAACCCAACTCATGAAGCCACTGAGCCTTAGACCAAAGCCACAGTCAGTAATATAACCTGGACATTATCTGTCTATATATAGTGGTGATCTCCTTTTTTTTTGTTTATTTATTCTATGGTTTTAGAAAACAGATGGTTGAGGATTCATAAATTTTATGTAGAAGCCAAATACAGTTTCAGTGTTGAAATAACATGCAGATGTTAAATGTTTCAGCAAACCTAAAGAATAAGGATGGGAATTCACAAAATCAAGATATCTAAGAGTCTAATATAAATTTAGTGACAAGTGTAAGTATGACATATGTAAGTAAGTAGAAGAACGGGACTTAATCTGTTGGGGTATAAAAATATGTGGTTTCCATATTATATGAAGTTGCTTATGTGGCAGCAAATGAGAGCATCCATAAAAGAGAGCCCTCTTTTCACTCCAAATTTGTCATAGTTTCACTGGATCTGAGAAAAAGACGCATGTCCTGAAGAATTGGAGCTGGGGGAGATACAGATTTGCAGCAGGTGGGATTTAGGTATGAATAGGAGATGAAAAGGCATCTTTTCAAGGTGCTGGAGGTGTAACAGGCAAATAAAGTCTTTTAGAACCAAGTAACTTGTTCCCCACCTGCCACTTCAGCTGAGTAATAGGTTAGGTTGAGGCTCTGTCATAAGTATAACAACCACATACCCTGATTTCCTCTAAGTGCCATTCCTCTTTCTTTCATGGTTTACTAATGTTGTTGCAAAAAGTATGAGTTTTAATAATTAATAAACAACATGAACTCGAATTGTTTCATTGACTGACGTGACATAAGACTGGCAGGATTGTTGTAGCCTGTTTTTTTTTTCACTCTGAGGACATAATTATTTATATCAAAGGTTGTTGAAAAATTTTATTTTGAGATACTCCCAAATACATTTCTCATAGATTAAAAAAGATACACATGCAGCCTATAATAAAATAAGGCTGGATTGTGGTAAACCTATTTTTTTAGCTATTTCTTTCAGTTTCAGACTTCATCAAGATTTATGTGCTTTTCTCTCCTGAAGTGAACTCCATATCTCTTCTCAAATCAAGGGTGTGAAGCATGGGATTCAATGCAACTTGCCTGAAGTGTAATAAAATTGACCAAAAGAAAGCCAAAATTCACTTTTGCGAAATATGAATAATGTTACAGAAGAGAATAACACTCATCCTGGCTTTTTTTCTTATGAATGTCCCTTAAAGAATTTATTACTCAAGTGAATGACTAGTCTGGTGGGATGCAGTTTTCTAGGCTAGGGTATGACATATCCTAAGAACATTTATAACTGCTTGACTGCACCTGAACCTTTTTCAAAGGATAGGTCTGCAAATCAGAGGTATCATGTTGGAAAAAAAATAGTTTCTATGAAATTTGGAGGATAATATAAAATAAAATTAACCTCTTTGAATTATCATTTATATTTCATTTTATCTACTTCATATCCTCTGAGAATTTATGAGTAGTCTAGCTAAATATATACCAACAGTAGTATTAAACTGAGAATGATATTCATTTGGTCATGCCGTTGTAGTTCTTTCTTAGAAATGTTATTTAATGACTACTATTTCCAGAAAGCTCTTTGACAATACTACAAATCTTTTCAGATAGGGTTCCATAATAAATATGGCCTAGATGACTATTTATTCACTGCTGATACCTCTCAAAGAAAAGAGCAAATCTGCATGATTCAAACCTTTAAAATATTTACCCTAATAGTAGCAGCAGTTCCCAACTTAGCTCAATCATTATTTCCACTTTTCATTTTGTCTCTATATTTATAGACTTTGTATGGCATATGTGAAAATACAGGTATAAAGTTAGCATTCGATATATTATGAAAGCTAGTAAAGGGGCATTTATCAAAATACAGATGTGTTTAAATAAGTTACATAGAGATTTCGTGTTGCACCCTATGCAGCTAACATTTTTACTTAATTTTTAAAGTTTACTCATTTATGAGAGAAAGAGAGAGAACAGGAAAGGGGCAGAGAGAGAGGGAGACACAGAATGTGCAGCAGGCTCCAGGCTCCTAGCTGTCAGCACAGAGCCCTTTGTGGGGCTCAAACACACCAACCACGAGATCATGACCTGAGCCAAAGTCAGAAGCTCAACCGACTGAGCCACCCAGGCGCCCCTACAACTAATTTTTTAAAATTATAGTTGCACTTAATTACATGTGGTTGAAATGTTTAAAAAGATGTATCCATTTTGTACATTACAATTTATTGGTTGGTTGAGTGCACTTTCATTTTAAAAAAGACACATTTATAATACTTAAAAGGCAAAAGATTAGCTAGTAAACTAAATTCATTCCCTTAATTAAAATATGCAAAAATGGATGCCAAGTTTGACCTACACACCAGTAATAGCCAACTGCGTTTTAAAAACTCGGTTAAAGAAAAATAGGCTGTAAGGTAAACAAGTTTTTCAGAATAGTTGCATTGTCCGAATACATTAGCAACTTGTTCATCTGTACCTTTCCATCTTTGCTATAAGGAAATAAAACCATGAAACAGATACAAAATGATTAGGAGATTAAAGCAGTTTGAACATATTTTGGGAAGTTGCTTTAAAATAAATATTAAAGATTAGAAAAATCTATGCAATGGACAGCTATAAAATCATTATTTGGACTGCAACCCTAGTAGTTTAATTTGAATATTATTTTTATCAGTAAGTGAGTCTCTTTCTACATTTTTTTTCTCATGAGTTATGCTGAGTTAAGTTTTTTCTATTTAAATTTAGATTTAGGTGAATAGATCTGTTTCTTTAGAAGATATGATTTCTTTTCAATTCACAGTAGGGAAAGTGTTTTTAACCATAAACCAAATAGAGGTTAATATATCTACATACAAGATTATAAATTATAAGAACTTGGTGGATGTCCAAATAGAAAATGTATTTAAGAAGGGAAAAGACAATTATGAAAGAAGAAATGTAAATGAGCAATAAAATGGTCAACCTTTTAAACAATGAGATGTTGTTTTTACCTATTCTCTGAGACTTTAAAAAATAATAGATCCATTGATGGAAAGGTTTGTATGAACGTTGTAAAAAATGTTGGTAGGTATCTATATGTTTTGGTGGAAAGAATTAACACAAATGAATTTGTATAATTTCCTTTCTCTATACACTTGTAAATAACCTGAACCATTTAGGCATCACCTTTTCAGTCTGTTAAATTGGGGTAATAATATTTACCTAATGGAACAATTGCATAGAGTGAGAAAATCAAGCACACAATATTCATGTAGGAAATTATATTAGTGGTAACCATGATAATGATGATAGTTTATGATCATGTCTGTATTTTCTAGAAAGGACTTTGGTAATCTTAATTCAGAACCCTCAAAATGTTGAGATCTTTGGCCCAGTAATTCTATTAGTAGGACTTTAACCTAAGGAAATAACTGTGAAGTTTCTCCCTTTCACACAAATACCTATACGATCAAATTTTATGGTAAAGATATATTGAGTTTATAAAAATATCTATCAATATGAGAACAGTAAATCTCTCTTTTTTTTAATTGAAAGTAACTTTTGTATATTGTTAAGGGCCTAAACTAATTTGGTATAAATTTGGGGGAAAAGTGGATGCTAAACCATGGGAACATGCTGACCTTGGTCCTTGGCTTGCACCACACACTGTCCCTTTGTTTGAGCACATATCTCTGGAGCTCTCCTTCTCACACATTACCCTAGAGATGGTATTTCTTTGTCCCTTACTTTCAGAAGCTTCTTATTTATTAAGAAAACTTTTTTTTTCTTTCTGAAATGGCTTGAGGTATGTGTGTAACTACATTATTTTTCTCCCCTTTATCTAAATATTTTCTTTTCCATCAATTCTTCACATTTAATATAAGTATGAATATTTTTACATGTTTAGAAAAGTATAAAACGTAATGGAATGAGCAAATATCCAAAATCTGATTTCAAAAAGTGTTGCTATTTCCTACGGTTGCTTCACTAGCCAGGCATATATTTACAATGTATATTTACTTTGTATTATTGTATTATGTATATATTTACACTGTAAAATGAATTACAAATATCTTGACATTTCATTCCCAAATGCCTCAAGTATGCATCTCTCCTGCAAAAAATTCTCCTATTTTACCATAATACCATATCACTGCTAACAAAATTGAGACAGATTACCTGATATTATTTAATGCCAATTCTACTATTTAATGCCAATTTAAGAATATTTAGATATTCCAAGTGTCTTTTATAGCTGATATGTTAACACCTGGAGTCAATCAAAGACCATACATTATTGTATTTGGATGTTTAACTTTAATTTTTTTAATTTTTATTTTTTAAATATTTATTTATTTATTTTGAGAGAGAGAAGGAGAGCATGAGCTGAGGAGGGGCAGAGAGAGAGGGAGAGAGAGAATCCCAAGCAGGCTTGGCACTGACAGCAGAGGGCTTGATCCCACCAAGTGTGAGATCATGGTCTGAGCCAAAATCAAGAGTTGGATGCTCAACTGACTGAGCTGCCCAGGTGCCCATTTTAGTTTTTAAATCTCTTTTAATCTAAAGCAAACACAGCTTCTCTCTCCCTCCCTTTTTCTCTCTCTTTCCCTTTATGAAATAGAGTGGTACATGTTCAGATTTTTAACTTAGAATTGATGTCCTTTTTTGAAGCATATTACATTATTGTTTTATATACCAGCTTCCTTATTTTATTCAATAAATACATATTGAATGCTGAATATATCTCAGCCTTTGGACACATTGTAGCTATGGCTGTGAAAAAGAGAGAAAAATCCTTTATCCCATTTCATTTAAATATGTTTCTTCTTTTTAGAATGCCACTTGCTCACTTAAAATAGCTGTTTGGATATAAAACTTTCAAGGATTATAATTTATTGAATTATATTGGTGCCCCCCATCTTAAGTAAAGTACATCAGTAAACGCTGAAAAAAAAAACATACTAGATACATTTTTTAAAAGTTGAATTGCATTCCAAACTCTTCCCCCTCTATTTACAAAAAATAGTTTTTGAGTAAGGTTATGACATCGGAGTCTAAGGCCATCAACCAAGGATGGGTCTGCTGCCCAGGTAATTATTTATGGGGCAAAGAATAAGAATTCTGAAGGTCTGTGTCTGGCCTACTCATAGGTGAATGGGGGTGGGGAAGGGAACATCTGTGAATCTTCTCTAAGTCACATGAGGAAGACTGGTTATTCCAGCGAGCTATTTCCTGAAACACAAAACTTGAGGAGATTTTTAAACCTTCACTGTTTTCTAGGGGTACAGGATTCAGGTAAAGTTCAACATTGTCATGGTAATAAGAATAACTCATATATATGACTACACTTAATGCAGGTGGTGGCTGTGTCTGGAAGAAGCAATGACTTCTCCCTAAAATTATAATTTTACCTTAACAGTATGGCACATGCCAGGAAAGCAATAACAGAGTCCAGCAGATGTAGTCCTGCTCGGAAGCTGCTGTGTAGACAAGTACATAAGATTTTGAATGGAAGCTTCTTGAACATACCAAAAATGAGAACCCAAAAATGTCTCCTGAGTTAAAACAAAACAAAACAAAACAGATCTGCAAAGGTGTAGACTTCCTAGGGTTCCTTGGAGAAAAATCCAGTGAAAAAATGGATTATTACTACAAAAGTGACTTTATGTTTACAAAGTTTAAAAAAGAGGGGCACCTGGGTGGCTCAGTCAGTTGAGTCCGACTTTGGCTCAGGTCATGATCTCAGGGTTCATGAGTTTCAGCCCCACATTGGACTCTGTGCTGACAGCTCAAAGCCTAGAACCTGCTTCAGATTCTATGTCTCCCCTCTCTCCCCTCTTCTCCACTTGCACTCTGCTCTCTGTCTCTCGAAAATGAATTAATGTTAAAAAAATTTTTTTTAATGACCTATGGATTTCCATAACCTGTGGAAGTATAGGCTATAGTCATGTAGAAAAAATTTACCCTTTACATGAAACACATTGACGTTTTGATCAAGAAAAGAAAAAAAAACAGAATAGTTATTTCATTTTGGAATGACTTGAGGTAAAATGGTACGATTGAGATAATGCAATTCATAAATGGTAAAATTCCATTAAACTATATTAGCTGTAATTTTTACAGTAAACATGTTTTGCTTTTGATATTAGGGGGGAAATACCCATTATGTAAACAGAAATATTCAAGATGCCCAAAAAAGTAAATTTCCTTAGTGATTTGAGAAAACGACAAAGTGAAAAATGGCGCACACTATTTCTCTTCTTTGGTTAAAATAGGAACTCCAGTAAAAGATAATAAGCTTCAGGCTAGTGCTAAGGAGATATTACCATTAAGGAAAAATGAGTTTCTAAGTAAATGGGACTAATCAAGAGCTAGTAAGGTGAGTATTTTAAGGTCCCAACTGAAAGCAGTCCCTTTTCACATTTCCACAAAGTTCTGAACCTCCTATTTCAATAATTAAATCTACTTTTCCTCCAGCACCTGCATTCAACATTAATTTAAAAAATACCCAATCAAATATTACTCTTGAGGTTTTGTTTAATTATTATTATTGCAATACTTTGAGAAACTGCTGTAAAGCAATTTACGTAATTTATATTCATATACTGAAAATAAAGTAGTGACTTTGCTGAAGTGATTTCTATTATCTTTATGAAAATGCAAAGTTTTCAGTTAAATTATGAAGTTAAATTGTCTTATAAAGATTTGAGTTCAAAACAATTATTTTGCCATTCTCTTCTGGAAAAAAAAAGTGGATTCATATTTTTTTTAAAGTTTATTCATTGTGGGAGAGAGACAGTGTATGTGCGCAAGCTGGGGGTGGGGTTTAGAGAGAATTCCAAGCATGCTCTGTTCTGTCAGCATGGAGCCCAATGCAGGGCTCTATCCCATGAACCATGAGATCATGACCTCAGCCAAATCAAGAGTTGGATACTCAACTGACTCAGCCATGCAGGCGCCCCATCACATTTCTAATTAATCAACTTAGAAAAATTCTTTGGTAAAACTAAAATTTAGGTTCCTAACAACTGAAATAGTTCCTAATACCATTTGAATGACAAATGGTGTTTTTCCTTCTGTATAGTGTTTCTCCAACTTTTTACTATAGACACAGAGTGATCTATGTACATATTTTTAGGTCCCACAAATTCTTTATTAAACTTTTTATTTTAATTATATCTTTTCATTTTAAAGGTAATTTAATCATCACTTTATATAACCATATTCACTATCATTTATGTGACCAAGTACAGGTCTATTATTTCATGCCATGGTTCCCTTTAGCTTTATGAATTCATTGGCTCCGAGTAGCACTTCAATAATGACAAGTTAATTTAAAAATATGAGATAGAAAAGTCACAAATACAATGTGTTTGTCCCTCGTGAAGGTCAAATTGCAGCCACAGAACACTACAGAAACAAAGATTTGGTGGCACTTTAGAGTGAGGAAAAAGAAATTGAATCATTGCATGGGTCAAGGTTGACCACACTTGTGAAACTCAAAGCATTTTACCATAGAAGTCATTTCACATTCAGATCAAGGTAGGAAATTTACTGGTAGCAACATAACATGATCTGTTACCTTAAATTTATGTTGTTAGTTTTAATTTTAGGGGTTTCATAATTATGTTTGCAACTAACTTGTAAATTCCCTTTGGTTTTACAGTTACAAATCCCAAGAATAACTTGGAGTTTATGCCAAGATTTATGTTTTCAAGTACTTAATTAATACCATAATGTAATTTAAATTGATATAGAGATCACCTAGGATCTTTTTTTTTTTAATGTAAAATGGGGCCTATACGTTCTTCAAGCTTGAGAAACTGTTCATTGAATTATTTATCTTCTTTCACTTTCATATTTGCAGGATAAAAGAGAAAAGAGAAGAAAATTCTCTGAATTAGAAGAATTTTTTTCAAGTTTATGGTTGAAATTATTTGTTGATACTATATCATCCATTCGAGACATTTTATTAGTAAATATTTTTAAATTTCTCAGTTTTAATTTCTAACACAGCAATATCAATAAATATAATTCACATTAAAGAAAGTTCTTTGGAGTCCTCCATAAAATTAAGAGTGTAAGAGTACCCAAGAGAGAGAAGTTTGAGGACCACTGCTATATGGATTTGTGACATTCTATTTTCCCCTATTACTATTTGATATTTATATAGTTACTATTTATTAAGTTGTAAACTTCTTGAAAATGAAAATAATGTTGTTTCTTTTGTTTGTCAATGTATGTAATGCCATGATTTGCACCTAATTGGCACTTATAAAATATTTGGAGATTGTTGATTAGTGGGGATTAATTAATTTATCCCTATCTTTATTGAATTTAAGATCAGAGTGGAAATTCAAACCCAGAATTATAGTATACTTTAGAGTTACAGCTGGAAAATAAATGTCTGTCCAAAATTGGAAGATTTCCTATTTTAACACTGGAAAATTATTTCCCCTTGTTAGAATATTCCAACTCCCTCCTGCTTGGTGCTCCATTTGTTGTGCAGTCAAAAACCAGGACATAAAATTGATGTCTTCCTAATAAAAAAAAGAAAAGAAAAGAAAAACAGTTTTTCTTCATTTTAAAGTTGAAACGTATTTTCAAAATATGAGTTTTAAAGTATATACATTTAGGTACAACCTGAAAGAAACAAATTAAATTTATTCTAAGCGTAGAGATAAATAAAATGGAACTTAATTTTAGAAAGTATGTTTAGGCTTTCCAATGGCTGGAAAACCACCTGTCTTTCTCTTAAGATCTTGGATTCTTACCTTTCTCTGTGTGCATATATTCGTGTCTTGTTTCTGTACATGGCTGCCTGATTTTAGCTTGTGGCAAATGAAAGCATCCCCAAAATGGGAATTTTATACACTGATAGCTTAACAGGTCAATCTTGCACAGCTAAGTGACACAGCATTGTTTTGTCTCCAGTATAAACTCCCTAGAAAAAAGAACCAATTGTGTGTTATCCTCACTGGATACAATTGTCTGAGTCTGTGGTGGTAATATATTTGGGTTAGGAGAGGAAGGTTGTTTCAGGTGGAATATAAGGTTAACTATATGTCCTTTCTGAAGGAATGTAAAGAAATAAATATATAGAAAAGGTCGCTAACTTTAGTAATTCAAATAACTAAGTCCTTCAAAAGATGTCAGATCTTTAGATAAAGTAATAGAAAATCCCTACTGATTTATTAAAAATCCATTTCAAAATTATATAAACTTTTGCTTCAATGGTCTTACTATTAGTTGTCATGAAGCTTCTGGGAGTTTTGATCAAAAATGGAAATGTTATAGCTATAGTATCAAGTCATATATAATGCCTGAATGGCAGTTTTAGTTTCTTGCCCTCAAAAATAACATTATATTCCACATAGATAGGTTTATTAGTTTCAGAATGAGATAAATGGGCCTATCTTTGAAACATTAAAAAAATTAACATTTATTCATTTTTGAGAGACAGAGAGAGACAGAGCGTGAGCAGGAAAGGGGAAGAGAGAGAGGGAGACACAGCATCTGAAGCAGGCTCCAGGCTCTGAGCTGTCAGCCCAGAGCCCAATGCGGGGCTCAAACCCACCAACCGTGAGATCGTGATTTGAGCTGAAGCAGATGCTTAACCAACTGAGCCACCCAGGTGCCCCAAAACATTTTAAAATGTAACTGCATACTTAACATAGTGAAACTTTGCAAAATGCATGTTTTTATGAATTTGCTCTATCTGTAAAGTAAAGGAATATTAAAACATAATTTTTTCTTTTCTTTAAAGTTTATTTATTTATTTTGAGAGAGAGTGAGAGCAAGAGAGAGAGAGGGGGAAGGAGGAGCCTGGAGAGAGCAGAGGGAGAGAGGGAGGAGAAAGAATTCCAAGTAGGCTCTGCACTGACAATGCACAAACCCGGTGAGATCATGACCTGAGCTTAAATGAAGAAACACTTAACCTACTGAGCCACCCAAGCACCCCAAACATCATTATTTATATAATGCACGTGGGGATGAAATTACGTAATTTTAAAATAAACTCTTATTATCATTATAATACACTTGTATAGAAAAGGAGTTATCTGGAAAACACAGGATTTGAAGTCAGACCTAGGTCAACAGGCAGAAAGCCTGGTTTGTTTTCCCTTAACTCTGTCCAGAAGTTACATAAGAGCTAAAAAGAAGCTTAGAGGAAGGCTCAGAAACAAATGATTCTACTGTCAGAGGTTGTCACTACAATATTCCCTAGGAGTTCATTAGGTCTGTTATCCTGAAATATAGACAGTGCTAACAAGTTTGGATCAATAAACAAATCTCCAATAAAGAGAAGTCAACATAAATTAATATATATTTTAATAATATTCTTAAAAATATTCATGAAGAAAATATCTAAGTCAAGTTATTAAATATGAAATTGACTACAAAATACATTGAACACTGATCCTGTTCAGTATTTAAAACTCCAGCCTCATATGCAAAAGGAATATAAGAACTATATAGTACAGTATATAGTATTTATAATAATTCTTACGTGTGGTTCTCACTGTGTATTATTTTTATTATAAGTGGTAACGACTACTGTATGATATAGCTTTATATTATGGACTGGTAAAGGGAAGACCTAGGCATGCCCACTTTCCCTTTTGGGAGAGAGGTTGGGAAGCTGAGTAAATGACCAAAAGTGCCATGAAACAGATTTACATGAGTGTGGAAAAGCAAGATAATCCATTATGTTCTTCATCAATACCATTCCAAACCAGACGGGTACAAGGTTGACTTTAGCACTTACTTAAAGACTTTTAAGGAATTGCACATTTGAATTTGTTTTTAACAATACAGCCTTTATTAGGGGAAACAGTTTTAGTGTTTCTGAAAAGAGGAAGAAGATAAATCTTTTTACCAATTACTAGATACAGGAAGAAAAACAAAACTGTGTGAGGGAGACTAAGAATCAAGCTGGGGTATAAAGGGAAGGGAGGTTAGCTAATGGCTTTGATTAAACTTTACTTGGATGAAGAGAGGGTAGGACAGATTTTTCCAAGTACGTGATGCTCAGTCTAAGATCTGAAAAGATGATAAGTTTTAACTTGCCAAAGTAGGTTGGGTAAGTTGAAATTTCCTTTGTAAAACCATTTGCTCTAAGCCTGGATGAGTAAAAGGGCTTTCTCCGTTTTCTTTGAATCTCTCATGCATAGTCCTGGATTCCAGGAAAATTCCATTTTCAAATTTGGGGTATCACCTCCTGTATAAATTAAAGTGTAGCTTCCTCTCTGTAGCAAAAAGACCTACAGATTTTTAGTAACTTAAATAAGTAGAATCGATTTCTGTCTAATAGAATAATCCTGCCAGTCCAGGCTCTTAGGCAGCTTTGCTCCACAAAGATATTCAGGAATCAGGTTATTTTCCTCCTGGGAACCATTGTCCAATAGCTTGTATCATTATGTACCCGGTCAAAACAGTTGCTTCCACATCTTCATTCCAGCACATGTGAGAAGGGGGAAATGGATAAAGATGTTAAGTTGGAGCTGTGGATGTGCCATAGCATGTGACATACCCATTCATACCATTGACCCAAGCTTAAAGCACATGTGCACATTTAGCCAGAAAGTAAACTGAGGAAATGCAGGTTTTAGTTGGTCAGTCAAATGTCTAGATAAGTATATTTCTATGAAAGAAGAAGAGACAAAACACAGGGAGAAAACCAGTTGTCTGATTTTCTTCCATTGCCTTCTATTCAGGTTGGCACACGAGACTTCTGTCTTTGGCATCCTTTCTTTACACATGTCCTGATCTTACTTTCATACCTGGCTCTACTTTTGCTATCCCGTTAGTGTGTTCCAGTTTTTCAGTTATTTTCTGATCCTCCTCAGTTTTGCTCTAAGCCCTTTTAGCTAAAAATTATTTTTAGATCCTTATCTTATGCAGGAATGTGGTGAATGTGAAGGTCCCATTTAAGGTACAAATAAATTACTGTAGGAATTCATAAAGGATTATTATTTAACAGTTAAGTACATTGGACAGGTTATCATGTACATAGGGAATTTGATTTGGGTTTTGAGTGTTATAGTATTTAGGAGTTCTATAATTGAAAAGAAAGTATGCTTTTAGTTGCAAAGGACAATGTATTAAAAGATGCCATTGTTAAAAAGTTCAAAGTAATGCAATTGGGTTGACCTCTTGTGCATTCAATAAATTTTTGTTTGTGCTTAGTATATTCTTGCTTTGGTTGCTTGAATTCATTCTTGATGAAAACACCCCAAACTCAGTGTCTATGTGAATCTAATATACTCCAGGAGGGAGAGGAATATTTAATTTAAAAAATGTAAAGTAGGCAAATTATATAGTAGTTTAGGAGACATGATAGACTATATTGATCCATCTATCTTGCTAATTATCTATCTACTTATCTTCCTACCCATCATCTATCTACCTATAGATACAGTGGTATATATTTGTGACATGTTAGATTATTCATTTAAGAAGCTATTTATTGAAATCTAACTATAAATGCTGGAAATGGTCATACATAAAACTGATGTTATCTTCACTCTGTTAGGATTCATAGTGGAGCAAGGAATGTATATATGTTATGTGTATATATTATTATTTTAGTTATTTACTGAGTAATTACTATGGCCAATCACTGATCAAAACACTTTATGTTTGTTTGTTTGTTTATTTATTTATTAATGCGATTTATTGACCAAGATACTGTTATTATTAACACTTTTTCTTTTTTTGCCCCATTTTTCTGATAAGAAAATCAAAGCATTGGTTCAGAAATTTCAGATTCCTTGTATTGGTATATTTGTTATTGTTTTCTTATTTATTTTATTATTTTTATTGAAGTATAATTGACATATAATATCCTATTGGCTTCAGGTGTGCAACATATTTGTTTAATATTTGTATACATAGCAAAATGATCACCCCATAAGTCCAGTTAACATCCATCACCACACAGTTACAATTTTTTTCTTGTGATGAGGACTTTTAAGATTAACTCTTAGCAACTGTCACTGTCAAATATCCACTGCAGTACTATTAACTATAGCCATGATGTACATTACATCCCAGTGGCTTAATTATTTTATAACTAGAAGTTTATACCTTTTGACCCCTTCACCTGTTTCTCCCACCCCCCTACTCTCTACCTTTAGCCACCACCAATCTATTCTCTGTATCTTTGAGCTTGGTTTTGGTTGTTGTTGTTATTTTTTAAAATTCCACATATAAGTTAGATCATACAGTATCTGTCTTTAATTTAACTTAGCATAATGCTGTCAAGGTCATAAGTATTAAGCAAATAACTGAACTGAACAAAAAAGTGAACATGTCTTCTTTTCTGTGTAAATCACAGATTGCTTTGAGAGTGGCTACCCAAACAATTTTGGTTTAAAGGAAGACATTGCAATCTCAAAGAATAATTAGTTGAGAGTCCTGAAAATAACGATGGTAAGTGAGTTTCAAGAACTGAAAGAAATGCATCCTGTATAAAGTAGGGAGAAGGAATAGAGAGGCATGCTCCAATTGCAGGGGCAGCAAAGTCAAGAAATCTGTAGTTCTTTAAAGTCATGATAACAAGTAGAACCAATAGGAATTGCTGACCATAGGATGGAGAAAGGGAAAGTGATAAGCCAAGGAAGTTTAGGACATTTTTCTCCTTTGAAATTGAAAAACATTGGAATGGGGAAGACTACAGGGGGCAAGTTTTGAAGGGAAGATTCAGCTTCCCTTGTTGACACAATTGTTTGCAGGGCTTGCCAATCAGCCAAGTGGGAGGTCTCAATTGCATATTTAGGTATAGAAGTCTACAGCTAAGGCTAGAGGACTGTATTGGAGATATACATTTGGAAATTTCAATGCTTAATATTTAAACTAATGAACTGCAGGGGCACCTGGGTGGCTCAGTTGGTTGAGTCTGACTTCGACTCAGGTCATGATCTCATGGTTCTTGGGTTTGAGCCCCATGTTGGGCTCTGTGCTGACAGCTCAGAGCCTGGCTCCTGCTTTGGATTCTATGTCTACCTCTGTCTCTTCCCCTCACCTGTTCACGCTGTCTCTCAATCTCTCTCTCTCTCGTTCTCTCGCTCTCTCAAAAATAAACATTAAAAAAAATTAAACTAATGAACTGGGATGAGATTACCAAAGGAATAAGTGAATGCAGAAAAACAGAATATAGAGTTATCTTGAGAAAAATGTGAAAGTGGACTTGTCCCAATCTCAGTTCTCATTAGCTCACCATTCCAGACCGTTTGTGAAGCTTTTAGACTGGCTATTTGATTTGGGGCTTTGGGACTTGTGTTTATAAAAAAGGTATTGTACTCTATACATTGAACTGCAATTTTTTTGGTCTGTAAATGACATGATGAGGAAAGCCTTCTTTTTCAGCATGTATATAATTCTATAGTTCTATTTTTAACTGCTTCATCTTTTTTAGTGATATAGATGTACCATGGTTTATTTAATCATCGATAATGATGGAGAAGTTAATTTAAATATTACAGGTAATGCTGACTACCATCTAATTAATTTGCATATGCTTAGAGGTGAATATGAATTTTCATGTGAGTTGTTCATTACCTCATCTGGTCTCAATCCTACTTCTAGTCCTACTAATATCCAACTAATAGTAAGAGAATCTTGCCATCATGATGAGTGGGATTCTAATGTTTGTAGATAAGTTTTTAGTATCACCGGGGTTTTAAATTCCAGAGCCCTACTTCATTTGGTGATCAATTGGATGAAAACCTATTTCTTAAAAGCTAAAGGAAAGTACAGTGTTTGCAGGACTGACTGAGAGATGTTATGTAAACCTTTAAATGAAACTTGCCTTGAGATTTTTCACAAATAATGCTCTTATTATTTAATATTCACCTCATGTGTTTCTCTTAAAACTCAAGCCCTGTATAAAATGCCACATCACTCTGCAAGTAATGGTGGGACAGACTTCCTGAGTGCACACCGTATATCTTAGTGCACGAAGCCATAATTCTGTGGGCTATATTTCTAAAAGTGGAAATGCTGTGTCTAAGGGTTCACAAGGTTTTAATTCTCCTCATACTCCCAAACCATCCTCTGGAGGCTGGAGGGTTTATCCTCTTCCCAGCATCTGAATAGAGTTCCACTTTCCCCACTCTTGATAATATGGATGTTATCAATCTTTTAAATTTTTGCAAATATCATCCTTATGGTTTTAAATGCCATTACTCTGGTTACTTTGAGATTGAATACCTTTACATATTGTTACTTCGTTTATATATTTTTAAAATTTACACGCATATATTTGTCTCATTTCAGTTGTGCTTTAATTTCCTTTGAAGTGATTTAAGCTGCCCTTTATATTTAATCCATATTAATTCTCTATTTCATGTACTAAAGCACTTCCACCAAGTCTGCACTTACTCATATTTTAAGTTATTTATGGTATTGCTTATTAGAAAGAGCTCTTATTTTGTGAGTGACTCTGGGTGCCTTGTGAACTCTGTGTGTGTATATGTATGTGTGTGTTTAATGAAAATATTGTTATTATTTATTTATGGATTTATTGTTTTTATTTTTGATTCTATATCTTGCTTAGAGGTCTGCTAGGTACATGAAATGAGTTTGAGAGTTTACTGATATTTTCTGCATACTGTCATACTTTGAAAAATATTAAGACTTATTTCCTGAAATTTTCATAGCCACACCCTTAAAACCATGTGGGAAGGGTGAATTTAGGGGTTCCCTTTGCAGGGGTTCTTTCTGAGCTTCAGCCAGAATACTTTACCAAGCCTTTCTTTGAGTTTGTGTTGTTCTAGACCATTTGCTCACTCTCAGCATCCTTTTCTTTTTTTTTTTTTTATATCACAGTGAGAGAGAAATATTGAGTTCCTGCCATCTACACTCTCTGTAGTTGGCAAGACTTTTCTAGTCCAGGCTAACACATTTTTACTTCTTACTTCAACTACTCAGCTTCCCTCTGAATTAGAATTTAGTCTTGAGAATTAAAAAAAAAATTCACTATTCACTTTTCTTTCTTTTTTTCAGCTTCTAGAGAGATGATTAGGAGATGTACTTAAGGGGACAATGTAGTGGTTTAAATTGAGGCAAACTGCCAGGATATCAGTTGTGACTGGGACACTAATTAGATTTTCAACCCCAAAGTTATGTAATGTCACTGAATCTTGATTTCCTAATCTGGGTTTTTGTTTGTTTTGAGAGAGAGAGAACGAGAAAGAGCATGTATGCACATGTGCGTGCATGAGCAGGGGAGGGGCAGAGGGAAAGAGAGAGAGAATCTCAAGCAGGCTCCATGCTCAGTGCAGAGCCAGGTGAAGGCTCTATTTCAAGATCTTGAGATCATGACCTGAGCTGAAATCAAGAATCAGATGCTCAACTGACTGAGCCACCCAGGTGCCCCAATTTCCTAATCTATTAAGGGGATAAGACTTCCAACCTCATTAGGTTGTCACAAGCTATAAATGAGTAGATATTTGTAATGTCCTCAGAATAGTGCTTTCCCTATAGGAAGTGCTAAGTATTACCTAATGTTACAGTTATTTAACAAGGGAGTATAAGGTTGAGTGAGGATAAATCATTGCAGCCATATGTTATGTGTGGCACATATAAATCTTAACTCTCAAACTTATGTTTGTAGAAATATATAAATATATACATTATAAAATAAAATATATAAATATTATTTTCTATAATTTAAATGCATTTTCATATTCTTTTACTTACATACGTATTCTTTTACTTAACATACATAAATTAAAAAATCAAAGTATACATGTACAGTTCAAAAAACACTGTAACAAAGAAATCACATGTGTAACTACAACATATCAGGCAATAGCATATTGCTGACAGTGCAAAAGCTTCTTTATGCCTTTTTCCAATTGCTACCCACTTCTGCCTCTACCTCACAGATTTATTTTGACTTCTAACCCTGTAGTCCAGTCTTGCATGTTTTTGAATTTTAAATAATAGGAATATAGGGCATGCATTCTTTTGTGTCTGGCTTGTTTCACTCAACACTATGTTTGGCCTAGTCTTGGGTAAAGCAAGGTGATGAATGATGTCCAACTCTCCAAAATGTGCCTCAGTTTCTACACGTGGGATGGAAGTGAGCTAGGGAGAAGTGCCACCTTCAAGGAAGAAGACAAACCATCCAAGCTTTTAATGACAACACAGGCACTGTTTGAATCAGTAAATGAGAGTCTCCAATGTAAAAATAAATTGCCTGCACCAATAATTATTTTCACCTACACTACCTCATTTTTCCCCAGACTGGATTTCTACTTTAATCTCTTATTTTTTCCCAGATAAATTATTTCAGTAAATTCAGGATTTCTTCTTTCATTCCCCAGAGCAGTTGCTATGTTCAAGGGATTTACGTAGCTCCAAACGCATGAGGATAAGGGATGGAGTGAAAGAGTATAATCTATTGTCACCTGCTGCACAAACATTGCTTTTATATCAGCCCTGACTTCTGGAAATGGATAGTTTTGGCTTTTGGAAATTCAAAGGCGGAGACTTGTAGACAAATTTAATAACTCTTCTGTCATTCCCATACCTGAGACAGAAAGAAATCATTTACTATTTCAAAAGCATTATTCTATTATATGTATTTTAATAACTAGTGAGAGCCTGTAATCATCCTTCATAGCACCTATTTTTCAAAAATAATTTTGACTATTTCCACTTGCTTCTTCCAGATGATCTTTAGAATAATGCTGTAAAGATCCATTGTGACTGTTCTCTGTAAAAGATGGGTGTTGTTCACTGCAGGACACTTTATTTTTCTTTTTCTTTTTTTGCTAAGCCACACAATAAGACGGTATGAATTTGGTTAGAGGAAGATTTTAGGACACAGCAAAATGTTTTGTGAATTTTTACCATTCCTAATTCTTACTGGATTTTTGGATGTTTTTGTTTCCTCTAATCCTGCAGAGTTGGATTGGATTTCTGTGAATGCTTAGGAGCTATCTGTAAAGACTTGCTCTCACTGTCTACGGGAGCCAGTGCAGGAGACCAGCTGTTGGGGAGATGGGCAAGGGGGGTGCTCATGGCCATTTGGGGGAGATCTGCAGGCAAAGTGTTCCAAGCTGTTATGGGCAGGCCTCCTGATGGAGTTTGTACAGCGGTTAGTAAGATCCACGGCCCTTTAATGAATTCTGAGTCCTGGCTACTGTGCTCCCAGCTTTTGCCAAACTCTCAGCCCATGCCCATCACATTAATATTCTTGTGGGGCACCAAAAAAGTAGGTCTTCTGGGCAATGTCCCATACAGCTGGGGAAGTCAGGCACTCCTTACGTTTCCTTTCCCCGTGGCAAAAATTCTGGCCTTAGGGAGTGTCTCTTGGACTTAAGCTGTGCTGCTATTGTTAGTGTAAAGTAGATAAAGTGAAACTGTGCTTTTAATGCTCTTTAATGCATCTATTCTCAGATTTTATAGCCTAGTGGTGGTGACCCAGAACTTCTTCACTGGACTCACAGATTCTCACAAAGGTATTCTTGTCCATGCGTGGTTGCCAGAGTCAGTATTCTATCGATGGTATGATGGTAGATGATGATGATGATGATGGTAGAAAACCCATATTTGGCCCTCTTGCTAATGCCAGTCCATGAATCAGATTCTGATGTTTTAAAATTCCTCAACTGCAATTGCATATGAAATTATTAATACTTAAGATTAGGTCATGACATGCAGAATTATTCTTTCCTATGGGTTGTAACATTTATCATCCAAAATATCCTATCACATGTCAGTTTTCTTCTCTGGTTTGTATCTTACGGAAGCTACCCCTCCTAAACTCAGCTACCGAATAAACAAACTAGGAGTCATTCTAGATTAGATTCTTTCTTTCTTCAGTATCCATGCCAATTTTGTCTCCTAAATGGTTCTTAAATAAAAGCATAGACCCTCAGCATGTCTTTCCTGGATTAGAGATTCAATCTCTTGATTCGACCTCTTTTCTCATGTTCTGACAACTTCAAACTTGTTTTCTCACCTTTGGCCAGGCTACCTCAACCTATCGTGCTGCTCAATAGCTAAGATATGCTTTTTAAAACCTACTGATAAAGATCCCTCTTCCTCATGTCCCCATGCTTCACGAAGGGGTTACAGATGTGGTTAGATATTGATGTCCTCCCCTCTCAAGGCCACAACAAGAGGACCATGACTTCTGTAGTGCCTCCAGCCAGAAGCGACATGCCTACCTTATTTCATCATGTGAACCTGCTCATTTTCTATGTATTACTAGACATGAATAAATGTGGAAAGCTCTAAACCAAAATAGTGAAAGACCTTTCAGTCCATGACATATAAGTGCTTCCATACACAGCTACACCATAGAATGTGCTTCTACAAAATTTTAAAAGCATATCCCTTAGCTCTCAGTAGACAATTTTAATAAGTTACCCCAAGTGTACAACAGGCTCACCTAATGGTATCTGTGTGCTTAAAAAAAAAAAAGAAGTTGCTCCTTTGCAATAGATGCAGCCTTGTGTCAGATTGCAATACTCAGGGGCCAGTTTCATGGTGTGACCCTGAACAGTGGGCCCACCTCCATTTCCTCATGTCTCAGTATCTCCTGCCTTCTTTTGAAGTATTTGTCATCTTGTTTCACAAATAATGCCTTTATTCTTCCTGTCATCACCAATTTGGGAAACCCTGTCTACTCTCTCTTCTTTAGTAATTTTTTATTTCCCCTTATGTGTGCAATTCAACTATTACTTTTTGAACCTATAGTTTTGTTTCCACTGAATGTATTGTATACCGCTATCACAGTCATTATCACACCATTTTCTGTTTCTAGTGTTTGTCTTTTCCAAGGTACAAAAACTCCATAAAGTTAGATTACTTCTTTCCAGAAATTGTACTCCCAGGGATCTACCTAGGAGTAATAAAAACATACATCCACACCAAGACTTGCACAGAAATGTTCTTACTGGCATTATTCATAATAGCCAATGAGTGAAAATAACCCAACTGTCCAGCATTGTTGAATGGGTAAACAAAATGTGTTATAACCATATCATAAAACAATATTCAACTATGAAATAACAAACTATGGATACATGCTACAATATGAGTGAATATCAAAAACATGCACAGTGAAAGAAGCCATATACAAGAAAGCACGTATTGTTTTATTCTATTTATTTTAAATGTCTAGAAGAGTCAAATATTTAATGGCTGAAAGTAGATTAGTGATTGGCTGGAACAGGGTAGAGGAAAATCAACAGTAAATATGCATAGATTTATTCAAGGGTATGAAAATATTCTAAACCTGATTTAGGGTGCTGGTTGTATAACTTGGTAAATTTACTATAATATCCTTGAATCATATAGCTGAGAGGGGTGGATTATATGATATGTGAGCTATATGATATGTGAGGAAATTATTCCTCAATAAAGTTATTTTAATAACTTAGATTTTTATCTTTATTCATCTTTAGTTTAAATTACAAACCCACTATGTGGCCCCCACAATTTTTGGATGCCTTCAGTCTCCCAGCTATTCAGCTTTTCCCTGCTTTTCTAGTTATTACATCTGTATTTATAATGAGAAGATAGAAGCTTTATCTCCAATTGGAAAAATTTTAGTTGATAACACTATCATCCATAACTCTGAGTTCCATACAATATTTTATTTACTGTTCAGTATGCATTTTGCATTTTCCCATAGTACTTTCTGCTGAAAATAAGTTGAGATAATTCCTGAAACAAAAGTTCTGTAATGAAATAAAATTCTGTGAAATTGCATGCTATTGGACTCTCTTGAAAAATGCATAATAAAGAAGTTATTATACAGTTTTAGGAATCTTGACTTAAGAACACTGTTTAAGTTTGTGTTGGTCTGCTAATGCTATGATAATGCTACATTTTTTAAGCCAAATTTCGGGGTGCCTGGGTAGTTAAGCATTGTACTCTTGATTTCAGCTCAGGTCATAATCTCACAATTGTAGGATCAAGCCCCATGTCAGGCTGTGCACTGAGCATGGAACCTGCTTACGATTCTCTTTCTCTCTCTCTCTCTCTCTCCCTTTGCCTTTGCCCCATCCCTGTTCATGCTCTTTCTCTTTCTCTCTCAAAAAAAAAAAACAATAACTATGTATTTCTCACTCACAACTTTTAGGGTCAGTTAGATGTGAGTCTAGTCACTTCAAGTGTCATTCTTTCTGGGACCCGAGAAAGGAGCAGAATGTGATCAGAGTAGGGTCTTTTCAAGGTGAATGACAGGAGACAAGAGGCCATGCTAAACCACACAGACACATATAAAAACCTCTGCTTGGATGTGGTATATGTTGTACTCATCAATCAGAGCCCAGAGTCAATGGTCTGAGGAAATATTCTTTATCCATAGTGAAGTCATAGCAAGGGAGGGAATGGAAGGAAGATCTGTGACCTGATAAACAGAGTTTTCTTAACTTATAAATAGAACTCACTCCCCTATATTTTTACAACAGATTTAGAATCCCAGATTAAAGGGCCATATACTGGGGACAATGACGATGTGAAATTGAAATTCTTAGCTCTGGCTACATATTAAAAGCACCAGAAGTGTTTTTTCATTTCTTTTCTTTCTTTCTTTCTTTCTTTCTTTCTTTCTTTCTTTCTTTCTTTCTTTCTTTCTTTCTTTCTTTCTTTCTTTCTTTCTTTCTTTCTTTCAATGATGCTGAGACTCAATGTAGACCAGTTGAAGCAGAATCTTTGGCCGGGGAATAGGGGGTGGGGATTGGGTATCAGGCATCGGTACTTAAAAATTGCCTTCATTTGATCCCAGAAAACGTTGAGAACCATTGATGTAGTGAAATGTAATATGGCAGAATATTTTCATATTCTTTATCTGAACTTTTCTAATTAGATTTAAGTATTTATTATCTCTAACCTTAAGTCCATTTTACTTTAGGCATATATGAAGGTTAGTCTTCTAGTTACAGAAGGAGTACTTATCCTTAAAGTTTAGGCTTTATTCTAGTCTTGTGGCCTTATCAGGATTCTAACTTCTATTTTCCTGAGGGTGAGTCTATAAAGAACAGCAGATTATAATTCTCTTGTGTGATTTTTAGTCTCCTATCTTTCTCTGTACATTCTTCTATTGGAGAGAAAATATATTTTGAGTTACAGATACATTATGATTAACTATTATGTCTTCCAGGAGGAAGAGAAAGCACAATATGGTCTCAATGTTCTATATTTGCATAGTTTTTAAAATGCATAGCTAAGTAATTGCAACATTGTCTTAGAAATGTCACAAGGTATTAAATCTTTCTGGCCTCAAACATTTCAGTCACCCTATAGATGACTCTTATTTTTACCATAAACTAAGTATCTGTTATTTGCTTTGAATCATTTGTATTGCTTTTTAAATTAGTTTTCAAATACTTTGAATATAAAACACTATTTTATAACTTATATTAAATGAGTTAGAAACATTCCATTTATATTTTCGTTTCATTCATATTTACAATTTGAAATTCTTGAGTATATGTAACACGGCAATTCGGAGTATGGAATAAGAAAGGAATGAAGAAATCTAAATCATATCAGGTCATATTAGCAGTAAAAAGGCAAGAATCAATACAAAAGAAAAGCATAGTACATAAACCAGGATAAAGTAATCAATAGCTGTGGATTATAGTATACAATTGCAGGTGATTACAGGAAAGTCCACTTGAGTTACATAGTGATACTAAAGAGGTATAACAAATATTCATTGCAAATTTGCTTCAAACAAAGGACAAAGGAAATCCCAAACAATAATGGCAAAGTTTAAAATAAGACTGTTGACAAGAGAAAATAATATTGAAATTACATAAATTTATGAAGCAATTTAGAAAACAATTTTTGGAAATGGTTTTGCTTTTGAGCCACCAGAGAAAAAAAAGTATCTGGGTCCTAAAACACATCACAGGGCTAAATTAGATAATATTCATTAAGTATTACTTTTGTAGGGAATTAGTGTGGGTTATTCCTGTTATTTCTACATTAAAAAAAATCACCACAGAATTAGTGGATTAAAACAATGGTAATTGTCTTCTCTTTCATGATCCTGGAAGGAGATTGGTCTCAGTTGGGTGGTTTTTAGGGTGTTGCTTGTGGTGCCAGTCAGATGGTGATTAGGTCTGGATTGTCTCAAAGACTTCTCTCTTGTACCTCTGCCTGGCCTAGTTTTCCTCACACCATGGTAGCTGAGTTTCTAGAATAAGTATACTAAGAGGGCCAGCCTGAAGATGTATCCTCTATAATGAACTAGCTTTGAAAGTCATATGATAGCACTTACACTGTAGTACAGAGACTCCAATAGTGGATGTGTAGAGCCCATATGTCAAGGTTACACTGTAAAGGCAGGTAGGGCGAAGATTTGGTTACCACCATCTTGGAACTACAATCTGCCCTGGGGGATCTTAATTTTCATTTAAGTTTCACTTCATTGTGGGCAATGGAATTTTACTCACCCTGCTTACATAATGCAAACATTGCAATTTACCCCTCAAAATAATTGTAATATGGAGACTGAAGTTTTGGATGTTTATAGCATATGAATGAATTAGTGAGGGTATTCCAAGATTTTACCTCACTGTTAAAGGTATAAGACAGGTAGTCACCTGTGTGACTGAACACATATTTCTTTCCCTCTCATTCATTACAATTCATCCTTGATCTTTTAATTCCTCTGAAATTCCAAGCTGGTCTTCACTTTGTAGTCTGTTTATTTGGTTCATCTTACGCTTTGCACAGGTAGCTTCTCATATTTTAGCTCTCCACTCACAAATCAGGCCTTCTAAGGCCAGCATCTGGCCACCTCTTCCCTAGGAACTCTTCACTTTTTATTATATTACCATGTTTCCTCAATTTTGTCTACACCCTACCTTCACTTTTGCATTGGATGAAAATCTCAATGAAAGTAGCTTATCACGTTCATGCTAGTGCCTGCCACAAAGAAAGCTTCTGAAAAAGGAGGAAAAGAATCAATGAATGGCTAAATTGACTTTGTGTGAATGCTTTAGTCAGCTTCTTCCGGGGGCCCATCTCTGCCTTTCTTAAATAGTCATAAATCAGACACCCTGAAGCCTTGGGGGCATGTCTTCCTATCCTGTTATTCTGAAGTCACACAGAAAATGATTAATTCTTCCGCACATCAGACAGTACTTCAAATTTGAATACAGCTTCCCTTCTCATTTATTTCTTCACTTGAAAGATTGTGTATGCTTTTAAATACTTTTAATGTGACAGGTTTCTAATCCTCTTGTCATCTTTGACACATTTCTCTGGAGGTTTTTTAGTTTTCAAATGACCCTTTGAAAGTGTATGCTTCCAGTAGAACATAATACCTGAGGTAATGTCTCACCAGCTGAGGATATAATAGGACAGCACTTTCTTTGTGAGGGCTTCTATATTATTATTGTTGCAGAATAAAATGTTTTGCTTCTTCTGAAGAAACATGTTTCACAAAAAAATTAAATGTTTATTTCCATCTTTAATTGTATAATTTTTGCCAGAGTGAAAATCAGAGGCCCTTACTTTGTCAAGTGTCAAGTATTAAAAATTTTAGGGCCTCTTAAAGCTGACATTTAAGAACCAAGAAAACAAAAGTTATTCTAAATAGGCTACGCTTCTAAAATAAATCCAGAGGATTGACACAAAATGAGATCATGCTGTTTTCACATCCGAGATCAAAAGAAGCTTCCAAATAATTCATAAGACTTCTGCTTTAATGCCATATGGCTGGCATCTCTGAAATATCCAGCCTGAACTTCCTATTTAAAAACAGTAAGGACCTTCAAAAAACAGAAGAACATAGCAAAACCTAAAATCAATTAACAACCAATTGTTAGAATTAATCAAAGTTGCAATTATTTGGCTTCTATGGTTGGGTGAAGGTTCTCATCTCTTATAGGCCTATTCAGATTTTGACTCTAAATTCTGTAATCTGTAGAAGTTGTTTAGCAGCATCAGTACTGTGGTTAGACTTACTAGATGCAAACCAAAGGACCATCATTTATTACCTTACTGATTTTGAGGTAAGTTTCCTTATCTGTGAAAGAAATGTATTAATAGAATCAAATTAGAAATGAATATAAAGTACTTGATATGTATGCAATGCATAGGACTCACTAAGCGTAAAGCAAGTGCTCAGCTAAAGGGGCTAATACTAGTCAAGTTCTTATTATGAAAGAACATTTCCATTTGCTTAAGACTATTGAGACATATAATCCCTTTCTCAATGTTTTCTCTATTGGCAAAGAAACCCACATTTGTAGCACCAGAATATTGAAGTTCTCTTGCTCCAGTGCTAAGAATTTACCTTTGGAGAAATCTGGGGTTACCATCTCCACCAGCATCACCACCACCACTATTGTGCCTCAAACCCCTTATCTCTCCAGTAGCCCCTTATTACTTAAGGTGTTGTCTGCAGACTGTCAGCTTGAGTATCACCTGGAGTTAGAATTCAGAATGTAGGCCCTTTCCTGGATCTACTAATTCAGAATCTGCATCTTAAGAAGACCTCAAGTTTATTCATATGCTTATCAATATGTAAGAACTGTTACACATTTATTGGAGGACTGCAACTCCCAGCAAAAGACTGGCCAAAGGAAAAGATGAGAGTATAAAATAGGATCTTCAGAATCTACTAGTAAATCCAGGTGTGCTGGTTTGGAGTCAAAAGCAAGTGATACACTCTGGAATTTAAAGGTTTTCATCTATTTTTTTCTGTACACAGTTGGATATACACAAGGGAATGCAGAAGGGATTAATGGTCCAGTGTTTGGGGCTAGAAACAGAATATATCAATTGACCTCCAGCTCCAGATACAGGAAGAGGATTTGAACTGAAACCAATTAGATGGGAAATAGAAAGAAAGGACATTGGAAAGTACTGTTTGTATTTTTTTTTAAATCCTTGGATACATTTCTCACAACAAATGAAACATTTAAAAAAAATAACTGGAAGGGAGCCTGAAACACAGGAGATAACAAATAAATATATGTTGAAATCAGCTAAAAAGTGAAAATAGAGTGAAAATTACAAAGAACAAGATGGTCTTGCCGGCTTTAGGAGCTCTGTTTGGTGGCAATGACAATTATATCAGGATGCCATGAGCGCAGTGCCGTGAGTGTGGGACTAGAAGTTTGCACAGGGCACAGGAGAACTCTTAGAGGCGCCTCATCCAACTTTCATGCATATGTGACAGGGATTTTTGTAAAAGACAGCAGCTCACCTGAATTTCAAAGGAACAATCGGTGTTTCTGGGGATGGAAGGGAAAGTAATGACATTCCAGAAAAATCAATGTAGCCTTTCCTGTGAGTCACATATGATCAGGAAGCTGCAGGAGATGCCCTTGTAGAAGTAGAGTCTACAGCACAGAGGTTCCTGCATGCTATCCTGAAGAGCGTTTGTATAATGCGGTGGGAGGAGAGGTAGTTTTAAATGAGGCTTTGAAAGGGAAACATGTGGATGCATTTTGGTTTTGGATAATAATGATAATAAGAACATCTAACAACTGTATTGTGTACTGCCAGTGTATCAAGTATGAGATATGTGTGTTTGTGTGTATTTTATATTGTCTTTTTTTATTTTAATAAAATAAAACCCTATGTATTAGGAGTTATAATTATTCTCATTTCAGAGGTGAGAAAGTATGAGCTTAGGAAAGTTAATATATATATGTTGTTTAAAAAATGGGGCTTTAGCAGGGTCAGAACACTGGGAAAGACCACAGATCGGATCATTTTTTTCATCCTTTTCGTGGTTGAAAACACATCGTCAATGAAAATGAATTTCTCTATATATTTTTGCCTCCGACTTCACCATGGCTTACCTTCAGTTCTCAGGAGAAGGAAAAAGCAAATAAAATAAGTGATAAAATAAGTGTGTGTGTGATCTTCTGTGTGATAAAATAAGTGACCTCCAGAAATGTAAGGCAGTAAGTGTAAAGAGAGAGATTGAGACTTTATTAATGCATAGTCAACACAAGCAAAGTGCAAAAACATATCCTGGCCTTGCTGAACAGAATATTTGGTCTTCAGGATATGATATAATAGTAGTGAAGATCTTCAACAGTATTCAAACCAACCATTTCTGTGTCACAAAACTTGTCCAGTCTGAATTCTCCATTGTCCTCCATATCTGGGGCAAAGAATTCAGCCTGGGTTCTCAATTTACCATCCTCTGGGGAATTTTACCCACTTTTCTGTTATTCTTGATCTATTCTCCTTATGCCAATTCTTTCTTGGTTTACTGTCTTACTTGAAGAACACATCTTCTGAAAATATTTAAAATTGCTCCTTGGGAGAAAAATTTACTGAGATCTTCCATGTCGGAAAATATTCTTATTCTATCCTCATATATCATTTTCTGGGTATAATATTTTGGAGTTGGAAATCACTTTCCATCAAAGTATTTTAGCTATCGCTCCACTGACTTCTTGCTTCCAGTTACTATTGAGAAATCTCAAGTCATTCTGAGCTGATCCTTCTATGTGACCTTTAGCATTTTTCTCAGGAAGCTTCTCAAATCTTCTCATTGTGCATAGTGCTCTGATATTCCACAGTCTTGTGCTTTCTGCAGTGAAATCTGTTGGTTTACTTTCATCAATTTGGTTATCACTTAGGAATAGCTTTCAATCTGACGGTGTGTGCATTCTTTGGTTTGGGGAAATTTGTTTATGAATTTCTCTATTCTATTTTCCATGTAATCCGTTTATGGAGGTGCTAAAACCTGGATGCAGGATTATCTGGTCGAATCCTCTAATATAATTTTTTAATCTCATATTCTTCATCTCTTTGTCCAATTTTCTTTAATATTTCAACTTTATTATTAACGCTGCTTTTTTTTCATTTCTATTACTGTGTTTTAAATCCCAAAAGTTTGTTTTCTTATTTCTTGAAATATTTCTTATATTATGATATCTGGGTTGCACTCTCTTTTCTTACATTTCTGAAGATATTTACAACATATTTTAAATTCCTGCATAATTTCTGTGTCCCCCAATAGGCTTCCTTTCTGTTGATTTTCTCTTTTTCTGTCAGGTTAGAGGTTTTCCTCAGATATCCAATAGTTCTTAATTTCAGCTTTTATTTAGGAATAAAATTCTGAACACAGGTTGAAGCGTGATAAGCTTGGAATTTACTGTCGGCTGATCTGAGTGGAGTGTTTAATGGGTCATTTCTCCTTCTAGCATATTTGAGTCTTTCTTCTCGACTGATCGATGTTTGCGTAAAAGAGTGTTCCCAACTCTTGTTCGGAGAGTGATGTATAGCTTCCAGTATTCTGAAAGAACAGAGACGTAGAAGAATCAGAAGTTTCAGCATTCAGCATTCAAGTTTTTTACTCTATAGTGGTACCCAATGTTCAGTTATTCCAGGAATCATCAGTTTCAGAACAATCTGTGTTACTCTTTGGAGGAGAATTGAGTGGTAAGCAGTAGTGGAGGTCGGCTTTTAAATGCTTCTCACACTTTTCCCCCCACCCATTTCTTATTTTAGTCGCATCCCTTCACCATGAGGTGAGGCTAGGATGTGCTATTTCACTTTCTAGAACAAGACCTCTCAACATCAAATCTGTTACTGTGCATAATAGAAGCTAATACGTTCTTTCGGGGTTGATGTTTACTAGAAAAATTATGTTTGGTTGACAGGAATACATTCATAATTATGCATATGGATTTAAATTTGTAACAATTTCACATGTATACTACCTAACTTTCTCTTTTTTACTTTAGAGAAACCTAATAAAGTTTCTATTTTATAGAAAATGTATACACAAATGGCAGTATATTTGTAAAGTTATGGAAACGATAGCAATCTAGAGACATGCTGATTTTTTATGAATTAGTGTAATTAGAACTATCAAAGACACTAAGAAGTATAATATTGACTAAAGGGTGAAAATGATACTTTGGTTAATACCAAAGTCATCTCTGTCATTAATATCGAGAATTGTGAAAGTGAAATTGTGGAGACGTTTAAAGTTCAAGTGTACTAACAAATAGTCAATATTACAACAGTGCAATTATAGAACCTAGCATGATTCAGAGTTTTTAATTTATAAAACAAACTATAAATAAAACAGGGTGTAGGGAGTATTTAAAGAAACAAAGAAAATGCTGTTTTACACTAAATTTTAAGTGACACAGATTGCTGATTAAACAGAAGACCCTGAAAGTTATCATTAGAGGTGGCAGACAATGTTCTCCTATAAGCAATCGTTGTGACATTGTGCAACGGGGCAGATGAATAGGGAGTGAAATTAAATGAGATTGCACATCTCTCTGTATGTTTCAGAGAGATAGGCATTTTAAACTGGATCATGAAATGGATTGGGAGCTAAAAGGAAATCGGAGATAAATGAGAAGGCAAGCATGAGATTTAGTGTAATACGGATTCGAACAAAAGGCTCCTGCACAATTTAGAAAACGGGAAGTTGAGATCTGTCCATGTTACTTCAGAGCAAACAAAATGTGAATTTAAAAGGAGTCAAAGTTAAGGAAAAAAGCATACTTTTCAGAGTACTGGGAAAAATGGCCACAGGCACATTTAGAGATATAAAATGAGTGGAGGTAAGCTGAGCTTTCTAAATGAAAATGATCAGGAAAAGTTGATGGTGATCAAAGGGATGTAAATGAGATTAGAAGCCGGAGCTTGAAAATGTTACAGATCAAGAAGAAATTGTGATTTTGAAGTCTCTAAATTATTTTAATGAGCCTTTAGGTCATCCTAAAATGTGCAGGGAATATGGAATCAATCAGACATGATTTATCACAATCAATTTGTGCATTTTGGAAAAATAAGCTAGACACATCATGACTGATGGCTGGAGCCACTGTGAAAAACCATAACAACAAAGCCATAAAGCTTCCCTGCTCTCTACAGAATGAGTCAGAAATATTGGGGGAGGGGTATGGTTGTCAGAAACACCAATTAAATTGTGGTGAGTAGAAAGTGGAGATTTAGGGGCACCTGGGTGGCTCAGTCAGTTAAGCATCTTCCACTCAGGTCATGATCTCGTGGATCCTGAGTTCTAGCCCTGCGTCAAGCTCTGTGCTGACAGCTCAGAGCCTGGAGCCTGCTTTGGAATCTATGACTCCCACTCTCTGTGTCCTCTCCCCCACTCATGCTCTGATTCTTTCTCTCAAAAAATAAATAAACATTAAAAAAAATATATGAACCCATCAAATGATTCTTTCCACATGTTCAGATATTCCAAAGTTTAATCAAATAATTTTAAAATTAAATGGTATTTCAGGACGTCTGGGTGGCTCAGTCGGTTATGCTCTGACTTCAGCTCAGATCATGATCTCATGGTTCATGAGTTCGAGCCCCACATCAGGCTCTGTGCTGGCAGTTCGGAGACTGGAACCTGCTTCAGATTCTGCGTCTCCCTCTCTCTCTGCCCCTCCCCCCATTCATGCTCTGTCTCTCTCTCTCTCTGTCTTAAAACTAAATAAACATTTAACAAATTTAAAAAAAAAAGAAAGTGGGGATTTATTGTTTCATATAAGTGATTTTGAAAAGAGGTTGAATTAGACTAGGGCAAGTTTCCACCCAGACATTACAAACATATTATTGGGGAACTGTACCTCTCTTTTCTTCTCTCAAAACCTCAGCTTGTTTCTGTCTTTGTGTTGCTTTCATTTCCTGTGAGGTTCTCTCCATACGGTGGGAATGTACATCTACCTTTAGCATCAAGCCTTATCTTCTAACCAAGTGACAAATGCCACCATATGAATTATTAATTAAGGACGAGAAATTCCCTGTTCTATTTTATTCAGCTAACTCAGTTCTGTCACTTTTACCACTGGAGAGAGGTGGGAGAAGTTGGTGGGATAAACCACTCTCCACAAATGGGATATACTGCTATCCACCAGCAGGTCAAAGACTACCTGCAGCCAGTATTTAGTGAACACCAACAATGAGCCAGATACCCTGCTATAAGTACATCAGTGCAAAAAGAAACAAAGATTTCTGTTCTCATGGAGCAAAAGAAATCAGAATATAAATAATACACATAAAAATGAATACATTATGTAATGTTTTAGGAAGAGAGACGTACTTTGCAAAAATGATAGGGGTTAGAGTAGAAGAAAAGAGCTTGATACTACTGGGATCTGGGATATAGCAAAGTTGGTACTTTAAATAAGGTGCCTAGGGCAGGATTCCCTGAGAAACTGAAGCTACAGCAAGCCTTGCATGGAGTGTGAAAGTTAGCAGTGAAGATATCTAGGAGAGTAGCTCTCCTTCCGGGCCTAAGACAGGGACCTCTCTGACATGTTAGATGAATAGCATGCAGGCTAGTGTGGTTATAACCAGAAAGTGAGAAGATGAGGTCAGAAATTGTACATCATTTTTGACCTTGACTTTTATTTTAAGTGAAATGTGCAGCCTTTGGGAGATTTTGACCAGAGGAGTGACATAATCTAAATTATATTTTAAAAAGATCACTCTACTCTGTGGAGACTAAACTGCAGATGGGCAGAGAAGCACAGAGATCAGTTAGTAGGACACTGAGTGATCCAGCAGAGAACTGATGGTGTCTTGCACCAAGATACTTCGTGAGCCTTCTGGTCCTTGAAGAGACATGGGGCAGGCAGAGAACACGTATCTACTGAAAGAATTTGGATTCCAATTTGTGTTTGATTTGGTGAAAGCTTAATGGATAGAAAAATGCAGCATTTTATCCCAAACAATTACAAAATTTAATTATGATATACCTAGTTATTAATAATGTAGATAATCATAGCTTTATAATAGCATTCTATACAATTATGCAGGTCTCTCCTGTCATTTATTTTTTAAAATTTATCCTTCCATTATTCCGATCTTGGTCAGCGTTCCCCCATTTCTTCTTTCTTTCTTTCCCCCTTCTGGAGTTTAGAACATAGGATAGGGGACTTTTGTTTTGTGTCCTCCAACTCTCTCACCCTTTGCTTTTTGTCTTAGTTCTAACCATTTAACCTTGGGTATTAAGGAAAGTGAGTTCTATATTTTCCATTGAACACAGTGGATACGAGGGCCACGTTGTTTCACAAAGAGTGAAAACATTAAGAAACCAAGAGAACCGAAGCCAAGAGCCTGGACCTTGGTGTGACTGTTAAAAAGACAAGTAACTTCTCCTGGGTACTTAATGGAACCAGAAAACATGGAATTCCCACCATTAGTAGGTTAGGATTTGAATCTGTCTCATGTGAATGTGAGAGGACAGGCTACCCCTTCAGATCACAGAACTGAGCTCTCTGTGGGAGCAGCCATTAGTCATTGTGCCCTGGATCCAGCACAATCTAGCCTGTATCATGAGGGAACAGCACCCATTTTCTCACCTTATTACCATGAGGTAAGAAGAGCATCAGTCCAAAAAGCCTGAACTCCCAGAGAATTTCAGAGTTTTGTCACTGAAAGCAACCAGGGAGATTTAAAAACAAAAGCAAAGCAAACAAGCAAACAGAAACACACTAGTTAAATCAGCATCTCTGAGGAAGGAGGTAAGCTTATATGATTTTTAAAGGCTTTTTAAGTGATTTCAATGTAGTTAAAGTTGAGAACCATTGTTTTGGATGGCATAAGGGACTTTGACGTATCCCAGTAACACTTTGTGTGTATTGTTTTCATAGCAGTTAATGACATGTATGAAATACATATTATTTTTCTCCTTATTTCAATAAATTGAAGGCACCATAAGAGCAGGGACTTTTTTTTTTAATATCTGTTATATCCTTAGTACCTAGCATGTTGCCTGGCATAAACTAGGTTCTTAGAAATACTTATTTTATGAATATTCATGGTCGAATACATGATTGTACAATTCTATAACTTGTTTTTTGTTCCCACTTGCATTAGCTCCAACATCTACTAGCAGGCTATGTTTTCTCATTTTTTGCCCAAGACTGGTTCCTTTCTCTGTTATACACAGGCTCTGTAAGTTGCTATAGTAACACTAATAAAACAGCTCTCTAGAGGGTCTCTTGTAAGGCTGCCCTTCAAAGCAACCCACACCAGGTGTATTAGTTTCCTAGGGCTGCTATAACAAAGGACAGCAAATTGGATGACTTAAAACAACAGAAATTTGTGCTATTACAAGTCCAGAGGCAAGAAATTGGAAATCAAGGTGTACACCATACTCCCTCTGAAGTCTCTAAGGAAGAATCCTTCCTAGCCTATGCCATGTTCTGTTGGCCCCAGGCATCCCTTGGCTTGTGGCAGCATAACTTTAATCTCTGCCTCCATCGTTACCTAGCCTTCTCCCCTCCGTGTAGCTCTGTGCCCTCCCCTTCTTTTTTTTTAAATTTTTTTTTTTTAACATTTATTTATTTTTGAGACAGAGAGAGACAGAGCATGAACGGGGGAGGGTCAGAGAGAGGGAGACACAGAATCTGAAACAGGCTCCAGGCTCTGAGCCATCAGCACAGAGCGCGACGCGGGGCTCGAACTCACGGACCGCGAGATCGTGACCTGAGCCAAAGTCGGCCGCTTAACCGACTGAGCTACCCAGGCGCCCCTGTGCCCTCCCCTTCTTATAAGGATACTGGGCATGGGATTCGGGGCTCCCTCTAAATTCAAGACGATTGAATCTCGAGATTCTTAACTAATTACATATGCAAGCCTCCGATTTCCAAAAAAGATCACATTCTGAGGTTCATGACCATGAATTTCAGGGGGATACTATTCAACTCACTACACTAGGGTAGTTCTTAAGAATTAATTAGAAATTGTCCCTGTTGAAGTGTTAAGGTTGGGTTAGTCCTGTGACAAATATCTAATAGGACAACTTTACAAAACAATCAGGAATTCCACTTTGAGTCATAAACTGAATGTGCTGCATTGCAAGAGCCAATAAAGAATGGAAAAGTGTACCAAATAGTTTTGTCTTGTTTCTGAAATTCTGTTTTCCTTCAGGGGAAAATTAGAATTGTTTGTTAAAAAATTATCACTGAGTATTACATATGCAGATGTAAATGTTGTTTCTGTGTATAAGAACTTCATTAGACAGATTCTAGATTCATCCTAATGACTCATAATACAACTGTAGCTGTAAAAAATCATTTTTACTATGTCAAGGAAAGCTTATTCTTATTATAGAGAAAACGCTTTTGAAACAGATTTGGGAACTCAATATTCAGGAACTTTCAGGTTTGTAGACTATGTTTGTTTTACTAGTAAAGATATATGCTTTACGTTAATGATTCTTGTAAGATTCTTCCTAGATGTGGGGCGTCAAATTATAACTAGTATTATACAAAAACTCACTGTCTTTTATCTTGTAAACTATATCTGTGAATGAAGAGTAACCGGAAAGCCAAGAAACAGATGCTTTGTTATTGATAGCATGTGTTTTGTGTTCCAATACAAAGTTTGGGACTTTTTAGGTCAAGAAATTTCCTCCAATTAATTTATTCTATATTATCTGTAAAAACAAAAATGAGGATATTGACTCCGAATTGGGAAATACATTTCCTTTCACAGTTTTTTCTTATGAAAATATTAGTAAAATCAATAGTTCCTCTTATCATGTATAAAAGTGGGTGCTTTGGCTAAAATATTACATGAATAGCTTTTAGATATTTCTATTATCATCAACAGCAATCATGCATAACAATAATAACAGTAAAGAATTAATATTATCATGGGTTTTTTGAAATTAATATTATACTAAAATCAAGCATATTTCAAATAGCTATGTTTCTTATGTGTAACCTTAAAATATAACATTTATGTTCAAGTTTCAATCCAAGTATATTACATTTATAGATATACATTGACAAGTTTAATACGTAGGTGATTTAACTAAATCAAATTGTTACGGCTGAGCAGAACTTCCCTCTGACACATGACTTTAGGTTAAGTTTACTCCTTGATGTCTAACAAGTGAAAAGAAATAATGGATGGATTGTAAAGCAAAGGCAATAAGCTTTAACATTTGCCTAAGAGCATTTTGATTAGGAAGAACAAGGAATCGTGTTTCTAACTCTCACAGCCTAAAGGTTGCTAGAAATACGCAGACAGACTTCATTTAGAGAAACTAACAAAACCAAATGGTGACTTTGTGGGGAATCAAACACATTGTGAGAATTGTATAGCTAGCAATTTATAAGATAATGTAGGACATACTTAACTTGCCCTGCAGCCTGAAATAATTCCTAGAAAGTGTTCAATAATATCTTTATTAATGATCAGTCGGAAGAGATAAGTAGCACATGAAACATAAGAATGCTACAATTTTTCAAAAACGAAACAAAACCAGGAAAGGCAGTGTATTGAGCAAGTTGCATCCGAAAAAAATAAAGGTGTAGGAAAGTTTAAGTAAAGGATAATACTGAACTTTAAATTAAAAACTGGAGTGAAATGAACCCGCAAGATTGTTTATCACCAGTTTCGAGTCAACATGAAAGTCAAATCTTATAACTTCATAAAGTTTATTTCTTTTTAAAAATTTTTTAGCATTTATTTATTTTTGAGCGAGAGAGAGAGAGAGAGAGAGAGACAGTGCAAGTTGGAGAGGGGCAGAGAGAGAGGGAGACCTAGAATCCCAAGCAGGCTCCAGGCCCTGAGCTGTCAGCACAGACCTGATGCGGGGCTCATACCCACCAACCGCAAGATCATGACGACATGAACCGAAGTTGGACAGATAGCCACATGAGCCACCCAGGTGCCCCCATAATGTTTATTTAATGACAAAGAAGAAACAATTGAATAAGGACAGTTTCTGTCTTTTTAATTTAAAAATTTTAGCTAAAGCCATTTTCTGATTTCTTAGATTTATTTACTTTTCCTTCTCTTTCTCTGCTTCATCTATATACATTCCCATTTCAGTCTGCCTTTATGATTTGACTTTGATTCTAGATTCTTACTTCTGTTTTCCTCCCCTGGTGGGATAAACCAAATAATTTTCATCCTCTTTTTTAGATCTGTTCCCAGAAATAAGAATTGCCTGATGAAATTATAAAGGAATATAATAGAAAGACTATCTATTGTCCTATAGCAAAAGTCAAGCAAAATCTGTATGAGTGCATGCTACACAGTGGGTGTTTGTTAAATGTAGATTATAGACTATTTCAAACTTGCACATGGAAGAACTCTAAGTGTAGCTCTGTTATACATATGTCCATCTTTCTCTCTATTCTTAAAGTCTCAAAACCCAAATGTTAGATTTACATGTAATTTTCTTTAGTTCAAAACATTTTAACTCACATCTAACTCACATATATGAGTACATACATACACAAGTATATATATATGTAAATATATATTTTAAAATCCATTGTGATTAAGAATTTCTGCTTCTCTACAGAATGATATAGTTTGCATGAGCATTCCAGCAAAAGAAAATTTAAAAAGCTGGTTAAAATAGGGAATTATCTCTTTAAAAGTATCAGAAATTTTCAGTGTCAGTGAGATCTGGGCGGTGGGGGGGAGTGGTGGTGGCTAAAACCCTAAGGATGAAAGAACCTCTGAGAGATGAATTGACAGCTGCAGCTACTTTTATTCTAGAAGACTTCACTGTTTCTAAGCAGGAACAGATGTCCGAGAACTGAACCTTTGTGTTGGCAGAAAGCTATCGGGTGTGGACAGAGAGCTTTTGGTAGGAACTTGGGCTCCAGCATGCAGGGCGTGCCAGTCTGGGTTTTTACAGGGAAGGGACCTGAAAATCTAAACTGAGTTTTAAACTCAGGCAGCATTTTCTCAGTCTTGTGAGAAAATTCTAGAATCAAGTATCGATCAAGGGAGGGGCCCTCATAGACACTAGGCTCAGAGTTTAAAATCCTAGGTGATTGATCAAAGGGTGCCTAAGTGGCTCAGTCAGTTAAATGTCTGACTTCAGCTCAGGTCATGATCTCGCGGTTTGTGAGTTCAAGCCCTGCGTGGGCTTGGTGCTGACAGCTCAGAACTTGGAGCCTGCTTCCAATTCTCTCTCTCTCTCTCTCTCTCTCTCTCTCTCTCTCTCCCTCCCCCTCTCACTCTCTCTCTCTCAAAAATAAACTTTAAAAATAAATAAATAAAATGAAATCCTAGATGATCAACTATGCATCAAATGTAAACAACTGTCCTGGTTTCCAGTGCAGATTGAACACAATCCCTCTTTGGGTTAAGATGGTCAGCCTCTGCTCCATCTGCCCAGCAGAGGGAAGGCTTAATCATCTGTCAAGGAAGCTCATCATGTGGCGACTTTTAAAACACAATATTTATCTGACCCAATCATATGACCAGAATGAAAAACAAAAGCATAGTAAACTCTAATCTGCAGTGATCCATGTATTGGAATTACTGACAAAAACTTTAAAATAACTTTGATAAATATGTTAAAGAAAATAAAGGGAAAAATAAGGAATTTCACTAGAACAGTGGCATCTATGAAAAAGAAACAATTAGAAAGAAGCAGGTAAGCTAACAGGAAAATAGGCAAAAGTCTTGCACAGGCATTTCATAAAACAGGGTTTTGGAACGATCAATAAATATATGAAAACTTTCAACTTCATTCTCATCAAGGAAATGAAAATCATGAGATGCTATCACTAGACACCCACAATGATGACTATGAAGAAAAAGTCAAAAAATAGCAAGTTTTGTTAAACATGTGGAAAAACTGGCATAAATTGGTGTGATCACTTTTGCAATTATTAGGCAGCATCTTATAAAAATAGAATATACAGATTCAGTTTGATCCAGACATTCTACCCCTTCGTGTCTCTCTAACATATATTTAACAAAAGACATACAAGACATTCAGCACAGCTGTATACATAATACTCAAAAGTTGAAACAACACAAAATGCCCGTTTACCATAGAAGTGGTTTCATGTATAACCTAGTGCACGAGCAATGAGAACAAAGACTACAGGAATTGACAGAGAAGAATGTCTCAAAGATAATTTGAACAAAGTAAGCCAGATACTACAGTGTGCATACTTCAGATTACATTCACTAAGTTAAAATGAATGTAAAATTGATCTATAGTGTATGAATTCAAGATGGGTGTTTTAAGATTGAAATGGTGCACAAGAAACAACTTTGGGATATTAATAATGTTCTATTTCTCGATTTGGATGTTAGTTATACAATTGTATTAACTTTGACAATTCATTGGACAATGCACACTAATTCCTTTTGTTATATTTCAATAAAGAGTTTACATTAAAAATAAAACTAATTTTTATTTTAAAGGTATGAAAAATTTTGGGGCACCTGGGTAGGTTCCGTAGGTTAAGTGTGACTTTGGCTCAGGTCATGATCTCGTGGTCTGTGGGTTCCAGCCCCGTATTGGGATCTGTGCTGACTGCTCAGAGCCTGGAGCCTGCTTCGGTTTCTGTCTCTCTCTCTCTCTCTGTCTCCCTGACCCTCTCCCACTCATGCTCTATGTCTCTCTCTCTCAAAAATAAATAAACATTAATTTTTTTTTGGCATGGAAATGAGAGTTTTTATTTAATCACATGAAATTACCTTACAACTTAAAAAGAAAATGCTAATACTTCCGTTGATTGTCACAGTATTTAATTGGTATTATTAAAAATATTGCTACTGAATATTAAATACCTTTTTCTTTTTTTTTTAGCTTTATTTATTTTATTTTTTTTTATATATATGAAATTTATTGACCAATTGGTTTCCATACAACACCCAGTGCTCATCCCAAAAGGTGCCCTCCTCAATACCCATCACCCACCCTCCTCTCCCTCCCACCCCCCATCAACCCTCAGTTTGTTCTCAGTTTTTAACAGTCTCTTATGCTTTGGCTCTCTCCCACTCTTACCTCTTTTTTTTTTTCCTTCCCCTCCCCCATGGGTTCCTGTTAAGTTTCTCAGGATCCACATAAGAGTGAAACCATATGGTATCTGTCTTTCTCTGTATGGCTTATTTCACTTAGCATCACACTCTCCAGTTCCATCCACGTTGCTACAAAAGGCCATATTTCATTTTTTCTCATTGCCACGTAATATTCCATTGTGTATATAAACCACAATTTCTTTATCCATTCATCAGTTGATGGACATTTAGGCTCTTTCCATAATTTGGCTATTGTTGAGAGTGCTGCTATGAACATTGGGGTACAAGTGCCCCTATGCATCAGTACTCCTGTATCCCTTGGATAAATTCCTAGCGGTGCTATTGCTGGGTCATAGGGTAGGTCTATTTTTAATTTTCTGAGGAACTTCCACACTGCTTTCCAGAGCGGCTGCACCAATTTGCATTCCCACCAACAGTGCAAGAGGGTTCCCGTTTCTCCGCATCCTCTCCAGCATCTATAGTCTCCTGATTTGTTCATTTTGGCCACTCTGACTGGCGTGAGGTGATACCTGAGTGTGGTTTTGATTTGTATTTCCCTGATAAGGAGCGACGCTGAACATCTTTTCATGTGCCTGTTGGCCATCCGGATGTCTTCTTTAGAGAAGTGTCTATTCATGTGTTCTGCCCATTTCTTCACTGGGTTATTTGTTTTTTGGGTGTGGAGTTTGGTGAGCTCTTTATAGATGTTGGATACTAGCCCTTTGTCCGATATGTCATTTGCAAATATCTTTTCCCATTCCGTTGATTGCCTTTTAGTTTTGTTGGTTGTTTCCTTTGCTGTGCAGAAGCTTTTTATCTTCATAAGGTCCCAGTAATTCACTTTTGCTTTTAATTCCCTTGCCTTTGGGGATGTGTCGAGTAAGAGATTGCTACGGCTGAGGTCAGAGAGGTCTTTTCCTGCTTTCTCCTCTAAGGTTTTGATGGTTTCCTGTCTCACATTTAGGTCCTTTATCCATTTTGAGTTTATTTTTGTGAATGGTGTGAGAAAGTGGTCTAGTTTCAACCTTCTACATGTTGCTGTCCAGTTCTCCCAGCACCATTTGTTAAAGAGGCTGTCTTTTTTCCATTGGATGTTCTTTCCTGCTTTGTCAAAGATGAGTTGGCCATACGTTTGTGGGTCTAGTTCTGGGGTTTCTATTCTATTCCATTGGTCTGTGTGTCTGTTTTTGTGCCAATACCATGCTGTCTTGATGATGACAGCTTTGTAGTAGAGGCTAAAGTCTGGGATAGTGATGCCTCCTGCTTTGGTCTTCTTCTTTAAAATTCCTTTGGCTATTCGGGGCCTTTTGTGGTTCCATACGAATTTTAGGATTGCTTGTTCTAGTTTCGAGAAGAATGCTGGTGCAATTTTGATTGGGATTGCATTGAATGGGTAGATAGCTTTGGGTAGTATTGACATTTTGACAATATTTATTTTTCCAATCCATGAGCAGGGAATGTCTTTCCGTTTCTTTAAATCTTCTTCAATTACCTTCATAAGCTTTCTATAGTTTTCAGCATACAGATCCTTTACATCTTTGGTTAGATTTATTCCTAGGTATTTTATGCTTCTTGGTGCAATTGTGAATGGGATCAGTTTCTGTATTTGTCTTTCTGTTGCTTCATTGTTAGTGTATAAGAATGCAACTGATTCCTGTACATTGATTTTGTATCCTGCAACTTTGCTGAATTCCTGTATCAGTTCTAGCAGACTTTTGGTGGAGTCTATCGGATTTTCCATGTATAATATCATGTCATCTGCAAAAAGCGAAAGCTTGACTTCATCTTTGCCAATTTTGATGCCTTTGATTTCCTTTTGTTGTCAGATTGCTGATGCTAGAACTTCCAGCACTATGTTAAACAACAGTGGTGAGAGTGGGCATTCCTGTCGTGTTCCTGATCTCAGGGAAAAAGCTCTCAGTTTTTCCCCTTTGAGGATGATGTTAGCTGTGGGCTTTTCATAAATGGCTTTTATGATGTTTAAGTATGTTCCTTCTATCCCGACTTTCTCAAGGGTTTTTATTAAGAAAGGGTGCTGGATTTTGTCAAAGGCTTTTTCTGCGTTGATTGACAGGATCATATGGTTCTTCTCTTTTTTTTGTTAATGTGATGTATCACATTGATTGATTTGCCAATGTTGAACCAGCACTGCATCCCAGGAATTAATCCCACTTGATCATGGTGAATAATTCTTTTTATATGCTGTTGAATTCGATTTGCTAGTATCTTATTGAGAATTTTTGCATCCATATTCATCAGGGATATTGGCCTGTAGTTCTCTTTTTTTACTGGGTCTCTGTCTGGTTTAGGAATCAAAGTAATACTGGCTTCATAGAATGAGTCTGGAAGTTTTCCTTCCCTTTCTATTTCTTGGAATAGCTTGAGAAGGATAGGTATTATCTCTGCCTTAAACGTCTGGTAGAACTCCCCTGGCAAGCCATCTGGTCCTGGACTCTTATTTGTTGGGAGATTTTTGATAACCGATTCAATTTCTTCGCTGGTTATGGGTCTGTTCAAGCTTTCTATTTCCTCCTGATTGAGTTTTGGAAGAGTGTGGGTGTTCAGGAATTTGTCCATTTCTTCCAGGTTGTCCAATTTTTTGGCATATAATTTTTCATAGTATTCCCTGATAATTGTTTGTATCTCTGAGGGATTGGTTGTAATAATTCCATTTTCATTCATGATTTTATCTATTTGGGTCATCTCCCTTTTCTTTTTGAGAAGCCTGGCTAGAGGTTTGTCAATTTTGTTTATTTTTTCAAAAAACCAACTCTTTGTTTCGTTGATCTGCTCTACAGTTTTTTTAGATTCTATATTGTTTATTTCTGCTCTGATCTTTATTATTTCTCTTCTTCTGCTGGGTTTAGGCTGCCTTTGCTGTTCTGCTTCTATTTCCTTTAGGTGTGCTGTTAGATTTTGTATTTGGGATTTTTCTTGTTTCTTGAGATAGGCCTGGATTGCAATGTATTTTCCTCTCAGGACTGCCTTCGCTGCGTCCCAAAGCGTTTGGATTGTTGTATTTTCATTTTCATTTGTTTCCATATACTTTTTAATTTCTTCTCTAATTGCCTGGTTGACCCACTCATTCGTTAGTAGGGTGTTCTTTAACCTCCATGCTTTTGGAGGTTTTCCAGACTTTTTTCTGTGGTTGATTTCAAGCTTCATAGCATTGTGGTCTGAAAGTATGCATGGTATAATTTCAATTCTTGTAAACTTATGAAGGGCTGTTTTGTGACCCAGTATATGATCTATCTTGGAGAATGTTCCATGTGCACTCGAGAAGAAAGTATATTCTGTTGCTTTGGGATGCAGAGTTCTAAATATATCTGTCAAGTCCATCTGATCCAATGTCTCATTCAGGGCCCTTGTTTCTTTATTGACCGTGTGTCTAGATGATCTATCCATTTCTGTAAGTGGGGTGTAAAGTCCCCTGCAATTACCACATTCTTATCGATAAGGTTGCTTATGTTTATGAGTAATTGTTTTATATATTTCGGGGCTCCAGTATTCGGCGCATAGACGTTTATAATTGTTAGCTCTTCCTGATTGATAGACCCTGTAACTATTATATAATGTCCTTCTTCATCTCTTGTTACAGCCTTTAATTTAAAGTCTAGTTTGTCTGATAGAAGTATGGCTACTCCAGCTTTCTTTTGGCTTCCAGTCGCATGGTAAATAGTTCTCCATCCCCTCACTCTCAATCTAAAGGTGTCCTCAGGTCTAAAATGAGTCTCTTGTAGACAGCAAAGAGATGGGTCTTGTTTTTTTATCCATTCTGATACCCTATGTCTTTTGGTTGGCGCATTTAATCCATTTACATTCTGTGTTATTATAGAAAGATACGGGTTTAGAGTCATTGTGATGTCTGTATGTTTTATGCTTGTAGTGATGTCTCTGGGACTTTGTCTCACAGGGTCCCCCTTAAGATCTCTTGTAGGGCTGGTTTAGTGGTGACAAATTCCTTCAGTTTTTGTTTGTTTGGGAAGACCTTTATCTCTCCTTCTATTCTAAATGACAGACTTGCTGGATAAAGGATTCTCGACTGCATATTTTTTCTGTCTAGCACCCTGAAAATCTCGTGCCAATTCTTTCTGGCCTGCCAAGTTTCAAAAGAGAGATCAGTCACGAGTCTTATAGGTCTCCCTTTATATATGAGGGCACGTTTACCCCTTGCTGCTTTCAGAATTTTCTCTTTATCCTTGTATTTTGCCAGTTTGACTATGATATGTCATGCAGAAGGTGGATTCAAGTTACGTCTGAAGGGAGTTCTCTGTGCCTCTTGGATTTCAATGCTTTTTTCCTTCCCCAGTTCAGGGAAGTTCTCAGCTATTATTTCTTCAAGTACCCCTTCAGCACCTTTCCCTCTCTCTTCCTTCTCTGGGATACCAATTATGCGTGTATTATTTCTTTTTAGTGTATCACTTAGTTCTCTAACTTTCCCCTCATACTCCTGGATTTTTTTATCTCTCTTTTTCTCAGCTTCCTCTTTTTCCATAACTTTATCTTCTAGTTCATCTATTCTCTCCTCTGCCTCTTCAGTCTGAGCCATGGTGGTTTCCATTTTGTTTTGCATTTCATTTAAAGCGTTTTTCAGCTCCTCGTGACTGTTCCTTAGTCCCTTGATCTCTGTAGCAAGAGATTCTCTGCTGTCCTGTATACTGTTTTCAAGCCCAGCGATTAATTTATAACTATTATTCTAAATTCACTTTCTGTTATATTATTTAAATCCTTTTTGATCAGTTCATTAGCTGTTGTTATTTCCTGGATATTCTTCTGAGGGGAATTCTTCCATTTGGTCATTTTGGATAGTCCCTGGAGTGGTGAGGACCTGCAGGGCACTTCCCCTGTGCTGTGGTGTATAACTGGAGTTGGTGGGCGGGGCCGCAGTCCGACCTGATGTCTGCCCCCAGCCCACCGCTGTGGCCACAGTCAGACTGGTGTGTGCCTTGTCTTCCCCTCTCCTAGGGGCGGGATTCACTGTGGGGTGGCGTGGCCTGTCTGGGCTACTTGCACACTGCCAGGCTTGTGATGCTGGGGATCTGGCGTATTAGCTGGGGTGGGTAGGCAAGGTGCACGGTGGCTGGAGGGGCGGGCTTAGCTCACTTCTCCTTAGGTGATCCACCTCAGGAGGGGCCCTGTGGCAGCAGGAGGGAGTCAGATCCGCTGCCGGAGGTTTGGCTCCGCAGAAGCACAGAGTTGTATGTTTGCGCGGAGGGAGCAATTTCCCGGCAGGAACCGGTTCTCTTTGGGATTTTGGCTGGGGGATGGGCGGGGGAGATGGCGCTGGCGAGCGCCTTTTTCCCCACCAAACTGAGCTCTGTCGTCCGGGGGCTCAGCAGCTCTCCCTCCCTTTGTCCTCCCGCCTTCCCGCTTTCTGAGCAGAGCTGTTCACTTATGACCTCCCAGATGCTAAGTTGTGCTTGCTGTCGGAACACAGTCCGTCAGGCCCCTCCGCTTTTGCAAGCCAGACTCAGGGATTCTGCGTTGCCGGCGAGCCGCCCCTCCGCCCCGCCCTGGCTCCCTCCCGCCAGTCCGTGGAGCGCACACTGCCTCTCCGCCCTTCCTACCCTCTTCCGTGGGCCTCTCATCTGCGCTTGGCTCTGGTGACTCCGTTCTGCTAATCCTCTGGCAGTTTTCTGGGTTATTTAGGCAGGTGTAGGTGGAATCTAAGGGATCAGCAGGACGTGCGGTGAGCCCAGCGTCCTCCCACGCCGCCATCTTCCTATATAGATTCAACATTAATTTTTTTTAAAGTCATGAAAAATTTTAATGAATTCAAGGGAATGTATATAACCAAGGTAATGTTGACCTTTAAAGTACTCATATTTGAACTTACATTGTATTTTATCTCTAGTGATGAAGCTAAGACTACATAATTTATTGCCTAAACTCTTAGAATTGTGTTTTAATACCTTTGTGTAAATTATTTTTGAAAATTTGGATTATTACTGTATTTTAATCTTTTTGCCAATATTCAATTATTAAAAAATTAAAAAGTAATAAATGCTGAAAATTTTCATATTAAATTCCTGTAACAGTAAGTAATAAGAGAAAACAGTATTCTGGAAAAGTAGAAACTTAGAAAAAGTGTTTAAAACACTGTGCTATTGACAGTGACTAGTTTGTTTTCCAGAGAGCATTGGGATACTTATAAATCTAAAACAAAAGCAACATGGGTTATTCTGATGACATTCCCAAGGAAAAGTAAGAATGAAATAAGTGATTTTACTTGTGTGGCTTGTCCAAGGGCCTTGCTATGACAATCCTGTTGATAGAAATGTAACCTAGTCAGCAAGATCCTTTATTTACTACAATAGTTGGTTTAGTCAGACATTACCCCCACAGGTATCATAATTATGACATTTTAAGAAGCTTTTTAAAAATTAAGTCAAGAAGCCAGTTTTTAGCCAAACATAAGTACAAAATCCACAGTGAATAGGCTCACTATTTAATTCTCTTATCTACTGAAAATTATATTTAAAGGAGAGCACATAGGAACTGATGGATGGTGAAGGCGCATGTTTTTGGTAGCATGCTGAAGGTAGGTATCTCATACCTTTGTTCAGGTTATGCGTTCAAAATTAAAGAACAAATATAAAGCCATAAAATAGCTGATACTTTTGTCTGTCATTGTTCTTGGAATCTCCACCACATGCATCACTGGGTGTTTTAAGTTTTTACTTATTTATTCAACTTGAGCAAGAGACCTGGATTTTCCATAAAAGGCATTTTCAACTTGCATTTCACCATATTCATCAGGCTGCTTTAGAATTATCCTCTTAGATATTACGTCGAATTACAATTGGATGTGAATTTCCTCAAGGATCTAGTGGTCAGGAGTTTAATGTTTCCCAGCAGGAAAACTCTGTTTACATGCAGAGGTTTGTTGTTGTTGTTGTTGTTGTTGTTTGTTTGTTTCCCCCACCCTTTGTTTTCGGTGAAGCTGCTGTCTTGGGGCCAATAGTTTATTTGGAAGGGCCTCCCTGTAAGACCTTATGGTTGAGTCTGGCTGACATTTGGGTACTGATGACCAAGGAACGAGAAAGTCAGTTGTGCGGCTGGGATTGTGCTATGTTTGATCCACAGCAACAAAAGGGATTCTGTGTTGTGTGTTCACACATGGCCCCCTATTTTCAACATGCACACCAACAGTATTACTGGTGGGCAGTGGCCCTTGGACAATTTGTCCACTATGTATTTTCCCTGAGGCTGTTGAGATTTTCTCACAAGAGGAGTGTTTGGTGGCCTTTGTGTACTTTCTTTCATTCTGGTGGGCTCAGTGTGTTGTGATGTTACTTGTTGTGCTGGCACCTGTTCGTGCTTTCCCAACTAAAGAAAAGTTCTATTTGTTATTTTCAGCAGATTTAGGGTCGTGGTAAATGGTATAAGTGCCTTGAGAGAAGTGAATTTAAAAAGGTCAGTTTTCAATACTATGATCCAAAATTAGATAAAATAATTGACTTTGAGACAAACAGAGGGTCTCAGTTCAAGTTCTTGCTTCGTCAATTTCTAACTGTAAAATTGAACAAGGTATATCAGGCTCTGAAGTTTCCATTCTTTATCTGTAAAATGTAATAATCATACTATCAATTTCTTAGGTTTGTTGTGGAGATGGAAGTTGATTAATGCACAGCAGTTAGAAGAGTGCTTGGCAGGTACTGCACAATATAGTAAGGTTAGTTATTATTATTAAAAATATTCTTGGGGCACCTGGGTGGCTCAGTCAGTTAAGCGTCCGACTTCGGCTCAGGTCATGATCTCGCGGTTCGTGAGTTCAAGCCCCACGTCGGGCTCTGTGCTGACAGCTCAGAGCCTGGAGCCTGTTTCAGATTCTGTGTCTCCCTCTCTCTCTCTGACCCTCCCCCGTTCATGCTCTGTCTCTCTCTGTCTCAAAAATAAATAAACGTTTAAAAAAATTAAAAAAATATTCTTAAACTACTTCTAATACATAACTTGCTACTTCAGAATTTAAAGGGTTAATACCTAATTTTACTGTTACTTTCTGTGATTCAAAACTGGGTAACATAATTTGTTTTGTTTGTAATAAAAATATAACGCAGGCAAAGGAAATAAATGCTTTTGAATTCCGTAGCTAATAGTTCATTTCAACAAACATTCAGCTGTTAAATATTTACTTCAACACCAGAAGAGTTACAAAATGTAGGATATAATCCTGGTCTTCAATGGACTTAAAGTCCAATAGTGTTTACATTCTAGTAAAGAGAAGAAGGAAGACTGAGAAAAAGAGAAACAGAGAGAGAGAGAAAGGGAGGGTGGTAGGGAGAGAGATAGTGAAGGGGGGAGAGAGAGGGAGAGAACGAAGTGTTACATTTAGTTGGTTAAGAACTGTAGCTGTGGCACATAACTCCAGCTAACCAAACTCATTTATGTATTTATTTACTTAGTGTTTTGATTATTCATTCATTATTTTATGCATTCTTTTAAATGGCATTAATTAATTTCCTTATTATTTGTAATAGATAAATACTACTTTTCATAAAAGTAAAATATAAATACACTATATGCCTTCAAGAATAGTACAATTTTCTTGGTCTTAAGCCAAAAAAAAAAAACTAAATTAGAAAAAGAGAGATTCTAGGTATCCCGGGATATGGAAAAAAGTACATTGTCTCAAACAAATGAGTTTCCTTAAAATAATGTCAGTAGAGACTAAAGGTTATTTATATAGTCAAAGAAAATTTGCACCAGACGGAGTTAAACAGACAAGGAAGACTTTATTCAAGTCTATTGTAATAGGGGTCAAGATTATTAAAAATTGGGAAAGAAAATAAATGCAACTACACCAACACAGAGGGGAGGAGAGTTTCTAAGAACTGGGGTGAGCTGGTGGAATAGTACTGGAGGAGGTTGATCAATGTGATTGGGTCAACCGATGATCCCTGTAAGAGGTGATGGATGTTGGGCTCCTAACCTCCCACAGAAACTGGGAGACATGGGTGCTATTATTCCTGAAGATTATGTTCAAAGACATAGTTCTCTGATCCATAGGACAGGTGTTCTAGGGTTGTAAAACTAGCAAGAAATTGGGAGAAGATTTATATCTCAGTCATTCAAAAAAATGATTTATGCTTGGACATTTTCTAAAGTTTTCTACAAAAACTTTTTCTATAAGGGGCGTACAGTCAGGAAGAGTCTTGCTAAAGTATAATCAAACTGAGGGTTGCAGTAAGACGGTCTTGGTCAATGTCCAGCTTCAAAATACATATTTACAGTAATTTTTTAGACTAGCAAACAAAACAGAAAGTGAAAATAAAAAGCCATTAACAAAAACCAAACTGAAGAGTTCCATAATAAATACATACCCAAACATGTGAGAAGAAAGTTCCAATATGTGACCATGCTGCTAATTTAGTATTGCTATTTAATGTTTAACAAGACTCACAAATAGTGATACTGAGACATCACAAAAGACCAGATAGATAAGCATGTAACATAGACCAGCAGTTATAAAGAAAATTGCCTATATGCCAGTTTTTGCATCTTCAACTTGAACTTAAACCTAGTGCTGTGTGAATGAACAGCATAATGATTCAAAGGCTGCCCCTATTTTCCAGATTATATTTCATTCAATATGAACAGATGGTCTCCCATTTAGACAAATTGTACCTCAAAACTTAAGATTCAATTCTCTGCTTATAGAAGATACATATTCTGCCAGGTATTTTTCTAAGTAAGCATGATATTAGATAAATAAGAAAAACAGTTGTAATTATAGTGAAGTTACCTGTCAGCACTGGTGATTTCCTGTGGAGCACATTTTTATTTCTAGTCTTGTAAGCAGAATATATTTTAAATTCTACCTCATGGATGAAACACATTTTTAATGCCAGTGACACTGACATTTCAAATTTTAAATGATTATTGCTGAATTACAGAGACTTGCAATTAAATTATAAAAGGGACCAGAGAACTATATAAAAGCTGTACTCATTAACTTCCTAAATAGCTTTAAAATATTTAAAAATACAATTCTCGTTAATTTTTAAACAGTTGCTGGTAATTATTTAGTGGAGGTGAAGGATGTGAAGGACAAGATTCCCTCAAGAGGTAGAAAATGAGGGTTTGACACAGATTATATGTTGTTTTTTAACTTAAATGAGAGAAACTACCATCTCAGTATGTGAACAATTACATAATCACAGTCATCACATTACCATCACCGTCACCACCATTATAATCATCATCACTATCCTATCTCCCTCATCACATACTAACCTGGGAGGGGAAAAAACTAAAAACACTTCCCTCAGCTCCAAATACTCCTCCAACTACTAAGCTGTTTGTTTCTCATGATCAGCTTAAGAGCTCCCTACCTCTGCTTCTCCTCTGTCCATCCACCTTTGCTGCAATCCTCCACAGAAACTGCGTTTGTTAACAGCCTGGAACAAACAGTGCGTTTCCAGAAGAGATGTTTGCTACTTTTCTCAACCATTCAACACGAGCGACTTTAATATCATCATTTGTCCCACCCTCTTTGTAAATGATACCACGATCCCAGCCAAAACACTGAGATTATGCTTGGTTCCATGCTCTCCATTTCTCTACCCACAATCCCTAGGGAAGTTGTGTAATGTGTGATGGTATCTATCCACTTCTCCAAATGTCCACACCATTAAACTTGTATAAGTCAGTCAGTATTGTTTTGATTACTGCAGTCTCCCCTAATTTGTCATCCTTTTTCTCCTGTACTCTCCAATCCAATTTCTACATGATACACAGAATTACCTTAAAAAAAAAAAAAAAAAAGAGCACTGCATCACTCCACTTAAAAGTTTTCAGTTACTTTTCAGTGTACGTTGATTAAAACTAAAACTTATTTAAATGACCCTTTCTGTAAGAGCCTACAATTTTATCATTCTTCTTGCCCATTTAGTTCTAGATGGCCTGGTCGCTTTCCATTTTCTCACACATAAACCTTGCTGTCTTAAGGCCTTCACACCTGAGATTGTTCCTTCCTGGCTGTTTTCTCTCCTTATGTTTGCTTATGTCCAAACTCATGACATGGAATACATTAGATATGCACAGTACATTTATGTCAATTATATGTTCCTAAAGATGTTAAAATTAAAGAATTCGTCTTAAAGTTATTTTTCCAGGATTACTTTATCTCATCTCTCAGTCTTAATTTTCTTCAATTGTTCCCCATCTCTTTACCTTATTCATTTACGTATATCCCATATTTTAATTTGCAATTGAATATTTGCTTTCTTACTTTTTTGTTGTAATCATAGTGACATTACCTATCAGGTCTGGTGATTTCCTAGGGGATACATGTTGATTTAAATGAGTGAGTCAGAAGATAGTTTTTTTTTTTTTAATTTTTTTAACGCTTATTTATTTTTGAGACAGAGAGAGACAGAGCATGAGCAGGGGAGGGGCAGAGAGAGAGGGAGACACAGAATCCGAAGCAGGCTCCAGGCTCTGAGCAGTCAGCACAGAGCCCGACGCGGGGCTCGAACTCACGGACCGCGAGATCATGACCTGAGCCGAAGTCAGACGTTTAACTGACTGATCCACCCAGGCACCCCAGAAGATAGTTTTTTAAATTCTATTTCATAAATGAGACTCAACTTATGCTCACTAGTGTAATGCTGACCAGAGAATGTGTCCTGGATGGCAGGAATCATGTATATACTGTTTACTGCTTTATATTCACTGGCCCATAAGGCTGTAAGTTATATATAAACACATAACTTTTAAATAAATTAATGAAGTAAGATACAGGGTTACTCTTTCTCCACTAAGAAAATTTTCTAAATTCCCATTTTAACCACAGTCTAGACTTTCTTTTATGTTTTTATTACTACAAAAACAAGAAAATATTCTAAACCAGAGTCTGCATTTCATTAAGCCATGTATAATAGAAACCCAAATGTAGAAATCCATATTGGGGCACCATTGTGGCTCAATCAGTTAAGCCTCCAACTCTTGGTTTTGGCTCAGGTTATGATCTCACAGTTTGTGGGTCTGAGCCCAGCGTCAGTCTCTGAACTGATGGTGTGGAGCCTGCTTGGGATTCTCTGTCTCCATCTTTTTCTGTCCCTTGCGTGTGCCCTCTTTCTTTCTCTCAAAAATAGACAAATAAGCATTTAAAAAAAGAAATCCATTATCAACTTTTATTATATAAAACACTATTTTCTGACGGTGACTTTTTTTTTTTTTTGACAAACCTGTTCCTTGGTGGAATAGGTATTTAGCCTAATCTACCAAGGAGAAAATTTAAATTACAAAAATCAAATGAAAAGCTCCTGTGCGTTATATCTGAGGTTGCTGCTTTGATTTCATAGATGCTAAATTGTCCTCTAGGTTTGGAAGGAACATGATATAACTGAATACTATTGATGAAAATTTCTGAATATCATCAGTTAGATGTTATCAAGAGAAAAATACTTTATAGCAACTGCCCGTATCCTCTTTTCCTTTGAGGAAAGAAATAATAAATAAATAAAGAACTTTGAAAAGAGGTTTGTACTGGGAGTCCTCATCTGAAAGAGCAGGAACATCTACTGCACTATACTTGAGCACAGCTGGGGGCCTTAATGAATAAGAACATTGAGTTCTCCTTCAAGCAAGGTTAATTTAGAGCTTTTCTGCCTTCAGAATCATCCATAAATTAATTTCTACAACCTATAACATTTTTATTAGTTCTTTCAGGAGAAAATTTGAATGTAATGTGCATAAAAATCCTATAATCTCACATTTCCTGCCTAAGAATGAGAAGAAACACCAAATAGAAATGTTTAGTGCTGTACCTTACGCTCGTCAATTAGCAGTGTTATCAAAATACACGTATTTTAGGAATGTACAAAAAAACTAAACTGTGTGCTGATTAGAAATTTCTTTTCTGCTCTGATAATTTTTCCAATGTATCTTCCGGTGCTTATTTTTAATATAAGGTTGTTTTCTTGCTTACCAATTTTGCTATAATCCATTGTTGAATTACTACTTGTCAAGAAATTGATTTGTTTCACTCCCTGTTTTCTAGTGCCTGATTATATGAACTTTATCATTTATTTAACCACTTTTCCTAAATTAACCAGGTTTCCTAAGCAACAAAATGGGTTTTGGGCTAAAAATAATTGCTGACAGACCATCTATCATTAACAAATTAGGATTGGCCTACTTTATTATTAAATAACTTATGACTAGCCTTTTCTAACCTTATCCAATTATACAGTGGTATTTAGTCAAAAAGGCATTCCTTTTATGGAACTGGTTAATAATACACTCCAAGTTGCTTAAGTTGTTTGACTAGTGACAGTGTGGAATCCTGCAATTTCTAAATTGTTAAAGCTTGTGAAATTACTATACATCATAGTGCCTCTAAGTTGATAATTCTGAATGGTATACTTAATATTTACTAAGAAGGCAGATCTCAAATCAAGTATTCTTACCATACACATGCAAATAATAATAAAAGGGGTGAGGAGATACTTTGCAAGGTGATGGGTGTGTTTATTACCTTGACAGTGGTGATGATTTCATGGGTGTGTACTGATCCCCAAACTCATTGAGTTGTATACATTAAATATGCACAGTTTTTTATACATCAATCATACTTCAATAAAATGGTTTAAAAATAAATTACTTCCAAAAATAGTCAAATGTCATGCTATATCAACTCATACTCATACTATATTCAAGGAATTAAGATAGGAACTTACACAATTGTGCTTTTAGGCGTGCCTGAGTGGCTCAGTTGGCTAAGCGCTTGACTTTGACTCAAGTCATGATCTCACGGTTGGTGAGTTTGAGCCCCCCATCTGGCTCTGTGCTGACAGGTCTGAGTCTGGAGCCTGCTTTGGATTCTGTGTCTCCCTCTCTCACTGCCTCTCCCCTGCTCACGCTCTGTGTTTCTCTCTCTCAAAAATAAATAAACATTGAAAAAAACACAATTGTGCTTTTAAGTGTTCTTTTATGATATATTTAAATATAACACACACATATAATTTGTATATACATATACACACACTATTCTATCATTATCTAATACATACATATATATACATATATGAATGTTAGTAAAAAATATTGAACTGTTTATTGAATGATTAAAATATTGAATTAAGAAATAAAATATTAGAAGTAATTTAGAAACTTTCTTTCCAACAAGACCAACATTTCCCTCTGTCCTTTCCAGAATCAAACTTTCTCTTGAATTTTATGTAAAAAATTTTACTGCTTTTTCCTTCCTATATATACATATACATATATATATATATATATATATATATATATATCCCTAAACAATATATCATCTTGTATTTAGCATTATGATGTAGAGAATCATTCATGGTGAAGCCTTTGCTTATAATATTCTTGATTTTTACCGCATAGTAATCTATTGCAGTATCACAACACAATATATTTATCTTCTGTGCTATGGATGTATCCAATGCTTAAGTTACACAAATATAATGCTATGAATATTATTGTGCAAGTCTCCTGGATACATATAGAAGTGTTTTCAGGGGGTGTTACCTTGGACAGGCATCTCTGGGTCATAGAGTTTGTCCATCTTCAAATCTGCTATAGAAGACTAAACTACTTTAAAAATGGCTCATGAATCAATGTACCCTTGTACAGAAAATGACAACATTTTAATTCAAAATTTGATATTGCACATGTAATTTTTTCCCAATAATATGGAATATTATTATTTTAATGTACATTTTTAAATTTGGCATTTTTCCCTATATTCACAAGACGCTTGTATTTTCTCTTCTGTAAGATGTTTGGCAGATTTTGATTATGTTTTTACTTGGCTGTTTCTCCTTTCTCTTAAATGATTGTTAGGAGCTCTTTATATATTTCAGGGTTTAATTCTTCAGCAAACAATTATGTTGAAATACTATTTCCTAATTTGTGCCCCTCCCTTTTTTTCCTCTCACACTTTTTCATGTCTGTTATTAGGAGCACACTTCCTAAATTTAATAATATAGCTCTATTTTTTATTTTAGTCAATTTTCTTTAAGTAAGTCTTATTAAATAATCATTTTCCTTACAGAGAAACAGGAATATCTAAAGGGTAATTTGTATTATCACCAATATTTATTCTAAGGGATACTTCAATTTCTATACGATACATATTATTTATCAAATCATATTCATTAATTTCTGTTAATCTGTATTACTTCACTTGAGAGTTAAATCACTTTGACTATGATGTGTGATAAGAATTCCATTTCCTTTCATTTTCATAGAAAAGGCCAGTCTTTCCAGAGTCATTTCTTAAATCGTCCATCCTCTCCCCACTGACCGTCAGTGTCCACTCTGCTTTATATCACGTTTCAGTAGGTGTGAGTGCATTTCGGGCTTTATGTTCTGCCCCCTCACATGGACACCTTCCTGCCCACGTTTGGACTCTGACACCCCATGCCCGAGGGGATGATATCCCATGCCTCACTCATGCCAGAGCATGCAGAAGTCCTTCTCACTTGGCCTGACTCTGACAGGGCCCCACACAGCATGTCTCTGTACCTGGGTGTCCTCTTTATGTTCTTTGGATCTGACGATGCAGACCTCTATGCATAACCTTCTCACACTGGTTGGGCTCCCACATGTCACACCAGGCTCTCCTTCAGCCTGTTTGGGCTCTTCTACCTTGACCAGACCTTCTCCCAACTTGGAACCTTCCATACCCCATTAAGCCCTGACATCCACACCATGTTATCCCCATGTGTGAATGCTCTCCTTATTTTGCTTATGGTCTGTCCCCCAAGCTGGGACATTTGTCTCCATGACTGTGCTCAGCTATCTCTTCAGAATGAACACAACAGTAAAACTGTTGCTGAGCTAAAAGGGTGGGGTTCAAAGAACAGAGTAAAAACAGCAGGGCCCAAAAGTGTCCTTCTGTACTCCAGCAAATAGTTACTGCATTAAGGACTACTTCCCAACTTTTAGGCAGAGGAAAAACAAACGAAAACTATACATATATTCCGGAATCTAGTGGATAAATTACTGTTAAGTAATTTTTGTGAAAAACTGAGTGAATACTTTTTAATGAATGATTAAATAATGAATAAATGATTAAGTAAAAGATTAAAAATATTAGAAAACATCATAAATTGTAGCTATAACACTGAGTGAAATTTAGTCTATTTCCATGATGGTAATTTAGTTTGTGTTTAATTTAATGATCTCACTTAGGATTTCTTACAGATGGATACATTCTTCAGATACATATTTACTTTTTCGGCATCTCTACTCTTCTGTTAGGGAATAGATAATCCTAAGAGAACAAGTCTTAATAGAAACTAGGAGTCTAAGACGGGTAGGAAAGTGGTTTGGCTAAGTACAAAAGAATATTTAAATAATGTGGGGGGAAGAGTAGGAAAAAATTGTTAAAGATGGGCCTCAGTAAGAAAAATGGCCTCTTTGAATAGAGTTTTCGTTGGTAAGTAATAAAAGCACAAAGTGAGAATGGGTACAAGATTTGGAAGGTGGAAAACCTGAGGAGGAACGCAGATTTAATCTTCTATGAAGTAGGGAGTATTCACTTGAGCAAGAAGATGGTACACTAAGGAGTAACATGAAGGGCACACCAAACCAGAGTAAACATCACATAGACAAGCTTTGGGAGAGAGTCAGATAACTAGGCACAAGATATTCGCAACATATTATGGTGGCAGAAGAATAGAACGAGGGTTGACAAATAGTTCTATGTAAATTTAAGATTCTAATTGTTTTACAAAGTCCTCAGATATTCAAGAGTATTACCAAATTAGAATGTAGTAAAATTGGTTGTTTTTTTCTTCTTCTTCTTCTTTGGGATCTTCTCATTCTTCCAAAGTTACCCGCCGGGGGATAAGTAATGTATGCTGAGATGTCTGTTTAATGTGAATTTGAAGTTCAAAATGAGATTTCAGAAGCTCAAAAATAAAATTAGCAAGTAAAATAAGTACATTTCTAATGGAACTCTGGAGACCTAATACTCCATAATGGAATATGATGATAATTGGTTTTTTGAATAATTTTATGCTTTTATGTCTATTTTGAGTGTTCTACTGGAATCATACAATTTTATTTTCATGTTATCAGGCTACTTCTGCTTAATAGTATAACAATATGAATACATTCTATTATTTTATTAGTTTGGTCAAAAAGTACAATTAGACCACTTTCTCGAATGTGCTGAACTGCTTTCATTACTTTATCTCTATATATCTTCTATCACTTATTTTTCAAAATAATATAAATTCTCAATCATTAGTTCATGCTTAAACAAGTTAGTGAAAAAGACTTATGCAAATTTGTAGATTTTATCTGTCACATCTCATCTAATTCTCAGTGCTGTTAAGATAAAAATAACACTAATAATGTTAAAAATAAAACCCATTGCTTATATATGATCTCAAAACCCTTATGTAAAAATCTCTCCTATCCACTGCACATTTATGATGACAACAGCATTTAAGTGACAACCGCAACATTTCATCTTCACATTTGGATTAAGAATGGACAACTCAGTGTATGCATGAACCTAAAAGATTTGAGAACACAAATGTGATAAAACACAGAAGTCTAGTTGATAAATGACTTTTCTTGATCACAGGATAGATATTTGTTACTTATTTGTAGCAGATCTTCCAGGTATCATGTTGATTTAACGTGTTACAATATCATAATAACTTGGCAGAATTATTAAAATTTTCAGTTATATATTAGAAATATTAATAATATACACTGTGATAGAGTGTATTTTACAATCTAGATACACAAAACATTAAACAAACAAATATGTGTATGTATGTATATAAAAATAATTGTCAAAAATTTTTTCGATATTAATCAGGTCATGTTTGTCAATTTCGAGTAGCTATTTATACTCTACCACAATCCTGTAAGGTGGATATTTTAATATATAATTTGATTCAGGTTACATATCTTAGATATTCTAGCGCTATCAATTGGAGGAGGTGATATTCAAATGCAAATCTGGATGTTATAAATTTTGATGTGAAAATCATCATAAATAAATTTATTATTATATATTTATTATAATTAAATACTATTTTATTGTGTAAACAACTTGTCTAAAACACTTTTAATCAATATTAATTTATTCATTTTAGCTATATCTCAATTCCAATAGAAATCTTAACGTGTTTTAATGAAGCTTCCTTAATAATCATTTTTTTAAAATGTTTATTTATTTTTGAGACAGAGAGAGACAGAACATGAACGGGGGAGGGTCAGAGAGAGAGGGAGACACAGAATCCGAAGCAGGCTCCAGGCCCCCAGCTGTCAGCACAGAGCCGGACGCGGGGCTCGAACTCAAGGACTGTGAGCTCATGACCTGAGCCGAAGTCGGACGCTTAACCGACTGAGCCACCCAGGCGCCCCAACTTCCTTAATAATCAAACAATATTGAAAGTATCCTCCCCTCAGCATTCTTTATTCCCTACACTCCTTTTTTTCCACCCTAGCATTTGTTATTATCTGAAGTAGGATGCTGGTGTGAATGGTAACAATGGCAACTGCTAGTAGTTTGACAGCTGCCATTTATGCAGGGCTTACCACATGCCAGGCACTGTTCTTAGTGTTTTCTGTATAATTAATTACTCATTTAATCTGCAAGACAATCCAGTGAGGTAAATAGTAAAATTATTCCCAACTTACAGAGCGGGAAAGTGGAATGCAGAAAGGTGAAGCAAGATCTTGCCCAGATTCACACACTACTGAAAAAGCATAGCCTGAATTTAGCCCTTAACTAAGTCCTAGAATTCTATTCTATACTCACTATTCTATACTGACCCTCAAGATATTATTTTAAATTAAACAGCAGTGATGTGCTTCTACAAATATATATAGTGTTTTAATTATGTATGCATATACTTATAGGTATATATAATGTTTTAATTATATATATGTATATGTATAAAAATCATTTAATTATCAGTTACTTTTTGTTCATTCACAGTTTAACATAAATGAAATTTCTGAAGTCGTTTCTCCCTCTGAAATATTTAACATGCAGTGGAATGTAAAGAACAGATAGCACATTTCCCCCTTTCTCTTGAAAGTATTATTTGAAATAATGCATCCTTAACAAATGACTTGGCAACTTTTTAATAAGTCTTTTTATTTCCTACTGAAAAGGAATTTATTTCTTGATAGAAAATTTGAAAATTGCAGTTGGATCATCTATTGAAGTCATTTTATAGTTGAATGTAATTAGAAAAATATTTTTAAAGAGAACTTTTTGAAAGTAATTTTAATATATGTGTTGCATTCTCATTGTAATATCTAACATAGAAGATATTTAAAGTAACATATATTATTAAGGATGAATTTATAAAGAATTGGAAATAGACTTAGTTCATTGTTTCACTTTACACAATTTGATTTTGAGCCAAGAGGCATCTTGTCAGTTAAATATTTTTTGAGATGTAGGAAGTTGACCTTAAAAATAGAAATTTGACTAAAAAATGTATAATAGTGTATTATGTATCTCAGTGATATATATATGTGAATTCAATACTTTTTTGTAAGTTGTTATACCAGGAGATACAACTCCTTGTCTGTATGAGCCATGTTATAAATAATGTTAAGATTCTCAGAAAACACAAAAGAGTATTGTTTTCATGCATTAAACAATGTATTCATTCACTCAACTAGCATTTATTGAGAAGTTACTCTGTTCCAAGGAATTCCTCCAAAAGCTGTCAAAACAATGGGGAACGAAGCAAAGAAGATTTCTGTCCTGTGTTTATCTTTTCATTGTAGGAGACAGAGAAGAAATCTAATTAATGTATACATAGATTTAAAAGTCCAGAAAATGAAAATAGATACAATGACAGTTAAAATGATAACACTTTACTAAGAAGTGTTATTTGGGCTGAGGCCTGACTGATAAGAAAGAATCATACATGCACCCTATTTATCTGGGAAACAGAACATTATAGATAGAACAGATAATGGGGCACAGGACAGGGTGTGGAAAGGAAAGCCTTTAATGTAATCACAAGTGTTTTTACAAGAGGGAGGAAGAATGAGATTTGATTAGAGATGATGATAAGGCAGTATGACAATACAAAGATTGGAGTGATGCAGGAGGAGGAGGAGGAGGAAGAAAAGGAGGAGGTGGAGGAAGGGGAGGTGGCCACAAACCAAGGAATACAGGCAGTCACGAGAAGCTAAAAAATGTAAGGAAATGGATTTTTCTCTCACTGCCTCTGCAAGGAAATGACCCTGCCAATAACTTGCTTTTGTCCTGGTGAAAATGATTTCAGATTTCTGACCTTTAGAACTCTAATACTTTAAAGTTCTGTTGTTCTAATTGAAAGAAAGAAAGAAAGAAAGAAAGAAAGAAAGAAAGAAAGAAAGAAAGAAAGAAAGAAAGAAAGAAAGAAAGAAAGAAAGAAAGAAAGAAGGAAAAAAATGCTGCGGCTAACTTAATGGGGTGTTGGAGAGTGCAAGTTCAAATCAAAAGATTTGTTTCTTGCATACTATGAGTACAAGTTTGAATTGTATTCTAATTACAATGACAAACTTTGGAGAATTTTAAAGTAGGGAAGGGATATAATGAGATTTATATTAAAAGGCGAGAGAGCGAGAAACACATCAACCAAGATGCAGTGAGACATATTATTCAAGTGCAATTCTATACTTTATTGCATTCAAACAAGCCAATGAAATAAGCCAACTAAATAGTGTAAGCCAATTGGAATAGTGTAAGCCAATTGGGTATTTGATGGCTTAATTAAAAGGAGGAACATTATTTTTTTTTTAACATGCTAGAGGTTTTGCAGTTTAATTTTCAATGAGTCATTATTTTTAGTGATGTATGATGAAATAAAATGGTGTAGTGACTGTTACTTTCATATTGTGGGAAGAAGCTAAGTGAAAACTAAATTTAATAAAATGTTCATAAATTTGTATATTTGGAAGTTGGTTTATGAGTATGTGATGATTCAGCTCATCTAGGAAGGGTCATCTCTCTCTCAAGTATTAGTTACTCTAGTATTCTTTGCTACCACAGTTCTCCCAGGTCCTCAAAAGTATGAGGTACACAACTTACCTCTTTTTATTTTGGTACAAGGAGGATTGATGGCATAGTTTTACCTATTCTATCCTATGTGGATAAGGGCAAATCCTATGTAAAACTTTTCATTCTTCTTTTTTCTAATGTATAATTTCTAGGGATGTCAGAGACTCTGGATGACCTCACCTACATAGGGATATATTTTCAGGAGGTTTATAATTCCAGGAGATTTAGAAGTACTGTGCCATCTATTTGCTGCTGGAACACTGAGTGATACGGCATTTTTAGTGGAGAGATCATATGAAGCTAGCCCTCAAAAGAAGAATCCAAGACTGAGTTTTTTCATAGATTTAAGGAGTACAGATTTATAAATCCAAGATTTCATTGATCAACAAACACCCCCTCTTGTCTGAAGGTAGCTAGAAATGATCACTACTCATTGCCCTAACAATCAAATACCATATACATTTGTTTTCCTAATGCCTTTCATTGCCTCTTTGCTACTTCCTATGCCAAAGTAGTGATAATCTGACCTACTACGATACTACTAAATGCAATGGATCACCCATTTCTCATTTTTCTCTGTCAAGGAAGTTATCCCAGGGATCTTTAATCTGCAAGCAGTCCAATGTCAGATTCCTACTTTGTGGGTCTATTTTCCATAAACTTTCCCAGTACCTATGAATACATCAGCCAATGATTAATTAGAGAACAGACAGACAGAACTCTCAAATTAGGGTAATTCCAGTAGAATTTAAAGGAGCACAGATCTTCAGTAGAGGGCAATGCCACAAGAAGGAAACCATAGGAATAAATATTTCAAATTTACATTTATCTCTTTCATCTGTTTTATGCTGGGGCTCCTCTTTGGAAACAAAAAGGGCAAGAGCATTTTGATTTAGGACATAGTTGTCAGCCTTTTGGCTATCGGATTCATAAACCAATCACTAGTGATTATAATACAATGTATTCATTTTAAAGAAGCCTGGTCAACTTGAGGTACACGAATCATTTGCAGGCTTAAATAATGAGAAGTAGAGAACAAGATCTTTGTAATAATTTCACTGAGAAATTATCTATCTATCCATCCATCCATCCATCTCCCCTTGAAAATATCAATTCCTTTTTGAATCCCAATATACTAACTATACAGATTTTGTTTTATTAATTTTCTCCCCCAGCTTTTTAACAATAATCAGATGAACATTAGGATAATATGAAAGAGTAAACAGATTCTTTTTTTCATCTGTCCCTTATGCCAAATATGGAAGGAAGCTTCATGTGGCAAAAACCAAACAACCAAATCCAAATACAACCAACAACCCAAACACTCAATGTATAAAACAAAAATCTATGTAGCTTGTCATTTATTATTTGATGCATGTCTTCTGCTAGTAGTGAAATAAGCCTTCACATGGGTATAATTGGGGGGGGGGGGAATTACACTTCTTAACCATTCTTTTCTTCTACACATAGATGTTGGTCCTTGAAATGGATTTAGTTCAAGAGTATTAAAGTTAATCATATTGGAATATAACATTAATGTATCAAATTCTATTTCAACATAATTTTAAGGAAAATTTTTAAAGAAATCTAACCACTTAATTTGATGAAGATGTATAATTTGATTTGAAATTAAATTTGTAAAAGTTGTTTTAGTCTTTATGAATTTAAAGTAGTATTTAAGAAATCCGTGTATGAATACTTCATCTCATGAATTGTAATAAATTTCAATAGGGTTTAAATTCACATTTACAGAATATTTGAATTAACTGAATGATTTTGGATACATGAAAACATCAGTTAAATGCTTTTAATGATTACATAATTTCTGACAATGTAATTTATTTGTATTATAGATTTTTGAGTAATATACAAATAAAGCAATTGCTCAGCACCATTCTTTTGTGACTACATCCCAACCTCTTGTCTTATATGGATGAGGTAAGCTACCTGAGCATCTCGGTTTCATTCAAAATTATTTCTCCTCTTCTCCTTGTCTCCTTGTCTCCTTGATGACAAGTTGTGTAGAATCAATCATCTGCATAATTCACATTACTCCTCTTTTGCACCACCAATTCCACTAAGCTTTCTTCAGTCCCTCCTATATAGTGATCAATTCCTACCTTGTTCCATTGCATCCAGTTTTTATCCACAAATGTATCACTTACTTTGTCACAAGATATAGTTCCCCAATTCACAATTCCGATGATTCTCTTCCCTTGCAAAAGACTGAAATTTTCCCTCATGCCAATAGAACAATATTATTTACCATGGATCTTCAGGTGCTCCAAAACCTAGCTGCAAAAACATATTATTTAACTTCTTCCTATGTACAATTTACCTCCAACCTTACTGGAATGTAATGTCAGCCACTATTTCTAATTCCTCTGCCTTTGAATCTCCAAGCTCTACACTAATTAGAGGCAACAGAATTTCCCTATCAGAAACATAGGGTCTAAGATCTGGAAGTAAACGGAATAGCATAGATTTAAAGTGGAGTTTTCAGGGATGTCTGGGTGACTCAGTTGGTTGAGCTTCAAGTCAGGTCAAGATCTCATAGTTCGTGAGTTTGAGCCCCCACATCGGGTTCGCTGCTGCGCAGAGTCTGCTTCCGATCGTCTGTTCCCCCTCTTTCTACCCCTCCCCCTCTCAAAAATAAACAAGTATTTCAAAAATAAATAAATAAAGTGGAGTTTTCAGCATTGGCACATGGCTCTTCAGATTAGCAAAATAACAATGTTTTAGAACATATTTCTGTTCACAATGTATATAAGAAGGATAAAATATCAGTGTTGTATATCAAAAAAAATATGGTACGTGTTAGGAGGGGGGATGCTAATGCCCTCCAAATTACTAGTTGTGCTTACATGAGTACTTCCAATGCAGGGATGATCCATCTCCCTGGAAGGTTTTTTTTTCTGCTCAGGCTCCTCAGTCCATCCTAATTGAAACAGGAAGTCTCAACTCAGTGCTATCACCTAATGAGCCTTATTTCAACTTAGGCTGTAAGAAGAAAACTTATTTATTTAATATATCATTTGAATATATTTTAGGTATGAGATCTAAATGCAACCAGTGCAAAATTTAGATAGGATATAAATGAGACTATTGTGTTGATGGACTCTTTCACATGAAGTAAGTTAGAACCTATTTCCATAAGAAATAAAACAATTTCTATTCAGATAAAAAATTTTTGCAGATGGAAGTTATAACAGTATCTAATATTTCCAAAAATGAACACTGTAAGCCAATTCTAAAAATAATTCTACCACAGTCTCCATCTGTTACAATGCTCTGCTAAATTGTAGGATCCATACTTCTGTATCCTAAATAAGCTATGGTAAGTACATTTTTCCTATGTAATTTTACTGTGGTCCACAAACTTAAGCTAACAATTTTCATATAATCCTAATGATGCTATAACTTAAATAAATAACCATGATTTTAAATAACAAATAAATTAATTCATCAAAATGATAATAATGTATTTTCCATCACATTATATTCTTTAAAGGAAATATTATACCACCACAAAAGAGATAAATAAAGATAGCGGAACATAACAAAATAAATAATTAAGAGTTTAATCCAGGAGTTCTCAGGCATTATCCTAGTTTCACAATTGACTATATTACACTTCATGGAGAAAAAAATCTTCTTTAGGTTAAATAATAATAATTCTGTGTAACAAACCACCCCAAACATCAGTGGTTTCTATTGCAAACATTTCCCCCCCTCCTTGTTCATTGTGTACAGCGGTTTCCTTGGAGAAGCTCTGCTCCAGACTGTGATCTAGTTGGTTTGGCTGGGCTGCTCAGGGTTTGGTGCCAGTTAACCTGACTTTGCATAGGAGTCAAGTCCTTTTCAAGTGTGCTTAGGCAGAAGGGGTCAAAGCCACATGGAACATGCAGGTTTTATGGTAGATCAGAGGAGCAAAAGATATCAGCCCAAACTGCAAACTTCATTTATAATTTCTGCTCATATCACTTCTATACGTACATGAATGTGCAAATCAAATTACCTGGCTAAATGGAAAATAATACTCTTGGGAGAACGGATCCTTCTGGAAGAGGGAGGGGAGTGGACAATTGTAGAAAGGAAATTCACTCTGCTACAGTCTAACCTCTTGTTCATAACATCTGATTTTCTTGTGTATGCAAAATTTATAGGCATCTGCCCATGACACACTAAAAGGCTCATCTATTTACAGCAGTGGGCTGGACTTCCAGGATCTGTGGTCATCTACAATGTGAATTTAGCTTTTTCTTTTCTTTTCTTTTCTTTTCTTCTCTTTTCTTCTCTTTTTCTTTTATTCTTTTCTTTTCTTTTCTTCTTTTCTTTTCTTTTTTCTTTTCTTTTCTCTTCTCTTCTTTTGTACAGACACCTATGAACTAAAAATACACTAAACAATAGAGACAAGAAGAGAGGTGGAATAAATGGAGGATTGTAACAGGTGAAAATAGAAAGAGCTGAGCCTCAGAGAACTCAGTGGTCTCTAGGAACTATGAAACGTTGCTGGGTGGATGTTTCCAGTTCCTTCTACCCTGTGTTTAGAGACTGTACTAGCTTAGGTTTCTTTTTTCATGCTTAAAAGCAGTTGGCTAGTTCAATATTTAGTCTTTGGCTCCACTTTCTAGGAGCCACTTCCTTTTCCAAGATCTTCTTTAGCCATGACTGAGGAGGAAATTGGGGAACTGAGTAACTAATGAAGTGGGGATAATGAATTGATATGAATGTTGAAGTACTGGCTTTCTTTTCATGCATTGTGAGTCCAGTTAAATGATTGAGTGATAATAATCTTGTCCTTTTTTGTACTCTTGCATCTCATTCCAAGGGAAGTATATTCTCCTGATGTGTTTTTTTTTTGATATTTGGGTAAGTGATTTGATGATTTCCTAACGAGATATTGGCCCAAACAATGCATGTTATTTAATTTAAGTGGTTGTTTGATACAACAAAAATATTTGAATATAATTTTTGTAAAATTATTTACTTGATTTTCATAAAGGAATTTTGAATATATATGAAACATTTCATGGTTTTCTTATTGTAAAATAACTTTTGTAAATACACTTTTTAATAGCAATACAACTTTGTAACATTGTTGTTAGGTTTTATAAGTCTAATATGCAGTCATATAAAATGCATACGTGTGATGTTTCATAGTAAATGACATTGTGTAATATTATTTTTCTAAATATCTCATTAAATTGAAAGGACCATTATACATTGCTAATGTTTCCTTTCTTATCCAATTCAAGAAAATGTTGAACATTTGCCAAATATATGCTTGCAATTATTATCAAAGACTCCTGCAACACGGTCAAATGTCCATAGTAGAAGCTTAAAACAATTTCACAAAAATTTGTTAATATGATTAATGTCATGTGATTAATATGCAAATAGAATAAAATTTATGATTACAAAAACTGATATAGCACTCTTGTTTTTATAATATGTACTTTTATTTATTGCTATTAACTATAGTAAAATTTTAAATTTTAGTTTGTTTTCTACTATTTCATATGTTCTCAGTTTATTATCTATTGGAATACAGACAACTTACTTCTATTAACCAGCCATAAGTCAATAAAGAGCTATTAACCAAATGTAGGAGTTAAAATAATCAATACATTTAACTCAAACAAATGTTTAGCCATTATTTATCAGTTATTAAAGATTGATTTAAATTTGCATAGAAGCATTATTTATCAATATTTGTAAAATAGGTTAGCCACCACACCAGGTTTTTTGTGTTGTATATATCAAATTGTTTTTTTTAAATGTTTTTAATGTTTATTTCTGAGACAGAGAGACACAGAGCATGAGTGGGGGAGGGACAGAGAGAGAGGGAGACACAGAATCAGAAGCAGGCTCCGGGCTCTGAGCTGTCAGCACAGAGCCTGATGCGGGGCTCAAACTCACAAACCGTGAGATCATGACCTGAGCTGAAGTCGGTCGCTCAAGCGCCCCGCATATATTAAATTGTAATCACACACACACACACACAATAGTAATTTGTTGAACATCTCAAAGTATTGTCATTTTTTTTTTCAACATTTATTTATTTTGGGGACAGAGAGAGACAGAGCATGAACGGGGGAGGGGCAGAGAGAGAGGGAGACACAGAATCGGAAGCAGGCTCCAGGCTCCGAGCCATCAGCCCAGAGCCCGACGCGGGGCTCGAACTCACGGACCGCGAGATCGTGACCTGGCTGAAGTCGGACGCCCAACCGACTGCGCCACCCAGGCGCCCCAGTATTGTCATTTTCTACATAAAAGCCAAGTGATGCTTTCGTATGAAATAGCTTATAAAATCTATAGCCTACAAAATGTATAAAGGGACTAAACAGGTGAAAATGTTTTGTTACCAAAAGATTTGTTACCAGGTAACAAGGTTAATCAACAAAATAAATGAAGTATTTATACATCATTTATTTTTCTACATGGTAATAACAGCAGATAAGTAATAGCTGATACATACTTCAATTGCACTGATTCAGGAAATATTTTTAAATATTTTTTATGTATCAGAATGGATATCTATACTAGTATCTATCTATCAATCTATCAATTAAGATTACATTTTGCTTCATATAACAGAGAAACCTGACCAAAAGAAAAAAAATGGCTTAAATAAGCCTATAAGTCAGAGGTTTATTTATTTCATGCACCAAGATGTTTTGAGTCTGCAGCTCAGGTTTGGTGGAAAGAACATAAAGGTCATTCAGGACTTAGACTCCTCTCTCTCCTTTAGTTTGTGGCTTTTATCCTCATTGTAGCAGTAAGAGTAATGATAGATGATGTGTAACAAGTCTCTCTCTATATTAGCGTCTTTAATGTGGTAAAATTTCATTTCCTACTCTTCTAAAGTCTCATGCCCTACCTTAAAATTTAACAAAACATGGTTAAATTATTAGTATAACATTTGACTTTTTAAAGAAAAAGTATCATGCCTTACTTATCTTTATAGATCACATTTTATATGCGCAAAAATGAGTGTTGGACTACACTACTATGGTAACAGTAACTGTGTTGTGTGTTTCTTACGCTTCTTATGCACCATTGCCTACACATAGCAGAAAAGCATGAGGGCCAGAGCACTGAACGCAATCATTTTGTGATCTATTAATACTTCTGAATTCTTTAGAAACCTATTCCCTGTAACTTGTAATGAAAATGGGCTTAAAGTGACACAAAAAGGCAGAGGGACAGAAAAGGGAATTTTTTTCCTGTTTTGACAAATTTCAACTATACCTTTTAGGTGCTATGTTTTCCTCACAAGATTCAAGCTGGGGGAGAAAAAAGTGAAAGAACAATTTGAAAAAAGAACTCGTTACAATAAGGAAAAAAATACTAATTGAATGTTCTTTAACAGATTAATTTAATAATATACATTTATTTCTTATGTGCTCGCATGAGTGTGTGTGTGTGTAAGAGAGAGATATTATACAGTTCCCTGGTATGATTGGTAGTGAACAACGTCTGGGAACACTAATAAAAACAACTGGTTTTACCTTTGTATTTAAAGTAGAAACTTCTTGGAATTGCAGAAATTCATTGCTTTTCTGCTAAATCATTAGGTATCAAATGTGGTGGACATAAATGCATAAATAGTGGATTCTATTGTTCTAGGATGTTCAAACTATGTAACTGATTTTTTTTTTCTTTCATTTCAGGCATATTGACATAGGCATCGAAAAAACCACAAACTAATTCTTTTCCAGTGTCCTCAACTACCTCCATCTTTACTTCATGAAATGATTAAATATTGTAAATAAATACCTTTCTTCTCTATCCAAATTAAAATTCTAGAGGATTTCCTCTAAGCCATTAATGTGAATAACACTAATAGAGTTATTTGTACATCATTTGTGTGTTATTAGAAATAATGTCAGGTTATGTATCTCAAATATTTATTTAGCTAAAATTTTCTTAACCTTTATTCATTTTTGAAAGACAGAGAGAGGGCATGAGCCGGGGAGGGGCAGCAAGAGAGGAGACACAGAATCCGAAGCAGGCTCCAGGCTCCCAGCTTTAAGCACAGAGCCCGTCGCCGAGTTTGAACCCAAGAACTATGAGATCATGACCTGAACCAAAGTTGGACCCTTAACCTGCTGAGCCATCCAGGAGCCCCTTGAATGTTTATTTATATGAAGACACGATCTTTTGATTTTCACTTTGCTCACTAGTGTATAGTATACATTTGAATATGAAGGTGAAAAAGAATACATTTAATATATTGTTTAATTATGTTTTTTTACTACTAAACCTACACGTTGAATTCTTTATTTAATATTGGAAAGAAATTGTGTGTGTTTACTCTTTTTAGTATTTAAATAGAAATCTAAGGCATACCATCTTGAAAATGTTTATTTTTGGAGGAATCCTTTGATAAGACTAATTTACCCTTAACACATATGGAAATAATTGCAAACTTTGAATATTTGCATATTTTTGATGATATTAAATTATAACTATATATATTACTCTATGTAGTTCTCCCAAGCAGATAATATGACTCATTATTCTTTCCTTCTTTTTTTAATACCAAACAATAAACAGAAAATATTTCAAGGCTTTCAAAACCAGACATATTTAATAATTTGTACTGGAAACAAAACCATATCACAAAATCTACTGCAAAAAAAGAATCATCCTAGAGTAAATACATTTTAAAAGAAATGACAAATTTAAAACTTATTTAACCTAGATTGATAATTAATGAAATCCAGACATTGTCACCATTATGATGCTATTGGCCCTATTATATATTTTTTTAAGTTTTATTTATTAATTTTGAGAGAGAGAGAGAGTGTACACATGTGGAAGGGAGGAGGGGCAGAGAGAGAGGGAGAGAGAATTCTAAGCAGACTCTACACTGTCAGCTCATTATTGGCTCTATTTTAAAATAAATGAGTTAGTCACACAACTTTTAATCCAGCATATAGATTTTATGTGAGGTGAACTATTATAAAATAAGTAAAAATTATACTTATATATGAATATATATACATGACATGTTTAATTAATATACATTAATATTAATAAACATATGAATGAATAACTCATAGGATTTGCTGGAATTGAATTGAAAAGATTGAGCATCTTCTAAACCATCTTTATTTAAACTGCAGGAATTCTGTACACCAGTTTTGGAAATCAGAGGAATATTTCCATTCAGGATCAGAACAGCTATTTTAATTTCATGTTCACAAGTTTGTTAAGTGTATCCATTCTTGATTAGACCATTTTCTCAAGTCAACATTCAGGTAATTCACAATTTGTTTCAAACTTATTTTAGAAACACATATTGCTTTGCATTAAATTGGTACACTGATGTCAGTTTTCAGAAATTGAACTTTGATCATGAGGCTATGTGTTAGTATATTTTGTTACCCAAAATATGCATTTATTTGTGTATATGGGATGATATATGTACTTACTGAAAATACAAATATTGCAGATATTCATTTCTGTTAAACAGTCATTCTAATCTTCTAGGAAGTAGGGAGGAAATTTTTTTGTTAGCCATCCTTTATTAGCATCCATGGATTGCAAAGTTCCAAATGAACTGCCTTGAGGATGTATAAATTGGAAAGCAACTATTCAAGATCAGGACTGCCTAAATGGGATAATAATAATGAGGAACTTGGTTTTTAGAGGCCATAGACCTGAATCGGAGTCTGAATGTGAAAAGTATGGTAGTTATGGACAAAGGAGGTTTTGGACAAAGGAGGTTACCTCTCTGAATCTCAGTGTCCTCATTTTTGAGTGGGTGGAGATCATAATAATGGCTAATATTATTTGTGTGTCAGATTGTTCTACATTAGCTACTTTATTCTTATAATAACTTAAGGGCTTTGCACTGTTTCCCCCATTTATAGAGATTTCTGAAGATAAAAGATGAAATATAAATAGTCCAGGCTTGGTGTTACCCAAGTTATAAACAGCAGAGCAGTAAAACAATCATGAACAATTCGTTCTAGAGCCCAAAATTGTAACCAGTACATTGTTTTTTTTATAAGACTCTTACGAGGATTAAATTAGAGCATATGCATGTAAAATGCAGAATGAAATTCCTGATACATAGTAAAATCTCAAGAGTTATCCATTATTTTTGCTCTTATATATTATTAATTTGCTTTCATTGACTACGAATAATTTTAGCATAAATCCACTTAGTCTATTTGATTGAGTAGAATAAACAAATGTCAGTTAAAACAAGGAAGCGTAAATCATCCCTTAAATATAAAATTGTAAATTAAAACATGTTATCACAAATTTATTAAAAACATGTTTATGTAGAGTCATGAACTTTTCATTCAACTATTTATCTATTTTAATCATATTAATTATATTTTAGTATTACATTTTTTATGTATTAGAGTCATGAAATCATAGTCAAAAAAAGATATTCTAGTCTTTCTCTTTTTTTCACCTTCTGGGGATTATTTTGCTCCTCTGGCTATTATTCTCTTGGCTGAAGCAACATTTATGTTTAACTTCAAATAAAAATGTAAACTATCATATTCACATGAGGAATTATGCAGATAAATGCAGATTATTGTTTAAAAACCTTCAGTTTACCACAGTCCTACTGATGGTTTTGAAATGGTGTCCCTAGAAATAGTGAAGGTTGGTATTTTCTTAATATTTAATCAACTTTAACAAATATTTCTACTTATTCATAAACGATATGTATATGGAATTCTTTCAAATAAGAGGCCATTTTGACTGCATAACTAATTAAGTAAATACTTTCAAAGTGATACTAAATAGTGACCGTTCCTTCTTTTCTAGATACAAAGGAGAGAAGTAACACCACGGACTACATGTTAATTACTGCAACAAACTCATTATATCCAGTGCTTGCACACAAGCAAAAGTTATCTGCCATCCTCTCTCCTTGCATTCATCTGTCTTTCCTTATCTGTGTTCTTTTTTTTTTGTCCTCTTGCCATTTGGTGGCATATTCATTTTTCAATCACTTTACCTTGGCATCACTGACAAACCTTACTCTTTTTATTTTCTCCCACATCCAGGCTGTTCATCCAACACATTTCAAAATTTTGTTATTTCTTCCTGTTCCTGTCTTTAAAAGCTGTCACTTCCTTTCTGTTCCTGAAGACAAAAATCCCCATCCTAGCATTTTTATGTACAACAGCGTGTCCTCTTCTCAAAATTTATTCCGTGGTTAAACCACATAAATTGGCAGATAATGTTCCTATTTTCCATTCAAGGTGATTACACATTTTACATTAAGCTGCTTGCAAGTTACTTCTGACATTACTGCAGTTGAACTCATTTTTGACTTACCCTGGGACTTCCTATTCAGACTTTTCGAATAGAATCTCCTGCCCACTTTGCTTCTCCACATCGTTTTCTATGCCAGTCACAATTCATTTATAATTGTCATACTTGTGGGATAAAGAAGTCTCCGACTTTATAACTTTGTATAAATCAGCATAGAGTAGGACATGTGGTATGAAACAGCCTTTGAGTCTCAGTGGCTCACGACAAGACAGGACAATTTTCTCTCAGTGCCAATTTCAGGTTGACTACTGTCTGAGTAATAGTTGTATGATGTCTTCTCTTTGGGTGCAAGGCTAATGGAGTAGCCTCAGTTTAGAACATTGCAAGTTTGTGGGAGCAGGACATAGGAACCATGTCCTGGCTTTTTAAATATCTGCCTTAGCTGACAAAGACCACTTCTGTTTACACATTGCTGAAAATAAGTCACATGACAGCGCTCCAGTTCAGCGGCACAGACACCGTGCCTTTGAGGCAAGGGCCCCAACGTGTTTGGCCAATAGCAATGTGATTTGCCTCAACCTCACAATCACCACCACTGCTTCCGAACTTATATATACATTTGGATGAAGAAAATTCAGTTGATTTAGAAATAGGAAAAACATAGTTTATCATCATTCCTCTGAAATTAGGTTGTCAGTTTGAAACAAATCTCTGTCACATTGTAAGTCTGAGGGGCAGAGGCAGAGGCAGGGCAAAATATACCTCAGAAATATGAGCTCCAGAAGGCCTTATCAGAATGATAAGAGGCTATAGCAGCTCCTTCTGTACAGTTGCACACACAAGCACTTTTGTCAATTATTTTTATTCAAATATAAGGGTCAGTGATGTAGTGTGTGAATGTCACAGTTTAAAAGAATAAGTGGATGAAAAGAACCAATTAGGAAATGCATTAGGCAGGGCGCCATTGTGGGAGAAAATGTTGACTAAGTTCAGGACCCTTGTCTGAGACATAAGAGAGAATGCACTCAAAAGATTTGTGACTCGCTAGTGAATTTGAATACCATCAAGGTGAAAGTCCTCCTTTTAACTAAACATGTAATTATAGTTGGATTTACTAATTGATTTTTATTGCTATGAAGTCTTTTTGACTCTATAATTATTTTAAGTAAATTATAAAAATACTTTTAATTTTAGTATACTCTCCAAAAATATTCAGTTCATTGAATACGTCAGTTAATTGTTTAAAAAGTTTGGTGAATTACATTAATTCCTTTTCTTGTTTGCAGCTAGATGATGGTATCAACCAACCATAAGGTCTCCATGCTATGGATGATCTTAGAAATAATAAAATCCAGGTTCACAACTAATGTGGAAATTGTCTTCGCTGTGAACTAGTAGCTACTCTTTCTCTTTGTAAGTCTCTCTTAGGGAGCTTGATATACATCACTTGACAGCTTATTATATTGTAAACTCTCCTACTTTTTAGGCAAGTCTTCCATCATGTTTACTTAAAGTTCATTTTAAAACTTCTAGTCTCTTATCACAGTTCTACCCACGGAGACTAAAACAGATCTATTTTGTATTTTATGTTATATAACTTCAAACATTTACAAACTTCTATGGATTCTTTTGTACCTTTTCCTTACTTTTCCAGAATATATAACTCAATATCTCTGATATCTTCTGATATGGCAAAATTTATAGAACCCTTAGTAAGCTGATCAAATTCTTCAGGACTCTTATTCACTGAAGAAATATTTATTGTCCGTGTACCTTATACTATCAGAAATTGTGCTGATAAAATGTTGATCACTCTAAAACAGGTTTTACTCTTATGAAACTTACTGTTTAGTTGGTAGACAGATAATAAGATATAATCACAGAAGTTCACATACAGTTACAAGCATGATACATTATCTGAAGGGAGATTACTGTATGCTTTCTTAGTACCTTACGTGGCACAAACTCTCTTACATTAGATGTTACACTATGTCTTATCTGTTTGGCTTGCACATTATATTTTCTCTGTCACATCCTAAGCTGTATTAACTCTATTTGCAGTAGCATTAAAATAAGGGCAAGATACTGGTCAATAATATATGATTGCAGTTTTTAAATATGTTATGATATAGAGAACTTTCAATGAACTTTTTAATTCTACTTCCAATTCATATTTGCCATATTATTACCTATTTAAAAAAACTTTAAAGAAAAACCTACCTCGCAAGACACAAATTCCCGCCCCCCACCCCTGCTGGGGTTTCTCGTATTTAGTTGGAATTATTTAGATAGAATTTTAAGTTAAATTTTAAGCCTAGGTATAATGCAGTGTGGAAAGAGAATAAGGTGTTGTTTTGGTTGACCTTAGAAATCTATGGAAGGTGTCAGGTTGGATCACAAGAGACAATTGCTATTTGTTCCTCCTTGCTAAGGGTTGACAATAAGCCAGAGTGCAATGACTTATTGTTTTCACCCAGCCAAGAAGTAAAAGTCTCATTTTATTCTTTTTACAACTTAGTAATCATAGGATGCTCAGGAAAAGCCTAAGGTAGAAAATGTATTGAACTAGATAGAACTTAGCAATTTAAGGAAAACTGCTGTTCTTGTCCTGTAAAAATGAAAGAGATGATTGAAATTTAAGACATTAGGAGGTAAAAGAAATTGAATTCTCAAGATTAATTTTTTAAAGGACCCAAGGAGTTAGTTCTGTTTTTTTTTTTTAAAGAAAAGTTGCAGTTGTAACTTGCTATGAGAAAATGAAGTCTTCAAATTCCATTACATAAGGAGAAAAACTCCAGTATTTTATCTAGATAATTTACGTACAGGCAAGGTCCATTGGAGATAGTTTTCTAAAATTTGTCACTGATGGGGACAGCAAAGGAAATACAAATGTTTCTTAGATTAATACAGAGTAAGGATATTAAGAGTCTAATTTAAAGGACATATTTTCGAATGAAATGCCATGATGTTAATTAATGTTTACTAATAGGATAGTAGTTTTATTTGATCAGTTTTCTAAAATCTGAAAGAAATACTTTATTTACATAAAATATTAAAATACAAAATACAAAATATCAAATAAAATAAAAAGTTGATGCATTTTCTTATTTAGAATAAATGTTGGGACAATGAAAATATGACAATGGCAAAAAAGATGGTCAGGAAAAACTGTGACTAGCTGTATAAAGTCTCCTTTTTTCATTCATACCCAAGCTTCATGCTAAAGCCACTGAACTGAAGTCAAATACGTTTCCCTGAGTGTGTCTGTTTCTCAGGTAAACAGAGGTGTTGGTTTATCATCAGTTTCTGTATGCGTTCCCCTAAAGTAGCCCACAGTTCGCTTACAAATCAATGTTTAAAATACCTGCGGCTTTGCCTTCCTTAACAGTCCTTTTGTTCATTTTTTCTCAGAATGCTATATGGGGCTGTCTTGCAGTTGATCCTGGATTTGAAACTGACAGCTGTGAACTAGCAGGAAAATGATGTGGCAAGAGTTGCCATTCCTGAAGAGAATTCAAAGAAGTTCTATTTAGGCAGACTGTGCTCACTCATAGAACACAAATTTTTATCTTCTGAGTCCCTTTGGGCCATATGGACTTCAAAGTGCAATATATATACACACATACATCCGTATGTACATATATCCATGTACATATAGAAAAATACATATATAGTATTAGATTTATAAATATAATATAAAATAAATATAATTTATTTTTATGTAATTATATTATTTAGAAATTTATTTATGTTATTTACTTAAGGTACTTATCTATTTTTATATTTTTATATATATAATGCAAAAAAGGTGTTGCGGTATACATTATACAAATATTATGTAACACTCTAAATTGCTTCTGGGCAGTACCCTCTAGTCAAATCCATGAATATTTCTTTACCCAAATTATATAGCAGTCACACTAAGAGAGATACATAACAATTATGAAGCATATTATGGCCATTCATGGTCTGTTTAGAGATGAGGTAAGTATTTTGAAAATATTGGGTTTTTCAGGCATTTTATATTTTATTTGTATGATAAGCCTGTGTTCACAAAATATTTATTGTTTAAAAATATTTATTCTGAATCTAATGTCTTCCAGGTAACCTGTTAGGCATGGAGAAAAAAAATGTCAGGGAGTAAGAAATATAAGGCTAAGTTTTTGGTTTCACACAAGTTTCAAGAAATCTGAGATTCCAAGTTACTTATGCCAGAAAGGATTGTCTTCAGGTGCTCCATGAGAGGAGGCCTTGAGGCCATCAGGTACAGGCATCTGCTCCATTGCCTCCCATGCCACCATAGAAACACTAATTGGCACTTACTTCACAGCACTGGAAATATTTTTATTTATGCTGTCTTGTTTTACTAGACTGTGAAGTCCCAAAAGCAGGAGTCCTATTTTACTCATATTTTTACTCCCTGTACCCAGCCCGTTGTCTGGAATATGAGAAGCACTAAATATATACTTAGTAATAAGTACAATGAAATGATTTTCACTCAAATGTTGGGAAAATAACCAAAACACTTAGTGGTTCTCAATGTTATTGTCCAGATTATATTAAAGCTTCTCTTCAGTCCATCAGAGAATGTTTATCAAGAACATATAAATTCATTACATGCAAATGTGGGAAGCAAATCTGAGTCCTGATCCTGGTTTCCAGTACTTGATATGTCTTTAGGTGGGAACATAATGTGAATGCAAAGTGAATGCAGGCACAAAAAAATTAAAGTAAAAAGCACAACATACTCGTTACATAGATATTCATCAACAAAATATTAAAGATTTAATTTGAATGAATGAGTATTTGCTGAAGAAATGGCATTTATTATTCTCGGTTGCTACTTTCCTTATCCTTTAAATGAAAACAAATAATGGCAACCCTATACCATCACTCTGTACAATTATTTGAAAAGCAAAATCATTTATTTAATACAGTAGCTCAGGAAAGGAAGGAAACACATGTTGAAAAAAACTAAAGAAAAAAGGTGCATTGGCATATGTTGAGAGAATGGAAAGAGCATTTCAGGAAGAGGAATAGCCTTTTTAAGGATGCAAATTAATGTTGTCTACAAGAGGTACAGTGGTAATTAAATATACATAGATGGGTTTGGGAAGGCTAAACCATGAAAGCATAGTGCTAATGCCTAGGCATGAGTATTAAGGGAGGAGTACAGTTAAAAATTAGATCTACTTGTTGTGTTCCATTCTTATTTTATTGATTCAATTTGATGGGACCATTTTCTTCAACCCAGTAAAACGTGTTTTCAAAACTAATATCCATAATCATGTTGAAAATGTACCACATTTCACTGGGCAATAACCATGCTGATATGGATTACTACATACTTACAGATTTTGAATCATAACATAAAACTTATTTGCAAGAGTTTCAGCAAAATTAGCTTTCAGGAGAGGGGGGATTCAGAACCAGACAGGACTGGAAACATGATTAAGAATTCAGAAGTTGCCTGTGGGGAATTTAGGGAATTCAAAAGCTTGGTTATATCTGTTTAGGAGAAGAATGGTGATACTCAGGCCTGTGTCCCCATCTTGGTTTCAGGAGATTTGCCTAATTACAAAGGTTCTCCAGGTAGAGTAGTACTGTAGACCACAGGCTTTGAGAGAAGGAGGCAAGCACTGATTAACAGAAGCCCAATGGTGTGCTGGGTGGCTCAGTCGGTTGGGCATCCAACTTGAGCGCGGGTCATGATCTTGCAGTTTGTGAGTTTGAGCCCCATGCCTGGCTCTGTGCTGACAGTTCAGAGTCTGGAGCCTGCTTCCGAGTCTGTATCTCCCTCTCTTTCTTCCCCTTCCCTGCTTGCTCTCTGTCTCTCTCTCTCTCAAAAATAATACACTTTTTTTTTAACGTTTATTTATTTTTGAGACAGAGTGAGACAGAGCATGAACGGGGGAGGGTCAGAGAGAGGGAGACACAGAATCTGAAACAGGCTCCAGGCTCTGAGCTGTCAGCACAGAGCCCGACGACGCGGGACTCGAACTCACGGACCATGAGATCATGACCTGAGCCAAAGTCAGCCGCTTAACCAACTGAGCCACCCAGGCGTCCCATAATAAACATTTTTAAAAAAGAAAAAAAAATACAGTTATTAGAACAGTAATAGCCCCGACATTGGGAAGAAAATTGTACCTGTAGTATGACTGAAAAACTTCACTTGGAAAGTCTTAGATGTAAATTGAGGAGGATCTGGTGAAGAAGTATCAATTCAAATGCAAAGAAGATAACCCCTTGTGTGAAAACACAGAAGAGTAGCAACCCAAGGATTACATAAAGGTGAATCCCTCTGGTTTCAACATGAAAACCAAAAGAAAATTCTTTTTTCTTTGTAGTCATGCTCATATTTCCTTACTTTCTTTTAACTATGAAAAAGTCCTATACTGATGGTCATTTAATTGTTTAGGTGCCCAAACATCATAGCAATTGGTTTTACTTACGGTATTTTGTTTCCCTATCTGATCTCAGCATGCTGCACAGTAGGTTACACAAAAGACTGCAGGACCATGGGATAAGATAGCCTTGGGATGATGGGCTTCTGTTAATTTTTTTTTAAAGTTTATTATTGACAGAGAGAGACAGAGCATGAGCATGGGAAGGGCCGAGAGACAGGGAGACTCAGAATCCGAAGCAGGCTCCAGGCTACAAGCTGTCAGCACAGAACCCAATGCGGGGCTCGAAATCACAAACCACAAAATCATGACCTGAGCTGTAGTCGGCCTCCCAACCAACTGAGCCACCCAGGCGCCCCTGTATTTTTTTTTCTTTAATCTAGGACTTTAAAATTTCTCACTTTCCCTTGGTTACTAAGAGAGAAAACTGATGTTTAAGCATGCAAATAATTTTGGGTCATCTAAAGAGTATGTGACATTATACATTGCCTAAGAAAATTTTTCTAATAGACATAAAAATATAAATTGTAGGGGTGCCTGGGTGGTTCAGTCAGTTAAGTATCTGACTCTTGGTTTTAGCTCAGGTAGGGATCTTATGGTCCTGAGATGGAGCCCTAAACTTGGGTCTTGCTCAGCATGGAGCTTGCTTGGGATACTCTCTCTGTCCCCCTCCCTTTGTCTCCCTATCTCTTTCTCTCTTTATGCCACTCCTCCGCTCATCCTGCTCTGTCTGTTTCTCTCAAAATAAATAAACATTAAAAAATTAAATATATATATATATATATATATATATATATATATAGTAGATAATAAACATGAAAAAAGAGAAGTCAGCAAAAAACATATTTGGGAAATCTTCAAGACCAGGAACACTTATTGGCCTTACTTCTATGTAAGCAAATTAATCGTCTTAATCATTTTCATGTAAAGAAACAGCTTGGGAGGAAAGTGAGTACTAAGAACAGCTGGGAATCAGTAATGAGGAAACAAATCTGGTCTTAGAATGCCTTGAAAGGTGGCTGAATTAGGCAACATAATTTTAACACTTGATATAAATATCCACATTATTTCACTAAATATATTTTTTTCTGGGATCATTTTTGTCCCTGCCCACCTCCATTAGTGGATATACCATCACCACTGGGCTTTTCAAACCACAAAATCAGTTTTTGATTCTTTTTTTAAATGTTCATTTATTTTTGAGAGAGAGAGTAAGTGGGAGAGGGGCAGAGAGAGAGGGAGACAGAGGATCCAAAGCAGGATCTGCACTGTCAGTGCACAGTTAAATGTGGGGCTTGAGCTCACAAACCATTAGACCATGACCTGAGCTGAAATCAGACCCTTAAATGAATGAGCCACCTGGACACCCTTGTTTATGATTCTTTCAAGTCTGTTTCCTTACTTATGTTTTGAGTAAGAAAGGAAGTAGTGCTAGGAGGACAGGATGAAAGCTGACCCTGATAGAAACAAAATGAAATTTGCTTCTCTTGTCACTCTGTCCCTTTATTCTTTTCTTTATTATTAACGCGTTTGCCCTCATTAATTTACAGCCCGAACTCAAGGTGCCTTTTGGCTGATTGTAATCTCTTCACTCTGCTTCAAGTAGGGTTATTTGGCTTCACATGGACCCACATTATAAAATCTTTTTTCTGACAATACCTGTGTAGCTAACTTTAATAATTTCTTGAGAGGATATTAAGAAAAATGGAGTAGATTAGATAAATTTCTTTATTTTCTTATTTTGTGCTAGATGTCCTTGTAGTGAGAGCCACATTTTAATATGCCATAAATATTACTGAATACTTGATTCTTTCATGTTTGCAGTGTCATCTATTATACTCAACCTATATAATTTACTTGAGTTTTATCACGTGTTTATCTATTTATCTTGTAGGTGTTCAAACTAAGAAAAAAAAGAAAGATAGGCAGAAAGAGTGGAATGAATATTCTTATTAGTAGTCGTTATTGGGACTTTTGGTCTCAGTAGAGATTTGTAAGTACTCAAACTAAATAAATTCAATACCTATTTAATACTTAATTTGTAGAAAACACTGCATAGTAAAGAATTTAAAAATGGAATAATTGCTTTTCTCAAAGGAGTTTAAATCTGTAGCAAGAAGGCAAGAGCGCCCAGCTCTGGGTCCCTAACAGACCACGTTCAGTCACTGATCATTGACAAAATCCAAAGGCAGAGAAAGGGGTGGTGGTGAAACCAAAAAGGAATTTATTTCAGTGAGGAACACTGGGAAGACAGCAGACTAGTGTCTCAAAGATTGTCTCCAAAGAACCAAAAAGACTTCCAGGTTCAGATAGGCAAACTGTGGGGCAAAGGTGGGTGAGTATGTGCAGATAGGCACTGAAAGGCAAATGATCCCTGCCTTGGAGTCAACACAGGCAGGGTCTTGCTGGCTTAGGGCAGTTCTTATTGCTAGAGGGGGTGGTTTCAGTTTCCATCAGGGTCTTCCACCTGGAACAAGAGACAAGCTAGAAAGAAGAACCTATCTAGAAAGTCAAATGGAAGCAGCTGAAGTCTTCTTTCAAATCTAGAAGAGGAAAATACAAATACACAATGACAATAATACCTGGCTTCAAAGCATAAAGAAATTAAATTCCTCCCCTACTAGTCAAACTTACCTCAATAATCATTGATGTTGGCCTAATTAAAAAACAAGAAGACAAGCAAAAAACCCTTCTCTGAGGCTCTTGGGTGAAAGGACGGTACTAGTTTCCCCAAAAATATTAAAATAATATTATTCAAAAAGTAAGGAAAAGGGTTATAAATTATGCTATGGCATAGGCATTGGAAAAGAAAACGAAGGATGACCTATGCTGTTAATAAGTACATATGGGATGGTGTATGAGAAGAATTCTTAAAGAAACAGATTTCACATAATTTTCCAAAATAATCCAGACAAGTTCTAGGTTTAAGCTAGAACAGGGAGCTAGAGAGAGTACTGTTGACACTCTGACAACTGACCAAGAGCTGAACAAACTGAAAATTAGATATTTTTTTCCTGAAAATATTAGAAAACTGAAATTACAGTGTAATGGAGTAATCTGAAACCTGGAGAGAGAGAGAGAGAAGGCCAAGAGTTTGTTTACCTGGGACGGATCTTTCAAGACCATGTAAGCCATTAAGAAGACACAGTTTTTAAAAGTCAAATTGATAAAAGTTGGGCAGAAAACAAATGAGGAGCCACTTAGGGCCAGACAGGAGGGCTGCTCTCTTTCCCTTGCTCGGGGCTCACAGGGAAGATCAGAGTCTATGGACCACAGGAAAGGAGGAGAAGCCACCCGTGAAACTCCACTCCATCATCTCTACTCCTCCCCCAGGGAGTCAACCCTAAATCTACAAAAGTAAGGACCAGGAACACGCTCCCCTCATAGTGCTAGTGGAAAACGATTGCAGTTGGTGGGAATGATTTAACCCTGACAGGGGCAGATATGCTTTATATAATTGAGAGTGGGGAGACTTGATGGCCATGTCCAAATGCAGAGATTACCAGATTGTAGGTCACAATGAAAGTGGAAATTAGAGTACTAAAAAATGTGAAATATAATGGTTAGGATTAATCAGATGAAATATGGGCAGGCAGGGATTTGAGTATTTGTAATAAAAGTAAATGGAGTAGAATGACCAAAAACATGGAAGCAGGAAATTAGGCTTATGGTTCATTTATTATTTGTTAGAACTTTAATAAGGCTGTAGTAGTAAGCATTTGGTGGGAAACAGGGACCTTAAGATGGACAACAGTGAGAATTCTGGCATACCAGAGTAAATAAGATCAGATTCTCTTTGAATAATGGCCACCGGACCTTCTGAGCAGTGCAAGGGCTGAAAAACATGGAGCTGACACTTATCTGCCAATTATGAGACTAAAACAAGTGGTGAGATTGAGTCTTTATTATCTCTAACAAAGACCAGAGGCAGAGGCACAGTAAAGAGAAACACAGCCTACTAAGGTAGGTTTCATTTTGGGCCGTGATGTAGTCTGTAAAACACATTTATCAAATGACATAAGGGGTCTGGACACTATGAAAATGTAAAAGGAGAAGTCAAAAGAAAGATTTGTTAACAAGTAGAAGGGTCATCTTTTTCTTCCTTGTTAGACGATTTGGGATACAAATGCTTCAGGTGAAGCAAAGTTCAGGGACAGACGAGCAATAGTCAGTGACAAGGCTATTGTGTTCCTTTCCTAGGGATTCCATGATAAAGTTCTACAAAGTGAGTGGATCGAGATGATAGAAATTTAGTCTCACATTTCTGGAGCCTTAGAAATCTGAAATCAAGTTGTTGGCAGGAAAGTGCTCCCTCTGAAACCTCTCAGGGGAAGGTATTTTCTTTCCTCTTCCAGCTTTCAGTAGCCCTAAGAGTTTCATGGCTATGGCAGTGTAACTCCATTCTCTCCCTCATCTTCACAAGGCTATTTTCCTTTTGTGTCTGTGTGTCTCTGTGTTTTACCATGGTATTCTCTCTGTGGAGTCTAAATTTCCCCTTTCTCATAAGGATACCAGTCATATTGGAATAAATGACTTTATTTTAACTTGATTAAATCTGCAATACCTTATTTCCAAATAAGGCCACATTCACAGGTATTGAGAGTTAGGAGTTGTACATATTTGGAAGGGGTCACAATTCAACTCATACCAACTCTAAGTGCTAAAGCAAATTTAAAATTTGCCAATATTATTAGGAAATGCAAAAATAATAACAAAAGGCAAAAAATGATACCAGTAAATTTTAATTTTTCATTAGTCTTTTGAGTGTTCAACTGTCCTAAGCAATCTAGACAAGTATTAAATTACTACCTCAAGAAATCTTTTGAAGTAAGTACTATTTTTCTGGTCAAGACCATATAGCTGACAGGTGATAAGCCCATGTTATACCTAAGTCATCTTATTATGTTCTTATGGTCATGAGTTATTTAGTCATATGAATATAGAAAACAAAGTCCATAAGTAGACCTTTGGTATTAGCATGATCAAAAATAATTAGAAACTAAGATCAAACAGAGCAATGTCAATGTGACACCTTTTGCTTAGAGTGAAAAATTCAGAATGTGTGTTATTTATTTTTGGGAGAACTCAGACTTATAGGGAGTCAGTTAGGGAAATTAAAGAGAGAGAAGAAACTCATTCTTTAAGATCCTAAATGAGAATTTATAGTTGAGAACTTAATGTTTCAGAGATCTCACACCTGTTAGATTAGCCTCAAAACTATTTGGAAGACTTTTTTTTTATTGTTACCCATATTTTTATACCAGCTTGATATGGACAGAAAAAATATCATTACAAATAATTATACTATTTATTCACAAAGAAATTGAAAAGAAATAAAGAAAAAAAACTTGTAAAGGACATAGAGAAATAGAATTAAGAACAGTAGACTATTCTTACAAAATAAAACAGACCCTTCACCTACCCATCTAGAAATCACTCCTTGATGTTTACCCAAAGTAGTTGAAAGCTGATGTTCAGACAATAACCTGCACATGGGTGTTTTTAGCAGCTTTATTCATAGTTATTAAAAATGGAAGCAAGCAAAATGTCCTTCATGAGGTGAAGGGATCAATGATCTGCTAATTTGGACAATGAAATATTATTTAGTCCTAAAAAGCAATGTTATATCAAGCCATGCAAAGACTTGGAGAAGTCTTAAATGCTTATTGCTAAGTGAAGGAAGCCAATCTGGAAAGGGTATATACATTATGATTCCAATAACATGACATTCTGGGAAAGACAAAGCTATGGAGACAGTACAAAGATGAGTGGCTGCTAGGGGCTGGGGAAGGAAGGGATGTATAGACAGAGAACAGAGGATTTTTAGGGCAGTGAAGATACTCTAGGGGTACCTGGGTGACTCAGTGGGTTAAGCATCTGACTTCGACTCAGGTCATGATCTCACAGTTCATGGGTTCAAGCCCCGTGTCAGGCTCTGTGCTGATGGCTCAGAACCTGGGGCAAGCTTCAGATTCTGTGTCCCCTTCTCTCTGCCCCTCCCTCACTCATACTCTGTCTCTCTCTCCTTCAAAAATAAACATTTAAAAAATTTTTAAAAAGATACTCTGTATGCTACTCTAATGGTGGATACATGCCATTATACATTTGTCTAAACCCATAGAATGTACAACACCAAGAGTGAGCCCATTTTGTTTTCCTGAGTATTGATGAACAATCTGAGTGAAAGTTACTTGGTTTTAAACATTAATGTACATTAAAAACTAAGAGGGGCACCAGGGTGACTCAGTCAGTTGAACTTCCAACTCTTGATATTGGTTCAGGTCATGATCCCAGGGTTGTAGGATAGAGCCCCTCGTCTGGGTCTGAGCTGAGCATGGAGCTGACTTGGGATTCTCTCTCTCTTTCTCTCTCTTTCTCTTTCTCTCTATCTCTCTCCCTCTGTCCCTCCCCTGTCCTCTGTCTCTTTATCTCAGATTAAAAAAAATTAAAAAATTAAAAAGCCACAAATAAGCAAAGGAAACTAACAATTTGATTCAATTTAACTATAGGCTATGTTTAAAACAAGCAAGAATTTGAAAACTACTTCTTTGCTAAATTAATTTAGTTGTCAAACCAATTACTTATGTGACACAGAGTAAATTTATGTTATATTTAAGTTTATTTATGATTTTGTACTGTAAATTACAGTAAATTATTGAAGGCTAAGAGGCAACCCAACCCACTTCTTTTTAGCCATGCATAATTAAATTTCAGTAGAATTAAAGAGAAGGCCAGACATACTTTAACTCACCATGGCTCCATCACTCTTGTGCTGTCCAAGGTCCTAGGAGAAAAACTATTCATCTTGGGAGTTATAAAAGAATATAAACATATTTGGCTATTCAGAGTTCCACCTTTGGTTGGAACTCTACAAAATGATGTAGCCTCACATGGCTGAGGGTCCTTTTGACTAGTAATTCATTAAATATCATACTTTCAAATAGTCTTTCTTTTGTCGTCATTCTTAGAACAGTTACTTTTCAGACCATTTTTCAGAATGTTCTCTTATTTTCTAATTGCAGCTGAAATAACATTTTCAAGCATCGACAGTTGTGTTGTTCCTTACACATTACACTATATTCTTCCTGGAATTAGATTTTATTCCTGAACATTACAAAAGAGAGAGAGAGAGAGAAAACAATTTTATCTTTTTTTTTCTCTCCCACATGTATCTTTACTCAAGAAATGAATTTCAATATATTTCTGTGGAAGCATGGGTTTTAATTATTTTCTCAGGGACTGACAATTCCAATTTCCCAGATGATAAGTTCAATGTGTAATGCTCGATTATATATCACATTTCATTATATGCAACTGGATAATACCCATGTGAACATTATTCCCTGGAAACAGACCACTAAAATACCATTTAGTAAACTGTTGATTTAGGATACAAAATGATACTTCAGTATCCAGAAATAGTTAACAAAACATCAAAAATTATGTAATTTACTTTCTTAAAATATTTTAATAATGCCGAATTCTTTTTAGTTTGCAAAGCAATTGTAAAAGTGCTATCATTTTGTACTCATAGTAAACCCAAGAGATAACTATCGCTGTCTCCATTTTATAAATGAAGATATTACAGCTCTAAAAAATTTTCTGTTCCTAAAGTATCCTTGGTAGTTAAGGGCAGGGTTGCATATTTTACACAGAGTTTCTGACAGTAAGTCTTTGCTGGTTCCTATTATACAACTTCTTCTAGTTTTGGATATATGAGAATATTTAAATCCTCTTCTGAGAGAAGGAAATATTCTCAATATCAAATATTAAGCCACCAGCTTTTAGTGCATCATCTGGGGCATACAAAGCACGATATCTAGAAGAGCCCCCAAATTCACATTTTAAAATGAGTCAGGGATTGAATGAAATAAAATACATGTGCTCAAATAGGGTATAAATTCTATTTTTCTTTGTTCTAGGGCTTCTGAAAAAATGTGATTGTTGGTTAGCCGAACAAGTATTTCTCTAGCAGTGCAGCAGACGCTTTCCTTCTGGTGACATGTGAGAGTGGGTGGTGAGTATTTCAGATCAGAACACTGAGTTCTTGTGAACAAAGAATGTATAATGGCTAGATTTACTTTTTTTCCCTTTTTCCCCTTTGGATTGGCCATCATACAGTATTTTAGAATTAAATGCAAGCCCCTCTTCAAAAAAGAAAACAGAAAGCAATACTAGATACCTTGGCTACAGATAACCTCCGTAAAAGATCATTCCTTTATGTTTTATTTTCTCTGGAGAAAAATTCAAAAATGTTTAATCAGATGATCATGAAATTATAATTTCCCCTTTCTGAATATAAGATAAAATTCAATTATAATTGGTTATCATTAAATACACTTATTTCTTCTCTTAGATTCTACTTAGAGGAAAAAACAAATAAGAGTATGGTAAAGGGCTTTTCTAAAGTCAGAAACAGTTGCACATTTTCAAAGAAGACTAGATTTAATATATAAGTAAAAAAAGGAATAATTGGTTCAATTTTTTTGTTTGTAAAGAGTAATATGAATAGCAAAATAAGAATTCATTTTGAGACCACATGATTTTTAAGGAAACAAAGCATATTCTTGAACATAGGTCTTCATATTTCAGTGATATTACATTAGTATTTGAAACCAAGTTTGTAGAATTCTGAGTTATCTTCTTGTCAGAAAGGCTGAATAGTCTGATTTTATCCTTGCTTTTACTACATGTTAGGTATGTAAACATGCATAAGTGATTCACATTTCCTGTGTACCATTTTCCCGTTCTGAAAAATAGAAAAAAATAAGCTTAAATTATAGAGTTAATTTGAGGATTAAATGATAATACTAAGTAGCTTTTCAGCTATTTCTGATAATTTTATTGCTTCTCTAAACTGAGAAGATAAGTGCTAAAGGATGGACATTGTTTTTAAAAAAAGAAAAGCAAAAAGATGTTAGAAGAAGTGCATATTCAATATTTGCTAAAATGTGTTCACTACCCAGCTCTGCGTCCTGACCTCCTCACATACATCTAGGTTTCTGTAGAGAAAACTAAGGATCCAGTGGATTGAGAGAGAAGGATGACTTGGACTTGAAAAAGATCATCAGTCTTAGGCTTTTTACCTTCCTTTGTTTTCTGCAAAGGTGGAGGCTTTTCCTTATTTCAAGACTAGCTCAGGGAGTTCCAAGAGATTTGACGAGGTCAGAAGGGGTGGAGGGATATAAGGATTCAACGCTGCCGCTCCTGCCAGATGCTTTCTGAGCCCAAAATTTTCGGCTTGTCTAGGTTGCTGTCAAACAGAAGTATGCTGAGAGGGGTTTTGTGAGCATATGGCAAGTTTGATCATGGCAAAAACACACCTGTCTCTTTTGTCTGGAAAAGTTTCAAGGTGCTAGACTGGTTTGGCTGGATTCACCTGTGGGCAGAGCAGAGCGACCTGATGCAGGTGGGAGGCTATGTTCCATTTCTGTGATCAAGGGAAGAAACAAAATCTGTGTCTTCAGTGGTTAACTTGAAAGGCCAATATCTCTGCAAAGAAATGGCAGTGTTGGAGGTCTCCATGACACAGGAAGCTTGCATCCAAAAAGCCCCAATGTACCCCATGTAAAAACGAAAATAATGATTTGAGTAGATTTGCCATGCAGAAGACAACAGCGGTGGATTACAAGCACACCAGTTCAGCTGTACCTTCCCCACCCCCACTGCCTCATCTCCTGCCCCATTCTCCAACTGGGGCAGCCAGAGGCAGCATGGTCAAGGGAGAAAAGCAGTGACAGGAAATGATAGTGCACCATTTGGTTGATGCCCTGCAACATTCTCAGGCAAGACTCAAGCCACAGAAGGTGATGTGCTTACATTGGATAATTGGTCATATTTTTGACACTAATCTTAGCTAGGCTTTTTTCAATATCTAAAAATGGGTTTTCTAATACCCAAAGTAACCAAGAATGGTTTTGCATCTGAATATACTATCCAGGGGCAAGAAGGCAAGATCTGACAGAATATTTAAAGTGAAAGATGAGAAAGGAAAAAGTTTTGTAGACACTGCACACCCCTGAGTTCAGCTTTGTAGAAATATGAGTACTGTCTCATCAATAATATTTTCAAAATATTACTCAAATCTGCCACTATAACCTTATTCCTATTGATATGACTTTAGTTCAATCCACCATCCGTCTCACCTAAATAATGACACCAGCTTCCTGTTTGTGTTTCCACTCCTATGGTTTCTCTTCCCTTGTTTATTCTCTGCAAAAGAGGAAACATGGTTTTCTCAGAACATAAGGTAGCTTATGTTTAGCTTCCTTGCTTAAACAATTCAATGGCTTTGTATTGCTTTATTACAAAATTTAAACTCCCTGCCTTGTCCTAGAAAATCTGTCTTCTATTTCTCCATCTTTTTGGGGGGGCCACTTTCTCCTATGTTAACTCTGCTGTAAACTCAAATCTCTTGTGGTCATCTTCTGGCTCACCATGGCTCTACTGTTCCCAGTGCCTATGGAACCTACCTCTTCTTTCCAACCCTTCTGAGAGCCAGCGAACTAACTACATCTCTTCAAAGAACTCCTTTACCTTCCTGCCTAAACAAAGTGTCCTATGCATCTCTCCATCTCCACTAATTATTTTCTCCTTTACAGCATTGATTTATAATTCACTACAACACTGACTAAAATAGCCCTCGTACATTTAATGTTTTAGTGCTCTTTTCTTTTTTCAAAACACTGTATCACCACATGTCAAACAAAGTCTTCACTTGGTGAGTGCTCAAATATTCATGAAAGGAATTATTATGTTCTTATTGTTAGTACTAATATATTATTTTCAACTCAAAATATAGGAAAAATGTACAGAATAAAAAGAAAAGTAGGAGAAAGAAAATAATAGAATCAGACATTATTAAACAGAAATGTTACATCTTGTGAGGAGGGGACTATAGAGATAATAAACAATGCCCAAAGTTGATTCTTTAGAAGTGCAAAAATACAGGATGATCTACCAAGGCAAACTAGGGAAAAAGAAAAGCACAAAGAAGGAAAATTAACTTTAGAAAATGGAATAGATTAGTAGAAGACATCTAAAACTTTTAGGACAATGAAAACATTAATGGCAATATATTTGAAAAGGAGTAATATGGATATTTTAGGAAACATATCCTCAACTAATATAAATGAAATTGTAGCTATTCATATAAAATATGAATCAATGGCCAAAAATTCTTCCTACAAAAAGTTTTAGGGAAAAAACAAATGATCGCCAATAGTTTTGGAGATGTTTTAAGAAAACTTTGGGGAAACAAACAATCCTCATCTTACAAAAGCTGCTCAGAGAATAGAAAAAGAGGAAGGATTCCCCAGCACATTGTATTAGACCCGTATAACCTCAATTATAAAACTGGACAAGAATAGTACAAGAAAATAAAATTGTAGAGCAAACTCATTTAAGAACATTGATGCAGAAAGCATGAATACACTCTTACCAAATGGAAACCTGCAACCTATATATATAAAATATATCACATTTACATTTGTTTCATTCCAGCAATAGAAAAGAACTTTGTATCATAAAGTGTCACAGTGTGTTTGCATACTTTAACAAATAGAAAGTTAATCTTATTGTATTGAAACATATTAACAAATAATAAATTAATCTCAATAAAATAAATAATTTATTAATAATAAATTAATCAAATATTGCATTGAAATATTTGATAAAAATTCAGCACCTGTTCATGAATAAAAATAAACACAGAAACAAAGCATTTCTCAAATCATTAGCTAAAGGTTCCTTCACCTGATGAAAGGGTATCTGTTAAAACCTGTATCAAACAATACCTTTTTTGATGTAACTTTAAAAATATTATAAAGATCTGTAGTAGACCTCAACCAAACTCAAAGTGACCTAGGCTAGTACTTTGTGATGTCTCTGGGAATAACATAGACGTGGTCAGAGAGTACACAAAGATCATTCACAAGGCAGGCTGCTAGGCTACATAGCATTTATTGGATATGCAATGTTTCTAGGATAGTCTTAATATCTCTAGGATAGCCTCTCCATAAATGTACTATAGTGCATACCGTGAGAGAAGGAACATGTGTGCAGTTCAAAAATTAATTGGAACGGGAATGTGTAAGGAAATAACTAAACGTCTTTTGTTGCATTCAATTGAGCCCAAGAAAAATGAGTCTAATTCCTGAAGGCTATTGCTCCCCCAGCATGTGTGCTTGTTCTATTTCATCTCTACTGGCATGCTTCATTTTATAACACTTTGCAGATACTGCCTGTTTTACAAGTTGAAGGTCTGTGGAAATTCTGCATGAAGCAAGTCTATCAGCACCAGTTTTCTACTAGCATTTGCTCACTTCACATCATTGTGTCACATTTTGGCAATTCTCGTAATATTTCAAACGTTTTCATTATTGTTATATTCGTTATGGTGATCTGTGATCAGTGATTAGAACTCACTAAAAGTTTGGATGATGGTTAACGTTTTTTAGCAATAAAGTATTTTTTAATAAAGGGGTGCACATTTTTAGACATAACACTATTGCACATATATTAGACTACAGTATAGTGTAAACATAACTTTCATTTGCGCTGAGAAACCAAAACATTTCTTTGACTTGCGTTATTGTAATATATGCTTTATTTGGAGTGGTCTGGAAATGAACCCACAGTATCTCTGAGGTATTGCCTCTGTGTCAGAAAGTAATTGTTCAGGTTCAATAAATTATATTTGATATTACTTTTTCATTTCAATACAGCTGAAGGATTTACTTCATTCCATAACAGGAAGTTCCACCAATTATTATTTCAATAGTCTTCCAAATTATTATTTAAAAAAGTATACACTCGGGGCGCCTGGGTGGCGCAGTCGGTTAAGCGTCTGACTTCAGCCAGGTCACGATCTCGCAGTCCGGGAGTTCGAGCCCCGCGTCAGGCTCTGTGCTGATGGCTCAGAGCCTGGAGCCTGTTTCCGATTCTGTGTCTCCCTCTCTCTCTGCCCCTCCTCCGTTCATGCTCTGTCTCTCTCTGTCCCAAAAATAAATAAACGTTAAAAAAAATTTTTTTTAAAAGTATACACTCATGCTCATAACTTCCTAGGTATTTGCAAATTTATATTTGCACTAATGTAAAATTTCGTGGAATTTCCATGGCAGTTCAAACTTTATGATTTAGAAATATTCTTGACATAAACAGATCTCATATGTGAGGAACATGGTAAAATGATGTACTAAGTACACTTACTAGGACATAACACTTTTGTAAACAAATCAAAATTCCTTTTACATAAATTAACATATTATAATTATGTTACAGTGCGTTTAATCACATAGCACATAATTGACTTCATATTAAAAATATTAAAAGGGGGACAGTGTCTTATTTATATAAGAATACTTACTAAAAACTTAGAAGTAATAGAAAAGTCACCATTTAATGATCATTATGGTAATAACTGACACAGGCAAAATCCATAAGTTAATGAGAAATCACTAGATTGTAAGTGCTGGCGTATTCAAAAAGTCTGAAATTATCATGTTACAGATTAATATTAACAAAATGAACAAAAGATTAAATTTCATAATGGAAATATTTGGCACATACTATCTTAATCAATCAAATTTAATATTACCAATTTGGGACTTTAGAGATTACTAATGTTAAGTATTTATGTTTTTCCCCAAGGTTTTATTGAGATACACCTGACAAATAATACTGTATTAATCCAATGTGTACAAACATAGTAATCTGATATATGTATATAATGTGAAATAATTACCATAATAGGTTGAATTAACCTCATATAGTTATTTTTCTTCTTGTTATGAGAAGTTTTAAGATCTAATCTTTTAACAACTCTGAAATATTCAATACAATATTAACTGAAGTCACCATGCTGTACATTACTTTCCCAGAATTTATTTATCTTATAACTGCAAGTTTTTATCTCTTGAACACCTTCACCAATTTCCCTCAACCCCCACCCAATATACCTGTCAGACATTTGTATGTCTTCTTTGTAAAAATATCAGTAGAGTTTCTCTGCCTATTAGCTATTTATTCCATTTAGGTATTATATTTTTACTGAGGTAAAGAATGATGACTATTTCTCTATGTATGATTGATTTTCATGGATTTATACCAAAATGAATGCAAGGCATAAAAATTTCAAAAGATTTTTTTTGAGCCAATGGAATTTTTTTCTTCAACAATATGCATAGGTTCTTAAAAAGAATGTCTGACAAATATTTTTTATATAATTATTTTCTTTATCTCCCAGTAAAGAAAGATTGCAAATATAATATTACGTACTACTACTAATGTTTTAGACTTTGGTGGGGGAAAGTAATTATTCTTAGATCAACTATGTAACATATAGGTAGACACTGAGAATATATCTGGTTTCCTAATGAAAAGTCTCTGAACTTTTCACACCAAAAGACACTCTGTGGGCTTGAATTCTCAGCCTGGTGGAGTTAATGGGGCTCTAAACTAACATTACTATAATTAAATTTTAATTAACTGATTTAAAAAATTTTAAACTAACATCCAGAAAACACAGTGTCAGAAAACCCCCCTTTATATTTTTAAAAACTTACAATGTAGTAGCTTGGTTAAGACAAAATCCCCAACTTTACACACAAGATCAGAATTAATAAAAATGATGATTTCTACCCTCCAGCTCCACTGACTCATAGTATCTGCTTTTATTACTCTATCTAAATATTTGTATGGGAAAATGGTGCTTGATCTCAGATTTTGGTTTGATCCAGAATGACATAAGTGGTTAACTTGAAAATACCAACTTTTTGGTAACCAATTGGTGGGTTAAAAAATAAAATTCAGGACACCTATCCAGAGAGACATAGCATGAAAACATTAATAAACAAAGAAGTGGGGCACCTGGGTGGCTCAGTTGGTTGAGCGTCTGACTTCAGCTCAGGTCATGATCTTACAGTTTGTGAGTTTGAGCCCTGTGTCAGGCTCTGTGCTGACAGCTCAGAGCCTGGAGCCTGCTTCAGATTCTGTGTCTCCCTCTCTCTCTGCCCCTCCCCAACTCATCCTCTATCTCTCTTTCTCTCAAAAATAAATAAACATTAAAAATTTTTTAAAAAAATATGGGGCGCCTGGGTGGCTCAGTCGGTTAAGCGTCCGACTTCAGCCCAGGTCACGATGTCACGGTCCGTGAGTTCGAGCCCCGCGTCCGGCTCTGGGCTGATGGCTCAGAGCCTGGAGCCTGCTTCCGATTCTGTGTCTCCCTCTCTCTGACCCTACCCCGTTCATGCTCTGTCTCTGTCTCAAAAGTAAAATAAACGTTAAAAAAAAATTAAAAAAAAATTTTTTTAAATAAACAAAGAAGTGATCTTTGTCATTTTTCTGATAATAAATTTCCATCATACCCCCATAGCAGGAACTTTGGACAGATAGGAAAATATTTCTGTCATTGTGATTTTATATGGCAGTGCATCAGAGACTGAGTATTTGTGCTCCAATATTTGTGTATATGGCTATTGGATTAATTGTTATCTCATCTGGAAAAATGTCAGGAAGCACTTGAGCTATCATGCTGACAGAGAAATCTTTCCAGAGATGGCACTTACAATGCCCTCCTAAATTGTTCCATGTATCTTAAAGTACCAAGTCCAGCCTAGTGCTATGAGATCTCATAAGATGTTATTCTTGAGTGTATATTGCAGATTTGCTGAAATGTGCTAATGAGGGCAAGGACCTAGAGCCTGAGGTAAAATAAAGCTATGTGGTAAGGGTTACATTTTTTCTTAAAGAATCAAGATTAATGTCTGTATGTTTGAAAAATAATGCACTCAAATGGGAAGGAGGGGATTCTTGTGAACACAGTGGACTGAACTAATGAGAATAGGTCCTTGTATTAAAACATATAAATATTCAGGGAGCCTGGGTACCTCAGTAGATTAAGCATCTAACTCTTGGTTTGGGCGCAGGTCATGGTCTCGTGATTCATGAGTTCAAGCCCCATGTCTGGCTCTGCACTGTCAATGCAAAATCTGCTTGGGATTCTCTCTCTCTTTCTCTGCCACTCCCCCTCTCTCTCTTTTTCTCTCTCTTAAAATAAATAAGTAAACATTTTTTTAAAATTCTCGTTAGTGTTTTAAGAATATGTACTTAATCAAAAGAAAGAAAGAAATTAATTCCAAGTTACAAGGAGAAAGAAGATGAAGAAGAACCATGAGTGGGAACCAGAGCCAAACATTTCAGTGGGTATCAGAAGGCGATATGCGCTTAAGTTCCAGTCAGAAAACTGGCCATGCCATAGACCTTCACAGTCAGCACATCTCACAGGGAGATGAAACTGAGCATCTTGCATTAGATCAGCATTGAGGAAATGTTGGCTTATCTTTGATGTGAGACTATAAATGTTTATCTCAGTGGCTCAGCTATGAAGCATGGAAACAGGATGCTTATTAATCACAAATGAATGTACAATTATAGATAAAAATATTAATTTTGTTCTTTAAATTTTTTGAAGTTTATTTTTGAGACAGAGAGAGAGCAGGGTGGGGGCAGAGAGAGGGAGAGAGAGAATCTCAAGCAGGCTCTGAACTGCCACCACAGAGCCTGACATGGGGTTTGAACACACAGACTGTGAGATCATGGCCTTAGCTGAAATCAGGAGTTGGTTGCTTAATCGACTGAGCTACCCAGGCACCCCAAGATCAAAAATTAATTTTAAAAAGTGATCAGAATGAAGACAGATACCATATGTTTTCACTCTTATGTGGATTCTGAGAAACTTAACAGAAGACCATGGGGGAGGGGAAGGGGGGAAAACGTTAGAGAGGGAGGGAGGCAAACCATAAGAGACTCTTAAAAACTGAGAATAAACTGAGGGTTAATGGGGGGGTGGGGGGAGGGGAAAGTGGGTGATCGGCATTGAGGAGGGCACCTGTTGGGATGAGCACTGGGTGTTGTATGGAAACCAATTTGACAATAAATTTCATATTAAAAAAAAAGAATGTAGACAAATCATATGGATTGCAAGGTATAAATAAAATATTTTATAGGAAGACTTTTTCATTCCAGGGCTCTCAGATACCACAGAAAACAATGGTAAACAATAAATAATTTACAAAGAACTAGAGATATAATAAAGAATATGAACGATGACATTTAAAATAAGCACGTTTAAAATGTTTAAAGTGAGGGGTGCCTGGGTGAGTTGGTTGAGCATCCCACTCTTGATTTCAGCTCAGGTCATGATTCCAGGGTTGTGGGATCTAGCCATGGAATCTCTCTCTCTCTCTCTCTCTCTCTCTCTCTCTCTCTCTCTCTCCTTCTCCCTCTGTACCTCTTCCCCACTCAATCTCTCCATAAAAAAATAAATCAATAGATAAATAAAATAAAATGTTTAAAATGAAAAGTGGGCTACAAACTGTGACAAAAAATATCACATAAAAAGAGCACAAATAATAAAAACTCTGTAAAATGAAAAAAATCTATAAACAACAATGTAGTCATTGAGTTAAACAAAAATAGCTAACAAACAGACAAAATCAAACCAATGATGACTCATCACCTAAGAGAGAATATTGGACATAAGATAAGGAACCCAAGGAAAGGAAAAGGAACACAAGTCTTGAAACTGGCGTTTGACAGCATCAGCAATCGTATTTAATGTTTTAATCTACTTGTATGCATTTTTATGATCTATGAATGTAAAAATTCTAAATTTTTTTCTCTTTCTCTTTTTTCTCTTATAATTTAATTTTCCCAAATTATGCAACCACTGAAAAATTTGGACATATGACAAACTTACACATTGCTGTTGTGCACATTAGACAGGAAAGTGAACTGACCACCTCACCGTCTCCACTAGCATCTTCTCAGAGATACTTGCATCACTTTGAGAAGACTCAGAAAGCATTTGCTCTGAAAGGACTTGCTCAACTTGGGATAGAAACAGGGAAGAGGAGCATGAGTTGCAAAATAGTGGGTACCTGGAATGATGTCAGACAAATCCTAGTATTCCACAGTACATCTTTTGGGAAGATGACGTTTGAAGAGGAGAGTAAGGACAAGAACTTTGGTTAATGTATGAGTCCTATAAGAAGATATAGCCTTTCTATGGGCATTTTATTTTGGGCATTTGACATAAACATGGAATAATATGTTGATGTTGACAAAAAGAAATAGTAACACAAAGATTTTATGCAAAACGAAGAATGAGATACCATGAGGAACGGTACAGAATCAGGATGAGAAAGAGTAGACAGTGTTCTTTAATTGATACTGGAAGAAAAGTGGAAGACTGAATTGAAAAAAAATGGGGATCTTATGTACAGATATCTTGCAGACAATCTGAATTAGGGAGTGGAGATTTTAAAAGAAATCTAGGAAGTAAAGATAAATATTAAAGATTGACCATAGAACATAGAATAAGAAAAGTAGACAACCAAGGAGATCTTAAGCTTACAAAAAAGAGGGCAAAAACTGTGAAAAAGAGGAAACTTAAAGGAGTTGAATCTATGATGAACTAAAAGAGAACAGATGCTCAAGATATGAGGGTTATTGTCCAATGCATTACTGTTGTAAGAAAGAGGAATTAAAGAGTAGGAAATTAGTTCGGGGAAAGGAGATATGGGCAAAAGGAAATTATTGATTTTAATCATTAAGTGACCAACCATTATTGATCTTGGTAGAGTACTTTTTGCAGTGATAATGGCATTTCAGTTTTTAGAGTTGAATTTCTATGCCATTTGTTACCCCAAAAGACACTCCCCAGTCTTCCTGGGCACATGGTTGCACGTGGCTGCTGGCGAGACTAGAAATTATAGTTCTTTCATTTATGTTCTTATATTTGGGGACTTCTATTGTTTAGACAATATATAAACTTTAGTCAAAATAAAATAGACTTTAAACTTCCAAGTAGGCTGCTGTGTAACAGAAACCTAAAGTACATGGCATTGGATTGGTGGTTAGGCCACCTGGACCCATAAAGATTGACTCGTTATGCTATCATAACTGGTAAACCCATTGTCTTTGATGACTTACAAAGCAGAATACGTGGCTATTGAACCTCTTTGATCGCCAACCTCTAGGGGAGTGGTTGTAAAAAGCTATAATGTGAGTGTATATTGCCTCATTCTTGCTGCTTTATGCAAATTATTACAATAAAAAATCACCTCTAGCAAGATTTTACTTACTTTCAAAACAAGAAGAAAGGAAAAGGCCAGAAATATGAGGTTTTGCAGAGTTGAAAAATCTCATTTTGTATTCATCAAGACCAGGAAAATAAAATTGTTATTCATAACATTTATCAAGGCATCTCTTTATGATTTTTCAGCCAAGAAAGGTTACCTAAGCTTGGGGTGATTCTAAAAGAATGAGTGTTGCCTTTTGCTCCAGCCTATTGTATCAAGAGCTCTTCAAGTTACCTTCATTTCTCAAAGTTAGGGAGAAATGGTCACACAAAATAAAATCTTACATCAGGCGTTGTTTCTCAAATACTGCACTGAGGGAAAGTAAATAGATGAGAAGTCCAATAACTTTTGAGAGAGTAATTACAAAGAAATTATGGCCTATAAAAATCTGATTGTTTTTCTCCAGAACAGTTTTCAGCCTCCTAGAATTACAAGTGCTAGAAATAGTTTATAAAAGTGCATCTCTAAGGAGAATATCAACTTTCTTCAGATCTGGCCACAGAAGATTATGGACGCAATGAAGAAACTCCCAGAAATCAGAGTCAAGTGCCAAGGAAAACTGAAGAAAAGATGGTTTTTCTCACAGATCAGAATGACTCTCACCAATGAACTTATGCAACATTCAGCAAAACCAGCCTTTATCATTTCTGCCCAGAATTTCAGCAGCATCATCGACTGATGGACATGTTTCTCATTCTATGTTCTACATGGACTCTTTTTTTCAGTAGCATTTGTTTGTTCCTGTTTCACCTAATACGTTATTCTCCTTATCAACTTTGGACGCAGGCAAAGGGAGCTCTGCCTTGGGCTCCCCTCATTGGCAGGCCTGACTCTTTCATTATTCAGCTTTGCCCCCATCATCAAGGTGAAGATTCTACAGGCCAAGTGGACACACAATGGAAGCCCACATTCCACTTCTGTGCCGTGTTCCAGACACCTGGGACTTCAGGACACCCTGTCTAAACAGTTCCACATTGACCTCCAGGTTTTTCTCAGGCTCTTCATTCACATCATCTCTTGAGAGTTGCCTGCTCCACTGTTGGCCTTAGCTTATGCCCAAGAGCTCGCTAATGGGCAGCTATTCAGAGGGGCTTTGAGGGTACTTTGGACTTGTAGGCTGAGGTGTCACACAATTGACCATTAAGGAAAGGTGTGAAAAGAAAGAAGGGCAAAAAAGGTTACGAGGTGGGGCATTTATAATGTGTTGCCACATTCATAGATGGAAAAATGAGTCTGAGAATTCTGAATTTCTCAAAGGGGTAGATGAAAGGTATTTAGTTAACAGTCTATTTGCTTGAATTATAATTTTTTAATATTTAGGTACATGTTAGGTAAGCCTCCATTTGTTTTTTTGTTTTTTGTTTTTTTTAAATTTTTTTCAACGTTTATTTATTTTTGGGACAGAGAGAGACAGAGCATGAACAGGGGAGGGGCAGAGAGAGAGGGAGACACAGAATCGGAAACAGGCTCCAGGCTCTGAACCATCAGCCCAGAGCCTGACGTGGGGCTCGAACTCACGGACCGCGAGATCGTGACCTGGCTGAAGTCGGAGGCTTAACCGACAGCGCCACCCAGGCGCCCCAGTAAGCCTCCATTTGTAATCACGGTTCTGTCCCCAGAAATATTGGGGCAAATGTGTGTGTGGACAGTGAGGATGATTATGGAGGGCAGATCATTTTTCTCTTAGTTTGTAAGTTGCCAGGTAATAGAATCCACAACTGGACATAATGGATAGAATTGTCCTTTTGGCACAGATTACGGGCTTTGAGCTGAGTGTGGCCGTAGGATAAGACCTTGGGCTTTGTCCTTCAGCTAGAGAGTTAGTTCAATTTGTTGGAAGAAGTGTGCGTTAGTTCAATTTGTTGGAAGATATGTGGTGGCCACAGGAAGGACTCTGGCCATCTGCTAGCTGCCCCCCGCCCCGCCTCCAATCTATTTCCTTCTTTTTGGGCACATGGCTGCACAGCTGTGAACTACCTTTCTCATCCCCAGACTTACATCTATATTTGCTTCTGTACTCAAGTTCTCATCAATAAAATATGAACTGAAATGAGAGGTATTTAAAAGGTCTTACCCTGTTCCTCCTCTCTATTTTCCTGCCTAGGGACTGATATGTTGATGTGGCAGAAGTACATCGTGAACCACGCTGAGGAAGGCAACATCTTGAGGATGGTGGAGAATTACATGGGAAGAAGACAAATCCATAGAAGAAGATCACAGAGCAAAGCCTCACTTGCATAGGCTCTTTGGACTTTTAAATTGTTCCATGTGCACGAGTCAAACTTAAGGCATTGTCTTTCATTTGCTTGTTTGTTTTCCAGCAGTTTAGTCTTTATCCTAATAAAACTGCTTAGGAAAATATGAGCTGATTGCTATTCTTTTAAAGGGAATGGCTAAACACAATTGTAATGGTAAAAAAAAAATCTGCTCATTTTTCTTTACTTAGATTGGATAAGAGACAGATGGATTGTATGGAAATAAGTAACTTATAACATGGTCTTTTTGTTATGTAATTTCTCCCATGCTTAAGAAGTATTATATTAATCACAGTTCTAAGAAGAGTCAGGTTTACATTGTCATATGAAGTCTTTTCATGGATATCTCCTCCAACTGTCAGAGAAGTATTATATACATGTAGCAGTGTCATAGAGCATACAGTATAGATAAAATATATAGTTTATAGAGTAAATTGATTATACGGTAAAGAGTATATAAAGTACACAGCATGTAGGGTAGATAGAGTAATACTATACATTACTCTCCATGTGTTCACAAATAGATACATTCACATATTACTTCTACACAGAGAGAATTTGTTTTCTGAAACCATTAGAAGATTTGAATTTTCACAAGTCACAAATAACAGAACTTTCAAGGTGTTCTAAAATTAGACAGAAAATAGTTACTTATAAGAAACCATCCAGAAATGCATCATTAACTCTCAGAATGTGTAAATAAATCTGACATTTGCCAGAAGCTAATGAGATACATGCTTGCTGTCTAACTTGTCAAGCATTCTTTTTGGGAAATCTTAAAAAGAGAAGCCTTCTAAATCTGAGTCATTTACATGAGACCAAGTCAAAACATACCAAACATCAAAATCAGGTTCCTGTTCTCTAAAGGTATTTCATATGAAGAAGCAAGGTCTCCATTGTTGGATAGATTTGCTTTAGAATCCTCATCCTGTGAATTACTGGTTGTCATCTTAGGCAATTTACTTCCTTTCTTGAAGCCTTGTGAACGCTAAAAACTTAGGAGTCAGAACCAACTCTACTGTGGTTTCAGCTACTGGCAATGCTATAAATGTTCTTGCCCTTTCTTTTTCCCCTGCATTTTCGCCAGTTTATTTTGTAACTGCTGCCTCCTTTTAGAATGTAAAATCCAGTATCTCAATTATCAGCTTAGATTTAGATCACTTATGTCTAAATGCCTGATAAAGTAGTTTGGTATATACCCCTCGCAACAAAAGTGGATGCTTTCTGCATTCGACTCCATCTCAGATCTCTTCCTTCAAGGAAATATACTTGAATTTTGGTAGGTGTGCAGAAAATGATGCTGTTTGCATTACTTCAATCCAGAAGGTCAAAGAGTATTACAAATGATGGACTACATCATTATGACAGCATGGTGATGGAGGAACATGAAATGTTATTGGCACATCTGAGTCCCAAAGAATATCAGCAAAAAAAATAGTTTGACAATGACATCATAAAATTACTGTTTATAATCACTGGTGGCTCATTTTATTTCAAAGTCTTTGGTTTTGTTGATCATCTCCATTATGTATCTGTATTCTATTTCAGCTCTTTTCAATAATTTATTTACAATTTCCTTCTTTTTTTGGTTTAGTCAATCTTTTTCTTGCTATTTAAATCAGATTTCTATTTCATTAATATTTTAGACTATTTGTTTTTCAAATGTAATCACTTAAGTGCAATACATTTTTCTTTTTTATAGAAACTTTTAGAAGTATCAATATTCTCCTAAGTACCATTTGGGTGGCATCCCATAGTCTACATCAGTAGTATTTGCATTATCATTCAGTATTAAGTAATTTTGCATTTTCAAATATGGAAATATTACATACTATGATTTATTTCTCCCATATTATTTTTCATTTCCATGTTATTTTATTATTTTCTTTCCTATTATGCAGATTTCATATTCATTACATGTTTTTCTTAACATTTTGGAAATGATATCCTCTATTTTTTACCTTTTAAGTGGCTATTATTGGAATTATCATATTTATTTCACTAAAAGTTTAAAGTGAATAAATTTCTCCAACCCCTTTTCAAACAATTAAATGTCCTCACAATACTGTATCTAAGAATTTCCCTCTCCAGTCTCTCACTAACATATATTACTGTCCACTCTTCTGATTTCATCTTATAGTTACTAATGGAGACATTTCACGTTTGCAATATCAACATGTATTTTGATTTACCCACGCACTCACAGATTGTTTTGGGGGCATGCACCACACACTTTTAATCCTTTTTGTGGGATAACTTTCTTTCTTTCTGAATTACATATAAAAATATATTAGAAAGAATTAATGGATGGCACAGTCACTGTGTTTTTATGTATTTTTTTTAAATGCTCTTATTTTAGTATCATTATGGAGTGAGAATAAAGATAATTAACTCATCTGTGTCCAATCTAGATTTAATTCAGTTCCTGCAATACTTTAAATTTGCATAAAGCTAATTGGGCATCATAAATTTATATACCTCCTTACATCTAATTTTAATATAATTTACAACCTGAAGCTGCTTTTAACCATAGTTTTTTTTAAAAAAAGAAGAGCTGCACACTTTAGTGGCTTACTTCATGGCTCTTGAGCTGTAGGAAATTATCTGATGAACTGACAAAATGTGGAAGACAGTGAATACATGGTTTGCAGTAGTTGTAGAACTTACATTTAAACAATTGTCAATGGCAATGGAGGGCATTCAGCATTAAGAATGCAAATGAGACACATAGATTTGGGGGAGGTGTAAAGGATAAATGTAACTTTTGACCTTATAGACTTAGACTTAGTATCAACTTCTATTTTGCCAATTACTTGAGTTTTAGAAGTTGCAGGAATAATGATCCTACTACAGAAGTTGTTGTAAATGACCAGCTACATTGATGTTAAAGTATTAATAAATTAAGAATAAAAATACATGTTTTCAAAAATGTGTCTAAAGAAATATAAAAAGAGCTCCATCAGAGAATGGAATTATGAAGTCCCAGGTTATTCACTCAGCATTCATAAACTATTTCATTGAGCACTTGGGGTCAATTGACATAACCTAAAAGAAGCAAAGTGTTTATTGCTTTGTTTATAGAGGAGATGGCACTTTGACTTTTGTTCATTTTTTTAATAATCGTCCAGATAATGGCCCTACTTCAATACTTTTGCCAATAAAATATTTACAATTATCCCACAATTTTTACAATTTAATACACATGTTTAACAATGTTGAACTCCTGTTTCATTAATCATAAGAATTTTCCTTAAAGATACTTAATTGCTCAATATACGTTTCTATTAGTGAATTTATTCTCTAAGTTTATTTCCAATGATGACTATATATACTTGGAGGCAATTACAGGCTTAAAATGAAATTTTAACTCTAACTCTCTGTTAGTCAATTCACACAGTCAATTCATCCATTACTAATAATAAAATGACTACTTGGTAAAGCTAAATTGCTTCAGTGAGCTTGTATGAAGGGTTGGGCACATAATAGGTCAATAGACACGTTCCTCATTATTTGCAACAGATATATTCCAAGACCACCGTTGGATGCCTGATTACTGTAGACACTATGCTTTTTTCCTACATATACATACCTATGATAAAGTTTAATTTATAAACTAAGCACAGAGAGCTATTAGGAACAATAAGTAATAAAGTTGAACAATTATAATAATATAACTGTAATAAAAATTATGTGAATGTGGTCTCTCTATTGTACTTTACTCACCCTTCTTCTTGTAAAGATGCAAGATGATGAAACGCCTACATAATGAGATGATGTGAGGTGGATGACATAGGCATTGTGACCCTGCATTAAGTTACTATTGACCTTCTGATGATTCATCAGAAGGAGGATTATCTGTTTCTGGATTGCAGTTGCCTGCAGGTAGCTGAAACAGTGGAAAAGCAAAACCATGGATAAGAAGGTACTACTGTATGTAAGATTTGTTCACACCCCCCTGCCTTTGTAGTCACTAATTTACCGAGACCTGATTTACTATTCGTAGGCCTAAATTCGTGGGGTCCCAACAAAACTCTAAGATGTCTTGTGAAGGGTGGGTTTCCTCCTAGGATAATATTTGTGAAAAGAGGGGTGCCTGGCTGGCTCAGTTTTGATGCTTTTATCTTGGGTTTATGAGGCTGAGCTCCACACTGGGGACAGAATTCACCTAAATGTTAACTGCTGATAAAAGCTCAAAAGAGTTCTTATTATTTAATCAAACCACAAATGTTGACCCTCTTTGAGGTAAAAGACTCACTGATCTCAAGGAACACACAACACAGTGAAGACTGGGGATGAATGCTCCACACATTATATGATCCAGAGTAACAAAATATGATACAGGCCAAGGTGGGCCTAATCACCAGGCTCTAGGAAAATTGTGAGTGCTTTCAGGAAGGCTCTTCAGATAGAAGAAGAAATCATAGGAAATCATTATATTAAATGGTATAATTGCTTCTGTGGCTAGAAACTGGCAAGGGAGATTCAGCAGTTCTGTTGTACAGCTTTTTCCATTCCTTGCTTGTTCCAAGAAATGAGCATCTAATTTGGTGGTTTAGCTAGCATATTTTCCACATGATTGTTTATTGCATGATAGCCTCTCTTGCCAACAAAACAAAACAAAACAAGACAAAACAAAAACAAAAACAAAAACAAAAACTTGCTATTCTTGGGTCAAGAAACTGAATATGTGTGAATGGAAGGGAACTTTTGAGTCTTCCATTTTCCCTTTCTTGCCCCTGGGCTTGGACAAAGTAACTAGACCCATTTTACTCTAAGTCTCCATCTTAGAGTTAGACTCCAGTTAACTGAGAGAAACACAATCTTGTTAGAGAACGGGGGGGGGGGGAAGATCATACTTTGCATCTAAAGCGTGAATCAATAATGGCAGCCAAGGCATCTGGAGAGAGGAGTGAAGCAGAAAATGTGAGCCTCTCACTGGGGAAAGGACACAAAAAGAAGAGCCTGGAGCCCTGGGTGGCAGTTTTATGCAATATGAAATTGTGCTGGCCCTTAATTCAGGGTCTAGGGAAAAATAACCAAACCTCCTGAAATGTGCTCTAAGGCTCATCTATTACAGGAATAGCATATAAAAAGAGATGTAAGATAAAACTCCACAATTCTACTTTTGTAGGATGTATGCAAAAGCTGGAGAGTTTGTGCCTTTAGCTTCTCTGCCATCTTCATCTTGTTTCCTCTACCCTTCCTTCTCTCTTTTCTTCTTCAATGACTGAATCACAACACTAGGATCTGGAAGGAGCTCGTGCCGAACACACTGTGTTCAATATACTTAGTGACTTGGTGATTGCATTTGGATTGTCTAATCTAAAATAAGTGATTCCCAAGAAAAGAAAAATTAGGTTAATCAACTTTCTGGGGTAAACAGTAGTTAACAATCAGATCAAACAGAGAGAACCAAATTCTATAGCTGGCAGTCTTGTAAAGTGTTAAACACATAAAGAGGAGGAGTTTAATCTGGTGTGAGAGATGTACCCAAATGTTTTATTTTTACATTTGAAAATGCTGTGCTGCTTCAGGTAATTCAGTGAAATCCAAATAGAAATTCTTTCAAGAAAAGTAAATACAACTTCTTTTATCAGGTGCCAATTTTTTGTTTAATGATAAGCAAAATGGAAGGCAACTGTTTTAAAACTGTTGGCATAGGAAAAAGTATCCCTTCCCTTTTTTTTTATGTTTTTATTTTTTTTATTTTTTAAAAAAAATTTTTTTTCAACGTTTATTTATTATTTTTTTGGGGACAGAGAGAGACAGAGCATGAACGGGGGAGGGGCAGAGAGAGAGGGAGACACAGAATCGGAAACAGGCTCCAGGCTCTGAGCCATCAGCCCAGAGCCCGACGCGGGGCTCGAACTCCCGGACCGCGAGATCATGACCTGGCTGAAGTCGGACGCTTAACCGACTGCGCCACCCAGGTGCCCCATCCCTTCCCCTTTTTTAAAAAAAAGTCAGACTCATTCACTTATAAGTAAGAGTCAATTTTTAGTATATTATAATAAAATAGATTTTCAAAAATAAATTAGGTTATTGATTTGTCTGACAAAAGAAATATTCTCCATTTAAAGCTTATGCCATTCAGGTAGAGTGTATACATCCTTTCAATAGATTATACACTGAGATAACATGACATTTCAGAAGATCAAATCACATAGAAAAATCTAAGATCTTCCACAATATCACATTTTAATTAAAATTTCAAAGGCAGAAGTCGTCATGAGGCACCAGGTGAAGCAGTAATATGTCTAGACTATAGACCAATTTTCCCAATTTCATACTCATCTCATTAGGAAATACTGAGTTCCAGATATAATATATGAGTTTTTAAGTAATGTATGTCACCTTCGATTACATAATAAATAACTATTTTCATAACGAGACATATCCAGCTTATATGTCATAGCTTCTGTGACATAATTCCAGGGAGCTCTGTGTCAACCCCATCTATGGATACAGGTTTGCATGTGATTCATTAGCAATCCTAGCCAAACCAGTCACATTCTGTTTACTAAACACCATCAATGCATTTGTTAAATATTTGTCATTAGCATATTTTTTTAAGTTTATTTATTTTGAGAGAGAGAGAGCATGCAAGTGGGGTAGGGGCAGAGAGAGAGGGCTCTGCACTGACAGCAGAGATCCCTACACAGGGCTTGAACTCACAAACGGAACTGAGATCATGACCTAAGCCAGGTCTGAGCCACCCAGACACTCCTCATTAGCATAGTTTCAAAGAGATTTGACCAGAATGAATTGTAGATCTCTGAGTAATTCTTTTCTTCTCAGTACACTCTCCGACTTCTCTGTCAGATGTATACGTCTCAGTTGTCTTTTTATGATTTGTCTTATAACAGTCTCTGCAATATTTCATCCAAAAGAATAAGCCTCTTAACACCCCAATGACCATCTGGATTTGAAGCATAAATGGGCATCATGAATTGCTGCTACTAAAAATATTGGTAGTGGCTATAGTATTTCTGAGGTCTTTTAACAGTTTATTTCAAGTTCCATTACTTTGTTTTTGTTATCCAAAGTTCTTTGAACATTTGTAAGATCGTATTAGGTTATGTAACCTTTCTATATTTACTTAAAATTTTTTTTGTGGCCAGTAATTCTTATAGGTGGATATTAATTAGAGGCTTCAAAATGAGCTTCCAGAAGTATTCTTTCATCCTATGAGAGATTGTCTACATAAGTTTGATTTTCACTTAATTCTAGCAATGAACATATAACTCTTTTGTTATTATACCTACATATTGCAGAATGATGAAAAATATTATTTCATACATTAAACTTCAGTTAAAATTACAATATGATTCTTATTTCTTCCCAGCATAAATTACCTTCGGCCATTAATTACATATTCTCTAAGACTGGGTGGAAACTAGATGTCAGTGATGAGTAATTCTACATTGTAATAGCTTGTGAACATATCCATGTTCCAGATATCTAGAACACATTTTTATAGATAGTGTCTTCATGTGATACATTATCACTACTCATCAACCTTTTTAAATAATAACATGGAGTTATTCCCTTCTCTGCCCAATTCCAACTAGCTTCTCCATAGAGAAGTCAAATTCCCTTTTTAATCTGTATTTCCAGTGCCACCTGAGAAGAAACTGTCCAGAAATGTCCTGCTCTGAGACTGTAGTGTTCCCGTAAATGACCATTTCCTCTATCTCTTAGCAATTCTAACCTTTAAAGGCATTTTGTTCCATACTATTTAGAATATCAGTTCCTTCCTGAGTGAGGGTTTAAGCACATTTCTGGCACTATTGATGGGTATAATGTACACTTAGTCATCCCATTAGTTTATTTGCTCAAGACCTATAGATGAGAATGGTAGCTCTAGTCAGCAGTGAGTAGTCAATCTTACTACTCCATGTAGTTAAGATCATGGAGTGTGGTGGTGGGAATGGGGCTGCTTGTTTTCTCTGAATCATTTTCTGGAATTTTTAGTTGTAAATATTTCTAAATAATTAGAGATTTTACTCTCTGAGCAACAAAAACATCTGCCACAATTTCTTGGATGCTGGTAGAAAACAGACTCCTTGGCCAGAGACAAGGAAAGGTTGTTATTCTCAGCAATTTATTCCCTGAGCCCAAGTTCCTACAGGATGATGGAAGGACAGCCAGATGACACATTTCCTTGCCAAGGGGTTCGTTTGAGAGAAGAGGAATTCTGATCTTCGGGAATCAGAATATTTTATTACGAATGTAAGCATCCCTAACCTTTGCTCCAAAGGGTTACATTATCTCTATCTCCAAGGCAAAAGCAAATGTTCCCCTGATTATTGAGAGAAATGCTATCTTCCAAGACAGTTCACTATACATATGTTCTTGAGTAGCCTCTATAGAGCAAAAAGTTTTGGTTCCTTACTTGTAAAAGATGCAGACATGAGAAAGGTCCATGTAGAATTTTCTCTCCCAAACTTCACTTTTGTTGCTATATTGTCTTGGCTTTGGGAGAATTTTCCAGGAGTATATCATTCTGTTGGCTGCTGTAATTTGTATTGCAGAGATGGAACAAAATGCATTCAGTTTGTCCAATAAAGCATTTAATTAAGTCTACTACCAAAAGGTCTCCAAAAAGCAGAAGGTCAACCTTCATTATTGACTTTAATCATGCATTCCGGGTTCTCAGACCAAATTACTGAACATATTCCCTTTTAGATCATATGGGTTTATCTTAGAAAGCCAGATGCCTTTCTCCCTGTTTCTCTGTTGACCTATCCATGGGGCTGAAGGCATTAATCCATGTATAGCAAGATATATTAACAATGGGACAAATTCTGCCTTGGCTCGATAGGAAGGAAGTCTAAGATAGTTCTTTCATCCCTGACAACCTTATAAACTAAGCTGAGTATGAGCTAACTGTGCTCATGGCCAAAGTGGTGTCATTTATCATTTCATTTAAAGTCAGAAGTAAAACTCTACTTGGATGACTTCTGTTGTAAAGATAGGGTGCACAGCAGTAAATCAGTAATCTCCACACAAAACTCTGCAAATTAACCAAGTGTAGCCCTTGTAAAGATCTTTGCAATTATCTGTGGGCTACTTGATCTATTAATGGTGTTTCAACAATTGAATGTCTCCTATGATCATCCCTAAGGAATAAGTCATCATGCTTCAGCAAAGGAGTGGGGGAAGTTAATACTTGGCTTCCATGTGAGAGGTACAATCCAAGATCACACATAATATCCCTGGAAAGAAACTGTCATTTACAATTAATGGAGATTCCCAGGTGAAACCTATATATATTCAGATCACAGCTTGATACTATCTTTAACTTAGCCTTCCAGCTATCAGGTAAGGCTTAGAATCCCAGTTGGGTTAGAACAGATTCTAAACCTTGCTTATTATGGGTCTGCCTGAGTGCTGTCAGTCCAACTTGTTCTGTTTATTCATTCCAATGGGGCCAGTAAGCCCCATTCTTTCTGATTTCCAAAAAGTCAATGTGATTTTCAATACAGATACTTTCATTAGTTAGATGGGCAGCTTTTTGCTCTGAGAACAAAACATAAGTTTCAGACCATACAGTAATGGTGACAGGGAGATTTGTGGTTGACGCTATAAGTGGTCCCACGGGCAATTAAGCAATTTATTTGTGTATGTGGTGATCCCTTTTGCCAAATTTGTCTTATTAGAGGTTTCTGACTATACTACATCTACTTTACAAGGAAACTTTTTTTTTTAAGTTTATTTTGAGAAAGATGCAGAGAGCAAGTGGGGGAGGGGCAGAGAGGGAAGGAGACATAATCCCAAGCAGGCTCCACACTGTCAATGCAGAGCCCAATGCAGGGCTCGAACTCATAAACTGTGAGATCATGACCTGAGCCGAAATCAAGAGTGTACTGCTTAACCAACTGAGTCACCCAGGTGCCCCTACAAAGAGACTTTTTTATATGCTTTTTCCATGATTTAATACCTCTCTAACATCACATAAAACATGATTAGTATTTCTTGCCTTAGAATTATCTGAGGTCTTTGCCTAATGAGAGCAATTTTGACCATGTCTAGTAACAAATTGCCCATAGTCTTTCAAAGGACTACAATTAGCTGTATAAGCCAGCTTACGGTATAAAACTATCAAGTTAACCTACTGGCCAGAAAACTGACAAAAAAGCAGTTCATAGGAGTAAAAACATTTGTTATAACCATTTCCTTAATCCAAACAGTGAGTCTGGAATCAAGCCAAATACCCTAACTATTCAAACAATTGAAAGTTATTCCCACCCCAATTACTCCCATTGGTTTTGTAGGAAAAATTGAATTTTGCTATACAATTTTCTAGTTATATATGAAAGCCTTTTCAACCTGTTGGTGGTGGTCCTGAGCCTTTTCCCACTCTGCCATTGCATCTCGATTACTTGTGAGATGGAAACAAAGCAGGACAAGTTTCACACTGATTCCCGTGAATCATATTTGGCGATTTAACTATGTATTATCTCATGTGTGTCCCAGATTTCCTTTCAGAACCATACACTATAATAGCTAAAGCACTTTTGGGGGAAATAAAAAGAAAGGAATGGGAAAACAATGAGAACTTGATGCCAAGATGGCTTCCTTCTCATCTTTGGTAAAAAATGATAAAAGCTGTAGAACAAATTATGAGTGACAAATCTTATCAATGGAATTTGGAGGAAATAGATCCAAGAGAACTTCTAAGTAGGCAAATATGCAGCACATAACAAAAGGGAGATTCAGACAAAAATATTTTCTGTGGTTGCCCTTAGTAGAACCAGTAAAAACTGGATCTCTAAAAGAAGAAACATGAGTAGTAGAACAAAAGCATATGTTATATCCCAGTGAGCAGATGTAATATTTATTCAAAAAGTAACTCAGTTATGACCACTGATTATGTTTTAAAGATATTCAGGTAACTGGGGATCAAGGACATGTGCCCACTGAATCTTGAGTGCATTCTGTTAAATAGTTAAGACACTTCAGAGGGATACTTGCAGAAGCCTGTTGAACAATTATTAACATAGATTCTTAGGATTAATGATCATGGAAAACCAGTGATAATTCTAAATACTGCTAAATGAATTAGGTTATTCGGCTTGAGATCTGACCTCCATGTAGGTACAATTTTTTGAGAACAGATGTTTTCTGGTCATATGACAGCTGATGAGCTATATTGATGGAACACAGGGATTTGGCAGATTTATTTTCAAAGGGGTAACAGTCACACACTCTTATCTTCTTACAAATGAAATTACCTTTCAAACTACAGATGTCCCAAGACTGCCTTTGGGATGGCCACATGGACACATCTAAATCAATGTTATTGAAGGAAACTATTATAAATGCTGTGATAAGGACTCCCCAGTCTTAGGATATTTATGTACTTTTGTTAGAGGAATGGAATTTCAGGAAGTAGTAACTAACTACTACTAGGAACCTAGTAGTAACTGCTACTACTAGGGACCTAACTGACCCTAGTACTACCATGGGGCTGATGGGTAGAAATAAGATTCAGGAAATTTGAAGAAAGAGGTGGAAAAAAAAAAGGAAATTGACAGGATTTCTACTGAAGACTTGAAAGCCCACTATCAAAATTTGTAGGATAGAGTGGCGACACTGATACCATACCACATTTAAAAATATCAAGATATTTTTCAAAAAATCTATTATAATCTAGAGAAACCCAAATCTAACTAAGAGAATCATGATTTAGAACAAGATACTTTAATAGTGACTAAATTTATCCCCCTGGTTAAAATCATCGTATTTGAAATAAATTAACTGAAGGGTCAAAATCTGTTCTTCCAACCCTAATGTGACATCATAGGCTAAATTCAAAGATTTAGGTCAAATACCCTTACGAACTTTGGAGCAAGTGTTATCCACAACTACTTAAGTTTGCTAAATATTGGTGCTCAGTATATAGGAAGATCTATTTGTGAGCAACAGAGATGGTCTGAGTTTGAAACCAGAAGTTTATGCAGTTATAGAGTTAAAGAGATTTCAGAGTGGGTAAAGTTTTTAATTAGAAAGTGTGACTAGAGATATTGGTCTGTATGCCCATTGCCTTTATCTGATTTTATAATTGCAATGAATATTAAATCAAATTGGAGCATGATGTCCCAATCTTTTTCATGGGAGATACTTGACCGAATCTCTCCGCCACCTAGTTCCAAATTAGCCATGCTATTAAGAATATTTGCAATTGTTCCAGTAATATGCAGTAGCAATGGCTAAACAATAACAGAGTTCCAGAAAAGAAAAGATTCTTCATTAATAGAAGTCATTTTTGTGTTCTAAGATCTCTAGTAAGTACTATCCATACGTGTTTTATTTTCTAAAAAAACTTGGGGTGGTTTCTTCAGCAAGAACTTCTTAAAAGTATAGAATTCTTGCATTTTTATAGATGGGTTATTTATTTTGGAGTAAAAGGCAGATGGTGTCATGTCTATGTATGTGACATAATCTAATCATGAGAAAGTCTCCAATAAAATAACATAAATTCTGTATATTAACTAAAGAAGGGGGGGACACCAGCAGTTGTAGCAGTTTACTTATCAATAGGGTAAATATATATATATATATATATATATATACACACATATATATATACACACACATATTTTGTCATTATTTACAGCTATGCTAAGAGCTGTATCATTACTCTTAAAATTCAGGTGAAGAAATTGGTCTCATGAGGTAAATTGACCTTAGAAAGTAAATCCTAAATTTACTGAGCAGAAGGCTAGAATCAAAATTTTCTGTCCAATGGTCTTTTTTATGGCATGATACTAAGAAATGAAGATAAGAAATGAGCGAAATACATAAAAGGAATTCACATACCAAAACGGATAAAAAAAATTAAAGTTTATATATTGGAAACAAGGCATCATTTGAACTCCAGTAAATTACAATCTGGAAGTGTTCAAATGGTACCATAGATAAATCATCTATATTTTTTTCATAATTACACAGAAAACAACATTTCATAGTATACACGATTTAAAGATTTTAAATTATAAGAATAGCAAATACCATAGCTATTCTCTCTGAAATTGAGATGACACTTCGAAGATTACACTAACAGCAAGTACTTTTGTGTGGTCATGAGATATATTTGGGTGTTTTGTATGCTCCCAACTTTCTGACAGACTTAGCTCATTTTCAGACCTGCCACACAAACTCATATGGATGTGAAAAATGTTCAACCAATATTTTATTTTCCCCTGGCCATGGTCATGTAAAACTTTTAAAATTAAGGAGTGGTAACCATTGTGATTCCACACTGATTCAGAAATCTTATATTTTTTAAAGAAGATGCAAATTTACTCTGAAAGATCTATTTTCATTTATTCATGATTATAGGACCTCCTTCTATGTTGAAAATTCTTAGGGCTGGCAGAGCATAAGCATAAGTGGAAAAGGAATATTCATTTCTTATGGACAGAAAGGATCATTTATAGATCTTTTGTTGGTATACAGATCCAACATCCTCCAGGGAAAGTTACAAATCCCGGTAATGTCCCTCTGTGTACAATTTTGCATTTGACGCTCAGATTTAACTGACAGATGTGTAAAATCACAAAGAATTGAATGACTCCCTACTGACTTCACAGCTGTATTGTAGAACCTGGAGACTGAATTACTGCAGGGACGGTCAGCAAGAAGCCACACAACTGTGCCCATTTTCGTAAAACACTCATTGTAAATATGAGCTTGGATTTATGCATATAAAACAACTTTTTTTCATGAAATGTAATTTTAAGATATAATCTTTAGTTTAGAAAACTGGTCATAAAATTTTTAGTGGTTATGCTATGACGATTATGGAATTGAACTAACAGCAGCACATTAACATAAATATGCTTTTTTCATTGCTTTCAGATTTTATTCTCTTAATTGCTTATGCTTCTTTTTTATAATGCTCCACATATTCATTTTGAAATTAAATGGTGTATGACTTTTGTTTGAATTATACCAATAATTCCTTTTGTGTATGTTTTAAAATTCCTATGTACTTAAAACTGCAAATCACCAATAACTGAAATTAATCTAGAATTAAATGTGGTTGACAACCTTCAGAGTTTTGCCTTATAACTTAAGTGAACTTTGGAAATCTTGCATACCATTTTTTCTTCCTGTCCTCTGAATATTGTTATCTGAAGGTTGCAAGTGGGTTCCTTTCCTATTGTGTTTATCATTTGGGGAGAAAAATTAGGGAAAATGACACTGCTGCTCTTACTACTTCATGAAGTAAGCTAAGTAGTGTTATTTTTTTTGCTTTAACAACAATATTTTGTGGACATTAATAAAAACATGATTCAAAGAATATCATATTTATCAACTTGATTAGCTATTCCATAAAAAGGGATAAAAAAGGAGTTTAAAAGAAAGACAGAAGCAGATTTTGTCCACTCCCAGAAATGTCTCAAGAAGGTGAGGGTCTTAGCTTTATAGCTCAAGGAAAGAAAGTTCAGATGGCCAAAAAGGAGTTCCTTGCCATTTTCCCTCAACCTATTGTTCTGCAAAACCATGTGCTCTATTAACTGTGGTCTAGACTGCTAGTTGTCTACCCTAAATTGTTTTCTCCCTCTTTTCCTGAGTAATGCACCTCCTTTTAAAAATGGTAAATGACTACCTGGTGTGTAGACAAGATTTCCCAGTCTTCCCCTCTTGAAAGTGAAACTATGTGGCCAAGCTCTAGTCAGTGGGATGGATGGAAGTGTCATGTGCTCATTAAAAACATTTGGTATCACACATGGCCCACTGGTCCTTTCCCTTTTTCCACCTATTTCCTGGTTTGCAAATGAAATAATAGAATCCCTAGCAGCCATCCTCGATCATGATAATCAAGCTCAGAGATGTCAGGTTGATGAACTGAAAGGAACTTGTGTTCTTGAGTATTGAAGAACTTCTGCCAATTTCTGCCCTTCAAACATGAAAGAAAAATAGCTTCTATTTTATTAAAACTTATTCTGGAAATCACTTTTAACCCTAATGAAGTCAACAACTAAGCCTGCAGTCATCTCTTAGGAAATCTACATATTAAAGGAGCCCTGCTCTCACCTTCATAAAATTGTTCCCTGTGGCCCCAAAATGCTCTGGGGACGAGTTGTACAAACTTCATTTTGCCCTCAAAATGGTCTGCAAATGGTCATAATAGAATCTACTAAAAATTAAGAATGCACAACTACCAGAGGGGATTATAAAATGACCATAATAAACCATATAAAATATCCTGAAATAATGTAAGCAACATGAAAATATGGTTTAAATTCCACAAAAAACTAAAGTATAAAAGTTGGCCCTTATTAAATTTTTAATCCTGGTTTCACTGAGATTGATTCCGAGTTTATTCTGCAATAGATGTGTTTAAATTTAGTTCCATGGAAAAGAATTAACCCCATTACTATATCTAAAATGTGAATTAATGCATTGCTATTTTGATTATTTGTTGAAACATGTTTTAATGCTTTCAAAAACATACCAGCTATCACTGCATTAACAATATAACACAAATTAGAAAATCCCAAGGATGTTTTTAATTCATATGATAATTGATTAATAAAAGCATTCCTATACTATGCAAGTATTAGAATTTATATTCCACTCTTATTCCCAGTCAGTCAGACCCTTAGAATAGCCTTAATGTTCTGCTCAAGGAAAGAGAATAGGAAACAAAGGAAAGAAAATAGGATATTTCAGGTTCAAATTTGCCAGTACTCAAAATAGTCTATGTCAATAATGAGAAAATGAAAAGTGCTGTCATTAATAATAATTAAATGATTATATCTAGCACAGCTGAAATTTATAGTTATTCTGAATGATACCTGCCTTCTGAAACAAATCTGTGACGTTAAACCCAATTACTCACTCATTCATCTAATAATGATTTTAATGCTGACTGTATGCTTTGAATAGCCCTAGGTAGGGATGAAATGATGACCAAGCCAGCCAAGGTAAATATGCCAGTAATTTTCATAATGGTGGGGGGAGGAAAGAAATGGCATGCAACAATCAAAAATAATTTTAGATAATGGTCAGGTGAACCAACAAAGTAATACAGGTTTACATTGATAGAATGAACATGGAAAGCTAGATAGGAAACATGCCATTTAAGTTAAAGCCTTCATGATGAGAAGGGACCATTCAAATCAAAACGGTAGAAAAAATTAAACTAGTTATACAGAATAGAAAATGCAAATTTATTGAGCCAGGAATGAGGTTTCTCTGTTCAAAGAATGGATGAAACTGGGGAAAAATTAACAAATTCAGAGAAATCTAAAGTCGGTTTACTATGGGCTTTCTGTTTACAATAGCAAATTAAAGATATTGACTACTCTCCCATTCAGAGTAAATTGCCGTCCAGTAAATGCATGGAAAAATGCACAAATTCATAAAATCCCTGGACACAAAGGGTATCATCAGTTGGCCAAAAATCTTGATTAATGTATAAATGACAGAAAGATGTTTTCATGCTCAGAGTCCACAGCAGAAATTGACATTTTTCCCAGAATAGCTCATGTAGTTTCTGAAATCAAAGTTCCTAGGTAGGAAAAGTAAGCAAATTTTAGTAGAGAGCAAATTATCAGGCACATCTCTCAGAATCAATAACTGAAAGACACCAACAATATAGACAAAGGATTCAAGTTCTTTAAAGGACTTGGTTATTAAACACTGTGAAAATCCCAATCAAGGAGCAAGCCACCTGGACTTCAATGGGTCCTTCCAGAAATTAAACTCCCTAGTCAGGGTAGGGATTTTGCTTACCACTTTTGCTTAAAACAAATTAAAACAAAACAAAACAAAAATACACACACACACACACACACACACACATACACATACACACACATCTGTTCTCTAACTCTCCAATAGACTCCCTCTGGCTTTGTGCCTGACCAGAAGATGTGCTAATGACACTAGTCAATAACTGAGATAACAGGGAGGATGAACTAGAACTCAAGATAGCTCATGGTCAGTTTCCTGGGAATGTCATTTACCTGAAGATTCATGCTTCAAGCCTAACTGTCAACAATATATGTTGCAGAGATTCATAAGGATAATAATGAAAAAAATACAAACTAGCTGTGATGTATTTTATACATGGTACTACCACCCAGTCAGAGAGATTCCCAGCATAGTTGTTTATCCCAAGGCTAAAATCAGACATAAGTTCTCTACAAAAAAGAACTTTCTATCTGAATATTGATAAAGGTCATTTTTCACTTTTGGTAGCTCTTTATAGTCAGAAGAAACTTTGCATGCCCCTATCTATGTGTCTAAAGAAAAATCTTGATGTTTATCTGTCATTCTCATTATTGAGACATGAAAAGGGGACAAATATTTATCATTCCCTTGGCCTGACTGAATTTTGTTCCAATTGAGATTCCAGAAAACAAGGTCAGCTGATGTATAGCCAATATACATACTCTAAAACTGGTGAAGGATTATATACAAAAAATAGCTTGGTGTTAGGACTAAAATGGAATTCCTGTTTCCTAACCAACCTCCCAGCTTATGTCCTTGAAACAACCCACCTAAGGAAATTTTGAATTTGAATACAAGATACACCATTTCTAAATGATCCCCTTTGGGTGGAGAAGAAAAATAAAAGCCAGTTTATCCCCAGCTCTTATGACCTTTGAAGATTAGTACAACCCATTAGAGAAACGTGCACATTACTATCATCCACTAACCGAAATTTAACTACTTGCATATTCAATTAACCTCCAAGCAAATAAACTAATTTTAAAACATTCTAGATTGTAATAATTCTCTGATACTTAGCATTAAAATTGTAAACACTGGATTAAAATGGTCTTGACCCAGACCTCGTAAACTTCCCACAAAATAAGATTAGGCAGCAGAATTAGGCTCCAAGATCTTCAGATATTAGAACTGTAATGCAAATAAAATAAAATATGTGTACTTAAAATACTTTAAGGAATAAAGAGATTGACATTGTGAGCAAGTGATAGAAATCAAGATGATTAGATAAATCTGAGAAAGGAAAAGTTGGTCTTTTAGAAATGAAAAAAATGATCGTGGATAGTAGTTCAATGAATAAAATGAAAAGCAGATTAATCAAAGCTGGAAAATCAGTTAAGTGGCTATAGATATAAATAAATCATCTGGAATGCAACACACAAAGTGAGAAGATATAAAAAAACACAAAAAAATTAAAAAGAACTTAAGAGACATAGCAGAGACAATGATGGACATCTAATCTGATCATTGGGTGCCTCCTCTAAGGGCACTCTTTTCTTGATCATCCACATAGCCATTTTATCTTTGCATATTACATCTTCCCATTCTCTTTATTCTTTCTTTTGGGCGATGGATCAAACTGAGAGGTGGAGTCAAAGTCAATTCTCATTTGAAATTACAAAAACAGCAACTAGTAGTAGAAAGAAACATCTTTAAGGTGATGAAAGGTCTCTACAGTAAAACTGCAATAAAGGCATTTCCTCCAGAATTAGGAATTGCCTAAAGATGCTGATAGTAACTGCCTCTCTATAACACTAGACTGAGACACTAGCCAGAAGAATAAGATAAGAATGAGGTAAGAACATAGGGAGACTGGAAAGACACATTAATTCTTATTAATTTTGCAGATTCTATTATTTTCTACTAGTGAAGCCAAGAAAATCTAATAAAAAATAGGGATAAGATAATTTAACAAATTTTGTGGAATAAGATCAATATAGGAAAGATAATTACATACTTTTTAAAAGGTTTTTATTTATTCATTTTGAGAGAGAGAGAGAGAGAGAGAGAGAGCGCTCGTGAGCGGGGGAGGGGCAGAGAGAGAGGGAAAGAGAAAGAATCCCAAGCAGGCCTGCACTGCCAGCAAGGAATCCCAACATGGGGCTGGAACTCATGAACCGTGATATCATTACCTGAGCCAAAATCAAGAGTCGAAAGCTTAAATGACTGAGCCACCCAGGTACCCCAAGATAATTACATTCTTACACAAGAACTATAATAGGAAACATAAAAAAAATCATGTAAAATAGAAAAAAATCCACATCTGTTATAGAAATACATCTACCATTTGTAGATGTACATTCCAAACATAAAAGATCTAAATAAACTGAGCTATATACCATGTTAATGGGTAGTAAGACCTAGAATAATAAACATATAGGTTCTTTAGGAAAAAAAAACTATAAATTCAGCTTATTCCAAAATATATATGCATGGCAATGGACCAAAAATAAAAAAGACATTGTTGAAGAGGAAGAACAAGTTTGTATGACATATCTTATTAAATAGCAACATACCTCACAATTACAAATTACAAAATGTATCAATTCAGATAGTGTGGAATAGTTCCAGGGATGCAAATTAGCAATGAAAACAATAGAGACAGACACATGCATATTACATTAGATGAGCTACTTAATAGTGATACTAGGTCAATTATTTATCTTTTTAGAAAAATAAAAGAGATCTTTACTTCATCTCATACAAGACTATCAGTTCTACGTGGACTAATAATCTATGGATTAGATTGAATTTAGGTGTATTATTTAGGAATGATTAGGGAATCAGAACCAATGTGAGTAATATAGAAAAAAGAGGTTTATTTTAAAGATAAGATCTTACCTATTTTCCAAAAGCAAAGGAAGTAAATGCAGGGAAAAGAAGCTATTAGAAGATAAGAGAAATGCTATGAACCAGGGGCAGCACAATGGTGCTGGCGAAGAAGTCTGTGGAAGGTTCTTGCCTCATCTCAGGTGGATGGACATGGCCAGAAAAGATGGTCCCAGGCCAGCATGGTCAGAATCCCAGGGGAGCTTGCTGTAAAATAGATTGCTGGGATTCAACTCCCAACTTGGGGATTCAGTAGGTCTGTAATGGGAGAATTTGCATTTGAGAATTTGCATTTTTTAAAAAAAATTAGATTAAAGTTAGTTAACATATAGTAGTATTGGTTTCAGGAGCAGAATTTAGTGATTCATCACTTACATATAACAGTGCTCATCCCATCAAGTGCTCTCTTTACTGAAACCTCATCAACATAAAAAGCTTCCACACAGTGAAGGAAACAATCAACAAAACTAAAAGGCAATGATAGAATAGGAGAGATATTTGCAAATTACATATCAGATAAAGGGTTAGCATCCAAAATCTATGAAGAACTTATCAAACTCAACACCCAATAAAACAAATAATCCACTGAAGAAATGGACAGAGGACATGAATAGACACTTTTCCAAAGAAGACATCCAGATGGCTAACAGACATATGAAAAGATGCTCAACATCATTCACCATCAGGGACATACAAATCAAAACCACAATGAGATACCACCTCATACCTGTCAGAATGACTAAAAAAAATAACAACTCAGGAAACAACAGATGTTGGTGAGGATGCAGAGAAAGGGGAACCCTTTTGCCCTGTTGGTGGGAATGCAAACTGGTGCGCAGCTACTCTGGAGAATGGTATGGATTTTAATCAAAATGTTAAAAATAGAACTACCCTATGGTACTGGCACAAAAACAAACACATAGATCAACAGAACAGAATAGGGAACCCAGAAATGGACCCACAAATGTATGGCCAAGTAATCTTTGACAAAGCAGGAAGGAATAGCCAATGGAAAAAAAAGACAACTCTCTTTAGCAAATGGTGCTGGGAAAACTGGACAGGGACATGCAGAAAAGAATGAACCTGGACCACTCTCTAACAACATTACACAAAAATAAATTCCAAATGGATGAAAGACCTAAATGTAAGACACAAAACCATCAAAGTCCTAGAGGAGAAAACAAACAGCAACCTCTTTGACCTTGGCCACGGCAACTTCTTACCAGACATGTCTACAGAGGCAAGTGAAACAAAAGAGAATTTGCATTATGTATGTATGTATGTATTTTGAGAGATAGAGAGAGCACATGCAAGAAGCGTAGGGGCAGAGAGAGAGTGAGAGAGAGAGAGAATTCCAAGCAGGCTCTGCACTACTAGTGCAGAGCCCGATGTGGGGCTCAAACCCACAAACCGCAAAATCATGACCTAAGATGAAGTCAGATGTTAGCGACTGAGCCACCCAGGCACCCTGAGAATTTGCATTTCTAACAAGTTCCAAGTGATACTGATTTTGTTGGTATGGGGACCACTTTTGGAGAGGAATTGCATTAGACCAAGGTGAGCAAAACCAGCAGCACAAGCAGTACAGGGAGCTTATTAGAAATGTAGGATCAGGGCGCCTGGGTGGCTCCGCTGGTTAAGTATCTGGCTTCAGCTTAGATCTCACTCTCATGGTTCATGAGTCTGAGTCCTACATCAGGCTCTCTGCTTGCTGTCAGCATGAAGCCCACTCTAGACCCTCTGTCCCCTCTCCCTCTTCCTCTGCCCCTCCCCTGCTGGTTCCCTCTCTCTCTCTTCCTCCCTCCCTCCATCTCTCAAATAAATTTTAAAAAGAAAAAAAGAAAGAAAGAAAGAAAGAAAGAAAGAAAGAAAGAAAGAAAGAAAGAAAGAAATGCAGAGTCTCGGGCTCCAATCCACATCTACTGGATTCAGAAGCTGCATTATTTTTGGTTATAAATATGCTTTTAAAAATAACTTTTTCTTTTAGAATTGTTTTAGACTTAGAGATAAATTGTGAGGATTGCATCAAGTTTCTACATATCTCACACCGTTTCACCCATTATTAACATGCAATATTAATATGTTTGTCACAATTAATGAATCAATATTGATACTTACCAATATTGATATTTCGTTATTAAGTGAAGTCCTTACTATTCAGATTTCTTTGCATTATCCTGATGTTCTTTTCCTGTCCCCAAGTCCCATCCAGGATATTATATTATATTGCAAAGTTGTCATGTCTCTTAGGCTCCTCTTGGCTATGATGGTTTATTAGACTCTTGTTTTGATGACTTGGCAGGTTTGAGGAGCCCTGGTCAGGTATTTTGTAGTATGTCCCTGACTTGGGATTTACTTGATGTTTATCTCATGAGTAAACTGGGCACATAGGTTTGGGGAGAAAGGCCACAGAGATGAACTGACATTTTCTTCACACGATATCAAGAATACATAGTATAAACAAGAATTATTACTGCTGACGTTTACCATGATCACCGGTTTGAGATAGTATTTGTCAGGTTTCTTGACTTTAAATTGATTCCATTACCTCTCCCATTCATATCTTCCTCTTTAGAGTAAAGTCACTTTGTGCAGCTCACACTTAATGAATGAGGACTTATGCTTTACCTTCTTGGGACAGGATGTCTGCATAAATGTTTTGTAATTCTTTTGCTTTCAGAGTTTGGAATTAATAGCATTTATTTCCTTGTAAGCCTAGACAAAAGGTCAATGGATGATTTTATTCTCATAAAGCTGATTACCAATGGCTCCAAAAATTGTGCACAACTGGTGTGCGTGAGTGCACACTTTAAAGCATGTGGACTCTGGCTGTATTTGGAAAACTAATCTTTAGACTGAACAGCTACCTTTTGGAAATGAATCTTAATGAGAAGTTAATGACACCTCCAATTAATTTACTATTTTAGTTGAATCTACAATATCAGCAGCAGCCCAGATGATAAAAGCAAAAATTGATACAGTACAAAATCATCTGCCAAGACTCACCTGGACTGCACCTGCGCAGCCAGCTGTGGTTTGTTTGCTCTCAAAATTTGTGTCAAGATTTCCCAACCAATGTGTCATTAGATTTCAGTGTTATGGAGCCACTGTCTCTCTCCTCCCCCCTTCTGGTTTTTAACTGATAATAAATAATTAAGTGAGATTTCAAATAGTAGGACTTTCAGCGCTTGTGGAGAATTGGAAGGGTCTTTCTATGCCACAGGTCAAGTGGAAGAACCTGGTAAGACTCATCCACCATTCTCAAGGAGTAAAGCAAAATAATTGTTTGTAGTCCCTGCTTTGGAGGTCAGGGTGACTTTCCTAGCATACCTACTACAAGGAAGAAAAAAGTTGAAGAGAACTTGTTATCGATCCATCAGATAAACTAAGTAAAGTCTATTTCCTGTTTCTGACACAATGTAGCCCCACAAATACTGGCAAAAATATGTGATCTTTGTGGATCAAGATATAAAGGGTGGGACAAGAGACAGAAGTTTCTTCTTCACTACATCCCAATGAAGGCCGGATTGAGAAAAAAAAGGCATTTCTATAGGGTTTGAAGGTAATAAAGACAAGAATAAACAAAAAGAGTTCAAACGAGACAGAGTAACAATCCATACTATAAAATATAACTGTTATCCTCAAAGTTACTGAAGATATATAACAATGGAATAATAATAATTGGAGCTAAGAACAATGGATTTTTCATAAAATTTGAAAGCAATATAATTTTAATGTTGAATTTAAATTGCTCATTAATACCATGATATCAATGGCTATAAATGACCTAGTTATAAATATCATTTATATAACATATTATAAGAAAGTAAAAACATGCATATGTTTGAAAATAATGAAGATTATAGAAAAAACATGTGCATATTATTAAACAAGCATGAAATTAACTATAATCAAAGTAACATGGTTAAAACCTTCAAAAATTCCAAAACCCTCTTAGCATTGCAAATGTTCCAGGTCTGCCTCTGTCTCTGAAATACTGCTCAACAAGAAGGAAAATAAGGATTGAGTTTTAGTGTGAAAGAAGTGTATACACACCAAACACAGACATAAATGCAACTATTTCCAAAGCTTGGATGGACAAAGAAAATATCCTCATGTAAATAGTATAAGGATGAAATTAAAATAAGTGGTAAATATAATTATGTACATGTCTGCATGTATATATACATGCATACATAATTGTATACAAACATATGTATGTGTATACATATGATATGTATATGCCTAGATCAATTGGAAAAATGGAACATTATTTTAAAAAGAAAAAAATGGGAAATTTCCAGTAATATGGTGTTTGGCTATTTGGGTCAATCACCTGACTGAATTTAAGAGGCAGCACTGGGAAAATAGGTTTCTAATCTTCTTATAAATGTGCAAGTTATGTCAAATGATAAGGAATTATCTGACCAAAATCATAAGTCTTTGAAACTCTGGAAAGGAAAGTGAGCCACCAAACTGTTTACTCCTTGAGGATATTGACTAACTAGCAGAACAAGATAGAAATAAAAATTCCAGGAATGTCCTGGCTGTGGTTCCTATTAGGAGATTTCTATTCAAGTTCAGGCACTGAATAGCAGTAACTTCAAGGTGAGCCAGAAGTAAACAAGCCTACTCCTTTACCCAGAGGAATCTGAAAGGAAAGTTGTATTGCTACTGAACAGAGGAAGAGGAAAGAGTCATTGAGAAATAGAACTAGAAATTGAATCCTGTGCGTAATGACAGCTCCAAAATCACTTCCCTGGATGGTTCAAAACCCTGCAAGCCACAAATTTTGTTACTTATCCCAGAATGACAATACCATTCAGTGCCTGGATTATTAACATGAACTTCAATAATCCTCAGTGGAGGAAGATGCTTTAATTTCACCATTAACAAACCCCCCTTAATACAGTTTTCTTGCTTAATATCAGTAGTTAGTTAAGCAAATCAGATTTTCAGCTTGACAATTTTAACCAGGAGTTTACTTCAAGCCTTAAATCATCAAGAAAAAAAAAAAAAAAGAATAGCATTGTCTTTGGAATTTTACACCACACTATAAAATAGCTTTGACACTATATTTGGAGAAAAATTTAAATGTTTATGATAGGAGAGTAGGAAAATATATAAAATATAAAGCAGACTGTAAAAACTTCTACAAATAACAAAAACTGATACAAAAATTAAATTATAGTTCTATACTTTATAATTCTTATTCTGATAACAGATAATAAACTTTTCCATTTTAACCGATTTTAATAATTCATTGGCATTAATTATGTGGCATTAATTCACAATGTTGTGCAACAATCACTGCTATCTATTTCCAAAAATTTTTTAGCCCCATAACAGAAAATCTATATCCATGAAGCAGTAAGTCCCCATTTCCTCTTGCCCCAAACCTTGGTCATGAGTAAATAATTTTTTCCTCTATAAATTTGGATTCGCTCAGGTCTTGAACACTTCTACATCACTTGTCTAGGCTACTTACAAACTGCTAGAAAAATATTGTGATAAAGAGTCAAATTGTAAAAATAAAATAAGGGTGACCTGGGTTGGCTCATTCGGGTAAGTGTCTGACTCTTGATTTTGGCTCAGGTCATGACCATTTGGTTTGTGGGACGGAGCCACAACTCATGTTGGGCTCTGTGCTGACAGCATGGAGACTGCTTGGAATTCTCTCTCTCTCTGCCTCTCTCTCTCTCAAAATAAGTTAACATTAAAAAATAAAAATAACATAAAAGATAAAAAAAAGAAACAACATACAAAAGACAAAAAATGCAAAATTGCAGTAAGTTTGACTTAAATATATCAGTAAATGTATTAAAATAAAGACTCTAAAGTGTCCAGTTAAGAGGCAAAAGTGAGTCAACTAAAAATAAATACAATTATTTTACAATTACAAAAGACATATATCATATGTACACATTCAATATGTAAGAATGAAAATGCTATTGTTGTATTATCAATAGACAAATGAGATTTTACATTAAACAGTAAAAAGTGGATATAAAGAGGGTTTTTATTTTAGAAATGAAGTATATTGTGATTTTAAATTACTATGAACCTATTAATACTACCTCTATATATAAACATAAAAAACAGAAAAATAAAGATATATAGACAGATACATAATATTAGGAAATTTTAATAATCTTTGTAACCTGGAAAACAAGCAAATAAAAAATCTGTAAGCATTTAAAGGATATGGAGGTACCTGGGTGGCTCAGTCAGTTGAGCCTCAGACTTTGGCTCAGGTCATGATCTCACAGTTCATGGGTTCAAGCTCCACGTCAGGCTCTGTGCTGACAGCTCAGAGCCTGGAGCCTGCTTCGGATTGTGTCTCCTTCTCTCTCTGCCCCTTTCCCACTGGTGTTCTGTCTCTCTGTCTCAAAAATAAAAATAAACATTAAAAAAAATTTAAAGGATATGAACCTCATGAAGAACACCTAATATTTATATACATTTGATTTTATGTTACATATGTTTGTGGGTTGTGTTTTCAACTTCTTCATATAAACATACATATGTGCAACCCTACCATAAATACATGTATGTGGGTGAATACAATGTATAATTCAAAATAATGACAAGAAGAAAAGAAAAATGAGCAAGCTTTCAATAGATACTTAAAAAAAGTCCTATTCAATTGCCAACAAATATTTCCAATGGGATTCAAGGCTGATATGTATATTTTTAAATCTGAGTATAACAAATATTGTGAGTTATACCCTAAGAGCAATGAAACTCTCCACTTTGCTGTAGAGTGTAAAATGGCAGTCACTTTGGAAAACTGATTGTCAATGTTGACAATCCACATATGGTATGACTCAGCACTTCAATTAAAGATAGGTACCTGAATTAAGTCTAGCTCTACTGCACATATGTGCCAAAGAGTCAGAAATGTTTATAAAGGCATTATTAATAAAAACCCCAAACTGAACATGATTCAAGTTCCCATCAAAAGTAGCATGGAAAATAAATTGGGATATATTAAGGTAATACTTTGTATCAATGGAACTGAGTGAAATATAGCTATACAGGAAATAGATGTATTTAATCAACAAATGTTTGAAGGAAAAAATCAAGTGCTTTTTTTAATGGGCAAGTTCATCTAGATAAAGCAATGAGCTACACATAAATGCTATTATTTGACAAATATGTATGTGTGTGAGTGTGTGTGTGTGTGTGTGTGTGTGTTTGAGTGGTGTGTATGTAGTAAAATGATAGTGAATAAGCTGTTGAGCATTTGAGACACTGGCCAAAACTTCTAGCCCATTGTTAAATAAAAACATCATTGATGTCATTCTGCTTCTTTGCTGATTTCAAAGAAAAGTTACATTTCAAAATTAATATGATGTTTGTTGTTGGCTTTTGGAAATAACTATTTTCAGGTTACAAAAATTCCCCTTTATTTCTAATTTTCCAGGAGTATTTTTAATCATGAATATATATTACAGTTGATCAAAAGCTATTTCTGCATTTTATGTGACAGACATATTTTTACCACACTATATCTGAAATGTATTACAATAATTGATTTTGTAATGTAAAAATCAATCCAGTATTACTGGGATTAAACCAACTAGGCTATGATGTATTCTTTTTTTTATCAGTTTGTTAACATTTTGCTTAAGATTTGCATTTATGTTCTTCAATTAGAGTTGCCTCTGATTTGTTTTCCTGTGATGTCATGTCAGTTATTGGTGTAAAGGTTACATAAGCCTAATAAAAGGATTTGTGATATATTCCCCATTTGTCTACACACTGCAGGAATTTATAAGCTAAGTATCTCACTTTTTCTTTAGCATTTTTTGGGTTTTCATGGGGAGATCACATGAGCTTCTATTTTTCTTTGTGGTAAAGGTTTTTAATGTTGCTGTTGTTGAATTAATATAAATTTTGTATAAATGAATTGTTTGTTATTCGATTGCTTTATAATTGGGTAAGTATAATTCAATTTCCTTATAGCTATAAGATTTTATGTGCTTTCTGTTTCACTTTTTCTTCTTCCTTATTTTAAGTTAAATTTTATTTTATTAATAAAAATTGTTGTGATTTATTTTTGGCAGCATCTGTAGCTAATGAATGTCCCACTATCATCTAGTTCTGATCAACATTCCTACAAATTTTTCAAATTTTTATCATTTGAAAATAATAACATGCTATAAAATATTTGTTTGCATATGTTTGGTTTCAGTTTCATTATTTTGTGCTTTACTGTATACATAAATAAAAGTTTCAAATACCTTCTATTTTGTGGGTTGTGTTTTCAACCTCTGAATAGTGTCTTTTGATGAACAAAATCTTAACCATCATATATTCATAAATCTTTTCCTTTGTGGTTTATGCTTTACAAGCTATTTAAAAAATCCTCCCCAACTCCAGAGAAGTTAATGATAATATCAGCTATATTAAGTGCCTGGGAGTTTTAAGTATCTTTCCACTCACATTCATGTGTTTAGTAAGCTTGGAATTAATTTTTGGAAATGATATAGTGTAAGACAACACTTCCTTTTTCTTAATTTGATGTGAAGTTGTACTATCTCCATTTATTAAAATGTCTGTTCTTTCCTCATTTATCTGCCATGACATGTCTCTCACATATCAAGTGTCCATTCAAGTATGAATCTATTTTAAGGGCTCTCTTTTCAGTTCTAATGTCTGTTTTCCAATGCCAGCACCAATTATACATTGTCTTTATCACATTGATTGTATGAAAAGTCATGATAACTTGTAGATTACTTCCTTCCACTTTTTTTCTTCAAAGGTATCTTGCCTATTGTTGTTTTTTATATGCATGTAAATTATATAAGTATATTAATTATACTATATGTGAATACATTTGCTGAGTCCAACAAAAATCCTTTATGATATTATTGAGATTACATTGAATCTACATATAAATTCATGAGAAATTATATCCTTATAAGATGAAATTGTCAAGAACTTTCAGGGGTCTGAAATTTTATTCTTCATGTAAGCTATCAAATTAACTTTCCATAATTTTACAAATGGTGATCTAGGAAGCACATACTTTTACTGAACAGTAAGTCTGGCTAGCCTTTGCCAAAGACTGACATATTATCTTTATTGCACTGGACAGTAAACAAACTTTCCCTTTGCCAAGGACGGAGACACTGTATCTGTGTCTACCAAGGCTGTTTATGATACAAACATCCTTGAAAAGATATTCCAGAAAAAAAAATGAGTTGTGAATGCATGGAAAACATGCAGAAACATGCGAGATCAACGAAGAATTGCTTCCCAACTAGAATCTCTCTATCCATGGGAGTATAGCATATCTCACTTTTCATTTATTTCTATTTTAATATATCTAGATTTGAAATACACATTATCTCTATGAGTAAATAGGAGAATTCCTACATAGAGGATCTTCTAAAGGACTTTTTGGGTATAAGCCATTTTCTACATCCTAATCTTCATGGCATTTACACTGGCATTCTCTTTTCAATTAGTACTTTATATATATGTATATATGTGTGTGTGTGTGTGTGTGTGTACATACATATATATATATTACAAAATTTCTTTTTGTACCTTTTATCTTGTGATAAAATGAATATTTAAAAATAAGCTTAAAAGAATAATGTCTCCAATAGGAGACAAGACCAATATGAATTTGAGCTGATTCATGGCTCTATTGCATTTTTGTGAGTCTTGGTTTATCTCTGGTTTTTCTCCATTCCTAGGGAGTGGTTTCCTAGGACTCCAAACTGAGATTCCAGGGTTTGGGTACTTAATCACAAATATTTAGTAAGTACATTCCACTTATATGCCTGGTGGAAGAGAACAAAATAAATGCAACCATGACTCTTTTTTTATTTTTAATTAATTAATTTATTTTGAGAGACACAGAGAGAGAGCAGGGGAGAAGCAGAAAGAGTGAGTGTGTGTATGTGTGTGTGTGTGTGTGTGTGAGAGAGAGAGAGAGAGAGTTCCAAGAAAGCTCCATGATGTCAACATGCAGCCCAATGTGGAGCTTGAATTCACCAACAGTGAGATCATGACCTGAGCCAAAATCAGGAATGGGATACTTAACCAACTGAGCCACCCATCCACCCATGCACCCTGCAACAATGATTCTTACAATTTCGAGAGATGGACTTCAGACATTGGTGCCTTTAAGTTCATAAAGACAGTTAGACACTGTTCCTTCAAAAAAAGAAAGTTTATAAATATGTACATATATACAGTTTCTTATTTTAAAAGTTCATAGACCTTCTGATGGACAACCACAGATGAGCTGTGATTAAGATCTGGTGCTTTGAAGTTTCTGACTAAGAGTCAGTGCTTTCAAGTTTCATGCTAGTTAAAATGCTGAACATGTTTTTTTGAGCAACTAACAATATTTAACAACGATATAACGTGTAGCACGTGCAAAAACACCAGTTGCATGGTATAACCAGTAAAGACTATAGTGATTCAGAGGAATGAAGTTTCAGAAAAATCTTAGATATCTAGAATTGTTTATGGATAAGATGAGACCTGAATGACAATTAAGGTCCAGGAAAGTATAGAGAATGGAGACACCTCGATAGAAATAGTAATAGAGAAAAGGCAGGAAGGTAAAAAATAAACAAAACAAGAATGAAGACAAACAAATGAAAAACCAGCAAAACCTGACTATTTTAGGCAATGGTGATGAGATCAGCTAAGGAGGTCAATATTTAAGTATCAGCTAATGTGGAAGAAACGGTCACATACAGGCAAGAGCAGTGCAGAAAAATGTTCAATGTACCCAAGAAAATGTACTCAAGAGAAGGTCAAGAACATCCTTAGTGGAAAAGGTGATATATTAAGATAGAACTCTGGAAGATGAAGACAAGTGGATAAAGCATTATAGTTTGAGGGTGCAACAAGAAGGCAAAAATTCACTGTTTAGTTTAAAAAACAGTTTAATGATGTTGAAGTACAAAGTTAACACCAACCTTGTAGTAGTAACAAAGGGGCCTACAGTGTCATAAAGGTACTTGTATGTCAATTATTACATTTAGATTTTATTTTATGAAAAAATGTAGAAATATGTAGAGACAGAAATAAAAACCACAGGGCTGACCTCAAAAAGAAAGAAAAAGTCTTGAGTAAGAGGCACTGAATGCTTACGTGTTTGTTTGCTTTATAATACCTCATTCAGAAAAAACTTACAATGATTTATAAAAATGTATAATTCTAGAATTTTTAAAAAAATGTTTATTTTTGAGCGAGAGAGAGAGTGTGCATGTGTGAACGGGGGAGGGGCAGAGAGAGAAAGGGAAATAGAGGATAGGAAGCAAAGTTGGCTTTGGGCTTCCAGCAGAGAGCCCAAAGAGGGGCTCAAACTCACGAACTGGGAGATCATGACCTGAACCAAAATCAGATGCTTAACGGACTGAGCAACCCAGGGGCCTCTAAAAATGCATAATTCTATGTTTGCTATAACTTTTAAAAACAATAAAATAAAACACAAGGAAAAAATAGAAATAAACAGGAAATTGAGAGGCAGGGATATAAAGTTAAAAAAATAAAACTACTTAGGGATACAGAGTTCATAATTCACGTCATAAGTTTCTGCATGTCAGCAAATTGAAGATCAACTAGCGCTGACACCTCTAGAGATGAAAGAAATAAAAATTACTAAATTAAGTCCATAAAATATGTATAAATTCATTTATTTATGTATCCACAAAATCCAAACAAATTTAAAAAATAACCACACCAATTTTTGGAATTCAGACCTAGTTGATATAAGTTCTCTGTGGTAATTTAGATAATACATTTGGGGGCACCTGGCTGGATCAGTTGATAGATCATGTGACTCTTGATCTCAGGCTTATGAGTTCAAGCCACATGTTGGGCGTGGAGCCTACTTAAAATTAATATATAATATATTACATATTATATATATGGCATATAGTACTATGAAGCACATTAACACATTTTTTGGCATAGTTTTCATCGATCTTTTTATTTTTTATTTATTTATTTTTTTACATTTATTTAATTTTGAGAGAGAGACAGAGCATAAGTCGGGGAGGGGTACGGGGAGGGGCCGAGAGAGAAGGAGACACAGAATCCAAAGCAGGCTCCAGGCTCTGAGCTATTAGCACAGAGCTCGATGCAGGGCTCAAACCCACCAACTGTGAGATCATGACCTGAGCTGAAGTGGGACACTCAGCCAGCTGAGCCACCCAGGCGCCCCTCATCGACCTTTTTAATGGCAAAGTTTAATTTGGTAAATATTCTATGAGAAATTAAAATTCTATGTCATCTATTAGAAGTAGCATTAAAGGAAGTTACAAATGTGTGAGTTTATTTTAATAATTTGAAATATGAGTTTATATTTTTACACACATTTTGTTATGTTAACTAGGTCCTTTTAAACCTATTATAATCTCAATTTAAGGCTTGAAAATATAACTTTATTGCACTGTGAATAAATACATTTTAAGTAAATTTATTACCAGGGGTATAATGGTACCATTTAGATTGTTGAAAATTCTAATTTACTGATTTATATGTCCTTTTTTGATAATGGACATTTTATTTTGACAATTACTAGGTTAACTAACTGAAGTGAGAACCATCAACATAGTCACACATACTATTTTTATTACAGTAACAATGGAATGGTTTGGAAAGAAGAGTCAAGATAGCAACCAGCCAGCAGAAGGGAAAGAACATCCAAAGATCTCATTACATTTTCTGTATAAGGATGCCTGCTTTGGGGACCATTGGATACACACATGGCTGCTACTTTCCTTTTATTATAGTCATAAAGAGCTACTGAAGCTCATAAAAAGTAGCTGGCAGATTTGTAAAAGATATAACAGCTTGTCACAGAGGTTTCCACAGAGTCATCTATGGGAAATATTCCTTCCAAAGCATAGCTGGGAGCTATTTACGTTAGAACTGCCTACTTTGTCACAGTAAACTGACTATTTCTCCTATCATCTGGGCTGTCAGATTGGAACCTGTTCTCTTTGACTTTTCACTTAGTACCAGTCAACAATGTATATATGAAGTATGATAATTCAATGCTTGTAGAGTAATGGTATCTGTTTCTGAGGTGAGAGGCAAATGATGTATGTTTTTGCAAGATATTTAACATTGTGTAGTAATGTGCACCTGCTTTATGGTGGTTCCACACTTATACATGGAAGAGGATGCAGCCACCTCCATGCTGGAATGGAACACTTTTTGCTACTGATAACCCACGTTGCCTGAAATGTTCACACTATTAATCTGACCTTTACTTTTAATGAACAGAAGGATGATTTAAATGTTATAATGTTATCTAGGAGCTAATGTATATTTGGCTAATACCAGCTGATAATAAATTCACCAAAATTAGCTTTTAAATTAGTTTCCAGACACAAATTAACCCTTTAAGGGATATAAAGTGGCAAAAAGAATTGTTGGAAAGTATTTTCAAAAATGTCCAGATCCTTTACTCAACCATAGAAACTTGGATGAAGGATTTCAGAAAAGGTAGAAGGAATAAAATAAAGACAGTTCTGAGCTTGCATCAGGGCTAAAGAACTTTGGAAAGACAAGTTGGGGCGGTGGGGAGAGAGAGAGAGAGAGAGAAAGAAAGACAGAGAGAGAGAGGCTGGTTGGACGGTTTATAAAGGGCCCTTAGCTGGGAGAAAATTTAGTAAGTACTGCAATCTGCCAGAAGCATTAAATGGTAGCTGAAGACCTGTGGCATAACTCTTGTAAAATGTCACAAGGTCACTAGTCAATTTCTACAATGCCCCAAAGATCTAGGTTTCTTTCATCTCTCAGTTCCATTAGCAACATAATATAGCCTCATTAGCCTTCAGTATAAAAAACCTGAGTCTAGAAATGAATGCCAGTGTAACACCTTCACATTGCACTTTGGCCTTCTGACCACATGAGGACTCTAGGGAGTGAGCATCTGGAAATCCAACAGTGAGGAGAAAAAAGGAAGGAAGAGAACATAATTCCTTCCTTTAAGACCTCTTCCACAACTTGACACCATTCCAGTTCTTCATTCATCTCATTTACTAGAACCTGTTTATGTGATTATGTCTAAAAGAAAGGGAAGCTAAAAAATTGTAACCCAGCATAGCTTCAGGAGTTTTAATAATAAAGCAAAATTTTGAAAAATATTGGAATACTTATCATAGTCTCTATCACATCACCTCAAACCATTTATTGTGCTACACTTCAAACTTTCATTTTAATATCCTCTTCTACTTCATACAGATTTAGATATATATTTTTTATTTTTTTATTATTTTGAAAGGGAGGAGGGGGAGGGGCAGAGAGAGAGGGAAAGAGAATCCAAAGCAGGTTTCGCACTGTCAGTGCAGAGCACAACACCAGACTCCAACTCAAGAACTGTGAGATTACGACCTGAGCCGAAATCAGTCATTCGCTTAACTGACTGAGACACCCAGGTGGCCCTAGATATAATTTTTCATTAAGGGACATTGTTTTCTATGTTATTTAAGCAGTTTGGGTATCTGCTAAGTCAGTGTTTTCCTGGTATAGAGATTTTGATTATCATAACCCACGTTAAACAAGAATAAAGAAACTCCAATGAACACCTTCTTAGCTTTACATAATGAGCAAAACAAGTGGGCCCATAGTCTTATTTTGGTTTCCATAAGTCATGATCAATACAGGTGTAAACTATGACAACTATCCATAAAGTGAAATTCTGAATTTCCCCAAATAGGTGGTAAATTAGATATCAATGTCGAGACCTGATTTCCAGAAGCAAAATTTCTGTTTGCCACATAAGCAGTCCAAACCGATTGGTATATCACAGCCAAAGAACTGAACATCGACAGCTCAAAGATAAAAAACTGCCTACCTGCACCACACCTCCAGAATGCACTGGGGCCATGTGGCTGCATGAGGACCTAGAGAGGGCAATCACCATCAATAGATGGCACGCTGAGAAGGTTTTTGTCTCCTTTTGTCATTATTTTTTGCTCTTTCATAATGGAGAATTCAATACAAGCCCCTAATCTGATAGATTTACACACACTGGGGAAAGTAGGAAAGCCAAAACTGTGGTGCTCTTTTTGGAAGAAACACATTGAGCCTCAGTGATGTATGCTGAACTACGATAAAATGATGAGGTTCAGCCATATTTTTGGAAGGCCAGTGCTTGGCAAATGGATGTCTAAGCCCAACTGAGTGGCAGTCAGTAAGAAAGTACCATGCTGCCCTCAAGAGACAGGACCTGCTTTGACAGCTCGTTTATTATTTATTTATTTATTTATTTACTTATTTTATTAGTAGTAGTAGTGTTGTTTTGTGCTCTATATAGTCAAAGTCAGCATTTAATTTTTTTTTAGTGTCTATTTATTTTTGAGACAGAGACAGAATGCGAGTGGGTTAGGAGCAGAGAGAGAGGAGACACAGAAACCGAAGCAGGCTCCAGGCTCTGAGCTGTCAGCACAGAGCCCAACGTGGGGCTCGAACTCACAAGCTGTGAGATCATGACCTGAGCTGAAGTCAGAAACTCAACCAACTGAGCCACCCAGGCACCCCTGTCAAAGTCAGCATTTAAAAAAAATCACTGTGATTATTTATTTTTCTCCTAATCATGTGCACCCTTACTTCTTAAATTTAAATGTCAAGGGGATTTGATAGAGTTGTCTCATTTTACAGTGCGGTACACACAGATACACACACAAATAAACATGCACACATAGTCTATATTTCACGTGTACCAAATTAAAAATACATAATTCACCAGACGTATTCCCTTGACTACTATCCGGCATTTTTCCTAACAACCTTCAGAAGACTGACTTAGTAGCCCCTTTGGTAAAAATAGTCTGCTACTCCACCTGAATTCTCTTTAAGCAAATAGGATTTGGGAAGCTTTTAGACTTTCTCAGTAGATTTTTTATATCATATTTGTTACTCTAGCATCATAGTTCACAAGTGTTTATATATACTTACTGTATACTTAGTTACATTTACAAATGTTTGCCATATTTGCACCAGAAAAGCTTTACCTAGCCATTGTTGTGTCTACTGACTTCATGTTCTTTTACAGTATGTGAACCAAGTCCCAGAATCCTCTTAGAACTTTCCATGATTTTTGTTCTTGTTTAAATCTACAAAAAGAACAGCCATTATGTGTAAATAAGAAAAAACAAAATAAAATTACTGAAAGTATTATGACATTTACATTTTTCTAAGAAAATAAAAGTTCAGGGGCGACTGGGTGGCTCAGTCGGTTAAGCGTCCGACTTCAGCTCAGGTCATGATCTCGCGGTTCGTGAGTTGGAGCCCCGCGTCAGGCTCTGTGCTGACAGCTCAGAGCCTGGAGGCTGCTTCGGATTCTGTGTCTCCCTCTCTCTCTGCCCCTCCCCTGCTCATGCTCGCTCTCTCTCTCTCTCTCTCTCTCAAAAATAAACATTAAAAAAAAGAAAAGAAAAGTTCAGCAAACGTTTTACCCAGTGTTTTTAAGAGTAAACGAGAATAGGTTTATGTAATTTAAAACTGACCATACAGACACCTGGGTGGCTCAGCTGGTTAAATGTCTTACTCTTTAAAAAAAATTTTTTTTCATGTTTATTTTTGAGAGAGAGAGAGAGAGAGAAAGGGGAGAGAGAGAGACACACACACAGAATCCAAAGCAGGCTCCAGGCTCTGAGCTGTCAGCACAGAGCCTGATGCACGGCTCAAACCCACGCACCGTGAGATCATGACCTGAACCAAAGTTGGACACTTAACTGACTGAGCCACCCAGGAGCCCCAGTTAAATGTCTGACTCTTGCTTTCTGCTCAGGTCAGGATCTCATGGTAGTGAGATTGAGCCCCATGTCCAGCTCTGTGCTGGGCATGGAGCCCGCTTAAGACTCTCTCCCTCTCCCTCTGCCTCATCCTACTCACACTGGCTCTCTCTCTAAAAAAACAAAACCAAAAGCATTTAAACTTTACCAAACATTAAAGCTTATGAATAATTAAGTAAATATTTCATTATTATGATGATAAGTGTCTGTGATTGGACCCAGTGAAGAGGAAGCAGACCACTTCCCTAGTCAAATATAGAATTAATTAAAAATACGAAAAAAATAATAGTAAACCCTAATATCACCTATCTTACTTATTAAACTTAGGTTTAAAATTATCTAGTGTGATAGAAAAAATATAATCACACTTCCAGTCTACATCTTTGGAAAATTAGAGGGAAAAATTAAATTTGCAGAATAGATCTTTTTACCAAGATTATCACTTACCACATGTATATAGGGAAGAAAAAGACAGACAAATTTGCCTACATGCAGAACTTGCAAAAAACTAGTTGTAACTAATTAAGACATGTAAACACTTAACAGAGGACTCAGATCATCTTTGTCCAGAGAAGTAACTGTTTGAAATCAAGCTCATGGGTGTTGAAGCGAAACCTTTTTTTATGAAAGCAGGGAAGAGACATTTATTTCTCCTACCAGCTAAGGTTACTACTTCAAGTGTAATCCCATATTTTTCCAAGGTATTAAAGTGTATGGACTACTATTATTTTATTTTGCTAAGAAATTATGCAATTGTTATAAATAAAATGAATAAAAGACAAACATTTGGTAAAAGGAATCTAATTCATCTGAGCTTAAATTCTATTAGAGAAACTTTTTCTTGCCTTTTTTTTTTTACCCCACTAGCTACACAGTAAAGATCGTTTGTTACCTTAAAGTGGAAGGCTCCAGAGACAGCTTCTTATGAATACTTCTTGAAAGATCTTTGAGGTCAAAAAAGTGATTTAACCTCAGAGATCAGACTCAAATTCTGTAGAGTGCAGAAAAAGAAAAATATAATTTAATTTCTAGGACATTCAGCAGCTAGGGATTTCAACAGCTATAGGCCAACACATGATTTGTGTTGTAATAACCAGTCATGACAGCCAAATATTTTTTGAACTATGTTTAAAAGTGCTTCATACAAAATCTTTTAAATTATGCTTGGTAGCTTCTTTTGTAGCAATTATGGTACACACACAAACTCACATACTCATGACTCAAAAATCTAAAAAAAAAAAATGAGGTATGGTTAAATGGATGTCCACAATAAATAGAATACGTGTTTGACAATTAGAAAAGTAGACAGCAAGAAATCACAGTTACATTTATACAATTCTTCCTAATTCTTGCTACTGGTTCAGGTCTTGAGATTATCCTTCATTTATAAGACTAACATTATTTTATTGCAAATGGACAGTTTACATTGTACACATTTAAAGACTACCTCCTAGTTGCTATTGTGGAAATTCTGAATATTGGCCTGCATATAATGTATATTTAATGATGCGCCAAGAAATTTTCAATTTGATTCCAAATAGTGAAAGTGAAAAATGTGTTTGCTTCAGTGAATTTATATTTTGGCTTTTAGCAACAATTAGGCACATAAACGCTTGGTTATATACACATAAAAGTGAAATTGAAATAAAATGATCATTTCTTCAAAAAATTAAATATATCTGCTTGCTAGGAACCAGACGATATGTCAATATTCAATTTACTCTACATAAGAATATTAGTAACTGTTCCTTTATTATTTTTTGTGACAAAAACTTCTGCTAGTAAGTGGCTATAAATGAGACAGCGACCAATGATTTACAGGAGACTTGAAGTTTCTTAATGGTACAATAAGAAAATCAGAAGATATCAAATGGTTTACTCAGACGTTTTAAGCTACCGAAATGCAAAAATCCTTTCCTCAATAACTACCTTTAGTGGAACTCTTACATCTAAAATACCCTAGCTTTAGGGCACCATGAAATAGAATATGTAGAACAGGGATTAGATGATTTTGAAGATTACTTACCGCTCAAGTTCTATTTTGCCTCTTACTTAAAAAGTCTGCGCATCAATGCAGAACAGCCCCAGCTTTCTAGTCAAGAGGAACAAGCAGACATACAAGCACCACACCCCAAAACCTGAAGGCTCGCAACCTCTTCTGCTAAAACGAGCCGATTCACAGGAAGACTGTGGGCATGGAGCAATGGGCCCAAGGTAAAGATGTAGTGGTGGTCATGAAGAAGGGATCCGGCCAGCGAAACCTATCACCTGCTATGTGCCGACCACCAACCACGAGAATGCCTCCGCCCCCTTCAGCCGCATCAAGCACGTGATCTCCAAGAACAACTACTGCCCAGATCTGCGCTTGGCTGCCATTCACAGAGCCAGCACCATCCTGCACAGACAGGATCCTGTGATGGTGAAGAGGGAGCAGTTAGAGCCAAGAGCACCCTGAGCACCACTCCCTTCTAAAGCAATAAAGATGGATACATATTTAATGGGCTAATATTAATAATAATCAAAAGGGTTAGCTAGTATTTATATGTGAACAAAAAAATGAAAAATATGCAAATTACAGCATTAGTTGTAAATATGTGGGGAAAAATACAAATAGTTCCTATTCAATAGGGGAAAAAAGAAACCGGTGGGATGTAATGCACAAGTCCCCTAATATTAAGTTTAAAAAACACCAATGAAAAATGAAAACAAAATAGAACAAAACAAAAAAATCAATACCGGGAAGACAGGAAAACTGAATGGCAGGTCATCGAACTCACCAAGTTCCATGATATTTCGCCATGGTGTGTTTTAATGCCTGCCAATGACCGTATTTTTGTTTGTTTGTTAAATGGAAGTTTAATAACTCTCAACCTAGGGAACATATAAACAAGAAATAAAAGTTGTTTTAGAAAAGGGTTTTCATGAGACATTATTGCAAGCCCCAGATTAGAGACAAAGATAGAGTAGTCTCCCTTGTAATTGGGGTGTACCAAACTTATTCCATGGCCCTAGTACTAAATATGATTCCGGGCACTTCTAAGGTGAGATTTAATCTAGTGTAAACTTTATTTATGTGCCTCTGTAGTATAAAGAATGAGAACCATACAAGTTACCTAAAACATTGGGTTCACAGACAATTTTATTTTTAGTTTTTGTTTTGGTGTAGGGAAAAACTTTTGTATAAGACATTTGTGTTGCCTCACCAAACTCTGCCCCTGGAATTTGTAAGCATGAAGCATCTTCTCAAGATCGCAGTACATTAAAAGTGACTCTTCAGATCCCCTTTTTCTGTACCTTGTCAGTAAAGAAATGTTGAAACTTCTGAGAGGGACAACATCGAGCGGAGGCAACATGTCTTTATAGTAAAGATACACAGATTTTATTGCACATACCGAAGTAGTGTTAGGATATATGTAGTGAAGCTTCCCATGCCACTATACCCTATCTGGAAGCTGTTCCACAGGAAATCCCATTATGGTTTTGACATGCTTCAAGACATTCAAGATAAAATGTTTAACAGTGCTTTTTAAAAATTTTTAAATATGCATAAAACCTTCTTTTATTGCCATTATGGATATGCATGTGTACATCCACATATGTATGGCATGTGCACATACACATACATACACATATACACATATATGTGTATATTTAGTTGAGTGACAATTCACAAGTTTGCAGGGTACATGATATGTATGAAAATTCATAGCCAGGAGGCAAGTTCATTGGTGACAGCAGTTTATATACAGTTCACATTAATTCCATCTTTAAGTATCTCCCAGAGACTCTTTTATTATCTCATGATATCACTTCTTTCAAACTGTTTGATCCTTAGGGATTTAGAGTCTCTATTCCCACAAACATTTGAAAGAATTAGAGAAAAATTCTGAAGGACATGAAAAATCTATCTAGTTCTGTAGGAATCAAAATACTAGAATACAATATAAATGTTTTAAAATGAGGAGTACTTGGGGCACCTGGGTGGCTCAGTTGGCCAAGCATCCAACTTCAGCTCAGGTCATGATCTCACAGTTCATGAGTTTGAGCCCCGCATCGGACTCTGTGCTGACAGCTCAGAGCCTGGAACCTGCTTCAGATTCTGTCTGCCCCTCCCCACTCATGCTCTGTCTCTCTGTCTTAAAAATAAATAAAACATTAAAAAAAATAAAAAATAAAATGTGGAGTACTGTGTGGCTCAAGTCAGTTAAGCCACCTATTCCTGATTTTGGCTCAAGTCATGATCTCATGGCATGGGGCTCTGTGCTTACAGCGAGGAGCCTGCCTGGGATTCTCTCTCTCTGCACCTCCTCTGCTTGTGTGCGCATGTGCTCTCTTTCTCTCTCTTTCAAAAATAAATAACATTAAAAATATAAAGATTTTAAAATAGAGTTATATTTCCAAAAGTACATTATATAGATATCATAATTTTTTTCTGAAAAGAAAGGAGAATCTGTACAAAGAAATAAATTAAAAATGAAAAGCAAAATCATGAAAATTATTGAAATGTTATTTGGATAGATAGATGATAGATTAGATAGATAGATAGATAGATAGATAGATAAGCATACAGACATAGATGGGTAGATACAGATGTATAGATATATTTTCTATAAAATTCACGGTTCAATGGAACCATGTTGGATAAAATGTAATAGGTATTCACACAGCAGGCACTTTGAAGAATGTTTCCATTTGGAATCTTACAACATTCTGTTTCATACCAACATTTTCTCTTTTAGGTAACTGAAAGTACATTTTATTTTTCTTAATCTGGCTAACATTTTGGCTCATTTAAACATTTTAGGGACAATAAAAAAAGGATGAAGACAGTAACATGATTGTCTCTAATATGTGAAAGAAATCATCAGATTGAAACTATATTCTTTATCTCAGAACATAGAAATAAAAATAAAAGTATTTTCTGCCTCTGATCTCTTCCAGGTGTACCAGCCCTGTGTTTTCATCATCATCTTAACACGAAAAGTTTCTTTTTCTGTGAAAAGGATAACAAACTCTTTACAGAGACGATGTATTTTCACCTTAGAAGATTCAGATAGATACATGATTTTCTTTCTAGTGGTTGAAATTGTTTCATTTTTTAAAACCATAAAATTTCATAGGGCTTGTAGGAAATGGCAATTCGATTCAGGACTAATCTGTGAGTTCTTAGAAAAATATATTTTTCTTTGTGAATACTTATGGGATAAAAATTGATAGCTATGGACAGATCTCTTTGCTTTACTGTTAAAAAGCAGTGTGACATGTCTTGACAGGCAAGAGAGAGTTAAGATGATAGGGATTACCTGTTTCTGGAAAATGAACGTAATTTAAAACTACATGTGCTGTTCTCCTGACTTGAAAAGATTAAAAAAGCATTAGCAAGATTTTAAAAAGTATTCCTGACCCTCCAAAATTTTTCTTTATTCTTTTTTTCAAATACCTTTTGAAATGCAGTTTTTATATATTATATGGCATTCCCTTAATAGTATCTTTAATATCTTCAGTTATTCAAGACATTCTATTTAGAAGTTTCATTTCTTCTGAGAAAAGCATATTCCATGCCAATAAATTAGTACAAACAAAATGCAGATCATAGTCTTGTGTTTTATAATCTAGCCTCATATTGCCTAGTACCTCAACAATTTGCAACATCTATATAAATTCCTGCTTGTAGAGCTCCTGGGTGCCTCAGTCAGTTAAACATCTGACTCTTCCTTTCAGTTCAGGTCATGACCTCATGATTTGTGACATCAAGCCCTTGTGTCAGGCTCCACACTGACAGGCCTTGCCTGCTTGCAATTCTCTCTCTCCATCTCTCTCTGCCCCTCCCCCACTTGCTCTTTGTCCCTTTTCCTTGAAATTAATAAACTTTAATAAAATAGAATAAATGCCTGAAAGTGTTTAAATCTTATTTTACAGTTTTAAAATCACTATCCTTTTAAATCTCATTTTTGTTTTATATAACAATTTTTGAGAACTGATAAGGCAGGCACTACTATTCCTATTTTAAAGATGGGAGTGCTTGTCTACTTTCATATGCAAATCATTCTAGTATGGGAGTTGAAAATACAAGTTAGCTAATTAATATTTGCAAAAGTTTGCATGACCTTGAGGAAGAGAAAAATAAATTTAATTAATCAAAATATTAACCAGAAAATCATCTCTCTAAGACCTTGACTAATATGATGGGGAGGCAGGGAGAGATATTAGGGAGGTGAAAGAGGCAGGGGTGTGTCTGTGCAGGATCTGAGACCAGAGATTCTTGGTCATGGAGATAAAATGGTAAATGCTGTCTCACAAAGATAAGAGTAACAGGGGATTCTCAAATGCTCTGGGTACCTTCACATAAACTGGGCTAAACACACACACACACACACACACACACACACACACACACACTTCAGGGCACACTTCATTTCATACATCTGTCACCTGGTTACCTGCTAAAGAAATTTCCTGTGTTGGTATTCTGAGTATAGACGGCCAGCGTAAACAGTTGAGTGCGGACTTCACTGTCGAGCAACACTCCGGGCCATATGTAAGCCTCAGCACTGCCAGGATAAGTCTCCTAGTCATTACTGGCATCTCCACCATTTACTATTTGTATAACAGATGCCGTAACTATAATTTTTGAAAAAAAAAATACTCCTTATTTTTCTAAAAACTCTTATTTTATGTATAATACAAATGACACATGTCTCAAGAGTACAATTTAAAGTCTTGACATAGATATACATGATGAAACTATTACTACCATCAAGGTAATGAAAATTTGCATCCCTTCAGAAGTATGTTTGTGTATGAGAAAACTCCGAGCTTTTAGAATGTAGGTGCACAGTTGGAACCCACTCCTCTTGACAGGCAGACTTCAAAGGGCTAAGTTATGCTTTCCTAACTTGCATAATGTTGTTCAGCCACAACAGAATGGAAAGACAGACAGGACTCAGGAAACAGTTCACTTCCAATAAGAACATATAGAAGACACTGATGATATTTTGAACAAAAAATAATAATAATCAATAATAATAATAATAAAACATATAAGGGCACCTGGGTCAGTTAAAAAATAAAAATAAATAAAATAAAATAAAATAAAATAAAATAAATAAAATAAAAAAAATAATAAAATATATAAGAACATCCAAGTGAATCATAAAACCTGGAAATAATATGTTAAAATATATTTGTTCCAATAAGGACATAAATTGAGGCTTTTTGGTGCCTGTAAAAATCAGATGGGAAAAGAATCTTAAAGCACTGAGTAAAACTCCTAATTGGGAGATCATACTGAAAAGATAAGAAAACTAGGGGATAAACACTGTGGACCCATATTGTGAGTGATATTCTTAAAAGAGACAAATTAAATACAATAAAGAGGTAATGATGTCATGAATGACAGAAAATAATTTCCCATTGTGAAAACCTGATCTATGTTGAAAGGATTATCTAGTTCCATGCATGATTCATCAAAAAAGACATATGTTGATAAAAATCTTGAATTCTAAGGTTAAAGAGAAATTTCTTACAAATCAGCATCAAGAAAAAAGTTACCTGTGAGGGGAAAAAAAACAGACTGGTATTGGACCACTGAGACCACTGAGTGAAAGATAAAAGTCACGGAGAAGAAATCTGGAGAGAAAAGAATCCCAAATCAATCATTCTATAGTGACCTATAATTCAATTTACAAATGAGAAAAAGTAAAAGTATTTTCATAATCCAAAAAAATCCAGTGACATATTACACCTTATCTTTTATTTATTAATTTACTTATTTAGTTGAGAATAGCTATTCTTTTTTTAAATGTTTATTTATTTTTGAGAGAGAGAGAGAGAGGGAGAGTCAGAGCACGGTGGATGGTGCAGAGAGAGGGGGAAACACAGAATCTGAAGCGGGCTCCAATCTCCCAGCTGTTAGGGCAGAACCCGACAAGGGGCTAGAAGTCACAAACCACGAGATCATGACCTGAGCCGAAGCTGGACGCTTAACAAGCTGAGCCACCCAGGTGCCCCTACACCTTATCTTAAATGAGGAAAATATTCGAGGTATGATTGAAACCATATAAACATTCCAGGATTGAAACTTTGAGAAGGAGAATGCAGAAACAGTGACTGGGAAGATGCTCATGATAAATTCGGATGGAAGCAGAGAGAGGGGGAATGTGTGATTAAATTATAAGAAGAAGTCTTGAGAATGAAGAGATACACTGTTGGAAAAATTCTATTACTAATCTCGACCAGGAGTCAGCAAACCAATCCTGTGCACTTCCTGTTTTTATCAGTAACCTATTGAGACTAAGCCATGCCCCTTCATTTATGTATTATCCGTGGCTGTTTTCACATCTACTGCAACAGATGTGCATAGTGGTGACAGGAACAGTATGTTCTTCAAACCCAGAAATATTTACTCTTTGACCCTTTACAGAAAAAAAAAATTCCCAGCCATGGTCTAGACCTAGAAATAATAAATCTTCTCAGCAAAACCTAAAGCTCGGAGGCAGAGCTTGTTATATGTAAAGTAATTCTAATGTCTCCTTGATGGAAAGAAGAAGTAGAGAAGTACGTGTATTCCAGATACAATGGCCACATTTTAAATGACTCTCATTCCAAACAAGATAAAGGACAGTGCAGAGGAAGAAACAGTGCATCTTTAAAATAATATTTTCATTTCAGATATTAGTAGAAAATTATGCGTCCATATTGAAAGGGAGGAAAAATGATTTTCCCTCTACCCTTCTGAGTCTTGGCTGAGAACTCCGTAATAAAGGACTGATTAGCAAGAGAAAAACAGATGAGATTGTTAACATGTACTCCTCATGTATATGTGAGAGATACACAGAGGAAAATGAGTAACTCCCTGACATGCATTAGAATTCAGGCTTAAATACCATTCTAATAATAAAAGGGAGAGCAGATGTAGGCCATTTGGGGGGAGAGTAAGTAATTTTTATGAAAGAAGAATGGGCCTTTAGTAGAATAGGTAGAAGACATGATAGCTTGTGGGAAAGATTATCTAGATGTGGTATAAACTTCTAGATTGCTCTTCTATGTGGAGTCGACCTTCCCTGGTTGCTGAAAGTCCTGGGAGGGTATTTATGACAATTGAGTTTCTTTTGTGGAACCTGTCTTTAGGCAGATAAGGGGAATTTAGAGAAAGGTTCTCGTTGCATTTTCTGTTGTTCAAGTACCTAGAACTCAAAATAACCAATTAAAGTGGTATATTTTGAAGTGGCATGTTCTGAATTCCTGTAGTCATATTTTGGGGTGAGACCTTCTGCTACCCTTCAATATAGAGAAAGGTAACAATAGTGCTATGGAAAGTAGGTAGACATTACACATTTAAAAATACCCTAATGAATATGAAATTGAAGAAACTAAAAATATATAAAAAAGGTAAGTAAGGAGAATACATAAGAAATACAGTGTACATCCAATGGTAAATAAGTTTAAATTATTAACTGTAACAATTATTGTGAAAACTTGAAATAAATAAGATCACCCTCTAAAAGATACTCTCAGACTCTCAGACTATATTAAAAAGAATACTACTATGCTATTGATAAGAAAACTTAAACAAACTAACAAATTAAGGATGAAAATAGAAATGATAAATAAGTAACAGGCAAAGGAAAACAAAAGGATGGTCAAATTTGTAGAAACAAATTTATCTCCAACACAGTAAGAGGTCATCTCATACTTACATAATAATTCTTAATGTGAGATCAGTGCTCCTTGTTGTCCTTTCATGCCAACTATAAGAAGAGAAAAAGTGTTGCAGGGAGTATGTCCGGAGTTGCAAAACATGAGTCCACAAACAAAGTGCAGTTAAGTGAAGGTCCTCATACTCCAGTCGGAATGAGGCCCGGGACTCCAGAATGAAGCTTCTTTTCATTAGGATAATTGCTAAAGACTATGTGCATAAAGTCAGCTAAGCAAGTGTGTTAATCAATGTAATGGTTTAGCTTTTCAAGGTTGAATTTCAAGTTAATTGGTTTCTATAACACTAAGAAGGGCCAAGTGTGAAGGAAGATCCAGCCCTGGGCAATGTTAATGGCTCTAGGCATTCCTTAGGAAACAGCAGCCTCATTCAGCTGTGTAAACAAGTCCTAAGGCCTTTCACCTTCTCCAGTCCTTCCCTTTTGAAGTCTTTTCCTTTGATGTTTCTCTCCTGCATCTCCCAGAATTGGAGAAGTATTCCTAGACACTCTTAGGGACTCTGACAGGAGGTAAGACACATTACAATGGAGGTCATGCGGTCACACCCACTGCACAAGAGACCAATGGAGAAGATTTTGTACCCAACATTGTGTCTCCCACTTTATGGAGAATGTGATGCTCTCATGCCTGTATAATGACCTTTATTGGGTGGTCATTAGGAGATCAGGTCCTAGGTCTGCTGCCAAGAGAAGTAGAGAGCAGATTAGTCATCATAAATCGGGATTAGTGAAGAGCATTCCAAAAAATAGGGTGGGGCTAAATCACGTAATGATTCTGGGAGAATGGTAAGACTTCTGGTTCTACTTAAGTGAGCTAAGTAGCCATTGTATGGTTTTGGCAGATACATATATATTACCATGTGATGTTTTAAAACAATCACCCTGGCCGCTTTGTAGAGAGCTAACTATAGGGAGAAGTGCAAAAGGAAGGGAACCAGTGAGAAGGCTTTGGAAGTAGTATAAACTAGGGATGTTGTTGGCTTGAGCCGTAGTACTAGCAGTGAAAGAAATGAGAACTGGAAGGATCTGGATGTATTTTGAGTTAGAGGCAACCATAACTGGTATATTGGTGTAAGAGAAAAAGTCAAAGATGTCAATCAATGGAGATAACAGGTAACAAAACACTAATACAAGATAAAAAAAATTACATGTGTTTCTCCGATGTTTATGTTGGAGAGACTGTTAGACATATTAAAGCAAAGGGAGAGATGATGAAGGAAAATGATAAACCAAGGATGTGTTTAGTAGCATCTCTTAAAAATAGAATTAAGATTTTAAAAAACAGGTGATCTGTCATATTTATTATACAGCATCTATAAATTGGAATTATTGTTAATTAAATGTCATCTAGTTTTTAACTATTTTATTGATTTGTCTTTTAATAAAAATGAATTTGCCTCATAGATAGTGTTCACAAAGTATAAAAATCTTGATGTATAACTGCAATCTTTGGATTTATAGGAGAAATCATGGAAATGAATGGGTTTCTTCAAGTGACTTCTATATTGGGAATGATAATGTAATAGCAGATTTATTTGAGGATTTTACATGCAAATTTTCAAAATGCTTTATCAAATGTGGATTTGAATCTCAACACCTAAGCAGATTACATCCTCACATCTTTCCAAGGGAGCATTTAGATGCAATTCAGAAAACTGTTTTTGCTGGAGCTCTAGGCCCACATCAAAAATCCCTGGCTTAGACCACTGTCCCCGAAACAGCATAGCCTAAGGTTTTCTTAAGCAGAATAATTATAGATACCTAAAATTCATTTATTTATTATGTATAAACCTTTATGATGCAAGCATTGTGCTTGTTTATTGGAAACAAAAGCCTTAAAGCATAGCTCTAGTCCTTGGAAAGCTCAGAGACTACCTGTCAGAGACATGAACCATTATGTTTCAGAAGAAAAAAATAGTCCTTATGATATTTTTTAAAGTTTGATATGCTTGTTCAAAAAAATCCAGCTCAGTATATAACAGCTACATATATTTTCAAGAAAAACAATCTTTAGATTAATGCCAACTTTTTACTGTTTTAATTTTTAAATTACAATCTAAAATATCTGTATTCTATATGTACACTCAAATTTCATTATATTTTTATCCAATATATACTAATTTGGAGAAGAGAATAATTGACAAATGTTGGTCTTTGAGAGAGGCCTAATAAATATCTATTTTTGTTGTGTTTTAAATTGTTAAAAGTATGTTTTCTTCAAATTTGTTTACACTAAGGCATTTTCTTTATCTTGATACAAAGCCAGGCAAAGTCCACATATGCATAAATTAGAGTTGCCACAAATCACTGGAAAAAATTATGCATTACATCATATACCTAGGACATTTTTAGTATTTTTGATTCTGCTACCGTAATGTGAATAAAAAAACTTATGGCCATTTGAGATTCAAAATATACCCATTATTACAATACACAATGCATAGGCTTTTTCAATTTCTTGATAAGATCAATAACTGTGTCCTATTTAATGTATATCATAGGGCTATAGAGACACTACTATTTAATTCACTTAATAAACATAAATTCCAGGATTGAATATTATGACACACAAGATCAAAAGTGACAAGAGTTACATGGAAATATCTTGAATAACAAAAGTGGTGGAAAGCATAGGATTGTCAATTAAGGCTACACTGTACATTAGACATCTTGGCAAACATAAAATCCCTCAAATATACAGCCATTGCAAGATAAACCTGTAGTTGAATTTTTTTGTTTTTTCAGCAGGTGCATTAATATGCACTAAAAATTGTATATTGACAGGATGAATGACATCATTTAATATGATTTTATTTTTATTTAATTAAAGTAACAAAATATCCTGGTTTGCATCTCTTTTCTTAGCATAATTCTAATAATCCTCACTTTTATTCTCAAACCTGGCCTGGAATAAAGAAGAAAATACATTATCACCTATATGTAATATATTATATAGCAAAAATTAAAAATTAAAAAAAAGGAGAACATAAGAGAGATAGTTTCTTGCCTTTGTTCATTTTCTGTGAATCCTGTGAAGGTTCTTTAGGGCACCTATGCCAAATATTTCATTTAATAAATTAACTCCAAATAATTAGTGGCTGATACCTGGTGGGGGGGGGTGGAATTCTGAAAGAACTGTTCTTTCTTTATAACACACCCATATAGATGGTATAAATTAAGTATTTATAAATCCAAGTTACTAAAATAGGAATACTTCAGCTTCTGGTTAATAATAACAATAGTTTGCTGTGATTAAGGTATTATACTATGTTTCTGAAATTATTTTTAAAAATTTTATAAATGAGAACAGAGTGGAAATTGAAGCTCATGTAGCCTTATATAACCAAAATTAATATAGTTATTAAATGGTAACAGTAAGATTTGAAATCTGACTCTAGAGATTGATCACTATGACATAAAATGCCATCTTTACAGATTATTCCTGTGCAGACCCTGTGCTAGAGAGAACGATGATGGCCCTCTCAATATGCTCACATCCTAATCCCCAAACCCTGTGAATATTTTACCTCATATGGCTAAAAGGACGTTGAAACAGTGATTAATAATTCAGTTAAGGATCTGGGGATGGAAAGGTTCCGAATTACATGGCTGGCCTAAGGTATCACAAGGGTCCTTACAGAGGGGAAATAGGAGAGTCAGAGACAGACATAGAAATGTGACAACAGAAGCTAACTTGATAGGAAGAGAGAGAGAAAGAGAGAGAGAGAGAGAGAGAGAGAGAGAGAGAGAGAGAGAGGGAGGGAGATGGATAAAGGGAGGAAGGGAGGAAGGGAGGGAGAGAGAATCTGAAATTAAAGTCACCAAATTGTTGCAGTGGTAAGTTTATAGGGATAGGATTTTCACTAATATTCTTTTACTACCTTTTTGGATGAATTTGGTAATTAGTAAATTTTCTTTCATGATTATTTTTTTTCATGTAAGATAAATTATTTTTTAAATGGAGAATGATTTCTATTGGTTTCTTTACTCAGAAGATCTGCTAATTATAACTAAGGGTGTACTTATAATAGAGGAATGTGATGAGATAATATTTAACCACACTAAAGACTTCAACATTCTTGTGCTCATGACACTTGGTCCTTTTAGAAATATGCTGCCTTTTCCCACTTGGAGGTCTCACAGTTAATAAACAAACTAAAATAATATCTTCTTTCCTCGACTCCTAAAGTGAGATCATCAAAAAGATGTTAGGAATTAATTTACAGCTTTAAAGTGTACAGGGGCATCTGGATGGCTCAGTCAGTTAAGTGTCCAGCTTTGGATCAGGTCATGGTCTCACATTTGTGACATGGAGCGTAGCACTGGGTTCTCTGCTGTCAGCATGGAGTCTGATTCAGAGCCTCTGCCTCCCTCTCTCTCTGCCCCTCCTCCCCTCTCTCCCACTCTTTCTCTCTCAAAAGTAAATAAAAACATTTTTAAAAATAATATATACATTGCCCCTGAAAGTGCATTTCTACAAAATATTTACAGGCAGGCATGAGGCTTCAGCCAATAAGTACAGCAACTTGTCTCAGAACGTATTGCTAAAGAATATTGCCACAATAGCTATTAATTTTAAAAATTATACATCATGCTAAATAAAAATAAAATATGCATGCTATGTGTATATGTATGTGCACATTTGAATATATAATATAAATATATACCTACCTATGTATACATGTATGTGTGTATATGCATATATACACACATATATTCATGAGTATATACATATTCATATATTCATATATACATGCATGTGCATAAACATGTATATCTATATACATGTATACTCATCAAAATATTAAGGATGGTTGTGTCATGTTCATACTACTTGTCTTTGTTGTCTAAATATTTTTTAAAATATGGGTTATCTATAATTGAAAAAATAGTTATTCTCATTTTCAGTCTGCCAAACTGGATAGAATCTGGGTTTAGGATTTCTAGTAAAGAGGTAATGTAACTATTGAAAAGTCTCCTGTACTTTTTAGGTTGTAAAATTTCCTTTTTTTTTAAATTTTTTTCAACGTTTATATATTTTTAAGAGACAGAGATAGAGCGTGAGCAGGGGAGGGACAGAGAGAAAGGGAGACACAGAATCTGAAGCAGGCTCCAGGCTCCGAGCTGTCAGCACAGAGCCCGACACGTGGCTCTAACTCAGGAAGTGCAAGATCATGACCTGAGCCAAAGTCAGTCACTCAACCGCCTGAGCCACCCAGGCGCCCCAGGTTGTAAAGTTTTCTTAATGTGTATTTCTAATGTAGTCCTCACAGTGACCTCTATGGGAGGCCTTCTTAAAAGCATGGAGGGATCTGCTGTTTGCCCCCAGATCCCATAGGCAGAGCAGTTTGGCCTATAATCCTTCTCTGGGTCCCACACATCTGGTGCCACATTCTGCAACTTTTCTGTAAATCACACTTTGGAAAGCAGTTAAGGAAATGTGAATGTATTTAGTTTAGAATTGAAAAAAAGTCATGATGTTACCCAAAGTATTGAGAATGTTTGGCACAGAGAATGTCTACAGGATCACTGACTTAAAAGGATGATAGTGTGCATAGCTAGAAAGTATTTCAAGTGTAGACCTTCTCTTAACTGAATCAAGATGGGATTAAATGTCCTGCCTCCATGAAAGGGAAATAGGCCAATTTGACAATATAAAATATAAAATATATTTTTAAAAAAGTGGTAATAGGCAAATGTGGATTCTGGACTTCATTGTATATTTTGAAGAGTAAATGTTTTATAAGAAGGCACAATTCCTATAGCCAATGAAAATTATTAGGGTGAGCAGTGCAGGAATAGACAGAGAAGAGGTTAATAGCATGAAGACTTGGAAAGGAAGAGAAATATATAGATAGATAGGTGATAGATAGATATAGATATAGATATAGATATAGATATAGATATAGATATATAGATAGAAAGGTGGGCATTTCAAAGTTTAGTTAGATTCAAGCTAATCGCGATGGCTTTCACAATGGAGTTGGTGAAGAGTGCAGAAGTTGCTAATCAAACATGAAATACCAAAGATGAAGCTGAAAGCTGTTCTGAAGGGTATGGTCCCCAAAGATGTCCATATCTTAATCCCTGGAACCTGAAAATATATGACATTACACCACAAAAGGGACTTTGTGGAGGTAATTTGGGTTATAAATCTAAAAATAGAGAGCTTGTTCTGGGTTATCCAGGTGGGCCCAATCTAATCAGAGGCCAGAGAACTTTCTCCAACTTGGGGCAGAAGAAATACAGCAAATGTGGAATTCATAAATATTCCAAGTGTAGAGGACCACATGCAATGACCAGAAAGGCATCCAAGAGCAGAGGGTAACCTCCACCCACCCCCGACAGCCAGCCAAATAATGGAGATCTCAGTAATACCCTTTAAGGCAGTGGATTTTGGCAATAATAGGAGTCAATGGAATCAGATTCTTTCCAGAGTCTCCTATTAAGAGCCCAGTGGGCAGATCTTGACACTTTGTTCCAGTTTTCCTCTTTTACAACCTTAAGGGGAGAAACCAGCAGAACCAATGAGCCAAACAGGACATCTATGTTACAGAACTGTGAGGTAATAAATATGTGTTGTTTTAAGCCTCTAAGAATGTGTTAATTTGTCACAGCTGCAATAGGAAACTGTATTGTATAACTTGATAGAAATGGATAGGATCCTTACCATAAAGGAACATATTAAAACTGGAGAAGGGTGGTGTGGGTGGGCACAACTTTTGTGTGCGTGTTCATATGTGTATGCACGTGTATAAATAGGACGCATTTAAATGATCACTACAGAGGAGTTTAATTAGAGTATTTAAAATATAATAAGAAAAGGGGTAAAATGAATGATGCATAAAAGTTTGGGTAATGAAAATATTACGACTATTATTAAACTGCCCTTTGATGGAAGCAGTCCTTAAAGGCGGGATGCTGTGTTAACTGATGGACATAGTAAAAGCAAAAGGCCTCATTTGAACAACTTAAAAAAAATCTCAGCTACTGCAAGACCATGGTTGATTACCATGAAGAAATCAGAACTGCTGCTCTTCAGATAGAAAGACAAGTATGTGCTTGCATAATGCCAAAATGTGAAAATGACATCTTGAAAGGGGAAAAAATAAAAAAAAATAAGTAAGCCATCCTTATACTTAAATTTTCAGAAAACACTACTTTGAAAACTACAGTATTTTTGCCCTCTTAACTACATTTAGAATTCAATACACAACTATATTCTTTCTCTATATCAATTGCATTGTAAACTATAGTTAGGGCTGTATTATTCAACTAAATTTTTAATTTTGTATTAATTATTTCATACATTTTATTGATTTCAAAATGATTTCTCAAATGGCCTCTCTTCCAGTTTTTAGACTCATCTCCTCCATTGATGTTACACTTGACACAAATACCAGCAACCACAGTGATGACTGAATCAAACTGTAACTGTAGTAACTTAGTCAAACCAATAACTGTAAACCCCAATAATCTCCATTTCCTTTCCAATCTTCCTTTCCAATCACTCTTTTCTTTTTAGTCATTCCTTCTGCTATGCCTCAAACCACACCTGACTTACTCTATTCACTTTGTATGTATTCTTTCTTACCACACTCATGCTTTCACTACCATTTTTCCCTAGTTTATATGAGTAACTGATAGTCATATTAAACTTCATAGACCCTAAATAGAGCTTCTTATCTCCCTCACAATTCCTTCCTTCCCATTACTTTGGATGGAAATTGTGGGATCTTCCTTGACTCTTGTTTTACTTCTCACTTACCACATCCCATCCATCATTACTTCTTGTTGGTTTTAATTGCAAAATACATACAGATAATGACCAATTATCCCTATCTCTACTGATACCACTCTATCAAGCCACCACCATTTCTCTTCTGGGAGTTCTAAAGTTGCTTTCCACCTACTCTCTCTGCTTCTTTCCTCACCCTTATGTTACCTTTTCTTAACATAGAATGCACAGTGTCCCTGTGAATGTGAAGTAAGATCAGGATATTTTTCTAATGTAAACCTACTCAAGACTCCATTACTACTCTTATTTCTCAGTGGAAAAGCCAATAACTGCTAATTGAGCTGGTTCCAGTATATTCTTAGACTTGACCTACCAGAATCCTCTCCTGCACTGTGTCCCAGCTATTCCCCTCTCCTAGCTGCAGCTGGGACATTTTCAGCACTTCATACCTGTGTTTCTCATTCTTCAAGGTGCAAGCCTTTCGAAAGCAACACAGCTCACTTCTTCATCCCTTTTGGACCTCTGCCAAATGTCATCTTCTCACTGAAACCTTTAGTAGTTCTTTGGTGGAAACTAACAAACCCACTCCCTCCCCCACCATATCTTAACACTCCTTTTACCTTTCCGTTTCTGTCTGAATATAACTTACTACTATCAAATATACTATATATTTGTTATTATGTATTTATTAGATGACTGTCTCTCCTAACTAGATTGCTAGTTTCATGGTAGTGGGAATTTTGTCTATTTAATTCACTTCCACATATACACAAGCACTCACGAGATATAAAAAATAGATATTACATACCTACTAAAAGTAGAGTGAAGCAACTTGAACCTTTATATGTACTCCTATGGAATGAAAGCTATATGTCAGTAATAAGTGGGAAAAATGCAGAAAATGTGCCTATATGCTACTATTTGGATAAAATAATATTTATGGGTAGAATATATAGTTTATTCTGGAATTTCTGGACACAAGCAGAAAGTATGGTAATAAGAAAGGATACAGAGACTCTGAATGAGTGATATGAGAGATTTTTTTATTGCATTATCAATGTACATTCCATTTGTCTGTATAAGGAATATATGTATATATTGCATATATGTACGTGTGAGGGATATATGTCATATATCCCCAAATAAATACATTGCTCAGAATAATAGAACTCTACTATTAATATATTTAACATGTTCAATATACAGGTAAATCCATGAACCTTTCAACAAACATAAATTTATTATCTACTAGCTTTATTTATTTTTTTAAAGTTTATTTATTTTTGGAGAAAGAGGTAGAGGGGAGGGAAGAGAGAGAGACAAGAGAGAGAATCCCAAGCAGGCTTGCACTCAGCTCAGAGCTCGACGCAGGGCTCAAGCTCACAAACCCTTAGATCACAACCTGAGCTGAAATCAAGAGCTGGATGCTTAACCGACTGAGCCACCCAGTCACCCCTATTATCCACTATCTTTAAAGCTGAGGTAGTTGATTCCAGGAAATTATTAAGATGTAAATAATGTCTCTGTTTCAATAGTACATACAATCAGGTTGTAGAGACAAGATTTAATTTTTTGAAAATTTAAGTAAATGACTCATGAATTTAGAATTTTCATACAGAAATAACTATTACAAACAGTTTATGCATGGACATTTCTAGATTACAGGAGGTATAAAATTCTACTTTAGAATTCAAGGTACTCATAATCTAAATGGAAAATGAGAATATGCTTCCACGTCCTTCCTCACAATCATGGAGATTTTGTATAATTGTTATTACATTGACCCAAATCACTTATGACAAAGTGTTTAAAAACTCATAGACAATGTGAGCACACAGTGTCCCTTGAGCTACATACTTCTTGGGACAGCAGACTCATTCTACTACAGGATATCCTACCTGGGAATAGGTTGCTATAGGTGTAGACTATCCTAAAATAGAGTAGGGAACATTTTATATATATATATATATATATATATATATATATATATATATATATTTCTTTTTTTTTTTAACAAGAGATATGCCAAGAGAACTCAGACCTAGACAACAAATCCATAGCTCAGCAGAAAAGATTTGTATCACTCTTGTTGATATCAGCCAGAATTCTAGTTGTTAATCTAAAATCTAGTTCCATGAAGGTAAGCATCTCTGTATCAGACTACATGGGAAGGGAAGGGGAATGAAGGTGCAGAACCATTCATCCCAAGGACTTTTCTACTCTACTCTGTGGCCAGTTCTTAAACTCTTATGAAATACAAGCTAAGTGCAGTCTGAGAATTAAATATGGGTATATATGCTGATTCAGTCCAGACATTTTCCTTTAAATGTAAACCAGTCTTAAACCATAGTCACTTGCACTTTCACAGGAGCTTCAACATCTGCTGGGATGGCTGAAGGAGTTAATGCATAATCTGATAGATCGCAAACATATTATAAAATCTACCACACCAAGGCTAAGATTGGAATATCTGGAGTCATCTGAACTGCTCCTCCAGAGATTGCATTGAGAGCTCAATTTAGGCTAAGGTATTGACTGAAAAGTAGTATAAATATTTGGACACTTCAGATACTCTTTCCTGGAGAGCCATAAAGAGTCCAGGGCTAATACAATCTGGACAAAGAACTAATGCTTGTCTGCTTCTCAATAAAGAACCAGGCTGTCTGATCAGCAAACTTCCCATGGGGTGTCCCTTGAATCTCAGATCACACACTGGGCTTTTATAACTACCTACCAAATGAGGAATGATTGCATTGTGAAAGCCTGTGTCCCTGACAGCTCCAGGGAGGCCACAGTGCTAGCAACAGAGAGTGAAAGGAGATGCATTACTAACTGCTCGGTCTTTTGGTCAGTGTCAAAAAGATTTTACCATTTTTTCCACAGCATTAATCTCATTCAGACTCAAAGGAGAGGCAGGGAATTGTCTGCCATCTATAGAAGAAAACAAGTCCTGGGGGCACAGAGCACCACAGTTTTGCTCAAGATAACATCAATATCTGTCTAGGGTTGATACTTCCTTTGGTGGGCATACAGGTTGGGTGTTGTTTGAGAGTGTAGTCAAGTATGCATGTATCTGGTAGCTCTTTGATAGAGAAGAATGCCACCAGTGCATTAGGAAGAAGTCCTGGCTTGTTCCCAGATCTTATGAAGTACTGATTGTGTCAGGAGCTGTTATAAAAATTAGACTATTAGGAATTAAAGTTTGGCATGAAAAAGGAACAAAAGGCAAGGTTCACTTTATCTTCTAAATATCTTATAATTCCATACCCCTGACACCTGGGAACTCAGACCAGGTAGAGTGGGAATGAGTGTGTATAACTAACAAAGAGCTGAAAACGGTTCCTGTAGAATTCCTCTGCATAGACCCTGGTATACCTGGGTGACAAATAGGACAAATTTTATAGTTCTTTGTGATAACTCAATTACTGTAATGATGTTGAGCACAAATTCACCAACCTATAGTAGAAATGATGAAGACATATGCTGATTCACACCACTTTCCTTTAAATGGGGTTGCTCTTTGTGTGAGAATACAAGTTAGTTTGTTAGTTAGATAGATGGATAGATGGTGGGGGGGTAGGTAGGTAGGTAAAGGGATAGAATATTGATATAGATGGATAGACAAAGAGATGGAGTGAGAATGAGAGCAAGTGAGGGGGAGTGTAAGTTATATGTACATTGTATCACTATGTATTTACTCACCACTATTGTGGTGTCCAATGGCCTCAGCAGAGAGCCAAAGCCATTAATAGTGACGATCCATGCATGTATGTAAATATGTATTTCGCCAATTCTCAAGATAGCATTTTTCACATCCAAGACCTGGATCTAAATTTTCACCCATCAAGAAGAGTATCCAGTGTTATGTACAATCAGATATTTATTATCTTCATGGCAAATTGCCATAGCATTCCCCTGGATAGGTGACAAGTTTCATAGGCAAGTTCCTTTTGTACCACTAGTTTAGGTAATGCGGTGAGTGATATGAGTTCTGTGACTCATGAGTGCATTGCCACCTCTTGTTAAAACTGACCAAGGCCATGGGGCGCCCGGGTGGCTCAATCGGTTGAGCGTCCGACTTTGGCCCAGATCATGATCTCACAGTTCGTGAGTTCGAGCCCCGCGTCGGGCTCTGTGCTGACAGCTCAGAGCCTGGAGCCTGCTTCAGATTCTGTCTCCCTCTCTCTCTGCTCCATCCCCACTCATGTTCTGTCTCTCTCTGTCTTAAAAATAAATAAAACATTAAAAACAACAACAACAACAAGAAAAAAAAACTGACCAAGGCCTTAGGGATCTGGGTTGGCCCCTAGTAGGATATGCCATGTTCAAGTCACAATAGGAGACATTGGTACATCAGAGCTCTGCATTTCCTCCTCATTCACGGCCTGACTACCTTTAATCACTGCAGGGTGAGCAATTTCCTCAGTGGGAGTCACCAACACAGTATCTTCAATGCAAAGGAACATTTCAACACCTATCAGTAGCTCATATTGTGTTAAAACATGTCTGATCCACTGATGAAATATTGCAAAATAACTCAAATAACTTTGTGAAAGGAGTGTCCAGATATATCTCAGGCCTTGCTACATGGAAGCCAATTGATCCTGATCTTTTTTTGGAAGAGCACACACACAAAAGTGCTGGCAAAGCCCGTGGCTTCATACCAGGTACCATAATGGCAGCAGTCTGTTCAGTCACAGTTATGACATCAGCCCTTGTCGGTGTGGCAGTGGCTAGTTCACTGTTTCAACTTCGATATTCCACAGAGGAGATCCAAGCTTCAGTGATGTCTATTTTAATTAAATAGTTTCACACAAGACCGCTGCATTTATTAAATCTTTTGTGAGAAGACTAAATGCTTTCTTTTGTCTTATTTCAACTACATAATCTGGACAAGTTGTTGTTGTTGTTGTTGTTGTTGTTGTTGTTGTTTAACTATAGCAGGTACCTGGCAATGCACCTCAAATATAGTTACGAAACCTGTCGGTGGGAGTTCATGGAATGTGCCCAGCTAGAAGGTCTGTATGCCTGCACTGGGCTTGATTTACACCCAGTGTTCATATCAGATATCAAATGTTCCTAACAAATACAATATTTATTAGATGACCATCAATCACAATCTAATAAAGTTATCTAGTCAGTTGAGCATCCAACTTCGGCTCAGGTCATGATCTCACAGTTTGTGAGTTCAAGCTCCGCATCAGTCTCTGTGCTACCAGCTGGGAGACTGAAGCCCTCTTTGGATTCTGTGTTTCCTTCTCTTTCTGTCCCTCCCCCACTCACTCTCTCTCTCTCTCTCTCTCAAAAATAAATAAACATTAATTTTTTTAAAAAAAATCCAGGACCCCAAAAATAACTATATCTACCATCACTTGGCCAAAAGTAATGCCTTTTCATAGTGCTCAAAGGAAGATTTATTTATCAAAGTACTACCTAGGTCTAGGAATAATAGACTCTGAGCTTTCTTCCCAAGCAGGCCCACCCAGAGATGTCTGGCAAGCACACAACTCTTTGTTTATTTGTTTGTTAGTTTCTGGTGTACATAAGTTAGAGAATATAGTCACTTCAGGGTAAGAGGGAAATAGGTTTTATCCCTGGTCTTCTTTTTACTAGAATGGATTCACTGCTGGGTGCGAGAATGTCCCATGCCCAGAAGAGAGGCATAGTGGGGCCTGACTTGTTCAGCTTTTCATTCTGAAGGGACATTCTAGGTTGCAATTCAAGGGTGCCTACTGCACTGCTAGCTACAGTAGAGGTTTCTCTTCCTTTTCTCAAAATTTAGAACTTTCCAAAGTGATAAGAAGAAGCCAGCTTGGGGCAAATGTACCACCCTTGATGGCCCTTTGTATTAGGTTTCTATGCCTGCTCTAACAAATTACTACCAGTTTAGTGGCTTAAAACAACATTCATTCAGTATCTTCCTGCTCTGGGTCTTACAAGACTGAAATTAAGGTGTCAAGAGGGTTACAGCTTCTTTTTGTGGGATCTAGGGATGAGTCCACTGTCAAGCTCATTCAGCTTATTGGATAGTTTTAGTCTCTGTGCACCCGATGTTTCTTTCTTTCTTTCTTTCTTTCTTTCTTTCTTTCTTTCTTTCTTTCTCCCTCTCTCTCTCTTGCTTCCTTCCTCCCTTCCTCCCTTCCTTCCTTCTTTTTTCTTTCAGATGTCAGTCTGTGTTTGACCTTTGCTCCTAGTGGTGCTGACACTATGTCCTGATGAATCCACTCACTGCTTTAGGCTTGCCTTTGTTGGCATTCAACTGGGTCTGTGCATTCCAATTTAGCCAAATGACTTGCCACAGCCCAAGGCGGCGAGTGGAATTAGGAAAGCCAATTTAAATCCTTTCCCACTTCCAAAAATATATAACATTGAGACTATAGCATGGAACTCCCTCTGGTGATCTATTTTCGTGGAAGGTACAAATAGAGCTAATTAAGTGACCCCTCTTTCTTTCAAACCCACCCTTTTAAATGTTCCCTTCTGATACTAGGCTGGGGCCAGCTGCTGACACCTCCTTTGTCTGCTGGCTCTTCCTCAGGGTTTGAAGTAGGAACAATAGATGGTGACTAGAAGAGAGGAGGAGGGGACAAGGCAGGCCCCCTCCCTTTATGCTTTGGGTTTTTGTCAGTGTCGCCATAGCAATAATCTTTTACCTTGGAAGTGGCCACTGGTTCCAGGCTCAGCTTCCTGGTGCCCTGCCAGGCCTCTCGTCATCACATCACTTCAGAGGCACCAGCACCACCCAGCTGCTCTTATCAGAGGTCTGGGTCCCAATCCTACGTCCCAGGGCCCTTCCTCCCCAGTTATAGATCTGGCCATGCAGATCCTTCCTTTTCCACAGCCCCAGGGTAACCTGCAGATACTTCAGTGTTCCCTTTTTCCTTTCAATTCTCTGTTATGTTTAGCCAATCACCAATACTCAATTATCTTTGATTAATAATTAGTGTGTGTGTGTTTTCCTGACTCTACCCTCCTTAGCTTACTATAGGAGGGTAGGGCAGTGCTGCTTTAGCCTGAGGTCCTGCTATCTGCAAACTAGGGTCAGTGCAGGGAAGTGGTGGTAGAGAGGGCTTGGTCATCTCCCTGAGGTTTGTCTTTCCTTAGCAGCTGGACCACTTGCCTACAGAAAGTAAATTTGTGTTTTGATGAACATCATTATACCTTTAAAACCGAGTATGCTACAGATTTTTTCATGTATTCCAGAAAAAAAAAACAAAAAAAATGTTTCATTAATAACATTATTTTATTTTGGTATCTTTTCCATAATGGATAGATAAATTGCCAAATGACAAATTTATACTTCAGTGAAATGTGATCATGATCCACATTATTTACTTATTTTTAAGTGCGTCAGATGTGCAGCTGTTTGCTAATAAATACTTTCATGTTTTAAAAATGTTGAGATATAAAACTAAAGTGGTCAATTATAGGAAAAAAGGAAAAAGGAAGGAAGGAAAGGAAAAACATGGCAAGGTTTTTTTTCAGTAATATACAAATTTACATGCAAAAGTTGTACTTATTGATGGGGAGTTACTTTCCCAAATCTTCTCTATTCCACTAAGTAAATGGTTTGCTATTATAGAAAGTAATTTATCCATTAAAACGCCACTTTCTGACATTGACTATTTCTAGAATAATCATACAAGTAGTTTTGGATAAAAGCACTTCCAAATGCAATTATTAATACTGAACATTTGTTCATTTGGAAAAGCATTTTATTTTAAAGCACTGTGTGGAATGCAAGCATGGCCTTTCAGCTATGATTAACCATGGTGTAAATTATAAGCAATAAAGTTTAATTATGTCATATTTATGCAAAATAAGGTAATTGAACATACATACAAGATATTCACATTATGAAAAAGTCAAAGTCATTTAGAGCAATCTGAATTATTATTATTTTTTTACTTCATGAGATATTAGAAATAAGAATGGAAATTTAAATTATTTCTTTAGCATGCAGGACAGATATAGAAATAATTATAATGAGCTTGGATTAAGTACAACTTTGAATTATTTGACTTTTAAGAAAATAAATACTATATGCATATGCATACACACACATGAAAATAAAAGTTATTTTTTCTATTCAAATTATATCTCCTGTCACACTTTTAATTGCAAACCTCAAGAAATCCCAGTCCTGTAGAACTATTATGAATAAGGACAACTATGGCTTAATTCTTACTGGTGGAGAAAAGAAACACACACACACACACACACACACACACACCTGGGAAATTGTATCTGCTCATACATCAGGGAACATCAGCCAGAGTGTAGCACAAATTCTCCCTGCTGTTAGACAACAAATCCTATTTATTTTTTGACCTGCTTGCTCTCTCTGTTTTTGTTGATCTTCCCAGACTTTGGCTACATTGTGTGGTTCTCTTGCCAATAAGGATACACAGCCAATTGAGGTATTATGGTTTGAGAATATTCCTTTAGAATTTATAATCCCATCCTTAGAAACCTGGAACACAAGTCTATTCTTCTGACATAAATGTCGGTAATAATTGCTTTCCCTCCAAAAAAAAATATGTGGTTTATGCATTGATTTTGTGGAAGTCCCTTGAGGTTATTAATTTAAGGGACTTACATTTTAAGCCCCTTACAGCAAAGGAGAAATGGCAAGAAAAATACTGATTACATGTTCTAAATGTCCACACACTTGCTTGCCTTCTCTTTGCCAACATAAAGTCAGGGGAACGAAGAAAAACTATAAACTTTCAAGTCTATTTTCACTGGCTGAATTTATCTTAATTTTTTCAATTTGAAAAAATAAAATAAAATGATAAACTCAAAGATTTGCTTATTTAACAGAGAGAGTTCTTTGGGAGCCTCTCTTGGAATTTTGAATTCTCTCTCCCTGGCATAGTGTGAAAAGTATATGGACATAAAGGCCTTTATTCCTGGAAAAAAACATTTAAATAAGAAGGACTTTGCTTTCACTAGGTGCAAGACCCCAGAAGAGCCTCAACCATGTTCTGAGCAACATCCACACTCTTCGTCACAGCTAAAGTCGCCGTCCCCCTGCTACAGCTCCTTATGTGCAGTCTTCAAATCACAGTTTGGAATGCATCGTTATATCTCTGATTCATTTCTCAGTTCCTGAACCGGTGTTGGCACCTTCAGATTCACACTCTTATAATACCTTTCCTCAACTTGATGACTGTTTTTTCTTTGAATATCTGTCAGCTCCTGCTTTGTTAGTCCCAAACACCACAGAACTTCTCAATCTTAGCCCTGGCTCCAGATCTGTGGTCTATGAATTGTTGGAGAAATATACTGAAAACCAAAGTCTTTTCCTAACCCAGAAAACCTGGCCAACAAGTCAGAAGAGAATGAAAGCAGTTTTATTGTTGGATAAGCATTAAACCATAATATGATGTACATCTGAGGCAATGCGCTAAGAAATTGCAGACACTGAAAGAAATCATACTCTTTTATAGTTAAGCACATACAACTCTTTACATATGTGTGTGTACTCAATATAAATCTAATATAAATAATAGCACCTAGTGTATCTGAACGCTAGCTGGTAATAAGGGTGAATCTCTCTGACCTAAGAGGCTTTATCCAGAAAGAACAAATCTCTCTCTCTCTCTCTTTTCAGAGACAGAGAGAGAGAAAGAGGGGGGAGGGGCAGAGGTAGAGGGCAAGAGAGAATCCTAAGCAGTCTCCATGTCCAGAGAGGAGCCAGATGTGGGGCTTTATCTCGCTAATGTGAGATTATGACCTGAATCAAAATCTTGAGTCAGATGTTCAACTGACTGAGCCACCCAGATGCTCCGAACTTCTTTTATCTTAGTGACAGAAGGTAGTTTTGCAGTTCGGATGAAGGTGCCCACTAAAGTTAGGCACCTACCTTCCCACAGAAAGTGGTAGATAGGGATGCTATCTGCTTTGATGATTGGGTTTAAAAAAAGAAGGTTTCCAGGTCCTTCAGAAGGACATTTCTTGGTCTTAAAACTGAGGAGATGCTGATTTTGCTTTTAAAAATATTTACATACATTTCACAAAGAAAAAACTTACATTTTTAAATGTTCTAAAGTAAATAAGCAAAGGGAAGTGAGGGTAGAGTTGGGGTCTCTTCCTTTATTTCCAGCTGGATTTCTTTCTTTTTGTATTTACTCTTACAGTGTCAGTATCATGACCATGAATGTTTTGTGGATATCTTTCAAGAGCAAAGACCAAATGATAGGATGGTCAAAGATTTTTCTAGTTTGTGAGTATACAGAAGAATAAGGACTCTATTTTCAATAATTAACTGAAAACTCTCTCTTGGGAATGTGGTCAGAGAGATGGAAGTCTTCTTCTGCCTCCTACAGAATATTATCTGAAGCTCCATTGCGACCATCTCACTTGGAAGATGAAAAGCATAAGCTTAGAAAATTTCTCTAACAAACGTTTAATAATTTCCCCCTCTGAAAGAAGGGAAGTGAAATCTACATTATCTTACTGCAAGGATCAGAGGGGTAGGGCATTTTATTTTAAAGTGAGCTGTTTATACATAATTTTATATTGACTGGAATTAATATAAATGTAAATATATCAATATACATTCTCTGTCCAGAGAAGCATTGATTTATGCATTACCAAATTTTAAATCCCTCAGAAAGAGTAATTTCTTGATCCAGGAGTAGCTTTAGACTTTCCATGTCTCTGACTAGGTCTTAGGGCTAATTGGACCAGTGAAAAAAGTAGCCCCAAATTTTGGGCCATTTGAGAATAGACTTGTTATTTAAGGGGAAAATGCTGGGGTAGACAAAGAAAGGGGAAGAATATTATAATGTTTTTAAGGCTTGCCTCATTTATAAAAGGCAAATAAATGGTGGTCTAGCAATAGCCAAGATAACTGTTGTTTCTATTTCCTTCTCTCCCTAAGGCTCCCTTCTTTTGCACAATGGGGCATTTTTCCTGTGTCTATTTTATTCCAAGTTCATTTCCACTTTAGGGCCTATAAACACTATGTTCCTAGCAAGCAATGCCCCCACTCACATCATTTAGGACTTTCCTTAAATGTTGGTTCCTTACCAAGCCATCCCTGCTGTCTAAAGTAGCCTTTCCACTATTGACTGCTTTCCTGCATTTTTCTCTACAGCACTCATTCTGGCCTCAGATTGTTTTAATTTTAGATTTATTTTGTCTTCCCAATTAAAATACAAGTTGCCCGAGAGCAAAAACTTTATAGATCTTGTTCATAACGTGCCTAGGGAAGTATTTTTCCCAGAACAGAACCTGGGAAATAAAAAGTATTCAAAAACAATGTAGGATAGATATACAATATGAACTCTGAGAATTGAGAAGTAGAATTTGGATGATGGGCCAAAATTGGTGAATTCAGTATTTTAATTGTATGCACCTGTGATGGCTGGACCTTTAAAAACACCTTTCAATACCTGCTGTTTTAGAGTGCTTTATTTCATTGAATTATGTAGGTGAGAAACAAGAATAGAAATGAGCTCTCGGAAGCTATTCTACAACATCCATTCTGCTTGTTGCATTTTGAAGGTAGGATTAGAACATTTGTGACATCATTGGCTCTGCCTTCTTTAACCCTTTTATGATATTAATACTGTAGCATATATGGTCATGTAATGGAAGTCATCAGTTAGTAGACCTGAATTATCTGTATTAGTTTTCAATTTTTATATGTTGCCTATTAATGTTTGATAGTCTTCTATTTTTGTTGTATATATTTAGAATTCTGTTATCTTTCACTCCATATTTATCATAGTCTCAGACAAGTAATAAGGATTCACTAAGTATTTGTCACCAGATTGAGTAAATAAGTGAATGAATAAAAAAATTTTTTTTTTTGCCATGCACAATTAACCTTGAAGTTTGCAAAAGGCCAAAACAAAGATTGACATGTTTCACAAAAGCATTAGACAATGGATTTATTAAAATCTAAATAGACTAACAGATTAAAAAACCAGTGTATGGTTTTTCTACATTTAAAATTTTTATTTACATGAAAGCGTATCGTATTAGGTCAATCTGTGAGTCAATCAGTTGACACGCACTCAACAAGCAACTTCTCAGAGCCAAGTTCTCTTCTATATACTAGATATGCAATAGTAATCAAGGAAAAGTAAAATACAGAGACCCAACTTAAAGACATGCATTTTTGTCCAAGCTCCATTGTTGGTGGTCTTTCTACATTTCTGCTCTTTGATAGAGTTCATGCACACAGACACACATTACAGTATTTTAGACAACCATGTTTCAATCCAACACATTTTTTTACTCTATGTTTAATTCATTCAGAACTTTTAGTAAAAACAGAAAATGAGAGCAGTGCTTAACATTCTCTGAATTCCACATATCAATCAAATCTTTAATCCACATATTCTCAAATTTTGATTAATAAGAAGTTACAAAGAAAGAATAAAGCCAAAAAGAAGAATAAAGCAGATGAAAATAGGCATAAAAACAAATTGTAATATAATCCTTTTATCTGTGATCAGTTATTTCAATTTCTAACAACGTTCCTTAGTAAAGATTTCAGAAGAGAGACAATGTATTCTAATAATCAATATCTTGAAATATTCTTGACATAATTCAGGATCAGGAGCCTTTATTTCTTGAAAACAAATTTTTAGGTTATAACAAACAACAATCAAAAACCATCTCAGCAACAATAAGATGGTCTTTGCTAATTCTCTAGCAGAGTGAATCATTGCTGTAGTGAACACAATCTTGTGGAATAATTGATTAAGGAAATCAAATTAATTAAGAAAGATGCAGGAGTTATGTCTTTGTTATTTTTCATGTTTTCTGTCACCCCTCAAATATCTTTTATAAACTGAGAGAGCTATTTGAGATTAAAATGTGAAATTCTCCTTTAGGGACCAATAACATGATGACATTAATGAATTAAACTGACCTCAGCCAGGACAAATTCTAGCCTCAGCAATGAGAGGATATGTATATATCTGAAGGATACCAGTAGCTGCAGGAAAGAACAGCAATATCTATGATATATTCTGTCATGTACCACAAATTCAAATATCTAATAAAACACAGATACAGAAAATATCAAACTCATCCTTTCCCCTTCTTTTCTTCACTCTTTAAAAAATACTTAAAGCATTAAATTTCATCATGAGTTTGAGACATTAAAATTTTCTTACAATCATTTATGGTTTTTAGCAAAATCATTGGAAATGCAAGCTACATAATACCTGGCATATGTCCAATACTTACTATTCACTACTCATTGTACATTACATACATTTATATCAATTATAAACATTATCTCAATTAGTCCTAGAAACAGATCTGTAGCAATATTTATCATCCTTGTTTCTCACATTAAGAAACAGAGTTAAAGGAACTTCCAGGTCGCCTGTGTGGTCAATGGTTTACTTACTCTCAGAGAGTCACCTCTAAAAAGCATTCTATATCAATTGGTCTATGTATCCAAAATTTCAGCTTTGTCTTTGTTGTTTTGTCAGCAACTTCAACCAATTAAAAATTAACATATGTGCAATCAATAGTAACATATGATTACATCACTGTGTTGGGCATTGGGGAAATAGAGATTACAGACTTAATTACTATCTTTAATTAATTCTCAGACTGGAGAAGACACCTTGTAAGCAAGTTACTATATTATACCGCAATAAGTGATCATAAAGACATAGTCAAAGTGCTGTGTAAGCAGCAAATTAGCAGTGCCCAGCTTTCTCTGGCACAACAGGCTGTGATAGGCAGCCTAGGTGGGAGACAGCATTCTTGCAATTGTAGTAACCTGCGTGGACATGGAGACCTGGACACTGAGGATGCCTTGCTAGATCCATTTTGATGATAATATCTGTCCCTAATTGCTACAAGTGTTGGTTCACACCATTTCACAGCTACCTTTTCTCCAGTGAATTGGCCTTGTGCCTTGCCAAGTGCTTTCCCCCCTAGAAGCTACATGCACCCCTGCTACTGGGGGCAGACGTTTTCAACCAGCGGCTGAGTGAGGCGTAGGGTGAGCATCTCTTCCCCTTGCTTTCAAGAAGGAGTAAGGCTGTGGTACAATTGTGCTCCAAAACTTCAAGTGATTCAGGCGAACTAATCCCCAGCTAAGAACTAAATTTTACTTAGTTTGTCCACCCTTGATCTATCCTGTTTCATTCACTCCCTGTCTTCTGAGAGTGTACGTCTAAAGCTTTTGAAGGAGTTTCCAACTCCTGAGTTCCAACTCCTGCTTCTAGGGAGCCCAGTCAAAGCTATATGGTTCTGTACCCAGACAGTGTGCATAGAGATTGGATTTTAGGTTGTATTCAGGATAGTAGTAGAAGAGGAAGAGGTAAGATAATCAAAGGAAAGAAGTAGAAAAGTAACAATTTCAAACCTAACATTTTCATAAAATGTGTGTGTGTGTGTGTGTGTTTGTGTGTGATCATAAAGTTCTTGAACCAAATATTATCTTCTTCAACTGTTTATCTCTTCCTGTTATATCCCTTCAGTTTTAAATTGGTCCCACATGGATCACATGTCTTATATCTGGTGTTATGTACTTCACATAGTAGAGATTATAAGCCTTTAATTTAATTTAATTTAATTTAGATGTTTATTTATTTATTTTAAGTAGTGGGGAGGGGCAGAGAGAGAGGGAGAAAGAGAATCCCAAGCAGGCTCCATGCTGAGCCTGGAACACGATCGCACAAATGTGAGATCATGACCTGAGCCGAAATTAAGAGTCAGATGCTTAACTGACTGAGTCGCCCAGGTGCCCTGATAAGCCTTTTAAAAGAAATGAACAAAGACGTAGGATTCTAAATGTAACGATGATCTTGTCAAATTTTATTTATCTACCACAGTGTTTGACAAAATATTTTAAGTAAACATTTTTTATCAATTTTCTCTGATATGTTCGAACACATTCGAGGACAACTGTCATAGCAAACAATTATGTTATTTGGACATGCCATTACTTGAATGGAACATGGCAAATATAATAGTGCAATTGTCACAAAACTCAACTCAAATTGACTTACGCAAAAAAGGCAATTACCATATTATTTAAATGAAAAGCCAAGAATGTCATCAGTTCTGTCTTAATCTGGGTGTCAGACACCGTCATCAGAAATCGTGTGATTTTTTTTTTATCTCATGTTTCTATTCATAATGGTTTTTCTCCAGCATCAAGTGATGACAGAATTTCTGCCCTCAGACCCAATCCTAAATCTCCTAAGTATCAAGCTAGCAGAATAAGAGAGCTTTTATTTTAGTATTATCATATAATCATCATGTTTACTTTGCTTACAAAGTAGGTAATATGTCTACTCTTGAAATAACCACTGTGACCAGGAGCTAGTGCTATATGCATTTACTAATACTGTGTTATGTGGTGTTCCACGAGTAAAAACACTCTGGATACGAGGATTTCATTCTTGCCCTGGCTAAATGTGGATGACATGTCCTAAGCTTGGTGCCACAGAGGGAGACACTGTTTGCTCATATAGCCTGCAAGAGTGGGCGTATAGGAAATATTTCCAAAAGGAATTTAGGATGATAGGTAGGTCCAAACCAAAATATTCTGTCATAAAAATGGTATTTATGGTGAATAATTTAATACTCAGTCAATGCATAAAAAGTGAACCTAGAAATTACACTAAGTTACAGAAGAGAGTTAAATTAATAGTTAAGAATAAAAAGTATGCTTTAAAATTTTATAATTGCAAATGAAGATTTTAAAAATGTTTAATGGAACATTCCCTAATGAAACTCAAATAATTAGAGGGACATAAAATATCTCTGCCCTGCAATTATGTAAAGGTATAAAGTGTCTCCTTTAAATAAGTCAATTTTTAATAAATTGATGAGATAATTGATATAATCACTAGCATGGTACTATATTCTTTAGTGTTAACCTTTTTTATTATTAATAAAACACAGATACAAGAAAAATATACAAAATAAAAAATAGTTTAATGAATTTTAATGAGGTGAACACAGTATTAGAAGACATTGATGTTCATTGCTAGATCCATTAATTTGTTGGAGGTTGACAACTTGTAATATTCTAATCCTATCACATATTTTTATTTACATATGGAATAATTTTATTTTTTTTAATTTTTTTAATGTTTATTTATTATTGACAGAGAGAGACAGAGCATGAGCATGGGAGGAGCAGAGAGAGGAAGAGACACAGAATCCAAAGCAGGCTCCAGACTCCGAGCTGTCAGCACAGAGCCTGACGCGGGGCTTGAACTCACAGGCCGTGAGATCATGACCTGAGCCGGAGTCGGACGCTTAACCGACTGAGCCACTCAGGCACCCCATATGGAATAATTTTATAAATAATCACCTACCCTTTTCTACTCTTTGGTTACGTAGTGGTATATATCAAAGAAAAGACAGTATAATTATTTTATTTTATTTCTTTGTGTGTTTTATTTTCTATATTGAAGATACTGTAAAGGTAGCCTATTATCCTATAGAGATTTTAAAATACTTTAATATCATTATAAACTCATAAATTTGAACATACTTGATAGATTTTAATGCATTGCAAATGTTATTCCTAATGGGGTCAAATGGTGTTCTTTGACAGCAGAAACCTTTTCAAGCTGGCTTTCCAGCCTTTGACAGTATCTCAGTAAACATTAATAGCTTTTTGATATCTGATTTAACAGGAAACTCAGGCTAATCTTATACATTTATTTTTGCCCAGAACTGGAATTATTCATTTCTCTAAAAAGCACTACATTTTTAAAGTATGAGATGTCATGTTAGGACCAGAATTAGACCACTAGGAATGCTCATTGCTACTATGCTGGTCAACATTTTTAGTTATTCTCAGTGGTTACATATAGGAAAATATATAATACACACACACCCAAACCCACACCCACACCCCCGCTACACACACTTTTGTGTGTTCATACAGTTTCAATTGAAATACTAAACTACAGGGCTTTTACTGAAACTCTTCTATATTGAATCTGTGTCTCCTTATTTCCACACTGTGTTTCCTGGTTCTCAAGGATACAGGGATTGCAGAATTAGAATATCCCATAATATGCACACACCACAGCAAACTAGAGAATAACAATATTAGTATTCTTTGTATCAGAAAAGGTTCTCCAGAGAAACAGAACAAATAAGACAATAGGAAAGATAGGTAGATGGAGAGAGGAAAGATAGGTAGGTAGGTAGGTAGATAGATAGATAGATATTAAGATGTATATCAGGCTGGAGATTATACACACACACACACACACACACACAGAAAAAGAAAAAGATTCATTTTAAGGAGTTAACTTAAACAATTTAGGGTACTGGCTAGTCTCAATATACAGAGAGCTCCTGTATACTCCAAACCCAATTTCCTAAATATTGACAGTTTATACTAGTATGGCATATTTGTTACAATCAATGAACCAATATCAATATATTTTTATTGTTGGAGAAAGCAGTCTCATGCTTGCAGTTTTTCAACCTTCACTGGCTGTGTAAAAATGGTCCTTGGGCCTGGCACACTTTCTTACCAAGAGATAAAGAGACGACATAGTCTGTGCTGGGCTTATCACCTTGTATGGGAATATCTCTTCTGTTTCAGGCTCAGGGTATATCCCTTCCTTCTGCTAAAACAAAAATATCAGTGGCCCTCAAATATGCCCCAGGGTTCAATATTTTTAGATGCCACAGAAAAGGATTAGGATCGTTCCACTGCAGCAAGAGAGAGGTACGCATAGACTCATTGCCTTGAATTGGGTACAAGAGAGATCACTGGTCCCAGGGGACCCAGCCCCTATTGAATCTGGTCTTGCTCTGTCTCTTCTCTATATAAATAAAGTCTTGTTCTATCCAGTGTTTGATTATGCTGTGTTTTCCTTGATGATGCTGATACCAAGATGCAATGGGCAGCAGTGTTTAGACTTTTATTTCTGGTAGTTGCCACAGTGTTGATCTTTGATATTTTCCATGTTCTTTGAGTCCTCCCTTGGAATCAACAACTGGTGCATGACACCCTGCTTGACAATTATTAGCTAAAGTCCGTACTTTTTCAGATTTTCTTAATTATTTTATAATGTCATTTTGCTGTGTCAGGATTCCAGAACGTACCAAATTACAGTTAGGCATCATGTCTCCTTAGACCCCTCTTGGATGTGATAGTCTCTAAGGCCTTCTTTGTTTTCAGTGACTTTGAGAATTTGATGAGTACTGGATAGGTATTTTGTAGTCTGTAGCTGAAACGGATTAGTCCTATGCTTTTTCTCATGATTAAACTTGGTTTATGGGTTGCTGAGAAAAAAAAAACACAGAAGTATAATTCCTTTCTTATTACATTATATCGAAAGTATACACAATTGGGACACCTGAATGGCTCAGTCGGTTAAGCGTGGGACTCTTGGTTTCAGCTCAGGTCATGATCTGGCAGTTTGTGAGTTCAAGCCCAGCATGGGGCTCTACACTGACAGTGCACAGCCTTCTTGGGATTCTCTTTCTCCCTCTCTGTCCCTCCCTTGCTTGCCCTCTATTTCTCACTCAAAATAAATAAACTAAAAAAAAAGTATACACAATCAACGTGACTTTTTTGCTGTGGATATATATTCTTGATCTCACCTGACTGAATTTATTAGAATTTCCTTTTCTAAAGTTATTCTTTTTTTTCTCCCTTACCATACTGTACACTTTGGAAAGAAGCTATTGTATGCAGCCAACCCTTAATGAGAGCAAAGTTAAAAGCCACTTCCCATAAATTATTTAAAATTATTCTACACAGGAGATTTGTGCATTCACTCATATTATTTACTTATTTATCAATTATTTACTTATATCAGTATAGGTTTGTAGATATTGACTTTGTACTTTGGATTACAGTCCAATACCAATTGCCCAGCTTTGGCCTTTTTCAACTCTTTCTTGTTTTTTTGTCATTCATATATATATGTATATATGTATATGTATATGTATATGCATGTATGTATATTCATATATATATATACTCATATATATATATACTCATATATATATATACTCATATATATATGTATGTTTCAGTAAATACTTCCTTAATTTATGTCACTGAAATATACTCCAAGCTTATATTGTATATTCCTTGCTTCAGTCCTGGAATCAGCCATTTTTCTAAAAGCCCTGGTTTCTTTCAACAGAGAATGATATCAGAAACAAAATTCTATGGACCAGATATGCTTGCTGTTGCTGGGGTGTCATTGCTTCTTGGCTTCCTACATGAGGAAATATACATGTGTATGCTAACCTGTGAAAATACACACACCCATAAATATTTTCCACGTATCAATCTGCACGTATATTAACCCGAATTGATATTGATGTCTTCAGTACTAATCTATTACCACTTGATCATTGAAGCTTATCTGTAATCTCTCACTCCAACATTGAGAAACCTGGATGTAATTAGAATAATTTGTTTAGTATTCATGTATTTTGTTTATAAGAATATGCATTATTCATATACTTCTTTTCCTACAGATGTGTGGAGATCCCATTTATCCTTTACGGATTGGCAACTTTCATTGCCATAATTTAGTTTACTTTTGTAGCCTCTGCGGCACTTTCTTTTCTTTCTTTCTTTCTCTTTCTTTCTTTCTTTCTTTCTTTTGGATAGTGATATCTAATTAATATTTATTAGATTGTCATTGTTAAGTTAGATAGTAGCTCATTTTAATAAAATATATGCCCAAAGAAATTTTTTAAAATATGATTAAAGTATCATTGAACTATCAGGTAATATGTGTAAATACTCTACAAATGGGCTAAATTTATATAATGCTCATAGGATCATGTTATATGCCTCAAAAAGATAAGTAGTGTTTTTTGATAGTATAACTTGCTGAAGCTTAAAAAGTTGGATTGAGGGGCTCCTGGGTGGCTCAGTTGGTTAAACATCCAACTTCAGCTCAGGTCATGATCTCATGGTTCATGAGTTCGAGCCCCACATCAGGCTCTATGCTGAGCTTAGAGCCTGGAGCCTACTTCAGGTTCTGTGTCTCCCTCTCTCTCTGTTCCTCCCCTTCTTGCACTGTCTCTCTCTCTCTCTGTGTCTATCAAAAATAAAGATGAAAAAATTTTTTTAAGTTGGATTGAAACACTATTGTAAAATCTCATTAACTATGCAAATATATTTTTTAATTTTGCTAACTTTCAATATCACTCCAATTTTTCTTATGTATTAAGAAAGTTTCACATTCCTTGATGTAAGAAAATCGTACACCAAAAATTATATTTTCCTGTAACTCTTCTAAGCTTCACTGCTGATTATTTGCTTATATTACAGTTGACATAAATGTTGTATCATTGCCTTTCAGATGAATTGAGTCTGTAGGTAGCCTGAATCTGTCAAAATGATTTTGATACAAAGTAGGTTTCAGAAAATTATTTTTTCCTTTCTAATTCTTTTCTCCAGATGCTTCTAAAATAATAAACACACCCTGGAGATAATTAACCACAGCAGGATTTTAAGGCACAATTATTTGAAGATCTATAACATTTTAAGATTGATCCTTTAAAATGATGTTACTTGGAATGTTTCAAAATACATCTTGTCTCAAGACTTATACTGCCTGACTTATAAATATACATGTGGCTATTTGTGTGAGGAATATGAAGTCATCTGTGGATTTTATTTTGATTATATACATAAGTCTATAGGATCTATTATACAAAGAACATGCACTAAATTTAGATAATTTAAAAGAATGAATTTGAGGAAAGGCTAGCAACAGTAAATAGGTAATTTTTTTTAGTTTGAAATGTCCAAATAATTTTTTTTTTTTACCATCAAATGTACTTAAGTATGTGTGCAGTTGTTTTTTGGCTTACTTTCATGCTTATGGTTTTTAAAGGATATGTTCTGTTTAGACTAAATTTTTCTTTGCAGAATATTATCAGCTAATGAATGCAGAAGCAAAATCAAATTAGCAAAATCACCGTTTTGCAAAAACTAATGAAATAAGTGATTTAGGAAATTAACATGAATAAGCGCTTAAAAAATTTAGGTCAAATATTAGTGAGGAAATCACTCTTCACAGCATGCTAAAGTTAATTCACAGACTGTTTGCTGGTCATAGGGAAAAAGCAACTTCACATTCCAGGAATCAGGTTTTTAGCAACTGAAGCCACCAACCAAATTAACTTCCTGAATCATGGAATGATCATATGTTTTATACCTTCTGATTCGTGTAACATAAAGAACATCATATCTGATTGGGGGGGCAAAAAACAACTGGAAAAAATGATACATAAGTTTTAACTTATAGTTAACAATGAATATTATTTCTTTTTTTCACATTTCCATAGAACACGCATCAGATATTGCCGCACTTCTCATTGAAAGCATCATTGGGGAAATCATGTATGTTTTCTCTATGCATCCTCCATTTTCACTTTCCCAAGGTAAGAGAGATACACAACTTAATTGGTATTTACCATCTTTAGAGTGATTTTTCCCATGCAGTGTTTTTTTTTTTCTTTTTCTTTAAACTTTTATACAGTAAATGCTCTGGGTCTGCTGTGCCTCCCACTAACGAGAGATCCTTCTGGAGATACTTGAGGGAGATCCACCATTATCTTACTTATCCATCTAGAACTAGGCATGTGGTTTGATTTTGAAGTGGAAAGTAATAGTCCCAGCTTCATTTTCGAATTCTTTTCTTGATAGATGGCCATTGATAAAGCTTATATATTGATATTTCTTTGACTTTGTATGTCTCCTTTGTCACCAGGACCCTAAGGGAGGGAAAAACTGTGGTTGGCAGCTTTATGTTTATGGATTTGCATCTTCCAAAATAAATTGTAGTTACATCTGCCTTCCTTAACCCTATGCTTAACATGAAGCAGGCATTAAATAAATATGTGTTGTTGGTACAAATGGATTCTTGTTTTTCATCATGAAGAATCTTATAATTCTGTACCCATTTAATCATTTAATCTGTCAGTTACATTATACAGGGATGAAATATAGTTATTACAGTCTGGGCTTTGGGGCTAGCCTTCTTTGGTTACTTTCTGGTCCTGTATCATATTAGGTGTACATTTACTTTGTTTATTTACCTTGCAGAGATTTGTTATAAGGAGTAAATAAACTGGTACATGTAAACTTTCTAGTATTTTTTCAGCTGCAGAATAAATACATCAGGTATAGTTTGAAAAATTTCGATATGCTAATCCTCTACTCAATAATTCACTTGGGCCATTTCTCTAAATTCCCTCTCAATTGTTTGATGGAGGTTCTCTTATTATTGTCATTTTGTAGGTGACAAATTTAACACAAAGAAGTATTCAGTAATTTTCTTAAATTCTACATCTAGTAAGTCACTGCCAAGGTCCCCTAATCATTATCCTATGCAATGCTTAATAAATATTCACTTTTTTCTTGTTGCTTAGGTTCAAGTTCTGTGCTCCATGCTGATGATATAAAGATAAGTAAGAAAAAAATGCTGATATTCTAGTAGAGGAAAACAAGATACAGAAAAGACTCAAATTTTATATCACTTCGCATCCATTCTTGGTACTTAAATTTGATATTGGCAGAAAACATACTATTCCCTGAAGGCACATTATATCCCAAATTTATTCATATGCAATTTTAGGTAATCATATCATATTCCAATTTCAGGTTAAATTACTAGCATGAAGTATTGTGTTTATTTTGCCATCAAAAATAGATGCATATCTTTATTACAAGGAAGCAAGATTTTACTTAGTTTGATTTATGTCCACATAGACAAAGTAAAATGGGTCACAATTTGACAAGACAAGAAAAGGGAATAGCTATTGAGAGAATTTTTAAATGCAGGCTCACACAGCTTCATACACTATAAAATTGCCCAAACTCCTTAACTTGCATGTTATTTTTTATTCTCAGAAAACTTTTTAGAGAAGAAGTATTGAAGTGTGGAAGAATTAATAAGTTAGCAATTTATAATTCCCTGAATTTACTTACTGAAATAGATATGAGGCTTGGTAATAGTTGGAAGGTAAAAGAAATTTTGCTAAAGGTTCAAGTTTTATTGACTAGTATAAGACCAGTCATGTTAATAAGGACACACATCGATTTTGCAAACACAAGGATAAAGATAAAAACTGCTAATAATTAATTTTAAGAACAGATCCAGGCTAATAAAGGTAAAACCATAGTGTTGACTCATCTATGGTTTGGAACACTGGTTTGTAGAAATTTTACAAATTTGTATCATTGGCAATAAAGAAAATAAGTCAAATATATTTAGTTATGAACTGGTAAACCAAATGTTATGGTGGGTTATGCCAAAACTGGGGGGAAATTTAAAAAAAATAATTCTAAGTGTAGGGCATCTTCAAAGTGTTAGATGCAATATGTTAAAGCACGTGCATAATAACCAAGTGTGTTATAGGTAAAACAAAGGTATCTATCCCACTGTTGAAAGAAGAATTTAAAAAATCTTAACTAAGCATATTTTCTCCTTGAAAGGCTACAAAGTAAAAGTAAACAATGTGATCAATAATTTGTAAAGGAATATTTAGCCATGCAGTATGCCTGTTAGGATATTCACATGAAACAAAATACCGAGTAACCTATTGAACATACTTTATCTGTGGTGACAATATAAAAATCCACAGCTGAATTTTTAAATGAAATAAGCAAGGCATTATTCACCTTATTTTAACTTTGTGTGTGCATGTGTTGGGGGCCACAAATTGATTTAAAGTGCAAAAAGCTAAGCCATAATATAATTTGGTAGGGACAAGACTTGAATCACTAGCTATTAATATGTCACCATATTTTCCCAAACATGGCATACACCTTTCTTTTAGACTATGTTATGTCCGTTCTAATACTTTTATATAACCAAGGCAAACATGTGCTTGAATGAGGAAACATGTTACCTATATAAATACGTTTTTATAAATAAAAATAAACGTCAGCAGGGGAAAACACTTAAAACATAAATTCAGTAATAGATTTCAACAATAATGAACTGGATTTCCCCACCCAATGTATTCCTCCTAGATTAAAAGTATTCTAGATATCACTGAGGAAATAACAATGAACAGACCAGATATGTGCTCAAAGCTCATGGGGCCTCTCCTTTAAAAATGTGTCACACGGAGTCTGAAATTATCTATGAATGTCAGCATTCAGTTATCTCATTAAGAAGATATCTTATTGGTGTAAGCTGAGAGAAAGGAAAACTTTTATTGATAACATTGGTTTCAGGGAAAAGCTTATATAGCCTTGTTGGCTATCTTGTGGGTTTCAAACTCCTAAACTTCCAGAAAATATTTCTCAACCAAGAAAAATAAACTGAGTATATACCATAGCAAAAGCCAAAGTGTCAACAAATTACTAAAGTAGTATAAATAGAGATAACAGAAAGATAAGGGAAAGATGACTATATTACCGTAGATTTAGTAAAGCACATTTGTAACAAAAATTTTCAGGCAAAAGATAAAAACGATTTCTTTTTCTTCTGAGCAACATTTTGTCCTTGGCTAAAATATCTGAAAGTAAAACAAAGTGAGGATTTTCAAATGTTTACATACTATCCTCAAGTATTTCAGAAGAGATGAAAGTTGATCAATGTCTAAGTTATTGCTAAACATTTCAGGAATGACTTGTATTTTTAAAAAATCACAATTTTGTTAAAAATATTTATTTGGCAATGAAATAGCATATACATGTAGGTAGCTCTTATTCTGGGGCACCATTAGTTCACTTTGAAGGCATCGTTTTCCGTGAGCTATTAGTGAGATCTCTAAACACCGAGGCTTGAGACTCCCGTGTTTAGAGCAAGGTAGCTGCTATGTTTGGCTCAGGGCCCTCCAGCAGCTGTTTTCTTCCAAGCATTTCGGTGTCTCACTCTGTACATGAACAGCTATGTGTCTGGCCAAACGCTGAGGGAAACGTCTATGTGGGGTTTTCGTACTCCTCGTCTGTTTACTCTCCTCTCTTCAGACTCTGACATGCAAGTTTTATCCATCTTCAGACTCCCGAACTCTGATACATGTTTCTTCCGTCATTGCAATTAGTGATCTCTGCTAGGATTCAACTTCCCTGTCTTTTTGTATGAAATAGTGTCTGAGGGAGAAAACCAGGGTGTATGTACCTCAGCTTATATGGTTTCCTTATCAAATGGATCATAGACCTGGAATGTTCATTGTCCCAGGCCTGAAAACAGTTGTTTTGTATATGTGTTTAGTGTTACCTTTGTCAATGACGTAGGGGAAGTCCTAATACCTACTTATCCATCACAGTTGGAACCAGAACTGTCCAAGTTATTAAATAGTTAAAAAAAAAAAAAAAAGAAAAGAAAGAATCAGTTAGCCTATCTCTGGCTTTCAGGCTTCAATGCTTTTATTCCTGCAATGCTTTGATTCACACTCATCTTTGTCTATACCAAATTATCACCTGTCCTTAGCAAAATCCTTATATCTTTTGTCTTCTTTGATGCTTTCTGTGATTACTCCACCTTATTTTATATGTGAATTCTTATATCTATTCTTTGTTGTACAACCTATTTTGAAGTAATCCCATACTGCTTGTTGATATGACTTATACTATTTTCTTGAATTAAAATAGAATTTTTGGATTTCTCAATTATGCTTAGGAGTTTATGATCTCTTCTTTTTGTGGGAGAGAATTATGTTTATATTTATCATTTTTCTTTCAGTAGCTACAGAGGCATTATTCGTATATTAACCCATTAAAATATTTAGTGATCAATTTCAAATTTCATAAATTCTTAGACAACTGTATTTTCTGACCATATTTATAAAAATTGATAAAACTACATATTTAAAATAAATGACCACTAGTTTCAATATTATCTAGTGTTTTTATTTCTCCAGCATCATTAAGTATCCATTAGACAGAGATTTTTTTTTAATTATAAAATGTTACCAATGAACATTCCTTACACCAAATATCCTCATTTTTTAAGATCTAGAAATTGAAACTAATGGAGATTGAATCTCGTCAAAGGCCACACAGCTACTTATTGTCAGAGCTATGGTTAGAACACTGGTTTTCCAACTTGTAATTGAATACTCTTTGTACTAAACATCTATGTGGGACCTTCATAAATGATTTATGAAGAAATAGAATATTTTTAAAACCCAGTTCAAAGAAAGCACATAAACCACAGGAGTTTAAATATTTGTAGATTTAGAGCAGAAAATCATTTACTGAATTTCTTTTGAAATAGTTATATAACAATTTATTAAACATCCTGAACTTTGGGTTAGATACAAAAACAAAAATGAAAATATTTTATTTTTTTCCACTCAACCTCACTCGCTTTGAATACTTTTGCTTCCTTAGAGCAGATCTTATCAATATTTTAGGAAAATAAGATTTTTAGATGTTTTGGTTATTATAGAAAAACTCTATTGATTGTACTTATAAATTCTAATCTAAAATTCAGTTAGATATGATCCCTTCCCCCCAGCACAGTGAACTGGTATGGGTAGAGAGTGTGGTCTGTTATTTTATTCTTTCTCTCAATTCCTTAGCTTTGAGGGGAGGGTATATTGTCTGTATTTGGCAAATAGATACATACCTTTCTTTTTCATCATCTAGGTCATGTGGGTTCGTACAAGGATGGGGAGAAAAAAGGCTGTTGTCTCTTGGTTACCTAAAACTTTTTCTGCTCTTTCTCTGTTGATTGTAATAAAGTTTAGGCTCTCTTCCCTTTGTGCAGAAGATGAGAAATGCTAATTCTTTTGAGAGGAGTGGATGAATGATTTTAGAGTTTTCTAGTGAAGTGTTCAACATCATGTCTCTTTGATATGGTCATTCTGACTGATTTCATTTCTCCATCTACCTCATCTTCCACCCTAATTTCCACTAAATCTCTTACTATCCTCTTGAATGGCTTTACATCAGCAAGATATAAAATGGGTACAACTTTAGGAAAATTCTGAGGACTCAATAAGCCAATTGAGCAAGAATATCCAGCATACAGAGATCTGTTTCTGTAAACTTACTTCAAAGTTAAAAATCAGGGTTTAAAGTATTAGTCAAAACTAAACGGAAAATGTTGCAGTAATCTAAAACTACAACTTTCTTAAAAACTAAAAAGTGCAAATAAAAACTATTCACAAGATGAGCTCTGTGTTCTTTTAGCCTTTTTAATTAAAATTTAATTTGAAGTAAGATGTTCCCTTTAAAACTCATGTTCACTCATTAAAAATTATCATGATTATCATAACTTATGTACCCTTAGTGAACAATTATGCTTCATATTTGTTGAAAGACTTCATGGGAAGAAAATGAAGCTGAATCTTTGTGTAAATATAGTCTTCAAAGACTGTCTCTTTTGTCTTCACTTATCATATGGGTGGAGAAAGCAGGACTCTTCCTGACTCCTTGGAGCTTATTTATTTAATTTTTTTCTTTTGTAACTGCATTATTACTGCTCAATAATAGTGACTGAATCATATAATTCTTTGCTTTCCATAATATCTGCCATACTATGAAGCCATTGTGGGTTTCTATTATTTATTTTAAAATGATAATCTAGCAATAGAAATACTGTTGTGATTTTATACTATTTTGTGATTATAGGGAGAACTTATATACTGTTTTACAGTAAATTGACATTGGAAATAACTGAAATGAAGTAGTTTGTTTCTTAAGAATATCATTTTCAGGGCACCTGGGTGCTTCGGCTTCGGCTCAGGTCGTGATCTCTCGGTTTGTGAGTTCGAGCCCTGCGACGGTCTCTGTGCTGACAGCTCAGAGCCTTGAGCCTGCTTCGGATTCTGTGTCTCCCTCTCTCTCTACCCCTCCCCCACTCATGCTCTGTCTCTCAAAAATAAATAAACATTTAAAAATTTTTTTTAAAAGAATATCATTTTCTACATCAGAAGGTCTATGTAAAGGTCTCTTGAGTTGGTCACAGCACATTTATTTTATAATTTGAATATATTTTTAAAACTCTGTGGCCTTTAGTTATCTCTATATTATAGCAATTTATGTCTATCTATCTATCATCATCATCATCATCTATCACTCACTTATCAATCATCTATCCACTGTTCATCTATATGGCCAATGCAGATATTTTCCTTGTGTATGATTCTTTAATTTTGGGGGCAGGAGGGGGCAGGGAAAGAAAACTTTCAGTACCTTGTTTTTTCTTGTTTGGCACAATCAGGATTCCCACCAGACAATGCCAAACTGTAAATTTTGCATTTGGTTGAGCAGGAACTAAGCTGAGATTTTGGGAATAAAGAAGACATTCTGAGAAACCCTAAAGAGTGAAGTATTACATATATTTTAACAACAAGGAAATACCATGGATCTATTCCTTGGCTTTTTCTGCCAGAGTCACAGACTTTGGAAATTCACATAGCTTCTGCATTAAGTGAAAAACAACATTGCACTTGAAATGAGGACATGATATACTTCCTTCCATGTATACACCATGGACTATCTTCAATGATGAGAATAAGTGAGCTGGCTTTCACTGATTTTTTTTCTTTTGAAAATTGAAGTCATTTCCCTCTTGAAGGATAATCTCTTAAGAAATATTTTAAACTCTATTTACTGGGGGAAAATGTATTTTATTATTGTTATTAAAGAAAAAAGTGTACCCTTACTTTAATGACAAAAAAACTCACCTTATCCAAATATATTTAATATGCAAAAATATTCAGAAAGCCTGCTAGCAGTACAGATTACCATAAATTAGTAGATTTGAAAGAAGAAATACATTGATTTGATGCTTGCAAAAAGGCAATAGATTTATAGGAACTGAACAATTTGTTATTTATGCTTCTAGGTTTTCTGTGCCTTGCAATTCTAAACATATTCAGCTAGTATCATATAGAAATACATAATTATCTTTTCTATTATCATGATTTTTGGCATTTCAATAGTGCAAATGCTATAGATATATTTTCCTGATTTTATGTTAATAACGAAACAATCATCAATACAAATATGATAGAATATTTTAATTTGCATATACTGCATGATGAATCACAAGCCAACATTGGGGTTTTTCCTATTACCTGAGAAATATAAGTCATGAGTGCCTAAAATAAGGGATAGATTGAGAGAGTATGAGCAGGAAAATGTGGAAAGCAGAATTATGATTCTTTTTTGTAGGTTACAATAGAAATACAAAGTCAAAAAGCCTTGGACAAAGGATAAAGAGACCATGTTCCGTCATAACCAGTTCTGTGATCTTTATAAAGTAAGTCATATTTTCTCAAGCTCAGTTTATTCAACTGTAAAAATGATAGCTTAAGGTTGAAAGAAATGAACACACATGCCATTTTTAGAGATAAAATATAACATGTAATAATTGTATGAAGTATAGGCAATGCAACCACAATCAACCCTTAGCCTTCATTCTGCTTCATTTTCTCAGTTTTCGTTATATATGCCTGTTGTCCCTTCTCCTATTATTACCTGATGTATATAAATGAAAATTTTTCATAATCCCCGACAGGAGCAATAAGATCTCATTTTTTCCCCTTAAAAATATTTATCGAGTGGAATTTTGCTGATTTTTTTCCCATGGTAGTTTAAGTTGTAAAAATTTATTGACAATTTTCATTTCAATATATATATATTGATATTAAGGTAAACACAACTTAAAAAAGGATTTATATTTTTTTTCATGGGTCAGGTTACTTTTTGAAACTCCATTTTTTCATTTCAGAAATTGTTTTTATGGAAACAGTCTATGTTTCTACTATTATTTAGAAAATTAAACAGTGAATGTTTTATAACAAAACCTTTGCATGCTAGAGTGACATCTTCAAGTATCCAATACTGCATAATGGGAGTGCTAATTTGACCATCATGGAAGATTATGAGAGATGAGTGAGAACAACAATTATTAGCCATTGAAACCAGTAAGAAATACAGAGGAATCAGAAGAAGATTTTTTTAGCATACTAGTTACCTAAAGGAGATATAAAGACATATGATTGCTACATTTCTATCAGGTTCTTTGTTTACCAGGAACCACAACTCACTCAGATAAGCTTAAGACAAATAGAAAATGTGTTAAACTGTTACAGAAGTGTCACAGAGAAGGCAAGATTATTAGTTCAGCCAGGTGTTTCGATGTCGTCAAGGAACTGGTGCTACTTCAGGAACCAAAATTGTTCTCTTACTTCTGTCTCTCTGAAACCACTTGTCTGTTGCCATTACTCTTTTTTCTCGATTTGCTTCATTACCAGCTTTATAGCAGTCACATCCCTGCATTGTCTCTCAAAGTGCATATTAGTAGTAGTAACTTTTGTGTTCTCATTCCTAACTCCTGGGAACAAGTGTCTCTGTTGGGTCTGCTTTGAGTTAAATCTCTATCCTTATGTTAAACAACTTGTGTTAGGCGGTCCTGTCAAGTAGCCCATGGCTTACTCTGCAAGTTTATGAGAAAAACGTCTTTGAGAAGAAGCATTATAAAGAAGCATTATGGGGAAAGAAAATGACAATGGACTTTTCCAGTAAAACAAAAACAAAAACAAAAACAAACAAACAAAACCCAAAAAACAAAACGTATACAAGTCTTTCCTAAATGGTGACTAATATGCATGTGAAGATGAAAACAGGTGAACCTGTTCAACAATACTGAAAATTAAATCTGGCAATCAATTTATTACCAAATGCAGAAGAAAGGTTTATTTACTAGAATGAATCACCTGGATTGGTAGGTACTGTTGGGTTGTACCGACTCAGCAAACAGCATCACAGGAAACACAAGTATGAATTTAAAAAAATATATTTTAAATGTTTATTTATTTTTGGGAGAGAGAGAGACAGAGTGCAAGCAGGGGAGGGGCAAGGAGAGAGGGAGACACAGAATCCAAAGCAGGCTCCAGGCTCTGACCTGTCAGTACAGAGCCCGATGCGGTGTTCGAACTCACGGGCTGCAAGATCATGACCTGAGCCGAAGTGGGAAGCTCAACTGACTGAGCCACCCAGCACCCTATGAACTCTTTATCCATGTCACATCAATACTTAAGAGATATAAAGGCATTACTGAACTGACAACTGTTACGCTGTTCATTCTCTGCACAATTTCTTCATTTTGTCCTATCAAGAATATTTCCCCAATTAGTCTCTTTATTTTCTACATTCCAAATTGCCATGTGGCAGAATCACAGATTCTAGTTTAAAATGTGCTACATAGAGCATTTATAGAGACAGAAAGAATCTTATTTCCAGGGAAGATTTTATATTAAAACTTCTAATTTACATGATATATTTAGAGTTTATACAGTTTAGGTAGTCAAAGAACGTACAAATCCCATCTTGGGCCTACACATGGTATTTTGTTAGACTCTAGAAACTGATACAGGGACAAAATGCATCAACCAAGTTGACCTCTGACTTTATATCTTGTAAGAGAAAGTGACCAGCATCCAAGGAGACAAAGAATGGAATAAAGGAGACTGGACTGTTATCAATTAATACACAAATGCATAAAATAATTATATGGGTAATATTTAATATTAATACATGAATTTCAGTCATTATACTTATACTTTTCAAAGCAGAAGATAACAGGGGTGCCTGGATGGCTCATTTGGTTGAGCATCTCACTTCCACTCAGGTCATGATGTCACAGTTCATGAGTTCAAGCCCCGCATTGGACTCACTGCTATCAGCATGGAGCCTGCTTTAGATCCTCTGTCCTCCTCTCTCTGCCCCTCCTTTGCTGGTGTTCTTTATCTCAAAAATAAACAAACATTAAAAAATATATAAACAAAAAAGTAGAAGATATCAGAAAATAAGAAACAATAACAAGACAAAAGAAAAATATAAGATAATAAACAATAATAGACCATAGACATTGAGTAGAACAAATTTTAAAAATATTGTATAATCTGTATAAATAGATTTATGTTTCTACAATATAAGCAATAAGTAAGAGGTAAAGGATAAGTAGATATTTAAGGATTGAGGGTGGAAACCAAACTATAATAATAGGGAAAGAAAAATATGGTAAAGCTGTAAAAATAACAATGCTAACACTTATTAAAATAAACAGATAAAATACCAGATTTCTACTAAACTTCAAAAGTAAAAAGATTACATAATGGTCTAGAGAAGGATGTTTTGATTCATCTTTTTTTCAACTTTTCCAGAATTCTTTCAAGAAACGAGAAAAATGAAAAACAACTCATGAGAACTTAGAGAATTAATATTCACAATTCACATATTAAGAATCTGAAAAACATTTTCTTTTAGAAACTGAAATATCAATATATTAATATCAAAGTTGGCAAAATGCCTAATGTTCAGATCAGAGACATTGCTTTAAGGTACAGTACCAATGGTCCAGACTGAGAAAAATACATACAATACAAATGTACATTTGCCTTGAATGTGAGTAGACAGTATAATATCTTTCCTAAATACCTATAAAATTAGACTGGTTGGGAAAGGAAGAAAAGGAGTCATAAGACATAAAAGAATCATAGAAAGGGAAACAAATTTCAATTTTATAGTAAATTTAGTGAAGTCTGCTGTTATCAGTATATAGAATAGTTATGGATACTGCTCTCTTTCCTGAACCAGTTAGTGGAACCAAGGAATTATGAGATGCTGCTTAGCCAGTCTTGATTCAAATGCTTACTACTAGGGAGGTACATTCAGCTTCAAATATCACCAACAGCAAAGGATGTGAGATGGGAGTGGGATGATTTCTTAGAGGTGACTTTGGAAAAGGAAATCACTGCCTCACAGTGAAAAAGATTGTTTGAATCTAGATAGAAAACAAATATTTATTTCCCTTAATGAGGTTTAACACTTTAAGATTTCCATATCTCTAAAGTGGCCAGATTTTCTGTTTTGTGCAACATAGACAACACTAGAACATAAAATCTCAAAGTTCAACCAGGACCCTAGAATAAAAGGAATTGTCATACCAGATTCTGACTCCATCTTCCTTATGTTGGTAACTGTAGATTTGTTTTTGTTTTTAAGTTTGTTTATTTAGTGAAAGAGAGAGAGGGAGGAGCAGAGAGAGAGGGAAGGAGAATCCCAAGCAGGCCCCATGCTGTCAGTGGAGAGCCTGACCATGAGATCAGGACCTGAGCCGAAATCAAGAGTCAGATGCTTAAACAACTGAGACACCCAGGCTTCCCAATTCGTTTTGAATATTACCCTTTCAGCACCTTTTAATTTTGTGAAAGTTCTATTATTTTTATTTTCATTGAAATTACATTCTTAATATGCTATGCCATGCAAAATGACTCTGAACAAGGAAATTTTGTTCATGAAAGAATTATGGTTATGTACTAATGTTGACAACATTCATTATTTTCAATATGTTCTACAGTATTCACGTGAGGTTGGTTTTATAAAATTGTGGAATATTCCTTTGGAGCTTTAGTAATGATACCAGTTGGAAAATAACATCACACAAGTTTGGGGTACTGCCTCACAGAATAAGTTACATAATGCAGTAAGACACCATCCACATCTCCTATTGTTTGAATGCATGGCTCTGAGAACAAGAATGCAGATAGGAATAGTACTTCTCATTATAAATAGGATTACATATAATTTATTAAAATCAAAAGTTTTGAGAGTGAAAAGTCACACTAAAATAATTAAATTTATAGAGTATTTGAAATTATATATCATTCTAACTTTTTTCACTGAAAGGGAAGTCTTCATTACATAGTGTAAAGAAATAATACGAAACCACAATTTTCAATGTATCTATGATTCACAAAATAGATAAATTATATCAAACTATCATGTGCAGAATGAAGTATCCAAGCTAAAGTTGTTTTAATACTAGTTTATATAGAGCAAGATAAGACACAGCAATAATGATTGTCCCCAGACCACAATATTCCAGAAATAAATCCTCTGGAAATTCCAATAATCCTATAGTTTCCAAACTGTGATAATCCACAGTTGGTAATCCAACATCTGCCCTGAAATCACCAGGACTAACCACAGTTCTTAATACATTCTATGTACCTTTTGAGTCACTACAGAGCCTCTGTCAAGGTAGTGCACATCCCTTTTGTAAAAATTTTTATAGACCTACTTTATATGATCAATGGGTGTTTCTGTGGTCTTCTTGGGAGTATCTAGAGAGGGTTAGGATAAGGAAAAGATGAGTATAAATTGCATGAGGTCATGGCAGGTGTTGACTGTAGTATGCACAGGCCCACCAAGCTCATTTATAAATATTTTAATGTAAATAGTAATGATGCTTTTTCTAAAAAATGAAAAACCCAGCACAAATGCTAAATTGGATGGTTTTCTGGGACAATCTACATGAAGAAGGATGGATGGTCCCAGGCAAACTAGGATACATGATCACCCTAAATCTAACACCTAATGTGGTACCTGGCATTTTTGTTCCTTCCCATATCAAGAACACTGTGGTATGCTAAAATAAAGGGATCCTGGAGTCTGAATTAGACATTGAACCTGACATAAGGACCTCCATTGGGCCATTTGGGACTCTTTTGAACAGAAAAGGAGCAGAAAAATAAAGATATTATTGTACAGACTGAAGTAACTGATCTGAATATCAAGAGGAGTTGAGCTGCTTCAACAGTAGGAATTGAGAGTATGTCTGTAAACCAAGAAAACGTGAGTACCTTGTATCTTTGCCAACCAGGTTCTAAGTATGTCTATTCAAGCTAACATTTTGGATCTAAGAAAACACACACTAAATGAAATCATTGGACTTATAAAGACAGTTTTTCACCCAAATCCATTTACTTGTGATTTCTGTAAATCCTTATACTGAACATGGGATCACATTTGTTTGGACAGTAGTGACTAAAATTATCTCAAAGCCAAAGTCCTCTTATTTCAATATCATGAACAATTCTCTTTCTTCAATGGCATATTTATCAAATAAATGGTATCAGGCCTTTTAAGGAATGATTATGAAAATAGTAATGTTCTTGTGATGGTAAGGGTCCTTTCAAAGATTACCCTTCTTCTTTGATTACTTGACTTTAAATCTCTGTTTTAACTTAGGCATGGGAATTGACTGAGGGGACATCACTTTTGATCATGGTGACTTAATTCAGGTCTTCCCATAAATACAATTTGTTTTTAATTACACAAAGAGCTAGTGCTTTGATACACTGTCCAAGTTCTTCAAACTGAAATTTCCCATAATTATTTAGTAACATCTGATGATTCCTTTGCGAAAATATCCTGACTATAAGTATCTACCTTCTGTCTATTATAATAACAATGTACATCTTGCCACTGGTGGTTAAATGCAACTTTTGGGCTTAAATTGCCCTGAGAGCCTATTGTTCCATTGTTACCAGAAATTTCATTTTAATCACACAGCCATCCATATTTATTTTGAGACCACACAGAACATCTCATTCTGTACTTTTTCATGATGGTTTTGCTTGTCTTATCAATATATTTATTTCCTTTCTTCTCTGAATGAATTATAATCATTGGTTCTTCACATACTCTCATCCTTGATTTATATAAATACTTCATTTTGTACATTTATTAGATTATATTTAGTAAGCATATCAGTGAAATTACCAGCGTATTAAGATTTTTAATTTACTTTTTATCTTAAAAATGCAACATAGACAAAAACTTACATCCAGTGTTTGGTTTTCTTTTATTTCCTCTTCCCAAATGAGAGTCCCTAGTGTGTGTTTCTCAGTTTTGTGGTGAAGGAAATTTTCTAATGGTCCTATAAGATAACATGGTTATGGGCCCCTGAGTTGATGTTGACTTTATTGGTTTTTAGGTTCTTTCTTCTTGGCATCATAGATTTTGGATATTGCAACATCATTCAGTATATATGATCTTTAAGTAAAGGTTTTATTGAGTTAAAGAAAAAATCAAGTCAACTCAAGTACTCAAGTTTTACTTGGATTCACAATATCTGACAAGTTTACCCATACTGATAAATTCAAAATGAAGTAAAATTATATGCTTCCATCACTGGTTTTAATGCCCTAAGAAATATTCTCCACATGTAATCCCCAAGGCTTAACCAAAACATATTAGCACAATTTTGCAATTATTATTTATTGTTTATTATTATTATTACTGTATAAACCCTCTGCTTTGCAAATGACTCCAGAAACAGGTAAAGATCTGAGGGTAATTATACGTCTGGAGGCAATGAAGGTGACAGGCATGAAGTATAAAGAGAATTGCTGTCCTTTTGCAGGGAAACTACTTCTGACAATATCATTATAGGCTCTTCAGGCCAGGCAGGGACAATTTCATCAGACAGGTGAAGATCGAACTAATTCAATGGTCTAGAAGGCTTAATGAGGTTTTGGAGTCTAAATATAGGTAGAGTCAACAGAATAATTTCAAATATTACAATTATACTTTTCAGAATCCCACAATTCCCCAAAGAAAAAATGAATGCCTTATATTTCAATTAGTGAATTTGGTGGGCTACAAATACAACTCAGTAAATACAGACAGACTTAATGTATAAGTGTTAGTAATTTATGAAATTAGAGCTTTTTAAAGTGTTCATAGAAATTCCCTGTCTTCCTGACCATGCCTTTAGGCAAGAATTAAAACCTCTTGTTTGTCATTTATTTTTAAAATATCCCTAGTACAGTTAAAACATTCAAACCCATCTCTGACATCCTCCCACCCTATATGACCTCCATAAGCATTTGACAGGCTAGCTACTCAATCTGCCAAAACTAGTTTTTCAATAGGCATTTAAATTCATGTGACCAAAGGTGATAATCTAAATTGCTACTTGCTGTCAATACTCAATTCTCCAATGGTAACAAACCTTTTGCACAGCATAGGAAACAATCAACAGAATACAAAGGCAACCTACCAAACAAGAGAAAGTATTTGAAAACTGTACATCTGATATTAGGTTAGTAACCAAAATATATAAGGAACTCATACAACTCAATAGCAAAAAACAAACAAACAAAAACAGAAACAAAAACAAAACAAAAAAAAACAGATAACAAATAACCTGATTACAAAATGGACAAAGGACTGGAATATACATTTCTACAAAGACGTACAAATGGCCAACAGGTGCATTAAAAGGTGTTTAATGCTAAAAAAATGAAAATCAAAACCACAATGAGATACCACTTTACAATTGTCAGAATGGTTATTATTTGTTTAAAATAACAAGTGTTACTGAGAATACAGAGAAATTAGAACACTTGTATGATCTTGGTGGGGATATATAATACTGCAGCCACTATGGAAAACAATATGGTGACTCCTCAAAAAAATAAAATAAAAATAGAAACAGCAATCACTTCTGGGTATAATCCAAAAGATTTAGTGGATAATGAGGTTATTTAGTTAAACTTTCTAGAGGGAATATTTTTAAAAATATTTATTTATTTATTTTGAGAGAGAGAGAAAGAGAGTGAGCACGAGTAGGGGAGGGGCAGAGAGAGAGGGAGAAGGAGAATCCCAAGCAGGATCCATGTTTGGCACAGAGCCCAACATGCGGCTCAATCTCATGACAAGGGTATCATGGCCTGAACCAAAATCAAGAGTCAAGGATTTAACTGACTGAGCCACCCAGGCATCCCTAAAGGGAATATTTTAAACATCCTTGATTATTAGGTATATGCCAGTTAAACACAAAACCTTTTACCAAAAAAAAAAAAAAGGCAAATGAACCTAATTTTGAGAAGGCATCTGGAAAAACCAACAAACAAAAAACAACTACAAAGTTTAGTGATAGTCTGAAATAAAAAAACAATTGGGCTGTCCTCTACACTATTCACAAATTGATCATATCATTAAAAAAATGTAAAAGAACCATTCCAGATTGAAGGAGACTAAAGGGAGACAAATACTAAATATGTCGTGTACTCTTGAACTGATGTGGGGTTGAGAGGGCAAGTGTTTGGAAAAACATCACTGGACAATTTACAGAATTGAATAACAGTACTTAATTATATAAATAGCATTGAATATATTTTAACTTTGCTAAATTTAATAATTGCATTGTGCTTATGCGAATATTTTTGTTCTTAAAAAAACACACTGAAGTATTTGGACTAAAATGTATGTTGTGTGATACATATTCTCAAATGATTCACAAAAAATTATGTGTGTATATTTACATATACATAATATATAAACATAAGTATATTTTTTGCTATATGAGAGTGTGTGTGTCCCTGTGTGTGCATATAGTTTTTATATATACATAGGGTATACAGTTTTAGCCTCAGACTTTGGGAAGCTGAGTAGCTGAATGCTTACTTCCATATAGGATGTCTATCTATTAAACACATGTGCACACACACACAGAATACGGTGCAAATGTGTCAAGATATTAACATTTGGTCAATGTCTTTGAGGAGTATGTGGGATATCTTTATACACTTTGAATTTTTGTGAAGATTGAAATGATTCAAATAAAAAGTTAAAAACAATTCCTCTTAAAGTTATGTTTGCATGTTCATCTGACACACAATTGTCTACCACTATTGTTTAAGGAAACACTTTTCAAGGAAGGTTTCCATGAGGGAGGATAATGGATTGAGGGCCAAAAAATGCAGAATTTTTTGGAACTCCTGTCAGCCCTAAGAGAGAGACCAAATGGCAAGACAGGCTTTTTACCAACAAGGACTTGGGACACTGCCAGTCTGTCAGCATTGTTTGTTCCTGTGTGATTCTACAAGCCTGAGTATTTGCAAAGGTTGGATAACAGCAGGACATGACCTGCAGGAATGGCTGGCAGAAGCTGTAGCCTACAACCTCAGACTATGTGACACCAATGGAAATGCCTGTGAAACATCATTAGCCAAGTGACCAGGCTGGTAAATGACAGTCAGATTGCAGGCAGCTGAGCTTGAGCAAGACAAAGACATCAGAAAATCTCAAGATGGAAACAGAACAACAGAAATAATCATAATTTTTACATGGACCTAGTGATAAAAGAATGGCAGAATGAAGATTGAACAGTTTTGCTTATTTATTCCAATTTACTAAGTGTATCATCACCATAATAATCATAGACAGATAATATAAACTTATAAATGTAAAAATACATTTTAATTGTTAAATCATAGATGCCATTGAAGCCAGACGTTTTAAACCTAAATATAATACAGTAAAAATCAGAACGTAAACTATGTACAATTGTCTTAAAACAGATATAAAAACATCTTCCCATAAGTTAGATTCACTTTTAAGATTCATTTACTCCTACAGTTATAAACTGCATAACGTTTTGCTCAAGAGTTTCTTTTCACAATTCAAAGAAAATTAGAGGGGCACCTGGGCGGCTCAGTTGGTCAAGTGTCCGACTTCAGCTCAGGTAGGATCTTGCATTTCGTGAGTTCAAGCCCCACATCAGCTGTGCTGACAACTCAGAGCCTGGAGGCTGCTTCGGATTCTGTGCCTCCCTCTCTCTCTGTTCCCCACCCCCCACTCCCAGTGCTCTATCTCTCAAAAATGAATAAACATTAAAAAAATAAAATCAGAAAATATCTTAAAGTTATTTTTAGATATTTTTGTATTAAATGGAGTGCATGGTATGCCACAAAGATGGTAATTATTAAGACCAACATGGAAATAATCATGATAAGTCAATTATGATCATTATGATATAATGCTTAATTCAGTTTGTGTGCTACATTGAATATGGTACTCTAAAATATTTTACCCAAAAGTATTTTTAAAAGAGTGAGCAATGGACAAGTTTTGAGAAAGACTGTCTTTCATATGTATATATTTTTATAAAAATAATATGAAAAAATTAAAAACGAATATGAAAGCTGGAGATGTGCCAAAGAAAATCACAGGCATATGGAAGGTGGTTAGGAAAAATATATAGAAAAGATTTGGAAGCAATTACTAAAAACTAATGAACATGTTGTTTCCTAGACCCAATTTTGCTTTGTTTTGTTTTCTGATGAGTGAGAGAATTTCTCTCCTTTTACAACAGAACAGATTGGTGGGATTTGTGTAATATCAATCATCAAGCATGTCTCATTTATCTTAAGAAAAATGCCCAGGTTGCGTACAACATCATTTAACTTTTAATTCTGAATATGCAGTAATTATGAGATTTATTTTTGAAATGCCTGCTTTCAGTTTATTCCTATTGCTTATTTCCTAATATAGGGCCAGGGGAGCTATATACATTTAAATAATACAAAGTCCTGACTTTAAAGACACAGCAGTCAGGTGGGGAAGACAGATGTATAATGAAGAATGACTGACAACACTTAGTAATACCATAAGATGAAGACTAGAAGAGAGGGGCCCCATTGTGTAGTCAGAAATGGACAATAATAGGGTTATTTTGGGCTGTAAGAGAAAGCAATAAAGACATCACAGAAAATATGGTAGCAATTAAATTCTGAAAGATTGATGGGCAATGTTATTCGGTGCTAGAGTAAGAAACTACATTCTAGGAAGAGACAATGGTGTGTTTACAGACTTATAAACATAACATATCAAGGTACACCTGAGAATCAATTCTGGTTCAACAAACTTGTGGGAAGAAGAAGAAGAAAGAAGAAGAAGAAGAAGAAGAAGAAGAAGGGGAGGAGGAGGGGGGGAGGAGGAGGAAGGAGAAGAGGAAAGATAAAAAAGGGTTGTAGTAAAAATTTTTTCTGTAAAGATTATAGTGGGCTTATATATTACCAAATTAAATGGTAGCTGTAGCAAAAGGAGGATGGACCCCAAATCCAATATGAACAAAGTTCTTTTAAATGGGGAACATTTGGATACGGGGATACATATAAGGAGAAAAACATGTAAACATGACAATGGCCACCTATAAGTCAAGGAAAGAAACCTGGAACAAATCCTCCTTTTGTAGCCCTGCCAACACTTAGATTTTAGACTTCTAGTGTATGCAACTGTGAGAAAACTCATTTCTGCTGTTTAAGCCACCTGAGTTGTGGAAGTTTCTTACAGCAGTCCTAGCAAATTAATACACAGCCATATTTAAATTCTGCCTACCACCAAAGATTTTTAAATTATTGTCATCTTTTAGCCACCACAGTATATTTGCCTGCGGTTTTCTTTGTCTGCACTATTCTTCTTCCCACCAAGATACACTCTACCTTGTGAAAATAATTTATCAGAGAAGCTTTTCTTTACCTGCTCAAGACTAGGTCAAGTCTCCTTTATTATACATGAACATAAATTCAAGTACCTGTACTTCATGGCAGTAAACAGCATTGCAATTTTACATTTACTTGTGTGAATAGTTTAATGTCTTTCTACTCTAATACAATATATATTTCATGGAGGTGGTGAAAGCATCTATTTTATTATGCCATATTTTTTGGATTCTAACAGCACCTGATACTTAGAAATGCTTAATATTTTATATATCTTAAATTAATGATTGGCTAGCTTAATAAATGAATAAAACCCAATTAATTGACCAGAAAGGCAATTTAGAAGAAAGAAGGGTTGGGTTAATAAGATATTGACTTTCATTTTTGACATCTTAATTTGAAGTACTTGTGAAACATGTAACTACAGTATAAATTAAAGAGTTAAAAAATATGAAGTGTCATGATTTTAAGCTTGAATTCAGGTCAATAATTTGGAAATGTCAGCATACACACCTTTATTTCAAAGATAGCAATGGGTAGGATTTTTCAGAAAGACAAAAAAAGTGTTAAAAATTGAAAAACTCATGCTGGATATTTCTTTTGTTTTTGACAGCAGGCTATTTAAAATTAACTAATTTACTGGGGAGCCTGGGTGGCGCAGTCGGTTAAGCGTCCGACTTCAGCCAGGTCACGATCTCGCGGCCCGTGAGTTTGAGCCCCGCGTCGGGCTCTGGGCTGATGGCTGATGAGCCTGGAGCCTGTTTCCGATTCTGTGTCTCCCTCTCTCTCTGCCCTTCCCCTGTTCATGCTCTGTCTCTCTCTGTCCCAAAAATAAATAAATGTTGAAAAAAAAATTTTTAAAAATAAAAAAATAAAAAAAAATAAAATTAACTAATTTACAAAAGTAAGGGCAGAGAAAGAAATAAACCTAAAATGAGGAAATCCAACTCCTAATTTATCAATGAAAAAACTGTGGCTTGGTGATATACATGGATTTATTTTTAATAAGCTTGTTTCATTTTACTGAGTTATAATTGAAATGTGACATTATATTAGTTTCAAGAGTACAAAATCATGATTTGATATGTGTGTATACACAAAAATATTAACACAATAAGTCTGGCTAACATCTGCCCCTAAAAATAGTTACACAAAAATCTTTTTTCTTGTGATGGAAACTCTTAGGATCTATTCTTCTAGCAACTTCCAAAAATGCAATACAGTATTATTAATATAATCACCATGATATACATTACATTCCTGTGACTTACTTATTTTATAACTAAAGTTTGTACCTTTTAACCACCTGCACCCATGTTGCCCACCCCTGCTCCATATCTGGCAACCACCAATCTGTACTCTGTATCTATGAACTTGAGTTCTGTTTGTTAGATCAAGTGTAAATGTTTTCATTTCTGGCTCCACTGACTTTATAGTTGGTGAAAATTACTTCCAGAATCCGTAAATTACATATTTTTGTGTCTTTCTTCATTGTTGATATTATCATAACTTTATATTTATTTCTGTTTTTCATGGGTATTTTGAGGGAGATTAGAAGAGATAAGAGTTATGGCTTTAGTTATGTTCATTTTTTGCATTTCATATTTTAACAGATTGGATGAAATCTGACGGCCCATTAGATTCACAAGTGGAATGTTCACATGTAAGAAGTACCTCAAAGATAATGAATGAGAGTTCATTCATGAGAGTGGGGCCCTGACATCGGATACAAATGTCTATAAGTAATTATGATGTACAGACAAAGTTAAAAATTATGACTTTCAGAAAGCATTTTTGAAGATCCCGTCTTTATATAGTACTATTTAATAGAAATATAATAGGCAAAGAATAGGTTGAAATCAGAAAGCAGAAAAGGTACTTCGTTTAGAATTACTTAATGAGAAATTTTTAACTTCAGCAAACTATCCCATTCTCTAAGATCCTGAATAAAAAAAAGAAACATTTTTTAAGTTAGTAATAAATCTAATTTGAATCTATCGCTGTATACAATGTTAAAATGATCGTTCTCTCTTTTATATAGAAGTCTGATTAGTTTTAATTTAAATTAATTTTTTTAGAAATCACTTTAGACATTTTGAAGAGATTAATAGAGATAGTTTTGAGTTTTTTCTCCAAATATCTGGTACATATATACACATACATGTAATATGACATATATAATTTTCACTTCTGTAAGTCATTATTTTTAATTCTCAAAATAAATACTTCTGTCCCACATGATATAGTTATATTGATGCTTATAGTAAATAAATATAGTAAAGATCATAATTGTCACTAACACCTAAAATGACAGAGACTCATTCAGCTGGTCTATGATCGAAATATTTAGCACGAATGATATTTCTTAGTTAAGACTTTCAATTAAATGAAAGATGACCATATGTCTCAGTCTGCCCAGGACAATCCTGGTTTATGTCTGGTGTCTAAGAGAGTCTATGCTCTAAACTTTTCACTCTCAAACAATGTACCAATTTGAATGATAAATTGTATGGTCTTCTTAGTTTTAATTCACAGAAAGCAAGAATCAAACTGGCTTAAGCCTAAAAGTGAATTTTAATGACTCATGTAAGTAAAATTCCCAGAGACAATCTATTTTGCTCTGATTTACAGTCAGAGTCTATTCTATATCCCTCCAGGAGCATAATGAGACCTTCTCATTGTTAGGCTTTTCAATTAACCCATAGATTAATTATAGAAGACTACCCACTGAGTATGATTTTTGACCTTGACTAAGAAACAAACAGTAAAATGGTTAGTTAGAGAAACTTGTATCAAGTATCTCCTCATCCTTGAACATGGTAGAGTTGAGATCCTGAACAAAATTGACGGAACAAGAAGTAGAGGTTTAAGTATGTTATAATTCTCCAGAAAGATGCTTCTGAACCTTAACATACATATGCATGGCTTGCAGGTGCTGACTCAGTAAGTCTGGAGTGGGGCTTTAGGGTCTGTAATTCCTTCTGCCCTCAGAGGAGACCCATACTGCTAATCCATGAACCATAAACCAAGTTGCCAGGCTCTAATTTTTTTTTAATGTTTATTTATTTTTGAGAGAGACAGAGACAGAATGCGAGTGGGTTGGGGCAGAGAGAGAAGGAGGCACAGAATCTGAAGCAGGCTCCAGGCTCCGAGCTGTCAGTGCAGAGCCTGACGTGGGGCTGGAACTTACAAGCTGTGAGATCATGACCTGAGCCGAAGTTGGACACTCAACCGACTGAGCCACCCAGCCGCCTGAAACCTGCCAGGCTCTAGAAAAAAGGATTAAAAAACTTGTGAATCAAAATCTCCCTGCATCTTTATAAGTTGATATCCATGTTACCTTGTTTCTTTTGGAAATAGGAAAGGATTTTTTTAAAGTATTTGTTCTCTTTGAAACTGTTGCCATATATGTCTATTCTCATTTGATAACAGAGTATGAAAAACTCTGTCTCATAAACTTATAAAGACATATTGAGGGAGATAGATAGCCACAAAGGAAACTATATTTCACTTGTGAATACTTTTAAGATCTATGTGCTATTAAAACTTCAAATGTATTTACATACAAATAGTACATCTTAAAACTTAAAAACAATCCTCCGCTAAGAAGTCTATTTGTAATAATAGCCTCTTCTTAAACCAAAATTTCTTCCATTAAAAAAAAACATAAACAGAACTATTCTCATTTTGCTTGCCTGGGAATTTAGCTAATTGCATGCCCAAACATTTAGCTTCTATTGTCCTTTAAATAATTAACTCTTTTATCAAAAGCAATAGATTTTTATTACATATAATCTTTATCAAAGTCAATGTAAATATGTGGATTGGTCTGTTGTGGGTTTTTTGACACTTTTTCCTTGATTTATTGAAAATGAATTCAGTTAACATTATTGACATTCTTAACCAAGAAACAAAAAATAATCTTTCAGTGATTTTTCTCCAATTTAGGGGTTGTATATATTGTTACTGTTTTAAAATAGAAATAAAAACTTTAAATATTAAAATATGAAATGGACCCAAAATCCTGTGGAATATACATCTAATTATATCACTGATCAATTTAAATCACTTGATGATTTAAATTACTTGATGACATACAATAAAATCATATACCTGTTGACATGAATTTTAGCATATTGTACTGAAGGGGAGTGGAATTTGCCACCATAAAATATATTTCTTTGGCATTTTACTGTGGTGGTTATTTTTAAGAGATAGCAAACACAGGAGAAACTGAAAGTTAAGTAGAAGTACCCTTTTATAAGGGGCATTTACCTTTATAGGGGAAATCCCCATTTGTAGTTCTCTCTGGCCTAAGAAAAGGAGGATGCCTAAATTTCTAGAAACTCTTTCCAATGGGTAAGAAAATGACTTAAATGTACATAACAACCTTATGCTTTTTTTTTCTGTGCTTTTCCTGAAAACTTGGCTTTCCACTGAACCCAGAATCTTTTGTCTTTACCTAGAGATGGTATTTAAGGTGATGGGTTGGGCAGATTTGGGAAATTGCTTAGTTTTCCTGGGTATCTCCTGTGTGTACTGGGGCATACACATACATGTTGACACACTTCTCTTTGCTTTTCTCTTGTTAATCTATCTTTTGTTATATGAGGTCTCAACCAAGAACCTACAACAGTAGAGGGAAAATTACTTTCCTCCCTCTGATGCCTAAAGAGGATTTTAACCTGTCAACAGGTTCACAGAGTTCGGTTGAAACAAAATCTCAAATGTAGTCTCTAAGATTCCTTATCAAAGGAAAACATTTGTTTTCTTTTTCCTTTATATATGCCTTCCCATTATTTAATTGTCAAAAATGTACAGTCAATTTAATAATTTAAATTGGAGTTTGAGGAGCAGTTGGTATAAAGTGGTAGTGGTGAAGAATCAACGAGAATTGTCAAGGATCCAGAATCCCTGTCCCCTCAAAGTTCCTTCTAGCTGGACTAAGAATCAAATTGACATAAGACAGATTAACAGGAGAAAATAAAATTTGATAGGTGTGCATATGGGGAATCCATAGGTACATGGAAATTCCAAAGACAGTTAGGCAAAATGAAGTTTATTGGTCATTCTGAACAAAGAAGAAGGGGGTGAGGTCTGGAACTTCAGAGGAAAGGAATGCACTTTGTAGGGTGATAAGAAGAGCAGGTATTTGGTAATTAGATGTTTGCCGTACCACACAAACGGGTCATTCAGATAAAATGTATCACTTTTAATATTCCTTAGTATTTAGATTCTTCTCTGTGGTTAAGAGAGGACAAAAGTTTCTTTTGAGCCTTCAGCTCCAAATAATCCACATGCCAAAGTGCTACATTGTGGTAGGCGGTTGTCCTGAACCTCTTCTGAATGATGTTCAAGCATGGAGAGATGGGGGAAAAGGAAGAATAAGGGGAAAATCACATGATTTGTACCCAGTGAGATTTTTTCATTATTGCATTTTAATAGCCAGGCTTTTCAGGAAACATTGAAGTGAAACTTCAAAAGATCAGCTGGAGGGGCACCTGGGTGGCTCAGTCGGTTAGGCGGCCGACTTCGGCTCAGGTTATGATCTCGCGGTCCGTGAGTTCGAGCCCCGCGTCGGGCTCTGTGCTGACAGCTCAGAGCCTGGAGCCTGTTTCAGATTCTGTGTCTCTCTCTCTCTGACCCTCCCCTGTTCATGCTCTGTCTCTCCCTGTCTCAAAAATAAATAAAACGTTAAAAAAAAAGATCAGTTGGAAACTCTTATTTACTTTACCTTTATTTATTTATAAAGTGTACATACCTGTTTTCTCCATGTGTTTATTGTGGATTATGAGAGTCATACTGTATTTTGGGCATTTTAAATGCCTTTTAACAGATGAAAGCAGAAAGGACCAGTATATCAACCGAAGTATTAATTTTAAATTCTATTTAAGCAAAAATAACTAACAGATTTTAGTCTTAAAAATAAGATTCATACATTTAACTATTTATACAGCAATGGGGAGAACACAGTGGTTCTTTGATTCAAGTCCTTTAATAGACATTTTGTGATATTTGTAATCATTTTTAAGGAAAAATTAAGGGACTAATCACTTGACCACAAAACAGATTCATACCAGAGCCAGGGGAAGGGCTAGTCCACCCTACCCAATTCTTCCACTTTACCCCCCATCCCAGTTTCAATCTGTATATAATAGAATGGGAGCATAGCTGGAACTAAGTTTCTGTCACTTCATATTACTATTCTAATCTACCTCCAATTATTCCAATGAGAGGGGACACTATTTAATTGTTTAACATAAAAGTCCTGCAGCCTAAAAGCCAGGGTCATGGAGCCTGAGGTGCAGGATATACCTAGGCCCTAGGGTTCATTAAAGTGTGATAGAGCAGTAAGGTACCCACACACCTGCTACTGTTTTCCTATTTGTAAGTTTCCATGATGCATGCTGTTTCTCATGCTAATCTAATGTGTGTGCTGTCTGGCCATCTTACTAACATGGCAATTGGTGCAGTGGGGTAGATATTTCGCTTGACACTCATGATAGTTTTTAGAAGTAAATCAAGGGATTAGAGATCAATGATTCACTTTGGAAGTGTGAAAGTCCACGTGGGGCAATATGACCAGCCATCTAGATTGCTGTTCATTGACTATGAGTACTATCTCAGCAAAACTTCTAGAAATAGAGATGAAAGGATTAAGATCACCTTTGATAGAGTTTGGTCATTGTTATTAATGACATTGGAGTAAGTTGTTTAGGAAGGGGCAACATAGAATGTTGAATCACAAGTACTGATTGAATCACACACACACACACACACACACGCACACACACACACACACACACACATGCAGAGCTCACTTTGCAATTATTAAAAGCTTGCACACATGTGATAGTGGGGAAAATGCAGAAGGATACTGAATATTGAGTCAATAGATGAGAAAGACCTTAATGATTATATCCCTTTCCTATAAGACTAAAAGAGTAAAGTAGCCAGTTTGATAGCCTGTCCTCTGAGTTTTTGCTGGCTGATGACCTCTCTGAATCTGAGAATCTGATTAGACACATACTGAATCTGAAGCATTGGCTGTTCAACTGTCTTTACACACAACTGTAAATATCAGAACAACAATTTTTTAGTATTTGGATATATAGATATCATTCACTCTTGAAATCTTTTTTTCCATTTATCAAGTAAAACAGAAATGTGTTTGCTATTCCATAGAACTTCATTTTCACAGAATGAAGGATCAATATAGCCCCAAAAGTAACCAGATCATAGACAAATTGTATAAACCAAACATTCACCACTTCCTGGCAAGCTGACTAAGTCACTTGCCTAATGTTGAGTACAGCCATCCCATGCAGTGTTCTCTTTCTTTTCAGTGGTATGCAAGTAACTAAGGAGTCTGGGGTTGTGATGGTGGTGGTAATATTTTAATTGCACATTATTCCAGTGTATATTGAGGGTTTATTCTGGTGGTGCAACACACTTTACTTGGGCTCATGCAAAATATAGGCCAAAGCTAGAGGAAAATTGATATCCCCAGGAACAGCTTTCAATCTACGATTTATGGGCAGTTGGTATATACATAAAACAGCTCCTGATGACCTTGTCATGACCAGTGAGTATCAAAACCAATATGGAAGATGGCATTTCTGCCATCTTAATCTCGTATAAGAATCTTTATTGTGGCCCACCCAAACTAAAGCATAAAGGGAAAGGACTTTATAGAAAATTAGTTCAGACTAAGTTTACAACTTATGAAGCAAATACACTAAACTTCCTTTATCATGTTGCCAGTGGCAAGTCTCACAAAATTTATAATTTGAAATGGTAAGAATTGTTAATGGACTGTAATGTTTAGAAGCTCCCATTTGGGTTCTTGGAACTGGAGTAAGATGTCAAGTTTTACTTGTGTTAAACTGATCCTATGCAGACTTACATCTCAGAAAAAGATGTCAGGACCCTGCAAAGCACAAAGGAAACTGACTATGGCCCATTGCATATATCATTGAAACAAAGACTCTTGCAAAGTTTGGAGTCCAACCCAGCAAACATGCAAAGAGATTGGTGCTTCCCTTATCATGAATTCTTATGTGGCAAATCCTGCTGCTTCTTATCACATTATCGGACTGTGATGGCAACACTCATGCCAAGAATTAGATCATATCAGATGCCTTCTACTTATGGCTATAGTCACAAAGACCCAGTTGAAAGGTTTGGGGTTCAGAAGTTTTGCCAAATGATATTGCTTCTGTATTCTAGTGTCTGAGCCATCAGAGAGGCCCTTCTTTACTAATCATGAATTTCCAATCCCTCACAGCCTTCTTTCTGGTCAGAAGTGACTCCCAACTCTGCTAGACTTCTGTGCACTGCCCGAGTTGATAGGGGGAAAAATAGTAACTCACACATCTGCTATTGCTCCTGCTGCCACGTGTTTCCTGATCAGTGATGCTGTACCTGGTCTACTGAATGGGAATTTCTCAACCACACAATAAAAAATATCATTTCACTGTATTTCAATGCAATCTGTAAGAATTAGGGGAGGAGCGCCTAGGTGACTCAGTCGGTTATGTGACCAACTTCAGCTCAGGTCATGATCTCACAATTTGTGAGTTCGAGCCCTTCATCGGGCTCTGTGCTGACAGCTGGGAGCCTGGAGCCTGCTTTGGATTCAGTGTCTCCCTCTTTCTCTGCTGCTCTCCCACTCATGCTCTGTCTCTCTCGGTCTCAGAAATAAATAAACATTAAAAAAATTAAAAAAAGAATTAGGGGGTATTCTAACCATAAAGGCAATGTAGAAAGCAAAAATAGGGAAAATAGAGATACATTATAATACAAATAGCATTTTGAAAAATGTATGAAGAAATAAAAGTTAATGTTGCTATTAAAAGATCTGTGGATCAGAATAGTTGAAGTTCTAAACATAAAAATAAGCAAAGGGCATGGAAAGATAATTCAGAAAAGAAGAAAAAAGTATTAATAATTAGTTGAAATGTTCAAACTCATTAATAGTGTGTAAACTTAGCATAATGAATGATTTCTACACATGTTTTCTCAAAAGGCTTCCCAGTTACAGAAAAGATCATTAGTAGCTTTTTCTAGCCATCTGTCAATTTTATGTTTGCATTGTACTTGATACATTTAAAATATATGGAGAAATGAGGTAAGTTTAAAAATCTAAAAAAAATTATCTTTCAAATAGCCAGTCATACGTATTGCCTTTTCACAATTAATTGAAATGTTAACTTTTTCATAATTAATGCATTTCCTTTGTGAACTAATTTTGAGAACATTTTGTTCTATCAAGTTTTAGTGTCCCAATACAAAAGTCTCCTCTTCCATGTCACATCCAAATTGGTTTTTGCTTTTTGTACAGATCCTATGTATTTAGTAAATAGGTCAATTATGAAGGTTTTAACATTTTTATTGATATTTAACTGATTTAAAACTTATTTCACTATGTAAATACTAGCTACATATGTGTATGCATGCAACTATCTCTATTTCTATATGGATACATTATCTTACAGAACTTACTTCTATGAGAGGTAACCTCTTGTGTTTTCAAGGAAGACAAAAATTTCATGTGGAGACAATAATAATAATTTCTATGATTTTTTAATTCCTTCCGTCTATTCTTATGCCCTTTCGTTAGCCAGGATTTTTTTTAATCCTGTAAATAAAATATCTGATCGTTGGTTTCTACGGGACTACGTCTGTTATTTCACAGTTAAGCATTATGTTAAATGTTTACTTGAGAACCGCTCTAGGTATGTAGCTCCTTTTTAGTAAATCAATTTCCAATAATGAGTAATCTACTATAATTCTTTTATTTCAGAGACCATCTCCACCTTATCTTTACTGTCACTAAAGTTTTTCTTTTTCATTTTTCTTTCTTCATTATTACTTGCCCAAGTTTTTCCCTCTGGGAATATTTTGGGAAATGTGATTAAAGTTTTTTTCTTTAGTAATTTAATCTAAAATAAATGTATTTTCTCTGCTAATTCAGTATTACTCCCTCTTTAAAATTTGTAATATGTTTTTTTAAGTATTGCCAGTCGTTTCTGTTGCTGACTTATTCATGAGGACTCTTGATAGCATTGCCTTTCAGCCTGTTGTGACCACTCTCTTAGGAAAGAAGGACCCATCTCATTATGCAGAATATCTTCTTGTGCTATTTGCCTATACTCCATCTGCCCTCTTTCCAAGTTTGGCAATATTAATGAGACCTTGATAAGATCTTTTCCACACACCCACTCTGATATTTAATGAGAGTCAGAATTTTAAGATGCCCCATTTGTCTTTTCTAACATATCCAGTTCAGTGCACATTACGCCTAGCATCCTTAGCTGGCTGATTTTCAAGGATGGCATCCTTCCTTCTTTCCAGCAGTAATTAATTTTTGTCCTTGTCTTATGTTTGTCATTTCCCCCAAATTTTACAGATGGGATGTAAACCATAGACCTTACACTGCCTTTATACTCAAGAAAGAAATACCTTTAACCAAAAGACAGCATGCCAAATAAATAGGTTTTTTTCCCCCAGTATTTAAACTAGTATAGTCCCATGAAAGGTGTGATTAATGTGTTTGTCTTACGAAAGTAATCACTGAATACCAATGTTTTTATATGGTATTTTCTACAAAGGCATTTGGGGTTTCTCATAGTTTTCAATGCTTTGTCAAGGTGACACACTAGTGCAATCAAAGACAGTTATGTCTTCCCAGAGAGCCCTGAGCAAAGTAAAATTAGCAAGCCTACTTTTAAAAAATGCGAGTGGATACCAGTAACAGGAGCTCACAGTGTTACTGGTCACTGGTTTTGAAGAACTATTATCTCACAGCAAACGCTTAAATATTAATAAAAAAGCCAAAATCATCCCTGTCAGAAGACATTTTTTAAAGCTTAGAATAAAAGGAATAAAGCTTAGAATAAAAGCTTAAAATAAAGTAGATTCTTGATTTTCTTCTGAAGAGTAAAAATCCTTCCAGTTCAAGAGATTTTCCTTGTACTAACACCTGACTGATTGATAGATACCAGATATGACCTGTGTAAAATAATACACTATATCTAGAATACAGTGTTATCTCTCATATATTTAATTATAATGGAGGAAATAATACTTCATTTCTGCCTTTGCACCTGGAGAAAGCTTTCATGTATAAATTCAAACAACGTAAATAAAGCATTTGGCTATTTTTGTTTCATATGTATTTAATGTCTAAAGTTTACAGATTATTATAAATCAAATAGATTAACTTATACAAAATATAAAGTAAAATGTGCTTGAATGTTTTTTTTTTAACCCTTGCTTTTTCTCTAGGTAAAAGATAGTAGAAATAGCATCAATTTTCTCAAAATGAAATCACTGCATTGCATCGACTTGAACCTTATAAACAGGAGAGTTGAAAAATACTTAACATATTGAACAATATAATACAGCTGGATATTTAAAAAACAACACCCTTCTGTTTTCAGTAATTTCCTTTTTTTAAAAATTTTATAACTTAAGTATTTAATGGGAAAAATTTACCAACAATTTCTGGATTCTTTTTCCTCACCTGTAATCAAAGTACTGAAATTCCTTGAATGAAGGAAGTGGCTGTAAACATTTGAAATTGGCCTTTGATCACTTCATTCAGACCTTATTGTTCATCTCAGATATGGGTAAGAGATAAGATACGATCTAAGTAGAGTAGTAAAGGCAGGACATCACATTGTTTCCACTACTGGGAACCTCAGAGAGTCTGTTTTCTTTATTCCCACTCCAACCCCTGGACAGTAACTGCAGGTATTACAGATGAGTCTGAGATAGAGTTGGACTGCAGGAGTTACCAACTGGGGCCCATGATATCTCTGAGGCCCACACTCCACAGTATTTTTGACACATATAAATTCTGGTGTCTGCATTTGGCAATTTCCTAGCTCTGGTAATAATACTAGTCCTGGGTGAAACTGGGGTTCAAGTCAATGTTTGTCTTTGAAGACTAACTTTTTACTTCGAAAAGATGACAGATATTAGGAATCTGAGCTGGTTCGTCATGGTAGACCTGGTATCAAGAATACTATCTGAACATATTTTGAAGTTGAAGCAAACTGGTTTTTCGGATACTTTGGGTGTGAGGCGTGAGTTGGGGTGACTAACCTCTTGACTTATCTTGGATTTTTTCCAGGGATAGTATGGAAAGTATCACATCATGAGACTCCTCTCAGTCCTGAAAATACTGGGTGGTCAGTCACCATAGTCTTGAGAACAAGAGAGATGGCAGGTGAATTTCAAGACTTTGGCCTGAAAAACTTGGAAGAGCGTAATTATTACAGAAAAATATTTTCTGATGTAAAACTGTAATGTAAACATGTTTTCTACTGTAGTTGAATGATTCAAATTTCACCAGCACTGCCTGAGAGCTCCTGTAGGTTTACATGTTTCCTAACACTTGGCATTGGTAGGCCTTAATCTTTGCCAATTGAATGTACATAAGATATCTGTGACTTGCATTCCATTAATCATTAATAGTTTTCAACATTTCTCTGTATGTTTTCCTGCCATCGCGTGATTCCTCCTTTTGCGAATTGTCTGATGAAGTTTATGTTCATATTTCAACCAGGCACATGGTTTTTCTTCATCAGTTTTCTAGAGATTTTAGGTATTTAGTTTCTTATTTCACTGGAGTTAAATTTTGTTTATGGAAAGTTTCAGATTCAAATGCTTTTTTTTTTCCAAAGGTATAGTCATTTTTCTGATTACATTGCTGAGTAGTCCTCCATTTTGCCACTGATGTGACAGAACACCTCTGCCATGGTGAAGTTTCATATGGCCATGTCTATTTTATACATAAATTTGTCTACTCTTGATCATTTACTGCATTACCTTAATTCTTATGTTTATAATACATATTTTTAACATAGTAAAGCATATTCTCCAGGTCATTTTTCTTCAGAACTACCATGTAATTATGGGACTATTTGCCTTTCATACACATTTTAAAATCAGGTTGTGAAAATTCTCAAAAATGAGAGGAATTTCATTAAATAAGGTGAAACACTGGAAAATAGATATCTTTATGCTGTTGAGTGTTACAATCAAAGAACATAATATAGCCTTCTTTACTTAGAATTTTTAACCTTTCAGTAACATTTTATAATTTTTTGTGTCAAATATCAAATGATTTCAAATTGCCATTTATTGTTGGGCACTTTATAGTTTTATGCAATTGTAGAAGGTATTATATAAAGTCATATTTCTCTTTACTCACTTATTAATAAAATTATTATTAACAACATTTTTAATGTCATTTATTTATTTTGAGAGAGAGTGTGTGAGCAGGGAAGTGGCAGAGAGAGAGAGAGGGAGTGAGAAAATCTCAAGCAGCCACCAAGTTCAATGAGTCAAGCGCAGGTTCCAGCCAACCGTCACATCAGGACCTGAACCGAAATCAAGAGTCGATCACTTAACCAACTAAGCCACCCAGGTACCCCAATAAAATTATTTTTATGTTGGTTATATAGCCACCAGTTTTACAGATATTGTTTTTAATATTTCAACAATCAGTAGACTATACCTATATGGCTATCATTATTTTTTTTTAAGATACTCTTTAACACATTAAGGAAGCTTTCCTGTTATTACTAGTTTGGTAAGAGTTTATTTTATTTTATTTTATTTTATTTTATTTTATTTTAATAATTAATAGAAGTTGTATTATCATGTATTATTTTTTTCCTGCAGTTACTCATTTTAAAAATGTTACCAAGGACCTGCTGTGTGCCAGGCACATTTGTAAATCATGATACATTATTTAAACAAAATAAAGACAATTACTTAAACAGAATAAAGAAATCTATGCTCTTCTTGTGTAGAAAGAATTATAGAACATACCTGCTGGAGTTTTCTACTTAATTATGCAAATTAAGTTAACTAAATTAATTGGTTTTGTAATATTACAGATTTTGAATTCCTGAGATGAAATCCCTTTGCCAATATGTATTATAATTTTTAAAATACTACTGGATTTTATTTGTGAAAAGTTTTTAAAAATTACACACAAATTTATGATAAGGCTGGTCTATAATTTTTCTTCAATTTATTGTAGAGGGAATAAAAGTAACTTTACTATACTCTGTAGAAGCTTGCTTCATATTTGAGCTAATTTTTCCATGAATGTTTGTTAGAACTGAGAAAATTTCAGTCTGATAGTTTCATTCTGAAATAATTCGTATTACAAAATCAATTTAATTAAAGTTTTAAAGCAAGGCTGATAACAACTCATGCACTTTATTACCAATGTACTTCATTTATCTTTCTAAAGACCTGAAGAACTTTCTGATTTTGTGGTACTCTTCTAATACTGGTTCTTAAATATTTCAACTATCACTTTTATTTCTACTTCTATTATTTTCTAGGGATGTTTCAATTTCATTTATTTATTAGAAAACAGTCACATATAATTACCTAAGGTTAAGTATTATTTTAATTTTCATATGTATAGATATAAATATGTTACTCATGTAAATATATATACTTGGAGAGAAAGACACAGAAAGACATATGTTACCTGGGAGACCAGGACAGTTCATGTAAATTCACGCATGTAGATTAAAGCATGGAACTTGATGGAATTTCCCCATATGAATATGGAGATGGAGAAAAGACATGCCTCAGGAACAAGGCAAAACCATGTTGCAGCATCCATGTTACATAGCTGCAGGAACAACTTTAAGATATGGGTGTAGAAGTAAGGGTGACTCTTACAGTAATAGATTGCTGAGAACATTGATATGCCATAGACATAATGGATGTTCTTCATTTTGACTATGGTTCCTTAGATGGCACTGGATTGGTAAATTCTTATAGGAAACATTGTTTGATTTCCAAAATAAAATTACTGTTTTAGGATCACATTACTTTTGTTCAGTATTTTTGAATAGCCCATATCCCGTTCATTCAAGCATGATTTCTTTATTGTGAGAAATCAAAAAGCTTAATTTTTCTATTTAATTAAGTTTTTCTATCAATACTGCCACTTATATTTTGCTATTATAGTTATTATTGTCATTATGTTATGCATAGAACTTTTTGCAAGATGCTTTAGTCATGTTCTATTTATTATTATTGTAATTAAAATTAAATATCCTTTTTCATGTAGATGTCATATAACTTACAATAAAAGAACAGTTTGTTTGGAAGTCTAGCCACCTCCTGCTGTGAGATAAAATTATTCTGGAACATTAAAGCCACAAAAAAAGTCCTTCAATCATTCAAGCACAATAAATGCATTGAGACAGTTTTGCACTTATTTATTTGTTCTGGAAGTCATCCAAATTAACTTGTAATTCTAAATAACCACAGATGTCAATGCGAAGTAATTTGAAGTGACAACATATCAGTTTAAAGTGCAACCATAGCACTAGGTGTTACAATTTGTGTATACCAGGTTCAACCAGGGCATTCCACTATGAGAGTTATGCTGATTTTCAGCATGAACGGAAACATTTATAAAACAAATTATTCCACCAACTAATAGACTAACAGGGATGGTAATTTTTTTTTGTTCAAAGGTAAGGCAAATGACCTTTTATATAATTGCTTTATCATCAACTATCTGCTAATTATATCAACTAGGTTTCCCCCGGGTATTCATCTCTAAGAAATAGAAGACATTGATGGAAACATTATTTCTTCAAAAGTTTCACTACTAAATGACTGCTTTTCTCAAATACCATCAAATCCTTATAAATTAGCATTCAATTTTTTGAAAATTCCTTTTTGTGCATTTAAACATGAAATTTCTAGAGGTAGAAATAATACGTGTTTTCACAATGTTCCAGCCATAATATGTGTAAAATAAGTTTCTCAATCAAATACTTGCTTAAAAACATCAGTTTTAATAAGGAGGAAACTTGTTTCAGAGGTAATCAAGGTGTGTGGGCACTATAAATAACATTTTTGTTTATAATTATTCAACTAAAATATGTAAAATATTTTTTTTTACTTATTTTCCAATCTGAATCTATAAGAAACATCAACACTGGCCTACAGTATATATTTATTATTTGGTAGGGAAAACTTGCTATTCTTTTATTTTTTTTCTTTCAAATTTTAACCCATAAACCCTCTTCCTTGTTTATTTCCTCAGATTAACTGTTACCTAATTACACCAAAATTATAATAAAAATTATGTGACTAAAGATTGAATTTTCAAAAAATACCGGTTTTAGTTATAAACCAGTTTTAGTTATAAATATCTTATTATATGATCAGTATTTGCCTATCTAAAGATTAAATACATACTAAAATAGTTGAAAATGGACATTACTTATATAAATCTTATTAACACTATTACCATATATTTGACTGGAGTTGATCTTACAAAAATGTATTCATCAATGAGTATAAGTCATTTACAAATTTCTTGTTTTCTTTTAGGTACTATAGATAATTTAAATGAAAATTTTATTAGCCTGATAAAGAAAGTGATACCAGTCCCACAAATATAATAAAAACAGCCACAAACATGTACTCTGAGAAGGAAACAAAACTGCTGAATTTGTTTAGCGTGCAAAGCAAACTTTGTGTCTTTGCCTTATGATGTAACTTATAATGAACATTTTAAACATGTATAGCTCATACCTATTTTGTTTGGCCATGTAGTGGCACAACATAATTACATCTAATTATAATTCAAAGACACACATACACATGAATTTTTCTTTTCTAGTATTAATTTTCTTACCATAAATTATAGTAGAATTTTTAGTTTATTATTTTTCATTAATTTATGATATTCATAAATAGTTTATTTGAGCCACCAATTTCTTAATAAACTGTTCTTAATATTTATCCAATTACTTCCAAATGAGCTTTAAAAATATTGCCACGTATCTACCATCATCATTAAATAAGATATATGCTTATAAATATCTGTATGCTTGTGTGTGGGTGGGTGTATGTATGTATGGTCATTTTTTTTTTTTTGCTACACTTCTTAACACTCAGCTACTTTATTCTCTTGGACTTTTAGAGAAATATTTCTGTTTGACAGAAAAGTAATTTATGAATGATTAAACTAAAAATTAAGACTTTATTTGAAGTCAGACTAATTTTAAAGCAATTTTAAGTTTAGAGAAAATTGAGCAGATAATAAAATACTCATGTGTCTCCTTCACCCAGTTTCCCTTATTATTAGCACCTTGCATTACCATCTTTCATGTTTTGCATTGATAAACCAATACTGGTACATAATTATTAATTAAAATCTTTAAGATTCACTCTCTGTGTTGTGCAGTTCTATAGCTTTTAACAAACGTACCACCTGCATTCACCATATTGTACAGAATAGTTTACTGCTCTAAAAGTCCTCTGTGCTCTTATTTATTCACCCTCCACCTATTTATCCTGTTCCAGCCCAACCCCTGGAAACCACTGATCTTTTTGCTCGCTAGAGATTTGCCTTCTCCAAAATGTATAATTGGAATCAAAGAATAGTCTTTTCAGACTGGCTTCTTTCACTTAGGAAAATGCAATCAAGTTTCTCCCATGTTTTTTCATGGCTTGAAACCTCATTTATTTTTATCTCTAAATAATGATCTGTTGTATAGATGTACCACAGTTTGTTTACACATTCATCAAATGACAAAAATCTTCGTTGCCTTCATTTTTTAAGGAAATTATGCACAAAGCTACTACAAATATTTGTGTGTAGGCTTTTGTGTAGATATGTTTTCAATTCAGTTGGGTAAATACCTAGAAGCATGATTGCTGCAGTGAAGGGCAAGACTATGTTAAGCTTTGTAATGAATTGCCAGTGTCCTCCAAAGTGCCTGTACGATTTTGCTTTCTCACAAGTAATGAATGTAGAATTCCTGTTGCTCTGCACCCTGATCAACATTTGGTGCTCCCAGTGTTTTGGATTTTAGCCATTCTACTGGGTATGTAGTGATATCTCAATGCTATTTTAATTTGCAATTCCCTAATGGTATTGAACATCTTCGTTTGTGCTCATTTGTCATCTGCATATCCTCATGGTGAAGTGCCTGTTCAGATCTTTTCCCAATATTAAATTGGTTATTTTCTTATTGTTGAATTTAGTGAATTCATGTATATTGATACAAGTCCTGCCTGAGTGGACATTTATTCAAAGAAGGTATACAAAAGGCCAACGAGGTACATTAAAAAAAAGCTCAACATTAGGGAAATGCAAATTAAAACTGTAATGAGATATCACCTAATGCCTGTTAGAATGTCTATCATAAAAAAGACAAGAGATAACAAATGCTAGCATAGATGTGAGGAAAAGGGAACCCTTGTGTATTGTTGGTAAGATTGTAAATTGGTATAGCCACTATAGAAAGCAGTATCAAGGACCCTTAAAAAACTAAAAATAGAACTACCATATGATCCAGCAATTCTACTTCTGGGAATATACCCAAAACACTAACTTGAAAAGATATCGGCACCCCATCTTGATAGTAGAATTATTTACAATAACCAAGATATAGAAACAACCCAAATGTCCATGGATGGGTGAATGGCTAAAGAAGTTGTGATACACACACACACACACACACACACACACACACACCCCACATGCTGGAATATTATTCAGCCAAAAAAAAAAAAAGCCAATGAAATTCTACCATTTACAACAACATGAGTGGACTTTAGCATTTTGCTAAGTGAAATAAGTCAGAAAAAGACAAATACTGTATCATCTCATTCACATATAAAATATAACAACAAAACAAAACAAAACTGAACTCAGAAAAAAGATCAGACTGTGGTTTATAAGAATGGAGGGTGAGAGAAAATCATAGGAAGGGAGGCTTAAAAGGTACAAACTTCCAGTTCTAAGATAAGTACTAGGGATGTAATGTACAACATGATGATTATAGCTAACACTGTTGTATGATATGTAGGAAAGTTGTTAAGACAGTAAATTCTATAAGTCTTATCACAAGGGAAAAAAAAAAGACACAAGTCCTGTATCAGATATATGTTTGGCAAATATTTTCTCCCAGTCTATGGCTTTCCATTCATTCTTTTAACAATGTCCTCCACGGAAGGTTTTAATTGTAATGAAATCCAGCTTATTTTTTTTCTTTTCTGGATTTTGCTTTTGGTGGTATATCTAAAGCTCACTGCCAAACCTAAGTTCACCTACCTTTTCTCCTATATTATCTTCTGGAAGTTTTATATTTTGGGATTTTGCATTTAAAATGGATTTACAATCCATGAGAGTTAATTTTTATGAAAGGTATACCATCAATATCTAGGTTCAATTTTTTCTCATGGAGATCCAGTTTTTCCAGTATTATTTGTTGAAAAGACTACACTTTCTCATTGAATTGCCTTTGTTCTTTTGTGAAAAATAAATTGACTCTATCTGTGTGGCTATATTTCTGTGCTCTCTATACTGTCTCATAGATCTATTCATGCGTTCTTTCACTGATAGCACAATGTCTCGATTTTAATATTTCTATACAAGTCTCAAAGTCAGGTAGTGTCAGTCCTCTGGCTTTGTTCTTTTTCTTTATTATCATATGACTATTCTAGGCCTTCTGCTTTTCCATATGTGATGGTTAATTTTCTGTGTTACTTTGACTGGAATATGTAGTGCCCAGACATTTGTTCATACACTATTCTGGGTGTGTCTGCGAGGGCGTTTCTGGATGAGATTAACATTTGAATCAGTAGACTGAGCAAAATAAATTGTCCTTATAATGTGGATGTGCCTCATTCAAACAACTGAAGAATTAAATAGAACAAAAAGGCTGAGTAAGAAAGAACTCCTCCTGCCTCACTTAAAGACCTGAGACACTGGTCTTTTCCAGCCTTCAGACTACGCTGAAATAACAGATCTTGGGGCCCCAGATTGCCAGCTTTTGGAATGGAATTTATACCATCACTTCTTCTTGTATCAGGTGTATGGACTCAGAGTAGAACTATACATCAACACTCTTGGTTCTCTAACTTGCTGACTACATATGTTTGGACATGTCAGCCTCCATAATCACATGTATCAATTCCTTATGATATATTCTATGTATAGAATATAGGAGTATATATTAATATATATTACACTTAATAATAGTGATATTTGGGATATCAAATTGCTAGATCTTAGCATGGATTACCACTGTTCTCTTTACTACTGGAAACAGAATCATTGTTTTTTAAAACATAATCATAATAGAAAACCAATTCCAGGAACCTTATATCTGATTTTGAAAATTCATTCTTAAAATTCAGTTTCTTTACACAAGGAAACTTTTACAACTGATGGCTGTCTATTATATGTGCATGCCTATGCTAAGACATTAAATACATGCAGCATTTTGTATATCAGTGTTTATCTCAGCAAAGCTCTTTAAAAATCTGTTTCTCTAGAATCACTCTTGGTACCACAATCTAGTTAAGGTTCTCTGGGGAAAAAGAATTAAAACATAATACAGAATGTAGTATATAACACATTATATATGATATATATATATATATATATATATATACACACACACACACACACACACACACACATATACATATAGTCCATGTTCATAGTGTATATTTGAGGCTTTGTATAATTGTTGGAGAAAATCAGGAAGTTAAAATTCTAAAGGAGGTTTGGTGGATTGGGAGGAGGCACCAACAGTCGATTTGAGAAGCAAAACAGGCTCTAGTGAGGCCCAGGAGTGACGACTGGTAGAGTAGGCCACAATGGATTTGGGGGTCCACAACCAAGTGTCTGATGACAGACTTGGGATGCACATTACCAAAAACTGCAAGAACTGCACACAGCATTGAGGAGTGCTGGGAAAACCTGAACTTACCAGTGCCTATGCTCTTATCTGTCACCACAATTAATTACCACGTCCTCAGACAGCAATGGCCACTGTCTCACTTTTACATCCAAATCTTACATAAGAACCTCTCCGAGGCTAATGTAACCCTGAATCTCGAGGAAGAGGGTTCTGGGAGATGTATCTTGAGTATAACTTAATTGACAATAGAAGAATCCAGTGGAAGAAGGGATGGACAGATTTTATTTTATTTTATTTTTGGATGTATTTTCAAAGATAAAGTAAAATAGGTATATTTGCTAGTTTGAGTGTGGATGAGAGAGGAAAATAACAGTAAAGGATAATTTCAAAATATTATATTGAACAATTGGGAGATTGGTACTGGTGTCAAGTAAGTTGGCAGATTTTGTGGGAAGAGATTTGAGGGGGAATAGGAATTCAATTTTAGGTATTGTGTGTTTGAGAAATCTACTAGATATCCAATGGTAGACATCACATAAACATGTGGATAAGAGTTGAGAGTTTAGGAGAGAATCTGTGTTTTAAATTTGGTATTCATCAGTATTCTGGCAATGTGTGAGGCCAGGAGAAGAGATGGGATATCAAACCTGGTATAGTGGAATATTATGAAGTTCAGGAGAAATACAAATTTTGATAGATCAAAGAAGGCTTAGAGCAATCAAAAAATGAATTAAGAAAAAAATCCTGAAAGTATTTTGTCCTAGAAGTCAACTAAAGAATGGGTGACAAAGGAAATATTACACTTAATTGATGAAAAGCAGCTATAAAAGCTACATTTGCCACCAGTTTCTTCTTTAAGGCCAAGTTCTGCTTCCTGGAAATAATTCTCTGCCCTCCTGGCTCTACATTTGGGTTCCATTTTCCTTTTAAATAATAAATGGTTCCTTGGTGTTTGCAGCTGAGTAGATTTCTCAGCCTGCTTCCTGCCTATAGAAGTTTGGGAATACAGATTCTTTTTTTTTTTTTTTCTGTTTCTTTCTTCTTTCTTTCTTTCTTCTTTCTTTCTTTCTTTCTTTTTTTGCTTTTTATTTTTCTTTGTTTTTCAAGCCAAGGTGGTAAAATACTTTCTCATGTACCAAATTATAATCCGCTTTATTATACAAAGCCCCATTGTCTCTTCTTTGAAAGGAAGTTCTTCATGTACCTGCACTTGAACATCACAGAGCTGTGGACTATATCTTGAGGTTTCTTAGATGTCTTTGTCTAGGTAAAAGGAGGTATGTGTCAATATACCTACTGTCCCTTCTACCGTTAAACTGTTCTAAAATTTAAACAAAAGATCTTACATTCACGTTTCTTGATATCTTTATTCTTTTTTCTGCTTTACCAGTAGTGTCCTGTATATTAAACATTTGCCCTGAATCCATTCCTTAAGTGATAGCATTATTTTTCTTTTCCTTGGAGAAACTAGGTATGAGAAACTATTTTATTTTTGAGTTCTAGCTTCTTTAGATTCCCTCTAAATTATGCTTGAATGCTGAAAGTTCTTTCTTAGCTCCTTATTTTTTATCTGTACCTTATCGCAAGCAGGAAAATTGAATTCATTGTCACATTTAACATCCAACTTGGGATTCCATCTAGCTAAATCCACCTGTCAATTTGCCATATTTCCTATTTAGCGTGTTACCAGGAAGACTTCAGTTTCATTAATATTTTTGCCACTGCATAATAAGGGATGCATTTTCTCTAGGATCACTAACAGTCCCCTCTATGTGCTTATACTTTCCATCTGACTCCAGGTACCAAAGCCAATGCTACATATTATGTAGGCTGTCATCAAAGCATCACTCTGCTTCGACTAGTGAATTAAAACAACCACTTTATTATATCTTATGATTTTATGAGTCATAGATTTGGTTAAGCCTTAGCCAGCACAATTTTTTCTGTCTCACAAGGCATTGATGTGGGTATCTTAGTGGAATTTAGGTGGCAATTTGGCTGGGCATGGAATGGTTTCCAAGATGTCTTTGCCCATATGCCAGGTGCCTTGGAGCAAAGCCTGAAGGTTGAACCTCTCTCTCTCTCTCCCTCTCTCTCTCTCTCTCTTTGTAATGTTAGCACTTCTCCACATGATACCTCCTGCAAGATAGTTGAACTTCTTCCCTGGTGGATTAGGAATCCTGGTAGCTGTGGTACAGGCTACAAGACTTCAGGGCCTTGCCTTGGAAGTCCTAGAATGTCACCCCATTATCATGTATTTGTCAAGTATGTACTTTGAGCAAATCCAAAATCAAGGGAAAGAAAATTTGATTCCATCTCTAAAGGTGGGGCAATGAAGTATTTATGGTCTTCTGCAATCTTACCACACTGCTTTTAAATTTACCACTTTCCCACTCTGTCATACTTATCTTTTCCATAACTTCTGTCATAATTAAGCACTTGGATCACTTGTATTCTTTTTAGAATCTTTGCTTATTTTTCCAACCCATCCCTTCCAGTTTTCCTTATATCAATTTTTTTTTTCTTGAATTTTATTTGTGGTCTCTTTTCATTTACCCTTTTGTTATCCTTTTTTGACATTCATCTCCAAATTATAAACTGAACTTCCATCATCTAAGTTAGCATCACTATTTCACATGGTGTTCACTTTTGACTTGACTACTCATCATTCTACTGAACATTTTTATTTGGTTGCTCACAGATACATTAAACTTAACATGTCCAATATAGAAAACTCAGCTATCCGGTGCCCTCTCAGTTTGCTCTTATTGAATAGGATACCATGCAATTAATTGTTCCCAAGAGAGGACTTAGCATTTCCCTTCCAACTTCTTTTTTTTTCTATCCAAATGATGACAAAGTCCTCCCATCCTTCTCTTGTATATTTCCTGAGTCAATTCACATTTTTTTCTGTTTTTAATGTCACTTTCCTAGTTTAAGCCAACATTGTTTATCTGCATTGCTGCTACCTCCTTCTAATTATTTTCATATAACTGAGTCTTAATTTATCTAATCCATTTTCCAAAACAACACATCAAGTAAATCATTTAAGATGTAAGTTACATTGTTTTACTTTACTTAAAAGAAAAAAAATCTTCAAGGGCTCCTCTTTGCCTTTTTTAATGAAGTCCCAAATCCTTAACAGAGGCTATAGGGCCCTGAATAATATGTCTCCTACTTACCTTTCCAACCTCATGTTTTGTGTTTGTCACAAGTCATCTATTATTCACACAAATCAAATGTGTTTTATTTCCTGAATGTCTCTTTATTTCTTTTTACCCCATGTTTCGCACAAAATGTTCTTTTTTACTGGTACTCCTACTTCTGTCCATGATTCATTCATCTTGCCAGTTTTTGCGAATTGTGGAGGGAACATATCCTTTCACCAGCTTTATTCGATGCCCCCAGGTGAAGATTATGTACCCTCCCACAGAGTTGTATAACATGCAAAACCTGATTATCAAAACACTTTATCACACAGCATTTTAACTGAATGTTCCACTACACCATATGCTTTATAAAGGAAGGCACAGTTTCTGTTATTTTTATCATATTTTCTCCTATTAATTCAGGTATTTACTTAGTAACTTTCCATAAAATATGTCATGAATATGTACAGTAACGTACATATGAAATGTGGATTTTCTCAATGAGGGATGACAGTTGTCTAGGGGATCCTGGCATCTAACTCTAGCTTCCTTCATCACTACTGCTATGAGGAAGGCAGTTAATATGACTCTATAAAGTTCGGATCTCCTATCTGTAACATAAGTAGGATACCATGTCACAAGGTGGCATTTATTGGAACAGAGCACATTCTCACTTCCCATGTTTATCTAGAGAGAAGAGAATGTCTACTCTTCTCCTCAGGAGGGGAAAAAATGGGCATAATGGGCTTTCTCTACTCTCTCTCTCTCTCTGATCTCTCGCTCTCTCTCTTTTCCCTGCTCTCTCTCTTGCTCTTTATGCTTTTCTCTCCTTCTTTTGGACCTCCTTCATATCATATTCATTCCCATCTGGTCATACAAGCAGTAGGCTTTAACGAGGTGTGACCATGCCCAGCAGCTTAAATCTTTGATCTTTATTAGTTTCAAACTGTTTGATTCTCTGTTAGCCTAGACTATCTACCAATTGTTTCCTAATATGAGAATAGAAGAAATTAGATTTGTTTTTTGTTTTTGTTTTCTACAACTTGAATTAAAACACATGTATTGTGCAGAAACTAACATAAGAAATCTGGTGGAGCCATATTAATATCATACAAAGTAGATGTCCAAAGAAGGAATTATACAAGGGAAATAAAAATATACTTCATCATAATAAAAAGGTCAATGTTCTTAGGGTATTTTGGAAAAAAAGGGTTGTATTATTATAAATATATTTAAGTCACAGCAAAGTATACAAGATATAAGTGATTCTTATACTCAACTGAAAAGACTTGGACTTTAATTAAAATCATTATGAAAAAGTAAGAGATTTAAAAAATGACTATGGGACATAAGAAACCCCCTATCTAATATTTTCAAAAGGTAAATTTCAGTTAAAGATGTCAGAAAACAAGAAGTGGATATGGGATTAAAATAACTCTAGATTCCATGTCTGCTGGGACTGCACCTCTTATTTTCCAGATGGGAATCACTGACACTTAGGGCTGTATCTTGGAGCATGACTGCTGGTAGATATTGAATGGCTCAAAGCCAACATTTAGGAATTGAATGGACATATATGGCTGATATATTTTTCCAGGCTTTCATTTACAGTTAACTTTGTGAATATATTTTGGTCAGTATGTATGTATGAATGTATTGCTGTTGTTTTAGCTTTCATTAAAATATACCTAGATTAATTTTATTTTCCAACTATTTTGGTAACCTATGTCTACAGTTTTATAAATTTTTCTCACAAATTATAATTAAAAAATATTCTTCTATTTTCTTGCCAATGTAAGTGGGATTCTTTTCAAATTATGTACCATGTTTTCTAAATGATTATTTTTGGTGTTATGAGTGCTTCTGATTTGTATGTTGGTCCTATATCCAGAAATTATGAATGATGTATAATTTCTTTTTTTCTCTCTTCTTTTTTTATAGATTCCATATGTAGACAACTATATTCATTAAATATTACTAAATTTACTGGCCAATGTATTATTCATAACTTTTCAACTATGACAAGGTGATATATTTTTATCTTAGTATATACTTTTGTTTCTTTTATCTTATTATTCTAGTATGTTTTTGAAAAATAGAATAGATTATCTTTCCTCTTTTTCTGCTCACAGAAACAATTTGTACAAGCTATAAACATTTTGGTAAAATTTCCCCATATGTGTGTGTGTGTGTGTGTGTGTGTGTGTGTGTGTGTTTAAAGACAGTTGGTTTCATGTCAGCAGAGGAAGGAAGTATCAACTATGGCTTAATTTTAAGGATTCTCAATCCTTAATATTTTCTCTTGAGTTATTTAAAAAATTGTTCTCTACTTCATGTTCCATAAGCTGTCAAAATTATTTGGATAAAGATGTCAGAGCACTTAAAAATATAAAGTGTATAAGTATTTATCTTGCATTTTAACTTTTATTTTCTTCTTTCATTCTTTCTCTCCTTCCTACCTTTCTTCCTTCTATCTTCTCTTTCTTTTCTTCTTGCTTATCTTTCTAGAGATGTGTCCAAAAGTAGAAATCACAAACCTGTGCACTCAATTTCTGGAAACTGTCTGTGCAGGGAATGGGATCAGTGAATAGGTCAGAGGTACTCTGTAGTTGACCACTGTTTAAGGGAACTAGCCGAAAATTACATCTTTGCTATTCTGGAAATATCAAGAGGAGTACAGGTAAAGTAGGTATTGAACCAGAGAAATAACTATTGCTAAATGATACATCAGGCTGGCTTTTCCTTATGTTGGTTCTTATCTTATACTTTTGTTCTTGGCAACCACCAGTACATTAAAAAAGGAAGACCTCTGGGGCGGCTGGGTGGCTTAGTCGGTTGAGCGTCCGACTTCAGCTCAGGTTACGATCTCACGGTTCATGAGTTCGAGCCCCGCGTCAGGCTCTGGGCTGATGGCTCAGAGCCTGGAGCCTGCTTCTGACTCTGTGTCTCCCTCTCTCTCTGCCCCTCCCCCATTCATGCTCTGTCTCTCTCTGTCTCAAAAATAAATAAACATTAAAAAAATTAAAAAAAAAATAAAAAAAGAAGACCTCAAAAATTTTTAACACACTATGGGTGATATAGACGTGCTATCGAGAGTTAGAATATAGTCAAATGCAAGGACTAGCATGTACCCTAAAATGAACTGGTTGAAAAATAAGGTCTTATTGAAAAGATCTTTAAAAATCTTCAGAAAGCTCATTTATAACAATCTTCCCCAACTTTTTAGTCTGTATTTCTTTTGTTGGGAAAAGCAATTTTCCACTAACAACTGAACCAAAGTAAGTATCTGACACCAGGTAAAAGACTGCTTGCTCAGTGCTATTGCTTCCAAAAAAACCTTTCTGGATGAGCATCAAGACCTTTTAGGTACTGCAAATATCAGGTTGGAGGGAAAATGTAAATTGGTGTGTTGGCTGAGAACTAAATCCCAAATGGTCAATACCTCCTTAAATGTTTTTTAAGTGCTCTGGACTCTAGAAATAATTCCATATAAACAGTAGGGATTTTTTTAGTATATCTAAAATATGGTCAGGATTAACCTTAAAAACTGACAATTTTCATGGTTGGAGCCTTTCCAAGTTATACTTCTTTTAGTCTCCTAAGCCCCATTTGGAAGAGTTGATCACTGAGTCCCTTGAACGTTTCACTTTGTCTCCTTTGTCTTTGTATTTTTTTCTCAAGGTATTTTGTTTTTGGAGGGTATAATTGAAGAATATTTACAAGGAAAGTATAAGACTGATGTCCATGCCTTTAAAAGCTGCAGTTTATGGGGATTTGGGGGAGAGATTGGTGATATGAAAGGGATAAAAAAGTTTTGAAGGGAATTTAGGAACAGAAAAACCCTCATCTAGTGTGTCACAATGAAGGGGGAAGAAAGGAAAAAAGTTCTTTTGAGCATGTACATATGGAAGGTAGATGATATAAGAGATAGAGATGTAAAAGGACCTTAGAGATAAATAAACATCTAGGGCCTAGGGTGGCTATCGGCATGTAGCTGCTTTCATTGGAAACCATTAAAATATCCTGAAACACTGGTAAGGTATGGGGGGAAACAGAATAAAGTTTCATGCACCAACATGATCCTTTACAGTATCTCTTTCCCTTCTCTTGAATCTCAGGCAGTTGAATTCCATTGAATTGTCTGGTGGGTCTGAGCTGAGTAATTATGTTTGTGAGCCTTTACTGTTAGAACTTGCACTTCTAAGATGAGATGACTCAGAGAAAACACTGCTCTGTATGCACTCTTCTATATTCGATTTTTATATTTGTCTTAAATCACTTATTTTGAAATATAAAGCAAAAAATAGAATCTACCCGAATATAAGTGTTTCCAGCATACACATAACATATATTATTATCTGAAACCTAGTTTATTTTACTCAAGATTTCATAATTTTATTTCCATTTTTTGCCGATTCAAGTCCTCTAAAACCACCTCTACCCAGTACTTGCAAAAAGTAAGCCTCTTGTATTCCTGCAAATTCAGCTCTGGAGATTATCTGACAATTCTTATCTCTCTGCTTTTAAAGTTTTCTTCTATTAAACAATCTTAGGTGATCAACTCAAGTGGTCAATTCCTTGTCCAAAAGACCATATTGGAAAAGCCTCAGAAAAAGGCTGGAAATTTTTGAAAAGTTTCCCAAGCCTCTCTTTTTTCTTTTCTTTGTGGTGATGCTGCTGGTAGAGAATTTATTTAGAGGTTGGGGGTGAGGACAGAAGTCATCAAACGGAAATTGATGATTTTGGGAGGACTATATGAACAGACCATGTGAGAGGTTTTCTCAATGCGAGGGAGAAAAGATGGGGTATCAGTCACTAACTTTTGTAAAGACGCAAGGAAGTAACAGTGGAGATGATCATGTGGTAGTTGCAGGCCTGGGCCATCTGTTGATGAAAATACAAATAAAAGGAGAGGATCTTTGTATAAGCATGCAATGTCTGACAGTAAGAATAAATAGTCTACTTAAGAGAGGAATTATTGGTTTTAATCATAATTTGTACATATATTTTTCAATGAAAATCAGTAAGATGGTTACAATAAGCTCTTATTATCCTGTGTATAAATAAAAATAGCTAATAAGAAGAATGCTTAGATGTCTCCATTAAATTGATTGCTGATATAAAAATAAATGTCTTTTGGGAAATCTTTTGCTTAGTGCTATTGCTTCCAGGGAAATATATTTAGGTGAGCTTCAAGAGCTTTGGGGGACTGAAATATTTTATTGGCTAGAGCATATAACTGTGTGTCTTGGCTAGGCCAGCATTAAACTCAAATTGATCTGTTTGTGGAAATAGAAAACCTCCTCACTGAAATGTTGTGGACTCTATAGGAAAGGTAAAACAACAACAACAACAAAAAACAATAACAAGCAAACAAACAAAACACACACACACACACACAAAAAACAAGACAGATATATAGGAGGTTCTTTTTTGTCATGCAACAGAGCCATTGACCTCAAATTACCCTTTGAATTTATTTTTTAAATCTAGAGATTATCCTTGCAAAAATAGAAGCCATATATTTCATAGAAACAGTCTAAGTGCTTTGTTCCTACCAATAAGATTATTAAAAATGTTTATAGGGAAGACATGTGGTATGAAAATACTGGCTACTTTTCTAAGGACATCTTGTTGAATGAACAGCCCACCCCTCTACTATCTATTACTTCCATTTATATGAAAATTTGCTTAAACTATTATTTATTGCAGAACATCACTAGTGTTATTTAATAAGGGGAGTTGCTACTCAGCTGCAACATAAATGTTTTGTTTCATGAAACAAGTTCAGATTTAGAAAAAAAAACTCATTAAAGATTTCAAGAGTGTATTGTGATAACAAACTAGAGGAGGAGAAACCATCGGTTTTACTGTTTGGAAAATTAGGGAACAAGAATGATTGATGGAAGTCCCTATGGCCTTTAAAGATAAAACTAAGTTTGCATAAAACGAGGGTTATGCTGGTGGGTAGAAAAATAGCGAATGCTATTACAAAGACAGGTGGATAGACAAAGATATACAGCTCAATATCACAATGCAAGAACAAAAGTTTCTAAAATGCTTAACTCTTTTGTGGCTGAGAAAATTCACAATGTGTTGTTCAAGAGCAATATTAAAGATGCTTGGGATATGTATTTTTTTAACTTAGGGAAGAAAAAAAGGTAAAGTGGATTCCTGTCTGGTAGAAGTTGAGTTGTGTCTTGCACATTTAAGGAATGTTCAAAGTTAGGATTTTTAAAAAAGGTGATAATGTATGTTCTTGGTATCTATTCATTGTATGAACAGCCAGCGTAGGTTCTACCATAGGCACAGAGTATACGTAAAGGTTAGAGCTAGGAAGGATTGCAAATGCAGGGCACCATATTCCCTTCTTACAGTTAACTCAAAAAGTCCCAGAATGGGAGCTTTTATATAGAAAGTTGTGAATTAAAGCGACCGAACTCTAAACATTCTTCTGGTCTCATATTTTTATAACATGTGAACTAACTAGATAAATAGAGCAGGCTTAACAGGATTGAAGAATGAGGATGGTCATCAACCTATGTATAAGCAGTTCAAATACCATGTTTTAAAGCGAGACTGTTAGGAAAATGGAGGCAGTGGCATCCACCAAATCTTCCTCCCAATTCCCCATTCTTGGTTAAAGGCTCACATGGACTTTGTGCTACATGATAGAAGTGACTAGTGGTGGGAAACAGAAGGATACCTGTTGGATATTGGCTCATCTGATGCCGGAGATGAAAATTCAGTTATTTTATAGGTGAGGTTCATCAACTAGCCACTCCCCACAGTATCAATCACATAAGTGATCGTGGCCTATGGCTGGGGCTTACTCTTCTGGTGGATATTCCATAACTTCTGCTCTATATATCAACATGTTCACGGTACTTTCACTTCTCTCAGGACCTCTTTGCATTTTTAAAACTCTTGGGGGACTCCCCCAAGCTTTCATTTATGTAGGTTATATTTATTGAATTCACCATACTCACATTGCTGCCACCATCTCTGATGTACATTAAGAACAGGGTCACTATCCCTTTTGGAAATGATGGAAAGTTGGGCCTTCCTTGGATCAGACATCAGCAACATTTAAGTGAAAATCTTTTTTACAAACATTAGGTAGTTATGGGCTATCAGGGATTGATAAGAACAGAAAGGAGAAATTTTGAAAATCAGAGGTTTCATGATATAGTAAAAAAATATTCTGAAAAATATCAACCAAACGTCCATCATGATTAATTAGAACAATTTGGGAAGAATTCGAGAAAATCTGGAATATGGGTTGACTAGGTAATATTGGAACTAGAAAAATTCTGTTTAAAAATGTCTTTTTAATAAAAAAACATATTTTTATGACCATTCTCATCATTTGGGAATAGCATTATCAACATGGGTTTCTGGACTATGTAAGGTTCCAAAAATCTTTGATATCATACCCAAAGACACACAGTATTGCAGCTGCTGGTTCTATCACTACCATCACTACTACCATTACCACAACTACTACTAATAACTAGCCTTTATTGTCTGCCCAATACCTGCCAGTCTTTGTCATTAGTTATTGTTTTGCTTAACCATTACAAGATACTCCTTTCCATTTCTCTTGTAGAGGAGAAGAAACTGGGCATCACACCCAAGAACACAGAACTAGTAAGTGTAGAGATGGAAGGACCTCCTCATTTCACGATTCTTCTTTTATCTCTCAACGCGGTTTATTAGTGGAAAAAGATGTTAATGTTCAACTGTATGTTATGTAGATATTAAATATCTCCTTATTCACACGTTTCAACTATTACACTTGGAAGATAATACCTGCTATACCAACGTAAAAGGGTTTCTGAGCGTTTTGAATTACCCAATCTATGGGAATCATTAATGGAATTTCAGTACACATGGAAGGGCGCCTGGGTGGCTCAGTCGGTTAAACATCGAACTTTCTTTATATAATTTTTTTAATGTTTATTTACTTTTGAGAGAGAGAGAGAGAGACAGACTGTGAGAAGGGGAGGGGCAGAGAGAGAAGGAGGCACAGAATCTGAAGCAGGCTCCATGCTCTGAGCTGTCAGCACAGAGTCCAATGCGGGGCTGGAACTCTTTTGCCTCAAGATAATGACCTGAGCCAAAGTCAGACGCCTAACGGACTGAGCAACCCAGGCCTCCCAAACATCTAACTCTTGATTTTGGCTAAGGTCATGATCTCAGGGTTTGTGGGATCAAACCTTACATCGCACTGTTAGTGAGGAGCCTGCTTGGGATACTCTCTCTCCCTCTCTGCCCTTTCCCTGTGATTTCTCTCACTCAAAATAAATAAATAACATTAAAAAGTAAACATATATATGGAATCTTTGTAAAACCAATCTGAGATTGACTTTACATGGAGGAAAAGAAAATAAGTAAATTTACTTTTGCATATCTTTAAAATTCTATTAGAATAATGTAAACATTACCTACTCTCACTAAATTAATAATTCCCCAAAGTGAGGGGTACAGAATAATTTCTATATTTACCAACTGTCTATGTTCTTTTCTTATAATGTTTGGGTGCTTTTGCATCAAACATGTGGACCACTACTGGATAAGTCAGCTATGTGCTTAAAGACCAAAAATAAAACCTATATGAAAATACATATTCATTTACTTACTTTGGTTAAATGGTAACATATAAGTAATAACATTTTAAACTTTTTTTAATAAATAAAATCATGTATACTTTCCACTATATGACTAAACTGGAACAATAAAATTTAAATAATTACTTTTTAGATATTCATGTTAAATCAAATCAAAATTATTTTATTAGTGAAAAAAGAGGCTTACCAATCCAAAATATTTTTTAAAAATCGCAATCATAATATTTTGTTCTGAATATACTGTGCATATTGATTGTATACTTTTCTTCATATTCTAGTCTTTAGAATAAGACAAATCTGGGTTTTAATCTTGGTTCTCTATTTACTGACTGGGCAAGATTGGCAGTTTACTTAAAGTTTCAAAAAGAGGGGCGCCTGGGTGGCTCAGTCGGTTGAGCGTCCGACTTTGGCTCAGGTCATGATCTCACAGTCTGTGAGTTCGAGCCCCGCATCGGGCTCTGTGCTGACCGCTCAGAGCCTGGAGACTGTTTCAGATTCTGTGTCTCCCTCTCTCTCTGCCCCTTCCCCGTTCATGCTCTGTCTCTCTCTGTCTCAAAAATAAATAGACGTTAAAAAAAATTAAAAAAAAAAAACTTTCAAAAAGAAAAAATCATTAATTTCATCATCTATTGAAAGGAGGAATCAGTATCAGAACCATAGGGTTATTGTAAGAACAAAATGAGTAGGAAAATGATCTAATGGAGAGAAGACAATATTAAATAAACTAATTCACATTAATAGTAAACAAAGTGGCAACAATAGTGGAAGTGTTAGAAGTAGTAGTGAGACAGCATAGAACAAGTTATTATTATATTACTATTATTTTTGACAAAACATAAAAAGCATGAGAAAATATAAAAATAAAAAAAACAATGACCATAGTTTTCAACCTGATGTTTTGCACATTTTCTCTGTCTTTATCTTTCTCTCTATATATTTTGTTTGTCCTCTACTCTAAAAGTGAATTCTTCACATTTAAAAATCTGTGGAGCTGGATATGCCTATGAAAGCCAATGATATCTCAGTCTTACAACAGTGATTTTTTTCTTATGGTACACTGATTTAAAAAATCTAACCTTGACATGTTATACAATATTTTAAAGTGTAGTTGTCAATCTCTCCATTTTCCATTGCAGTAAAAGTCTTCTAAAATATTTACATTAAGTGTGATGCTTTACAAGTTTTAACATACATTTTTTAAATGTTCCTAATGTTGGATATTCAAGTTATTTTTGATTTTCACTTTTAAGAATAAAGCTGCCTTAAACATAACTTTGCATAAATCTAAGTGAACATCTCTTTTTTTTTTGTTCCTCTGAATATATTTCTATTAGTGGAGTTTCATTGTCAAGTGATAGAAATATTTTTCTTATTTGTAGGAGCTTTTTCTTTTATTTTGCTTCTAATCAAAATTTTTATTTTCAAAACATTTTATTTTCTAAAATAAACAAGATACAATAAGTAAAAAGATAATTCCTTTACCAGTATTTGGTTAAGAACATCTGCTAATTCATCTAATAACAGTTCTTTTGTTCTACTTTTATTAATAAGTACATAGTATTTTTTTCAAGTTTTTATTTAAATTCCAGTTAGCTAACATACAGTATAATATTAGTTTCAAGTGTAGAATTTAGTGATTCGTCACTGACATACAATACCTAGTGCTCAACACAAGTGTTCTCCTTAATCACCTATTATTCTCATATTTTTAACTTTATAGTGCATTATTAGTAAGAACTTCAACTTTGTAAGTGCCATAACTATATTCTAACTGTATCTTAACATATTTAACCTATTTTCCTTTTTTTTCATTTAAGTATGCTATGCTATACATAAATTTAGATATAGAAGTTATATTTAATTTTTGTCAATAAATTCCTAAATATAATTTTTTGGGGAAGATGTTTATGGATATTGTAAGACTTTTGATATATACTTACAATTTTCAGAAAGATATTAACAATTGCCACTTTTACTAGCATCTTCTAACTATGAAAGTGAATTAGGCCAGACATAGCTTTCCTCTTCTGATATTATCAAATTAAAAAAAAATTCAAGATAAGATAAAGCAGGTCTAGAAACTGTGGAGAGATGCCTTGAATTTATTTTTTGTTTTCTTCCTTTGAACATTTGTAGATAGGAAAAGAAAAAATTAAATCCTGCTACTGGGAAAGCAGGGTGTATTGTAGGAGGTAATAGTGATTGTGGAATAAACTATTCCCCAGTCCTAGCCCCAAGATACTTCATCGAGTTATAGTATCATTCAGAATATGTAAGGCAATTTATCAGCTTTATGCTTAGTGAGAAAAAAATGCATGCATATGAGTTAGGATGTGCATGCTTATTTTAAAATTAAGCAAATATATCTAGAAATTATGTCCTTGCAAGAAATGTCCTTTTTTTACAAGTGATGACTTCATAGTCATTCAAAACTCAACTTGGTTTTGCACTTAATTATGGTGTTTCAGCCTTTTTCTGTATTTGAATCTTCACAGGAACATCAGCAAAGTCCTACTGTGTATTCAAAAATCTTACATTTAATCGGTGTATCCTGAAAATTGGTTTTATATTAGTGTGAAGAATCTAAAACAAGATTTTATTTTGTATTAGTGTGGAGATAATTATGTAAAGCTAATTTCATTCCAGGATAAGAAACCTAACATTATTTCTACTGTGGAGACATTAACAAATGAAGCCATCCTCTATGGCTTTACTTATAAAGATAGAGAGGAATGCCACAGATCTTAGATTCATTTTATAATATTATTTTAATAAATTATGTGAATGTGAAAGTAGGTATCCTTAAGACACTTTTGTAATTTCTGCAGGTGTATTTTCTCATGAATCTTAAACCTTAATAGTTTCTTTGAATGATCTATGATTGATTTGCTACCCCAGTTTACAAACAAATTGCTTGTTATTACTTCCTTAGGGTATGGCTTTCTTGAATATCACATAAGAAAGATAATATCTTTGTTTTAATTTGGTAGTAACTTGTTTCATATAATACAAAACAGAATTAAATCAAAATAACTTATGAAACAGTAATAGTAAGCCTGGCATATCTGAGTCCAATTTAAAGCAACTGACAAATATGGACACTAATGCACTCATTTTATTTCTTGAACCTTTCACATGTGTTTCGTAAATTCATTATACTTATAACACAACAAGTACTAAAATCTTAAATGATAAGTTACTGTATCGGATGGTTTGGTCAAAACTTTACTTAAGGAAATAGTGCTTCAATGCATAGCTTTTTCCAAATAAATATTTGTTCTTAAACATTCAAGTGCGATTCATTCAAGTGAATACACTAATAAATGATGGAATATATTTATTTCAAGCATATCACTTATATTGATAACTCTTTAAAATAAAAAAAAAATTATTGGTTGATTCCAATGCTGACTGGGATTAACTACAGCTTTGGGTCATTATTCCTAAATTTCTTGAAATTGAAGATCAGGATATCCTCCCAAGAAATGGATAATTGGAATTATGTATAATCAACCTATGTTTTATTCAATCACTCAGTATGTTTCTTTTGAGCCCTATGTGTACAGATCACTGCTCAATGCCAAGGGCACATAGAAGTTAATAAAATACTCCTTCCATCTTCATGTATTTTGCAGCCAGTTAGGAAGAAACAAATTTAATGCAATAGCTGATTATAATACACTATGCACCCTATCCATATAGCAAAAGTACAGAAATATTCTTAAAAATACCAAGGGTTAATCACTAGTTGGGAATCAGAAATGTTATATGAGACAAAGTTTGAGCTATATTTTGAAAATTAATGAAAAGATGATTGAAGTCCTTTGGACATGAAATGTAATTGAGCAGCTCTTGCCTGTATTTATTCACATGGACTCAATCACTGAATGGCAGTTTATTTTACTAAATTCTTCCTTATGTGGGACAAATTGCCATCCCCTTTTGACTTGACCAGCAAGGTACAGATCATGACGGAAGTGAATATAATGAGCGGAAACACTCTTTAGAGTATTAATAATCCCTTGTAATTATCCAAGCTTATACTTTAAATTAAAGTGGAATATTTATTAGCTCATTCTAACTGTGTAAGCTTCTGTGAGATAAGCAAGGCAATTTTAGATAATCCTCTGAAATAGTTAAGACCAATTTTAAAGATGTATAAACTGAGGCCGTGAGAGACCTTGGTCTGAATAACTCTTGAACACAGGCTTGGGAGTTTAATCCAGGTATTTTGACTCCTATTTTAATTTCTCTTTTTACTGTATAACATTGCCTCTTATAAATAGGTTTAGCATTTGGATACTATGTTCTGTTATTAAAGCAGCTCACCACCCATCTTTTATATGAGGTAGGAAATAGGCTTAAGCCTCTCCAGGGGAGTTCTTAACCTGGAAAGGAAGGAAATGCATCACAGGTGAAAGACAGCAGAACAATGTGACCTGCTGCTAATTTGCCGTGGGATTCATTTGGGTGGGATTTGACATTTCTGGGTAGATGTATATTTGTGATTGATATTTCATTCTTTAAAGCACAGCCTTTAAAACAGCTGTGAAATGTCAAGTTATTAATTTACACATTGCAAAATGTAGTGTTAGGAAACCGATTTACATCTTTCCAAATGCAACCCCAGGGACACCAGGGATACTTTTGAGATCAGCACATCATGAAGAAGATTATCCCTATCAGCATAACTCTAAAGATTGCTTCTCTACTTTCAGCTCTGCATATAGGCAAAGGGATGAGAAGGGTGTTTCAGTCTAGTCATGGGAGATGCAATCCAAACTGGAGGAGGTATAGTTTGCAAGGTGGGACATGGGGGTGGGGCAATTTCTTTCTCATCAGTGTGTGTGTGTGTGTGTGTGTGTGTGTGTGTGTGTGTTTGAGTTATAATCATCTTGGGAGGAGGGTACCAGGATGACAATACAATGGATTCCTCCTTACTACAGTAAAACTGTTTCATGAGAGGGACAGCTTCATTTTAAATAACATGCAAAGTCTATGTTGTAGGCTGTCTTCCTGAAATATTTTCATTGATTTTTTTCCCTACAGTGTAGATGCACACCTATGACCATAAAAATGAGTAGTATTATCTAATCATGCCTCAGGCATGCATTTTAATGTATATGAAACACTTCCATAATAAACTTTTTGAAAGCAAATCCATGATTTAATGTTCAAATTCTATTGGAAGTAACCCTCGGAAATTGCACTAGAGTTGAATGAATTTTTAATCACTGTCCCCCCACTTTTTTATTTTTAGATGATTATATTAATTGGACATTCATTTCATATGAAACAAAATATTTAAATGAACTTTGCAATTCATTCACTAGCAAAGAAAAAAGAAGGCTAACACACACAAAAAAGGTGGTTCTCTTAAAGATATCACTTACTACTCGCCTTACTGAAGTTTTAATTGGTCAAAGACCCAAAATATTTGTTCAGAAAGATATTTGCATATTTTAAATATACTAGTTCCTTACTTAGCAATTTGAATCTTCCTAAGAAAATGAAATTTTTGGCAAATATAAAAAGATAGAAAAAAAATCATCTGTATGCTGTGATACAGAGATTAACTGAATGATGCTGATTTCATAAAAAAACGAATATATTGAAAATTATGGTATTATTAAGTTGGAAAAATAAAGTGATAAATAAAAAATGTAACATAAGTGGAATATCAATATATTTTCCTCGGGATGCCTTAATCTCAGTGGCATAAATTAGGTCACTAAAGGCTACAAATGTTTGCCACCACAACTGAGGTTTTTCTAAGATCTGCTTTTAAAAAATCATTGTATCTTCACATTTTATTGAAACATGATAAGATGTTATTTTGCTCAACAGTTGTTAAGTACATTGACAATTGTTATAAATAATTAATTTGAAATTATCTTGAATTATCAACAAATGAAAATATTCTCCAAAATCAAAATTATACTGACAAAATATGTTGTCAATCACAGACTTGTCTGCATTTAGTCCAAAAAGAAAATCAAACGTATTACGTATCATGGCTTTCCTGTGGTGTCCAAAGATAATGTAGAACATCAATATCTGTTATATTTTCTATGATATTGATCCAGAAAATAACAAAGGACTATAAATTAGCTAATTAACATGCTTTTATATTTTAGGGTATTTATCAATTAGTGAAGTCATAGCAACCTTAGGTTAAACCTTCATCCAAATGCTAGATTAGAAACAAATCTATTTGTCTTCTTACTTGAAACTTTATGACATTGGTTAATTACATTTACTGAGCATTTATCAAGTACCCATGTGCCACATTCTTTACTTCTTTGAAACTTTTAAACCATCTATGTGGTAATTGCTGTTCTGTTTTACAAAAATTAAAAAATCCTTATGCAAGGACTGTTCCTTGCATAGGTAGAAAGTGCAAAGCTAGCATCGAATCCATTCTGTCTCCTATATTCTAGAGTGGAAGCTCAGAAACACGAGACCCCATCATCTTCCGCATGATGAAAGGATTTCCTCCCAGCAGTGACGAGTGAAATGTTCCAAGTTTGCGTCACTAACCAATGCTACCCATTTGTCCAGTAGTGGTCATTTCTCTCACATCTAGTTTAAGAAAAACTATGAAAATACTGCAGTTTAGTGTACTCTCTTGTTCCAAGAATCCCTATGAATTGGAATAATAAAGCCGATAAATGACCAACTATAAAACATCAGTATTGGCTGACGTCAATTAGCTGATGGAACCGCAGGGCTGACAGGCAGGTGTAACTGTATATTTTTGGCAAAGGGTTTTATAGATAAGACAAAAATAAAGTCAATGATGCTAAAAAAACTGTTAGCTCTGGTGCTGGTGATTCTATTTTGTGTTAGCTAAAGTAGTAAAATGCTTCTAATAGTTCCCTTTTTATCATATACATTTTGCAAAATAAAAAAGCAACCCTTTGTAACAAATGGTAAGTGGTACAGGCACTTATTAAAAAAAAAAAAGGAAAAGGGAGAAAGTGTACTAATAAAATAAAACAGCCATACTCTCAATGATAGCTCTTTAATATTTTACTTCAGTTCCTTCTAAGTTTTTATTTTCCTCCAAATATCACTCACTTCATAATCATGTCTACATAATCAACTATTGCTAAAAACGTGTCAGCAAAACTGCAGTTCTTTGTATGTTCTAAGAGCTGTATATATCTTTTTTAAAAAATTTTAATGTTTATATTTATTTTTGAGACAGAGAGAGACAGAGCATGAGCAGGAAGGAGCAGAGAGAGAGGGAGACACAGAATCCCAAGCAGGCTCCTGGCTCTGAGCCGTCAGCACACAGCCCCACAGGCGGCTTGAACTCCTCACCTGTGAGATCATGACTTGAGTGGAAGTCCGGTCGCTCAACCAACTGAGCCACCACCCAGGCGCCCCAAGAGCTGTATATATCTTAATTTAACACTCAAAACAATCTAATTGATTAAAAATAATTATTTTCCCTACTTTATAAACAGAACATAAAACACAATATTTTTCCTTACAAATTTTATTTCTTTATTTTTAAATGTGAATGCATTTAATTTTAGGATTAATTTTTGGTCAAGTAAGGTAACTTGGCAATATCTATTTCTACTTCTAACCTCTCATAAAATCAATAGAAAATCAAATTGTTTATTGAAGTTAGCAAGTTTGCAGCATTCCAGATCAATATAACACAAACTGGTCTATTTCTATATGTGCAACAACAACAAAAACAAGAAAATAAAATAAATACTACCATTTAAATAGCATCAAATAGCAAGGAATAAATTTTCAACATATATGAAAGACATTAGAGAAGTCTTAAATAAGTGGAAGGGTGTACCATACTCATGACTTATAAGACAGTATTGTAAAAGTGTCATCACTTCATTATAATCACAGTAAAAATCCCAGCATGTTTGTTAGGGATATTAATGAGAAATTTCTAGTATTTATATGGAAGTATAAGAGACAAACAATAGCAAAGACAATTTTAAAGAATGAAGCTGAAAGATTTTCTCTCTCATTCTGTCTCTCTCAGAATGTATATATGCACAAACATATATAAAGTGGGAGTAAATTGTAGGGTAATGGTATTGGTTCAAGCAGAGAAAAATAGACCATTATGGAGAAATGTCATAAAGATAATATCAAGGCAAGAAGTCATATACAAATGTAAAAGTATTGTTCAATGCTATATTTATTTATTTATTTTAATATGAAATTTATTGTCAATGCTATTTAAATACAATTTGAAAACAGGCTAAATTAATATATGATTGAACTAACACAAAGGATTGACTTGTTAAGTCAAACACACAAATCTGAGCTCTTACAAAAAGTTGAACCTTACTAATAAGTATAAGTATATAGACAATCAACAGTGTCAGAGAAAGCCTGGACAGTCCAGCATACTAAGAGTGGCTCCCCAGATCATTTCTCTCCATGTCAAACCTAGACTATCTGGCCTAGAATAACAGGCAAGACCTCTGCGTGAGGGCCATGTTTTATACCCACAATAAAAGAGCAGTTAGTCTATACAGCACCTCTATTGTATGTTACTGTTCATGGGTCATTTTCTAGGGAGCCATGCCTCATTGACTCATAGATTCTTGACTTTTTAACTATATCCAGTTCTTAATCAGGGACATTCTTTTTAGGGCTTTCCATAGATAAGTATCCTTCTGTTAGCAGGTACTCTTAGCCAATTTATCTAGAAGTTCAGTTATCATTTTAAAAAGGAGATTATGTCCATAATTCTGAATCAAGTCAGTACAACATGGTTTAAATAAAATATATTTCTTTTCTTCTCGTTTTCTTTGTACTTTACAAATTCTAAACATTCTTTTGATTGTTATAAAATTCAGCTTTGTGTTAATCACTTTTGTGCTCAAATCTTTTTTAATGGCAGAATGAGAAAATAGATATATGAGAGTAAAAATAAGCTGGCTAAGCTTGGCCAGTGGGGTTCAAAGTAAAGAAATGTAGTATGAACTTGACTATATTAAAACAAATGAACAAAATCATTATAAAATATTTCTTTTATTAAACCAAGGTTTATATTTTTGTATGGTTTGGTACTTTATCCACTACTGTTGTCTTTAAAGCTTTCCAATAAAATTGATCTTTCAATATTGTATTTTTTCAATATTATATTATTACAGTATACAAATATACTATGGAATAGTGCAGCTGAGACCAGACTGAGAGAGAGAATCATAACAAATCAGGGGCATCTGTTATTACTGGCTAAACTTTATCACACCCAATCATACACATTACATAAAAGGGACAAAGGGACATTTTTACATTTATTATTGCATATGTTGTTACATGATTATATCTGTGTACCCGTTCCAATACCCACATACTTATTTTTTCTCTATTTTATTTATATAAATATATTTTATGAGTAACTTATAATTTTTATATCTTGTGGCATAGACTGATCCCTTGTGCCATTTTTTCTTTTATCTTAATTTTCCCCTTATTAGCTTTTCAATAGCAGTGACAATTTGACAGACATCTCTGTATTCTTAGCTATATGATTATGTATGCATAATATACTTTTCAATAAGGTATATTAAGGACATTAAGGACAACAGAATTAATTGATCTAAACCCTATATAGTATGTTCTCTTAAAAAAATAGTTGTCAAGAAATAACTCATAACTCCAAATACATAAAAGTAAAGACAGCATTTACAGCGAAATTATATGACTTTAAAATATTTTGAGCACATAGATTAGAGTTTGTGTAATAAGAACAACACATTTAAAAATCCATCTAATTGTCTTTAGAAAATGAAATTATCGGAGGAAATGTACTTATTAATACTAAAGGTGCTTGTCTTTTCTCTTTAAAAAGTGAAAAAATAACCTCACTTTTAAGGTATTGGAAATTGTGTACAGTATAATCTGGTTATATTAAATAAAACAATATTATCCTTAATCTATAATCGATTTTGTAGTTATTGATATTATTACAACAGTGTAAGTAAATAACATTTTATAGGGAATGTTGTGGATCATTAAGCAAACATATACTCAGTTCCTAAAATGTATTAAAAATTTCAAAAGTCTATTTCTAAGCAAACATAGTAGAAGTCCTTAAGTTTTTTCTCGGTCAGCATGTAAAATAAGGTTAAATGTATCGGGACTATGGTTGATTGGTCAAATTTTGGGGCCTCTTTGTATGTATACCTGCAGGATTATTGCATGGTGCAATGGAATGGAAAGAAAGCTGTGGGCCAGGATATTAAAGCTTCTGTCACTGGTGGAGGAGATCATTGAGGGGACATGATGGTCAATGGATCTCTGAGCTGGGCCTGGGAAATCAGAGTCTCCTCACCCCCTCCTCTGTCCCTGGAATGCACATTCAGGTAACCATTTCCATAGCTGGAGCCATTTTCAAGGACATAGCCTTGAAAGAGTAGGGGATTTTTGAGAACCTCTGAACCAAATATGTGGCTGAACCTACTTAAGGCCTCTGTAAAAATTTTTAAGATTCTGGCAGGCAGGTGTGGATATGTACTTGTCTTACAGCCAACCAAGATGAGTCTTTTATGTAAGTTCCTTTGCTTATTAAAACTGCCACCTGCCAATCTGGAGTGGTGTGGCTTTTTCTTTGGTCTCCCCTTGCCTCCATATAGAGGCGTACAGTTTTAGATTTCACCTGGAAAACTCCTGAGGTTGAAAACCAACATACTCCCAAATTTTTAAAACACCCCCAAAGATTTGACGTACATTGTTTAGTTGGGACAATATACCTTCCCTCCCATTTTCTTCCCAAACCCTCTACCAAAAATAACTAACTGTATATTTACAGATGTATTTATTTTATTATTTATCATAAATAATGATAAACACCTGAAACTTATTGGGGGTTAAATATATAGATAATGTTGTAAAGATTCTCTTTTGTAAAATGTTGTTAAAACATAAAATGTTAATAGAATAACTTATGGTTATTCATTTGTATTCCTGAAAACACTAAATGAATCATGACTTTGTTTTTCTCTCAATGTCCAGTTGTATTTGATCAGTTAAATTTTTCTTTAAGAATTTTGCATGTGCAGTTATATTTACAGTTGGGATGTGCATATTGTGCAATATTTCTGTTGTCTGATGTTATTGTTATTTTATTTTATGAGCTAAATTTCTCTTCTTTTGACCAAGTTGGTGAATACAGCAAAGGAATTTTTAATTTCTTACTGTTTGGAGAAAACTCTTTAACATTACTTATGATTGATGGCTTTCTCACTGAGATATGTACCCACTGTTTGAATTTATATATTGTACTAATTTAAGCTTCAAATTTCAACCAGTTTTGTTACTTTATATTTTTCTATCATACCATCAGTTTATTATAGATTTCAAACGTTTTAGTTAAATACAACTGACAAGAATCCCGACATTTTGACATTTATCTTATTTATAGGAGTTCCTAAACTAGAAGAAAGAAAGTCGGTGCTTCCATAGTACCTCTGTCTTCAGTTTCATTCTTTTTGATTCTTCTCCACCAAACAACATGATAATCCTACTCCCATGGTTGTTGGCAGAATTAGGTCCTCATGGACATCTGACTGAAGGTCTCAGTTCTTTGCGAGATATTGACTAGATATTGCTCTTTATTCCTTGCCATGCGGACCTCTCCAACATGGCATTTGGCCAAATTGACTTGCTTTCATTCATTCTGGAAATTTCAGATTCCAGAATCTGTGCAAAAGAGAAGTTAAAGGCGTGCAGCAACCAGTGCTGTAAACCACTGCCTGAGGTCATGTGCAGCAGGCAGCCGCTGATAACTGAGGTGGAAAAGAGAGCAGAGCTGGGAGAGGAGAAAAATCAAACTGACGAAACAAAAGCTGAGAGAGGAGCTGGAGGAATGAGGAGGGGCACATGTGCAGGGCAGTGTGGAGGTATTTTTCTAGTTTAGGTTGTGCAGTTTGGGAAGTAGCTACAAGCCCTGCTCACCAACATTCTTCATTGATAGTGAAGCTGGTAACATTTTAATTTATACTCCTGTCATTCTATTGGGCACAAACTTGAGAGGGTAAAAACTGTAATTGTTTGCCTCTACTAAAATGTCAATATTAATGATAATTCACATACATAAAATCTGACATCTTTACAAATAATTATTTTGAAACCTATAAAACAAAATGAAAAACTGCTGACTACAGAGTTTTAGAGAGCGTCTCCCTCCTCCCTCTACTAAATGGTCATACGACTAGCTGATGATCATTTCCAGCAGGAATCTTGCTAGTAAACGGAAAGAATGGGACTGATACATTCAAGTAAAATTCTCTCTAGAACAGTTACAGTGCTGTTGAAGACCAGCTTCATTATTCCAAGTATTAACAACACATTCTCAACACAGGAATAGATTCCTCTAAGAAATAATTGGCAATGTAAAACTGAGCTAATTGTTAAAAAAAAAAAAATTCCCAGAGTAGCCACATGTCATGCACAGAACAACTCAACACTTCATAAGTATCAAGCTGCTCTTTCCCAGAGAAACATGAATCATAATATTGCTACTGAAAATGTTCATTAAACTAAATGAGAGTGCAATTAGCTTCCAAAAAATATTAAGTATTCCAATTTGCTCTCAAGAGAAAGAGTACATCCAAAATGTGTTTATTAACTGTAGGGTGTTAAAACTTCGGATTTCAGGACTATTTCCTACTAATTTTTAAGAATATTTACCTTAAAAGAACTTTAAATGCAATTTCAAATGTAATGTCACGTGTGTGTTATGAATGTTATGAAAATATTCATACTTTTATTGAGACTTTTATTCTCTTTTTCATGTTACAAATTAAAAACTCCATTTGTAAAAAAAATATTTGGGTACACTCAGTCAAATTTTTATGGCAGTTGTGCTGTGTCCTAAAAATGTATCAGTATCAGGGCAAGTATTAACATTTTGTATCTTGATTTTATAAATTAAACGATTTCATGAGATAATTGGTCTTTGTTTTCTCGCTTTCGTTATAAGAACTGTGTGTTTAAATTGCTGATTCAATTTATGGAAACTCTTTATTGAACTCTGATTTTAGTAGTATTGTGAAATCTTCACACTACCAAACATCTTAATGTCTATACATATGATTAAGTGAAAAATATTTCTGAGTAACTGGCCTTAAATACATTAATGGAAATTACCTGAAGCCGGGGCACCTGGGAGGCTCAGTTGGTCAAACGCCGACTCTCGGTTTTGGCTCAGGTCACTATCTTGCAAGGTCATGAGTTGGAGCCCCACATGGGGCTCTGTGCTGGCAATGCGGAAGCTGTTCAAGATTCTCTCTCTCTCTCTCTCTCTCTCTCTCTCTCTCTCTTCCTCTCTCTCTTCCCCTCCCCTGCTCATGCAGTCTCTGTCTCTCTCAAAATAAATAAACTTAAAAAAAATAAAAAAAAAAAAAGAAATTATCTGAAGCCACAAGCAAGTCTGGAACATAGATCTATGAAGGTAAGAGAGCACTGAATCTACAGTATGTCACAGATAAATATCTATGAACTGAAGTATCTTAGAATCTTAATGAATAGGAAGATGATTAAGGCTAAATTTGAGGAATTAAAGACTATACCTCACACACATGTAACACAGAAAATGGGGAAAATGGGAAAAACATTTTTCACAAAGCACTGTATCCATAAAATATTTAAATGTTTATCTCAGACTTAGTTCTCTATAAGAAAAAAGGAATTCCCTGAAGGGTTTCCACTGTGGATAGCCTCACATGGTCTGCGACCCCATATTATGCTATTTTCATGGACCATAACACACACACACACACACAAACATACACATGCATATTTGTATATTTTGAGAGAGAGGGGAAAGTGAGCACATGCAAGTGGGGGAAGGGCAGAGAGAGGGAGAGAGAGAATCCTAAGCAAGTTGTGCACTGTCAGCACAAAGCCTGATTGAGGCTCAAACCCACAAACCGGGAGACAGTGACCTGAGCCAAATCAAGTGTCAAAAGCTTAAATGACTGAACCACCCAAGTGTTCCTATACCTGATGTTTAACACACACATTATAGACTTCCAACAGATATATGTTCTCAATAAGAAAGACAAAGAAAAAAATATAAAACACTCAAGGAAAGATATCATGCTAAGTGAGAGTGAATGCTAACAACAAACAACAGAAAATAATACTAAACCAGATATCAGGAATTTCAAGTCTAGTATATGAAATAGATAAGATGTAAAATATGATTTACTGCAAGAATGAATAAAAACACGAGCCAAGAGCAGGAGTACATTAAAAAGATGGATAAAAATATAATTTATTGTAACAAAAATATGAAGAATAAAATGAAAATCACAGTGAAATTGTCAAATACCAAGGTAAAAATTTTATCTGAACACTCTCTACCGCAAGCATGTGTGGTGGAGAAAGACAACATGAAAGATGTGTGTAGAAACATTGAGCTTTGACAGGAGAAGGCCCAACATATATCTGATTAAAGTTCTACATAAAACAGAACAGAGTATGAGTAAAGAAATGTTTGCTGAGTTAATGACTTTGGAATGATCAGAGTTATTAAGCAATGTGAATTCACATTTTCAGAAAGCACAAATATTTGCAAAACAAAGGTTGCCCTATTATGCAGATAAGTTTCTTAGGTAAAGAGGAATGTCTGTTACTAGCTCTCTTCCTGGCACAAGTAGGCGGTTGGTAGGCACAAATAGGCAGAGATAAAGAGCTTTTTCTGAGTCTACTGGACTTGGATGGCTTTTAACTCAAAATAATGTTCAGGCCAAAGTAGCCCATCTTGGCCTTTTAAGGGCCAAGGATAGGCTACCCCCAAATGGGCAACCTTTGTTTTCCAAACATCTCTTTTCACCTTCCTACTAATCTGTCTCATGTCAATTTGATTCTAAGTACAAATAGAAGGATCTTTAAGGGTAAAGAAAATTCTTCCTCCCCAACAGGCTTTACACTCCTTTGTGGTTTGAAATAGAGTAGAAGTTCTTTTATGAAAAATGACATCATCTTCTTCTGAAAGTCTCAAATTTCTTCCAATTCTCTGAAGTAGGTCATTGTGGAATTGGCAGTTGCAACATTTTCCATTAGTAATTATTGGGGTAAAACTATATGATGTCACTTAGTGCAGGCAGTTCCTGGTTTTCATTGCTTTTGTGACCTCTGAAGATATCAAAGTATGTCTTTTTTTGTGAACTCAGCTAAAAAAATCAATCAATAGAAACTTAGAAACAGTGTTTGCACATAAATAAAAATGTCAAAAAGCAAATGTATCTTGGATTTCTGTACAGAACTTGAATAATTAGAACCATCATGAGAAATCATATTTGCTAATTTAGCATAAAAATATTCACCTTATCATAGAGATATGCTGCTTTCTATAGAGAGACTTGCATCTAACGCAAAATCTTTGAAAAAAAGATTTATCTACTGCCATTATGATTGCCAAGGGATATTGATCATCAACTATTTAAATAGTATTTGATATGATACAAAATCCAATTAGAAATCATCTAATACACTGAAACTTGCATCGTTTCAATCATGGCCTAACCCCTCCACTTTTATCTTCGTCTTTTAACTTTTAATTTTCCTTTGTGACTGGCTATTTTTGTTCAATATTTCATTTATGAGTTTAATCCATAGTCCTATTGTTATAATCTATTATTTTTATTGTTGAATGACTTAACTACAATTGACTCATCAAATCATTCATTAATGTATGTGTGTTGTTTACAAGTTAGATTGTAATAAAATTCTGCTTTGAACTTAAAAGTGTTATTGTCACATCAGAGAATAGGGGCATGCATTTCCCCAAATTTTATTTTTTTAAATCACATCCTGGCATGTTAGACTTGCTATAAGTACAAATCTAGTGTTTGAATAGAAGTTTACATGTTTTTGCAGTTTACATTATGGATTACATGTGTATTTCCTTATTTGCTAATGAAAGTGAAGATTGTCTTAATGTATATATATTTGGATCTACTTTGTGTGAAAGACAAAAGCAATGCTAAGGGGAAAATTTATAGCTACTTTATTTAGACCATATTAGCTATTTCATGCTTATATTAAAAAATAAGATCTTAATTAAATGATCAAATTTTTAACTTAAGGAAGAAAATAAGAACAAACTCAAATCTAGCAGAAGTAAGGACATAATAAAGATTAGAAAGGAGATAAGTGAAATAAAGAATAGAAAACCAATAGACAAAATCAACAAAAGCAAAAGTAAGTTCCTCAGAAAGATCAACTACCTTGACAAAACTTTACCTTGATTGTTTACAAAGTACAAAGACGGGGCGCCTGGGTGGCTCAATCGGTTGAGCATCCATCCAACTTCGGGTCAGGTCAAGATCTCCCTATTGGTGCCTTCAAGCCCCATGTCAGGCTCTGTGCTGAAGGCTTGGAGCCTGGAGGCTGCTTCGGATTCTTTGTCTCCCTCTCTCTCTGCCTCTCCCCCATTCATTCTCTCTCTCTCTCTCTCTCTCTCTCTCAATAATATAATAAATAAATGTTAAAAAATTTAAGAAAAAGAAAGTACAGAGAAGACAAAGATTAATAAAATCATAGAAGAAAGCAAGAAAACCACTACTCATTCCACAGAAATAATATGAATTATAAAAGAGTACCATGGATAACTGTACACCAAAACATTGGATAACCTAAATTAAATGGACAAATTCCTAGAAATATAAAACCTACCAAGACTAAATCATGATAGAAAAACTGAATAGACTTAGTAAGGAGATTGAATAAGTAGTCAAAATCCCCCAATAAACTCTGGACCTAATGGCTTTATTAATTACTTATACCAAATATTTAAAGATTAGCTAATACCAACCCTTCTCAAACTTTTCCAAAAATAAAAATGAGGAGTAAGGAACACTTCCTAATTCATTCCATGAGGCCAGCATTGCCTCAAAATATGGACAAACATCACTCTCTACACCAGGGACCTTATGAAACATACTCCCACCTGCCCTTCCCCTCAAATATATGACAGATTGAACTCATGGTGATTCCATTTTAGTTACTTAACCCACATAGTGCTAGCTCCAGTGTGTTGAGTGTACCTGTCAAAATATTTGAGATCTCTAAATTAAGAATTTCTCTTTAATGATATCCTATTAGTGTTCAAGCTGAAAGTTTTAAGACTACAAAAAGTCCCTATAGGGTGAATAATCCCAGAATATTAATGAAGTAGAAAAAATTTGCCTACAGCATATATACATGATAGATATGTATGTAATAAGTACAGGCAAAAAATTAACTCCCTAGAGCACCTTGTTAAAGAATGCGGGAAAATTCTTTGTCAAATGTGGGTGAGGTGTAGATCTGTTACCTACTCAAATTTCTCTCTTCTTTTTTTTAATTTAAATTCTATGCTATCTGTACCATATTTCTGCTATATGTGTTGAAAACATCAGGTTTTTGCATGTGAATTTTAAAGAAGCCACATGAAGTGAGCATAACATAATGTATAAACTTGTCAAATCACTATGTTGTATGCCTGAAACTAATGCAGCATTGTGCATCAACTATACTGAAATAATAATAATAATAAAAAACAAAGAATAAAACATAAAAAACCACATGAGTTCTTCAAACTTCTTGTTGAAATTTCAGAATATTTTCACCAACTCTAGCTTGAGGTATTTGTGCTTCCATCATGTCCCACAATCTCGCACACAATTCTGGAATATAATGACTCTCACTTTTCTATAATACAAAATAAAATCCTGTTATAAATGCACTGTCAAAGTTTATAATTTGCTGCCTTTGGGAAGAGTTTTATAATTTATCTTGCATTTTATGGGAAGCAGGTTGAATATCACCTTATAAATATTCTCCTGCTATAAAATATTCATTGACTCCAAGTTATTTTTTTTATACAGAAAAAATTCATTACTATGACTGGAAATGTATCTGAGTTGTTTTCCTTTAACTCTCCTTGCTTACTTCCATGTAAGGTACAAAAGCATATGGTCAGGGCATTCTTATTATTCGCTCATGTGAATGGAGCCTGGGGAGCCGCAAAAACCCTGAATATTATGTCCTCTCATATTCAGTCTCTCTGTGTGGGAGAGGGCGACTTATCTGATGTGTGATTGTGTCAGGAAAAATTCATGGCAACACCTTGTTCTTTCCTTCCCTCCCTTCTTTTCCCTCTGATTCTCTCTTCCATTCTGTGTACCTAGCTGGGCCCTACGTATAAAATGACCAGTCACGCGTATTCCCAAATGTCAACTTTACAAAGTGACATTTGGAGCCTATAAGCCAATTATATTTTATTATCTTGTGGGTTGTTAAAAAATATCAAACAGAAAAGAAGGGCAATACTTATTGGACCTTCTTTAAGTTCTCAAAAACAACATGTTGTGATATACAGTGTTGTGTGTTGTGATATAAACATCAATATTAATGGAATAAAGGAAGACCTCTTTAATTATATAGTTATATCTGTATCTTTCTTTTTATACTATGTACAGATCCTTTTATCATCTATCTATATCCATACATTCTCCATCTTTACATGCATATATATGTATTACTAATATTCAAGGTTATTATATCTGAATGATTAAGAATGACAGTTTTATACTCTGATTTACTTTTTATTGGAAAATAAAATTGAGGTATACATTATAATTAGAATTTTTTTAAAAATACTACCACTATTTGATTACTTGTACTCTTAAAAAGCCCTTTAGTCTCTTCAAATCTGTCAAGTTAGCAAACTCACATCATTGATTCCACCTACAAAAATATGTTGTGAATTATACGTCAAAATTGGAAAATAAAAAAGACAACATCAAAATGAGCAGTTAGCAATAAATGTTAATTTTAAGAAAAGGAAAACATCACTGAAGCAAAGGGTAGAAGCTTGATCATGGATTGTTCTATTGCCCTTAATATAAAGAAATCATGACAATATATGTAAATAGGAAGAGGTACTTTCAAAAATTACTAAAGACATTAAAATGAGGGTGAGATCATCATGAACTATACAGCAACTAAGAAAAGATGACGAAAGGACACTGGATTTAGGCCAGCATACATTTAGCCTGATAGTATATGACTTAAATATCTAAAAACCATGAGGCATTTATAGTTCATATATCAAAGCAAGACTAAGCACAATAAATAAACATTCTCTGCTCTCTACCTGACATGTAGAAAGAAGAGAGATGCAGTTTAGTAAAAATGTATAATAAAATGTGTAAGAAAGACTGTGCTCTTTTTTTTTTTTTTTTTGAGAGAGAGAGAGAGAGAGAGAGAGAGAGAGAACATGCCCATGCTAGCAGCATGAGAAGGGAAGGGGCAAGGGGGGAGAGAAAATCTTAAGCAGGCTCCATGCTCACCGTGGAGCCCATGTCAGGCCCAATCTAACAACCCTGAGATCATGACCTGAGCCAAAATCAAAATTAATCCACTGAGCCACCCAGGTGCCCCGTGCTCTTTCTTTTTAATGGGAAGACTCTGATAATTACTATATATCAAAATATATGAATATAATTCTAATTTATTGAGTGGGTTGAACTTTGATGGAGTCAGTGTGCTGTTCCTCAATACTCTCAGAACCCACACTTTCTTTACAGAGAAATTGAGCTCCTCATGAATTACCTCACACAACTTCCTACCACCCAAATTACCTCCATTGATAACATATTTGCAAATATGTTAGGGGAATATGGGACCCTTCTCCTAATACAAGCCAAAGTCCTTTTTCTGAGCTTTATGTTTTATGTTTTGTTATTCTTTATAGCATCTACTAATTACTATATTTATAGCATATTTCTTACTATAGTTGTGACCTTAAATACTAGATAACATCCTGTTCTTGATATTTATGGGAACAGTGCCAATGATATAACAACACATTTGGTGATTAATATGTTTCTGGGAGAAATTTTTTATAATTAAAAGCAGTTTTTATATATTTACAAAGAGTTTTGATCGTGTTTTCATGTTAAAAATTATCAACTACTTTCATTGATCTATTATCATGAGCATAATATGTCACCCTTTTTGTTGCATTTTATGAGAAAATTTCAGTTCCAGCTCTTCTATCATAAGGTGTTCTACAATTGTACCCTTTTGAACACTCAGTACAACTTTGTTTCTGTCTTTATTTTAACTCTGAGTATCATTACTTTCCAAGACATCAAGTCCATTCTGCTTTGTTGATGCAATATCTGGACATGATCTATTAGCTGTGATTTTGAAGACCTGGTGTCCTGCTTGGTGGGGCACATCAGGGAGTGATCTGGAATTTCTTGCCCTAGGAGTTTCCTCTGTCTTCTGAGTGTTGCTAGCCACTGACCATCCTGTGTGTCACTCCTATCCTGGTAGCCATCCTCCCATCCCATCCTGCCCCTCCCATCCTAGTCATCTTTGTTTCTGACTTTAAAAAGCCCTAAAAAAAGACACCTATCCTTTCTGAGGGGAGGGGAAGGGCAAGCACACTTGGTTAGACTTATTATAGTTTTCTGACCAAGACACTCACTGAAGTGTGTCTTAGGATTCTTCCACTTCCCTCTTCCTGCCAATGCCTTATCTCAGGCTGCAGAAGCCCTTCTTTAGAGAACTTAAACAAGTTGCTCATTAGACTGAGGTGGTTCTGATGTTTTGGTAGGCTGCACAGGCCAACCAAAATCTAAGCCAGAGTCAATGCACTTATATCTGAGAAAATGAAACTTAAGAACAATCAATCGCAAACAGCTGACTAGGCTTTTTAAAATAAAGCAAATGCTCTAGTTATAGACAATCAAAAAATGTCCTTGCTTTGCTTCCCTCTTTTCTATAAAAACCTCCTTCCTAGTTCCTGTGGTGGAGAGTGCCCAACGACTTTTTGTTTGGCACCTCCAGATTCAAATTGATGTTGCCTCAAATAAATTGTTATAAATTTTAATGTGACTCAGTGTATCTTTTAACACCTTCAGATCTGTCCCTTTTGCTGTGGTGTCTCACATAAATCTTGGACTATTGTTTTCTCCCTGGAACAATTGACCACATGACTTCTGTATTTCAATGATCCTTAGGATTTTTCTCTTCCTGAAGATACTACTCTTTATTTTCTCCCTGTCCCCCACTTCCACCAGTATTTGGAAAGATTTTGATGGGGAACAGAGTTTTCGTCTGCTACCTATATCTTTTCTTATATCTTCAGTCCTTACGTTTACAAAACACCAGTATTACTTTTTTTTGTTTTTTATATACTTCTCATGTTTGCGTGTGTGTGTGTGTGTGTTTTCATTTAAGTAGCAAACACCTGCAGTTGGCATAGATAATTCTATATCTTATTTTAGAAACCTTGATGTTCAAACATGGTAGTGAGCTTCTCTTCTGATCAATGTGTTTAAAACATTCACCTCAGGAAAATTAAATTTTTTATCCAAATATATTCTTACATATGTAACATATTTTATTAGAAATCACAGATATAATTTATTACAGAAAAATAAGAAATGACAAAATATATTTCCCGGCTTTCTGAAGCAGAAACTACCATTTAGTTCCCTGATGTTGGGTTCATTTTGAGATTCAGTGATTCCAAGAGCCCCTGCAGCAAATGAAACTTTTGTGATAGATAGCCTCCAGCTGTTATGGGTTTTAGAGCTTGGCACTTCATTAACTGAATTCTTCTGGGCATGATGTTATTCTACCTACTCCCTCCAAGACATCATGTCTTTAATGAGTTACTTACCCACAAACACATATTTAATACTCTTAAGTGGGATCACTTTCCGCTAAGACCAGATACTGTTTTGTTAATTGTAGACTCACAACTAGACAATTTGCCACACTCTCTCTTTCTTTCTTCTGAGCCTGAATAAAATAGCTGGAAAACCTGAGCAGAATCAATTAGTCTGAAACATGGATAGATAGAACATGAACTTACGATAAACTTACAGTACTGTCTTTATAGCGGGATCAGAATTCACCTTTATTATCAAGATTATTCTAATCTGTTTTCTCATGTTCCCACAGCATTTCCCTTCTAAGACTGCTGCAGTACTTTCAAGTATGAATAAGAATTTAAGAATAAAAGAAAAGCTCTATTTAGTGTCTCCGAGAAGAAGAGCAGAGGTAAGTAAGGCCTTGGTTGACTGCAGTTTTGAATATGTTATTTTTTTTTCTGAAATTTAACATAACTTTATTTATGTCTGACATACTTTACTTTTTGGTGTTTCCTGTTTCCCATTCCTCAGGATATGGTGGACTTCTGACTACCTCTGGATGCCAAAAGTCCGGTAGGTCTAAACCAGCTAAACCCCCACAATATACCATCTTTGTTTCTTTCTTACCTCTACCCCCATCAAACTCACATTGCTTTCTGTGAGTTTTTTATGGCTGTTAGATATGAAAACAAACTGATTGTTTCAAAAAATGAAATGGAATGTGAAAAATGGATGGACTGAATTAATTCTATAAAAGATGTATGCAAATACCTTCAACACAAATCTATTACATATAGAACATTTTAAGCTATGTGGGACATTATTTTTTGGAGTGTCGGGAAGCTATCTTTTAAATGATATCACACAACCTACTCCTGGGGGAAGACATAAAGGAGAATTTTAGGGAGTCATTTATCAAGATGGCGAAAGGTACCGTCAATTTTTTTAAATGCTTGATGTTTTCCAAAGCCATGAGAGGCCTACTCTGTGGTAAGAAAGCAGTAGAGAAAAGTAAAATGGAATAGAATGGAAAATTTCTGTTTCCTTCTCTCACTGATGGTGCAGCATGGCAATATTCATCTTTATCTTCTTGTTCCTGTTGGTGTCAGATTATGGTTATGCTCTTGTGCTCAATAATGTGAATCTAGAAACTTAGGTTGAACTACATTTCAATTAGTAAATATGGCCACTTAGGCAAATTTATTTCAACTTACGAGGAAAGGCTTGAACACATGTGTTAGTAATTATGAACTATGCACATTTTATGTTTTTAATAAATATCCATGTATATTTGATAAGTATGCCATCTTAAAGAGTAACATTTGATATGTTTAATATTCAAGATAACATTCACAGTATTTAATGTGTGCAGATGCACACTGATCAAATGGCACCAGGAAGGTGCCTTCCAGCTGAATGAGCCTCTTGGGTAGTCATTCTTTCTTCCAGCAATTGACCAAATGATTGCACAAATTTGTGTAAGCTCACAAAATCATTTATAGACATTTATGCTTATAAGCTTAACTTATTTCATATGCTAAATGAACTAAATTAATTTTAATTTCGCATATGATACTTCACCCTTTAACTTGGAATTTCCTTCACTACATATAATACATAACTAAAATTTTATTTTGAAATATTAAAGAAAACGCATTGTAGTAGACTAATTCATAACATTTGTTAATTGGAAAATCCAACAATTAACTCAAGAGTGTTTTGAGCAACATGGTTATAAGATTGTTAAAACATTATATCTCATCTGATGAATACATTTTTTATACCTTCATAAAGTCATTTATTTTTCATAACACCACAAGAAAATAAGTCTCCAAGCTGATTGTTCTGGTTCTGTTGAACTTAACGTAGGCCCTTTATCCAAATATCAGGAGAACCACTGAATATTTAGTTTCAATTCATATTTCCCTAACAAAGCTTTTAAATGCTCAAACAAGAACATAAAAATTGAATTCAACAGTTAAAAGTCCCTATTTCCATTTAACTTAACTGATAACTTCTCAGGAGGTTGAGTGAGCTAATGGAAAGTTAAATAGGCCGAAAGAAGAAAACATGGGAGGTAAATGATCAGGGTTCTCTTTAGCTTTTACTCTTGACTGCCCACAGACCTAAAATGCTTTCCAGAACAGACACTGGAGGGTAGATCTATGTTGCAGGATTTTCAAAATGGAGAAAAATGCTAATCGTTTATTTAACTTAATTTCTTTGAAAGAGCTACAAGTAAGATACACATTTGAAAGAATTAAAATATTTATTAGAAGTAAATATGTATATAAATTATCTATTCAAATATGATATTTCTAATATATTTTGATGCATATCAACCTATCTTTTAAAATGAATTGTACACATTGTTTAGCTGTTTTAATATACAGAATAAATCAAAATCCAAACATTAACTATGATGGAATTACAGTAACTCAAATTATAATTTTTTTTTTATTGAGGAAGAACAAAATATGCCAACGTATAATCATTTACTGTAGGGCACTCTGATGAGTGGAGCAGAATTTATTGTAGGTTTTAAAATTGTTTTTAGAACAAGTAAATTTAACATTTATTTTCAAAGAACTTTATTAAGTACACTGATCCTATGATTTATAGGAAGTGATAGGTGATAGGTATCAGTTACTAGGAAATGAAGTAAATGCATTTTTAATTTTAAACAGTTAGTGAATATCTCTAAATTTAAGAAACTTCCACCACTTCCTCCAGCAAAATTAGATTTTTAAAGTCTGCTTTGTCTATTTTTCTTGTATTTTCACTTTATACCTATGGCTTTTAGTAATATTTGAAGTGACAGTTTTTAATTTTTGTGGGAGAGTAAACAAGTTTACCACAAAGGAAGGAGAGTAAATGATGCTGGAGAGGACTAAATATATAATGCCAATGAAGCAAAGTGGGAAATTAAAAAAAAAATGTATATAGTGTTTCAGTGTTGAAAGAAGATGCGTTCTGTGGACAGACCATTGTATTCAATGATTAAAGAGCTTGCCTATTTGAATGTCCTCAGGAGTAAAGACTAATTTTAATAGATGTTTAGAGAGTAAAAGCTCCGTGTAAAATTATTTGAATACTCTCATGGGGTGCCTGGTCATTTAAGCTTTTGACTCTTGATTTTGGCTCGATCCATGATCTCACAGTTTATGGGATGGAGCCCCCCTGAGAGCACAGAGCCTGCTTCGAATTCTTTCCCTCCCTCTCTCTTTGCCCCTCTCCTCCTTACACACTCTGTCTCTCTCTCAAAAATAAATAAACATTTAAAAACTATTTTAATATTCTCTTTTATTTATTTCATATAATTACCAGTGATTAAAGAACTCCAGGTTATTCAGGTGGCTGAGGAAAGAGTTTAGGGAATACTTTCCTAATGATTACTTATAGGAGATATTTGAAATATTATATTTTATGAGTCAAATTTGGAGATATTCCAGTTTCTGATCATCCCTGGCAGGGCTATTTTTGTCGAGACACATAAAATAAGAATGACCAAAACATTTTTCTCAAGATTAAATGAGCCTGAACAGCATGTGGAGGACTTATTTTAACAGACACCAATCAATCATGTCATAACAGAACATCTGTTGTACTGATGAAACATGTAGGGTGGTCATTAAGTCTGGAAACACAGATAATATTATTTTATCTGTATGGTAATATATAATATGTATGCTAAATATGTCAACACACCTATTCATTAGGAGTAGTCATTTATGTTTCCAGAATCACACTACTGTGTTGTTAAAATCAGGTCATGAATAATTAATGAGCATTTAAGTAACTTTCCTATAAAATGAAGTGATTATATTTTAATTAATTTTTCTTACTGGTTCAGTGTGTACATCATTCCCATTTCACCTAGTTTTAGTCACGGTCAGTCATTGGAGAAATATGGAAGAAAAGTAGGAGATAAATAAATAGTTCTAATATTATTAGTAATACAATGTCAATCTATATCAAAAGTTCTTCATCTGGTGAATAAAGATGGAGGACAACTAAAGGTCTTGACTCTGATAAGTCTATAAGAGTAACATGTTTCCCTCTCATAACCGTATGAAAAAATTGTCTACTGTCTCTTTTCTAAAACTAAAACTTTGAGAAGTGATACCCTAACAATTATCCACACATGGGTGTAAGACAATAGAGAGACTTATGAGAGGCTGGAGCATTAATTGACCATATAGATCATGTGAAATATTATCTGTATTAACATCCTTGGATTTTACACAGGCTCATTAGTATCTGGTGACAATCCAGTCCAGAGTTTCCCTCCCACTCACAATCATCCTAAATTCCACACATCCTGAGTATCTCAGCCTTATTTTAGGAGCAGTACCTTGACAGACAGAGTTATTTAAAAATTTCCAGCACAAATCCAAATCAGTAAGTGCCTGATAAAAATGAAAGGGATTTATTACAGTCACAATACTGAAAGAAATGACAATGTGAATTATCTCTGATATTTCTGTATGTAAAATAGATTGGCATATCTTTGTTTCATGAGGCTTAAAGCTTTTAAAGTTGGTGGTGGTGGTGCTGGTGGTGGTGGTGGTAAGCTCTTTTTAAAAAATAATACTAAATAGGGTACCTTGAAAATGTTATGGAAGAGATGATAATGTAAACATATTTATGGGTTTTGCTAGGGTCTTAGAAAGGTACCATACAGATGTTACATAATTAAAAAAAAACTATATAAGTAAAAATATGGAAAATCAATAAAGCTAATGTTCTATGGTTAGAGAATGTATTGGACTTGTAAGATATTATTTGATTTAAGTCAGACAGGGATACTTTTCACAACTTTGAATTAGACACCTTGTACTCAATAACCCAATTAAAATTTTTTCCCTTGAATCTTTTATATGATTTCATGGTGTCTCTGATCAGAGTTCAAAACAAACTAGTACCTAGGTTTTTATTTCAAATAAGATATTAAAAAAGAGCAATAATTAGTATAGTAAAACATGTTAAAAATGTGGAAGAAAGTGATACTTCAGATACCCTCAAAGACTCAGGAAGGCATCCATCCATCAAAAGGATGTAACCAACAACTAATAGTACTAAGTTAGCAAAAGGTTACTTTGGGAAAATTAACATGGGTACAAGGGATATTAGTTGATAACAATTAAAAAAAAAACTAACTTCTTTACTTTGAGAGAGGGGGAGGGGCAGACAGAGAGGGAGAGAGAGAATCCCAAGTGGATTCATGCTGTCAGTGCAGAGCATGAAATGGGTTCTATCTAAGGAACTGTGAAATCATGAGCCAAACTGAAATCCAAAATCAGACACTTAACTTACTGAGCCCCCCAGGCTCCCACCAGTTTTTATTTTTATTGTAATTTTAGTTATGGTGTTCTTTTGTGAAAGAATTTGAAAGTATATATGTATAAGTTATGGGCTGAATTGTAACCCCTCATAATTCATATGTTGAAATCCTAAACCCCAGTACTTCAGGATGTGGGTGTTTTTGGAGCCAGTGTCTTTAAACAGGCAATTAAATTGACCTAAAGTCAATAGTGTGGGCCTTAATCTGATATGACAGGTTGTGGGGGATAAATTTAGGAATCCCCTGGGCTTACATTAATGGGTTAACAAGGCATAAAGAAATCAAAGTCATAAAATGTTCACACCGGAGTTTGGGTAAACCATATTGATACTCCAAGAATAGGAGGGTGCAAAGACACCCCAAGAATAGGGAGGCACAAAGGTGCCAGGAATAGGAAGGTGCAAAGGCACCCCAAAATAGAGAGGGAGAGGCAAAGGTCTGAAACAGAAATGGCGCAAAGGTGCGTGCCCAATACATAGGAATGACAAGATTAGATATTCAGGGTGAAAGCACCCCAAATTTAGGACTATAGCAGAAAAGCTACTTTCATAGGAGAATAGGGCCAGGTTAGGTAAATTGGTGAATTGGACTTTGGACTGCAGGCAAAGTAGCCTGGAGTGGAGACTGTTAACAAAAGAAAAGGTGTCTTGTTAACCCTGAGGTTATTCCCCCTATCTGTCTCATCCCCTATAAACAGGCATGGTGCCTCCTGTCTGCTGTTAACAACCATCTACCCATCTGCTGGGCATCTGGATTTTGTTTTATATTAACCCAAACCCCAAACACTGTATATCTTCAAAACCCCCCTTTTCCCTCACGTCCCCAAGTTAATGTTCCTAGTTTCTTTGTCTCTTTGTACATGTTCATCGTGTTTGTAAGCCTTCTTATCTGAGTAAATATGGGACAAGGATCATTATTGAAATTATAATAAATCTGAGCTCACTCCTAATTCTTTTTTTCCTTTTCAAGTTTTTATTTAAATTCTAGTTAGTTAGCAATATTTCTAATTATTTTCTCCATTTTTTTAAATAGGACTATCGCTATCAGAAAAAAAAAAGTACACATACATATGTATTAGAAATAAGAATTGTATAAAGTCCACTAGGGGACTTCTGATCTAGATGGACATGGAGCACACTCGATGATCTTACTGCTTTCCACTGAGCCTCAGTAATTCTTAAAATATTTTAAATATTGGCAAATGCAGTGCCGTGCTCATAAACCTAAATTCCAGTGCTTCAGAAAAACAGAAACTATAAAGGGCCTATGAGAGATCAAAAACAAGTAGAAGTTAATGGGGAAGGGGGTAAGGAATGATATTTAGACAGGATACAGCAACTTATGGAAATGTAGCAGCTTCTGCAGAAGCAAAAGGAAGCCCCTCACACACAAAATTTGGTTCAGATGTGGAGACTGATGATGCCACACACACATCAAGAAGGTCTGAAGTATTTGTCACTGACATACTCGAGGTGTCTGGGGTCAGGAAGGCAGCCTTTTAAGCAATTCTTTTTTTTTCTTTTTTTAATTTTTTTTTCAACATTTATTTATTTTTGGGACAGAGAGAGACAAAGCATGAACGGGGGAGGGGCAGAGAGAGAGGGAGACACAGAATCGGAAACAGGCTCCAGTCTCTGAGCCATCAGCCCAGAGCCTGACGCAGGGCTCGAACTCACGGACCGCGAGATCATGACCTGGCTGAAGTCGGACGCTTAACCGACTGCGCCACCCAGGCGCCCCACTCTTAAGCAATTCTTACATGGCTCAGGATATTTTGTAGTGATTAGTGGTGAGGCCTGGGTGAGGGGTTCCCTAGGTAGCTACGAGCTGATGGGACTTGAATCGTCCACTGGTGCCTCAGGACGGAGCACCTAACATTCTTACCCACTTACCCAGATGTAGGACAGACAGGAAGATGGAACATGAGGCTTAAAAGCTACCAGCCGTCATACACCACAAATGGGTTCAGACTTCTTATTAAAGTTATTTCAGAGAAATAAAAATAGAACAATACCACTGAGTCTGGGGACAACTGATGTGATTAAGTTAGGTTTCCAACGTAACTTAGGTTAGGCTACCAACATTTTTCACAGATCATTTCACAGGAGAATAAATTCAATGACTAGTAAATTTATAAAAGAAGTACCTAATCTCACTAATAAACAGAAATGAAATGAAGTGAAATAGTTGTTTTACCCATCAGATTGTTTGTTTGTTTGTTTGCTTTTGGCTGGGGGTTGATAATGAGTCTGGTGGAAGATCCTGAAAATTGCTGGTGGGACTGTGGGTGAATACAGTTGTTTTGGAGCACATTTTGACATCCTCGGTAAATTGTAAGTGACCTAGAAATTGCATACCTAGGAAAGAGCTATTCAATGGCCCACCATTTCTCAGTGTGGAAAACTGGAAACAGACTAGGCCTTTAATAATGTGGGAATAGATTAATCATAAATGATGTAATTATAAAATGGCATAATACATAAAAAGAGAGTTTTCAAAAAAAAAGATAAAGCATGATATCACATAAAATTTTATACAGTGTTTTTATATATTTCTTAATTAATTTGAATATTGATTATGGAAATATATTTATCTTTAAGTTTTGGAAATAGTTGAAGTGCTAAACATTTAGCATATCATATTGGCATTTTGGTGAGGTATGTATAACTGTAAATGGGCGATAAATAGAATCAAAGTATAAGCATATGCCTAGGTGAGTACTGTAACATTAAGTAGTATTATAATAAAATCAATTTTGTACTTTACATTTGAGATTTCATTATTGCACAGAAAACACAAAATAATACAAAGTTAAAATAAATATACTAAATAAGGAATTTATTGTTGATTTGTTCATTTCATATATTTTTCAAATATTTACTCTGTGTTGGTTAATTAGAATCCACACATGCACACTCCAAAGGTCAACCATATCATTTCTATTTAACAGAACGTATAAGTTTAACTCTCAGGTTAAAAGGCTAATTAAAACCTTAGGTCCTATAACTGAAAAATGAAAAAAAATTAAACTGATTTTTTTCTTATTACAAGTCAATATTTTACAAGACTTGTTACAAGTCAATTATTCCCCTTAATATTCTACTACTTATGTAGAATACATAGCCATTAAATCCTACTGAAAATATAATTCTAATTATTTTCAATATTGTTAGTGTTATAATGCAATTTAAGTATTTCCCTCATATTTTCTAAGGTATGAACCATTACTCAAAAATCTAGCCATTTCCAAAAGATTTGTGTGAATATGAAACATATACAAATGATCTACCATGCAAACTCAAATTTATGATACACATAGCCAAAGGACTAATGTATAAAACATTCCTTTAGAGAGTTTATGGGGAAAAAAAACCTTTATGATATCTTTCAATAATATATAGATATTGTTGACAGGAAGGCTAAAATTGATATAAAACCCTGTCCTTAATTTATTATTATACTAAGCAACTCATCTTTGCTAGGTAATATTTATGTACTATACATCCTCAATCAAAGGTGCTTAACTATGTGGTGGGATGAATAACAGCCTCTTGAAAAGCCCATATCCTATGAATTTGCTAATTGGCATGGCTATAGACGCATTACAGATATAATTAAGTACTTTGAGACAGGGAGATTATCCTGGATTATCCAGGCCTGCCCAATCTAATCACAAGTCCTTGAAAACAGAGAACCTTTCCTGGATGAGGTTAGAATCAAGGAGATATCACTAAGAAGTAGTCAGAGAGATTATTGTTATCATTTATTTTGAAGATAGAGAAAGGGGGCCACTGCCAAGAAATTCATTTTCTCTAGAGACTCTGAAAAGTAACGGAGCCCTGGCAATGCTTTGTTTTTAGCCCAGTGAGAATTGTGCCAGACTTCTAATATATGGAACTGTATATAACATAATTAATTTCTGTTTTTTTAAGCCACTAGGTTTGTGGTAATTCTTCTATACGCCAAATAAATTAATACAAACTGGAAGGAAGAAGGGAAGGAAGAAAGGAAGGAAGGGAGGAAAGGACCCTAAATTATATTATAAAGCTGTACTAATCATCACAGTATGGTTCTGGCATAAAAATAGACACATAAATCAATAGACTAGAATAGAAAACTCAGAAAGAAACCTACAGTCACATGGTCAATTAATCTTAGACAAATCCCAAAGGGAAAAAGGAACATATCTTGAACAAACGATATTAGAGAAACTGTTTAGCTACATTCAAAAGAATGAAACTGGATCACTTTCTTACATCATACACAAAAATCAACTCAAAATGGATTGAAGACCTAATTGTAAGACCTGAAACCATAAAAATTCTAGGGGAGAGCAAAGGCAATAATGTCTCTGACATTGGCCATAGGAACATTTTTCTAGATGTGTATTCTGAGACAAGGGAAGTAAAAGTAAAAATAAACTATTGGGACTTCATCAAATTAAAAAGCTTCTTACAGCAAAGGAAAAACAAAACTAAAAGACAACCTAAGGAATGGGAAAAGATGTTTGCAAGTGACATATCTGATAAAGGGTTAGTATCCAAAATACATAATGAAATGACACAACTCTACACCCAAATTTCAACCCAATTAAAAGATAGGCAGAAGACATAAACATTTCTCCAAAGACATCCAGATGGCCAACAGACACATGAAAAGATGCTCAACATCACTCATCACCAGGGAAGTGCAAACCAAAAGGGATGAAATACCACCTCATACCTGTTGACATGAATAAAATGAGATACAAAAGAGGGACTCCTGGGTGACTAAGGCAGTTAATCATCCAACACTCGATTTTAGCTCAGGTCATAATCCCAGGGTTGTGTGATTGAGATCTGCATCAGGCTCTGTATGAAGTGTGGAGCCTGCTTAAGTTTCTGTCTCTCTCCCTCTATTCCTCTCCCTCATTCACCCTCTCTCTCCCTTTAAAACAAAAGGTAGTTAGGGGTGCCTGAGTGGCTCAGTCAGTTAAGCGTCCGACTTCAGCTCAGGTCAGATCTTATGGTTCATGGGTTAGGGCCCTGCATCAGGCTCTGTGCTGACAGCTTGGAGCCTGGAGCCTATTTGGATTCTGTGTCTCCCTTTCTCTCTGCCTCTCCCCTGCTTGTGTTCTGTCTCTCTCTCTCTCTTAAAAATAAGTAACATTAAAAAAATTAAAAATAAAATAAAATTTAATTAATTAATTAATTAATTAAATGAAAAACACCAGAAAGAGTGTTGGTGAGAACGTGCAGGAAAAGGAACCTTCATGCACTGTTGTTGGTGGGAGTGCAAACTGGTGCAGTCACTGTGAACAATAATATGGAGCTTCTTCAAAATGTTAAAAATAAAAATACCCTGCAATCCAGTGATTACACTACTAGGTATTTACCTCCAAATTACAAAAACATTAATTCAAAGGGATACACATACCTCTTTGCTTATAGCAGCATTATTTACACTAGCCAAATTATGGAAGCAGCCCAAGTGTCTATCAATAGATGAATGGGTGAAGTAGATGTGATATAAGTGTGTATGTGTGTGTATATATATATATACACACACATATATGTGTATATATATACATTAAACATATTATATAATAAATATATATAATAATAACTTAATTCAGCTCTAAAATGAATGAAATCTTCTCATTTCCAACAACATAGATGGAGCTAGAGAGTATAATGCTAAGTGAAATAAGTCAGAGAAAGACAAATACCATATGATTTCATTCATATGTGGAATTTAAGAAACAAAGCAAATGAACAAAGGAAAAAAAGAGAAAGAGATAAACCAAAAAACAGACTCTTAACTATAGACAATAAACTGATGGTTGCCAGAGAGGAGTTTGGGGCAGATGGGTAAGACAGGTGATGGGATTGAAGAGTGCACTTATAATGAAGAGCACTGAGTAATGTATATAATTGTTGAATCACTATATTACACACCTGAACCTAATATTAACAGTTAACAGTGTGTGTTAACAATACTGGAATTAAAATAAAAATCTTTATCAAAAATACAAAGTGAAAGTAATTTTAGCCCATTTTCTATCTGACTTCATAAACTCCTGAACTTACGAATTATCTATGCAGAATATTACTTGCGTATGAAATAACATTATATTTTCTTATTACATAGTTCCATATTATATGTAACAGTTCCTTTCAATTTACATAAAATTATTTTTCAGTAGCCACTGATCTTCAAAATTGAATTTTCTTACAAAATTATAAAATGCCATATTTGTTTGCCTGATGCCCATTGTTTATTTCCAATTTTTTCTTTAAAAATAATTTTATTTCACAATAAAGATATATTTATGAAATTTTATACCTGGGAATTTTCTTGTACAGATCATTGATGATGAGGAAAACAAAGGCAAGAAGAATGAAACCAAAAATGAATCCTCTTAAAACACGTGGCCCATTGATACACATTTGAGACATGCAGAACATGACATGCCTAAAGGGTCTATTGACTAAAGTTTTACTAGATAATAAAGGGCAACCTTATCTTGGCAATAGCCAGACTTTCAAGGTCCTGTAAACCTCACCTTCAACAAATACAAATTTCTTAGATTATTACTTATCCTTTTCCCCCATTAACTAAATCAGACATTCCCCACAATCACAAGCGCAGCTCTTTCAGCCCATGGGTCCTGTCCCTGTGCTTTAATAAAAGCATCTGTTTGCACCATGAAACATCTCAAGAATTCTTTTTTGATCATTGTGCTTAGCAATCTTGCATCATCTGATACGGAGTTAAACCCATCATACAACAGCACTTGTAGACAGATTCCTTATCTCCGTATAGCATTCCTTAGACCTTATTGTTAACTGGAATAAAATGAATTAGGTATAGAGTGTCAACATAAATGGAACCAACACTTGTATGGGGAAAAGTGTCGAATGGAAAATTAATAGGCATTCTTCTTTCTGTTATTTGATATTTAAAAATTATTATAATGAGAATGTATAATAAATGCTGATTTTACCTAGTTAGTCAAAATAAAAGTAATATAAGATCATTTAGATTGTTTGATGTATTGTTACACCACACACAGGCACACACAAAGTTGGTGCTTAAAACACGTATGAAATATAATTAAAATATCTGAGCCCCTTATAAGTAAGTGAAGTGAACGAACTTGCATTAAATATTATGTTAATGTTGAGAATTTATGATGAGATTTTATATTATGGCTTGAAGAAATTTCCTTGTAACATCTTTAAATATTTTATTTTATATATATTTTTTAAGATTTCATTTTCTTAGAGCACTTTTAGGTTTACAGCAAAATTGAGAAAGTACAGAGATTTCTCATATGCCTTTGCTCCCATCCATGATGACTTCTGTCATGCATCTTCCACCAAAGTGGTATGTTTTTTTCATGATGAAGCTATATTGACATATCAATCACCCAAAGTCTATAGCTTACCGTTAGAACTCATTTTTGGTGTTGTACATTCTATGGGTTTGAACGAAAGCATATGGACATATAGATATATTGATACTATTAAAAATTGTAAAATGCTGAATATAATCAAGTGGGAATCTTCCCCCCCCCAATTTTATAGAGAATCCATTCGAAGTTTCATAAACATAAATTTATCCCACAATTATTTATGAACTTGTACATCTCTTTTCATAATATTTTTAGGAATCTTTATCATTATCTTGCAATTACTTTAATATTTAATTAGAAGTATACTTCTTAATTTCTTTTTTTTTTAATTTTTTTTAACGTTTTATTTATTTTTGAGACAGGGAGAGACAGAGCATGAACAGGGGAGGGTCAGAGAGAGGGAGATACAGAATCTGAAACAGGCTCCAGTCTGAGCTGTCAGCACAGAGCCGATGCGGGGCTTGAACTCAGGGACTGCGAGATCATGACCTGAGCCGAAGTCGGCCGCTTAACCGACTGAGCCACCCAGGCGCCCCTATACTGCTTAATTTCTAAAAATATGCTGATATCATAGTAGTCATTTTGTTATTGATTTCTAGCTCTGTTATCATTTTTAAGAAACTGTACTCTGTATGATTTCAGTCATTGAAGTTTGTTGAGCATTGCTTTGACATATCCCATGACTATGTTTGCAAAAACAATATTTTCTTATGGTTAGAAGAAAGGGATATTTGTCAGTTGTAGAACTTTCTCCTCAAAACCTCTAAATGACAATAATACTTTGTTGAATTTTTCACTTAGTCAATGGCTGAGAGTTGTTTTAGATCCTTCTACTACGATTTTGGGTTTGTTTATTAACTTAATTAATAATCTAACTAATTAATTAGTTCTATATAATTTTGCTTTATTATACTGAGGTCCTATTATGAGCTGCACACAAATATAATCTTAATAATCTTCCTGCTCTGTCGGAGCTGATACCATAATTGCCTGATAATATGCCTGCCAATTCCATTCACTGGGCTACTTGTTGGTCTGGCTTTCTTGACTCTTACTGGGTTTGTTCCTGCTAATATTGCTTTGTCCCTCATAAAAGTGGTTATCTTTGTTTTTTGTGCTGAGTACTATATTGATAAATTACTTTTAGAAGTTATTTGATGCCTGATACAATGTTATATATCTCCACAGATGATTTTGCTTTGTTTCCTCAAGGTTTTGGGATACACCTGAAACCAGTGTATAATTTGGTATGCAATGGAATCAGATTAATTTAATTCTAGGTTTGGAGATTTTTTAAAAATGTTTATTTATTTTGGGAGGGAGAGAGAGAGAGAGAGAGAGTGGGGGTAGGAGCTGAGGGAGAGGAGAGAGAGAATCCCAAACAGGGTCCACACTGTCAGCACAAAGCCTGACACAGAGCTCAATTGCACAAAATGTGAGATCATGACCTGAGCCAAAACCAAGAGTCATATACTTAATCCACTGAGCCACCCAGGCACCCCACAGTCTGGAGATTTTTTTTTAAGAGGCTTTTGATGATTTGAAACCAAATGAATTTCTTGAAATGATGGATTTTATTCCAGTTTGCTTGTACTTCAAAAAAAGAGACAGGGGCACCTGGGTGGCTCAGTCGGTTAAGCATCAGACTTCGGCTCAGGTCATGATCTCACAGTTTGTGAGTTTGAGCCCCTCATCGGGCTCCTGTGCTGACAGCTTAGATCCTGGAGCCTGCTTCAAATTCTATGTCTCCCTCTCTCTCTCTCTGCTGTAACCCGCTCATGCTCTGTGTCTTTCTCCTTCAAAAAAAAAAAAAAATTTAAAAAAAATTTAAAGATAAAAAAAAGACATTGGTGTATTGGAAGAAAGCCGTGGGAGTCTGCACGAAAAACTAGAGTTTTACGCTAAGTGTAGGAGACGTTACTGAGTACAAGTAAAAGATGAGGAAAATAAAAAGGTCAAAGATGGCAAAGTTATCTTGTTCATTTCGGTTGATAAGAAGAAGGAAATCAGTCATTTAACCATAGATGATTATATGTCCATATCCATGTGGACATATGAAGCAGTCATTCAAATCCAAAATTATGCATTTTTAATAATAAGAATGGCATGGAGATAAATTTAGGAGTCATTTACATTCATAAGAATAATTAAAAAGAAATAGCACTAATCCCCTTGGGCAACCTAAAATAAGGACATCTGGCCCAGATGGGAAAGCCCACAAAGAATATTGAGAGTGTGTATCCAGAAGGATTATGAAGGAAACCCATAGAGAGTGTTGCCTCAGAAAAGAAGTAAGAAAGAGTTTCTCAAGCATGAATAAAATTTCAGTTGTATAACTGTTTTGGAAAGATTAGGTAAGATAGGTTTAGATGAGTTACCATTAAATTTAGCTTCATAATATAGCTCTGAGGTGATTTAATACAGAAATATATGGTAGTAAAAATGAGGCCTACTCTTCCAACAAATTCATTTGTATTACTTTTTAAAAGATGAAACATTTCAGAACATTCCTATTGGCTGACAAAAGCGATCAGTTGAGAGAGAAAAACTCATGATAAAAATGAGAGGAAATAATTGGAGAATCCATGAGAACATTAACAGTGATGGATGTGGATATAAATGGAGAGCTTTACTTTTGATGGGATAAAGGGGTAAATGCTGGAAATACACTGAAAAAATATGATCTCATTTCTTTCCTGAAAAATAAACATTCTAATTGGTTAGATTTCCATGCATAGTATTGTCTTTCCTAAATCATTCTGGACAAATATTCTTTCTGTTTAGCTAATAACACCTCGGAGAAAAGTAGGAAATTGGAATTGTAATCCAACACATATATCCTAAGAAACTTCTGTTACTACATATGCCCAATCTCTTCAGGATGAGAATGAGAATTTCCTCTTCCATTAAAAACATTGTAATGGCACACAGATGCCATGAGAAAGAATTGCCAATCATTCTCTGAGTTAATTGCTAACTATGGGATGACTAAGTATGTATATAGAGATCACTCACCTTTGGCTTTTTATTTGGGTTGTTTATAAGAGTAAATAATGAGAGATTAGAAATTAATACTGAGACAACAAATACTGTGGTGCCCCTTGTTCCTATGGCTTTATAGGTAAATTGAACAATAAACCTTATCAGGAAGCAACATGAAATGACTTCCATTTGCATCTTGTTGACCATTTTAGAAATCCACTTGAAAGGGGATCTAGAATTTAATTAAAAATTGTCATTGTGAGCTATGTTAAAGATTTCTTCTGCTTTCATTCAGTAATAATACATCTTATATTTGGAAGGAAAGAACAATGTGTCTTACTTTTTCTTATTTCTCAGGTTACTTTCATTTAAGAACTTTTTTAAAGGTACCTAACCCTGTTAAGTGAGAATTGCCTATAACTATGGTTGTCACCAGCCTACAACTAAATTTTATTACCTACATAATTGGAGTCTCTTGGAAGAGCAGAACAAGCCTCAAGCAGATACAAAATAGGTTGAGAGGGCTAGGAAAAGGGCCTAGCTCAGGGCTTTTATTATGATTTAGGGATGGGCTGGGGTGTGGGCTTGAGCAAAATCTTGCTTAGTTTGAATCTCCCACTTGTGCCAAAAGAAGGAGCACCCAGGATTTCTTAATAGATCACCCAAATGTGGTGCAGAAGGGGAAGGGAGGCTAGAGAGGTTTAAAATGTGTAGCAGTCAAACATCAAAATATTGAATATGTTCTTTATAGAAACATCTCCTGTTTTCTCTAATGATATGATGGTCTTCATAGTCATGAAACTAGATGTATAACATTAGTCCATTTTGTTCTTTATCTTCTCATCCCTACTGGTTCAGCCTACACCTTCTCGTGTTTCAGCAAAATTGTGTATGTGTGTGCACATACATGGTGTTTCCCATTTTTTAACATACAGATGCTTTTGTCCAGTATCTGTGCATTACTCTTGTCTTTTAAAAAGTCTTCACTCCTCCAAGAGTCTGAGCATATCCTCTTTTTTGTTAATTTTTAAAAAATGTTTATTTATTTTTGAAAGACAGAGAGAAAAACAGACAGAGAGAGACAGAGAGACAGAGCACAAGTGGAGGAGGGGCAGAGAGAGGAAGATATAGAATCTGAAGCAGGCTCCAGACTCCAAGCTGTCAGCGCAGAGCCTGATGAGGGGCTCAAACTCACACACAGTGAGATCATGACCTGAGCCAAAGTTGGATGCTTACCTGACTGAGCCACCCAGGTGACTCTGAGCATATTCTTTTAATGAGATTAAATCCCTGTTCTTTTGCAGTACCAGAAAATGGGTTTGTAACCTCTACAATATTAATCTGGTGAATATCTTACATTTTTTCTGAGATCTGTTATAAACTTCATGACAAATCTCAGACGTATTTACCATTTCCTAGCACTGAACATATGGCTTACATATAGTAAAATCCATAATGCCAGTTTTGTAGAAACAAGGATATCGCAATCATTTAACATTTGTTGTATTTAGCATAATAAAGGGGAACACTTGTAAAATGAAAATGTAAGTAAATCTGATTTGAAAACTAACTGTGCTAAAATTATTTCCTATTTCTTCTAAGGATACGAATACAACTAATTTAACTTTAAATTAATTTTTTTTTAATTTTTAAATTTATTTTTGACAGAGAGAGAAACAGAGCATGAGCGTGGGAGGGGCAGAGAGAGAGGGAGGCACAGAATCCAAAGCAGGCTTCAAGCTGTCAACACAGAGCCCCACATGGGGCTTGAACCCACGGACCACAAGATCATGACCTGAGCCGAAGTCGGACACTCAACCAACTGAGCCACCCAGGCACCCCTAACTTTAATTCAGCATCTTGGTACACTTACACTGCCCTTGCTCCAACAACTTAAAGGCAAATATTTCCAATTTTAGCATCCTTCTAAGAAAGAAAAAAGTAAATGGAAGCATGTTGCGATTTTTTATTGCCTTTTTTGCACCATTTAATATTAATATGTGACTTACCCTTGGGTTTTGGCTTATGACTTGAGCAAATCACCTTTTATGTGGCTGTAAAGGATGATTGTACTCATAAGACATTTGTAAGTATTAAATATCAAATTTGTATTTTAATTGCACAGGCACTAACATATTTTTAAGACATTGGAGCAATCAGAATTGAGGTAAACACAAATTAAATTGACAATTGGTTTCATCTTTTTTATTGGAGACATACTTCGGTTGCCAGATTGAATTCCAGGGACTGCAAGAAAAAGGTATACGTTATAATGTCACAAATGTTTGGCAAACACAATTTTTTAAAATGTGATATATTGCTACTAAATAAAAGAATGACTCACTTATATTAAATATCATAGGAACGTATCACAGCCAAAAGTAAAACTTTTAAATGATTTCAGGGATATAAAGCCAGGATGGGATTCTTAGAAAGAGTTACTACTTTCAGCAAGACTTGTTCCACACTTTTTTGAAAACAAGACTAGCGGCTTTAATCATTTTGAACTGGGCAGTTGAGCTATATTTATTCTTGAAGAAATATCCTTCTGACCTCAGAAAGTGATTGTGTTTATGCTCTGGAGTATGTTTTATATCTCATTTTATACAATTCCATAATAAAAATATTATTGTATTATTAGATTTTCTGTACTGATTGGTTTTTCTTAATATATGTATCTATCCACAAAACACTATTTATTTACTTATTTACTCATTCATTTATAATGATTTTGTAGGGAATCATTTAAAAGTTTTACAGCCCAGAAATATGTCTGAAAGTATAGTCATTATTAATAAAAAATCGTAACTTTAAAAGCAAATGCTTTAGACGTTGGTGCTATTGAATTTAAAAATTAGTGTTGTGGAATAAATCAATATTGTATAACATGTACACAGCTTACATATTTAAAATATAATATACAAATGTGAATATATTATCCTTTAATGAAGTTAACTTCATTGTCAATGCTGTTATGACTTTATGCAGTTTAACTACCTGACCCAATAATATATAATTCACAAGGGAAGAAACAGAGGAAAAAAATTTTTGACTATCATCTTGAATATCAGGTTTTTATAGTATAATGTCCCCAAATTGGAGCACCAAATTTCACATGGGATTTTGTAATTTTGAAAGAAATCAACATAAATAGATCATAGGACTATAGTTTACAGATTTTTCAACATTCAAGAGATTGTACATTTTTTGTTTGAGATGACTCTTCTAGTGATTTCTAATTCTCCTTTAAAAGTATGTAATTAAACTTATGTATAATCAGAAACACATGCAAATTCATTAACAGTAAACAAATATACAATCATTTATTATAGATATGGTGATGGCATTATCATCTGAAAAGCATTTGCATCAATTTTAATATTGATAAAGCCCAATAAATAAATTTTCGGAAGCAAATGCACAGTTCAAATTCTGAAACGCCCTATGAATGTGGCTAGTGACAAATTTATCAGAGACATAATGTTATATCAACCAGAAGAAAGGGAACATATCCCTCCATTGCACCTGTACAATTTCCCAAGAAAATAGAGCAGGCTCCCACACCCAGTCATGCCTTTACAGTTATAGTCTTTGGACAGCCATTAGGAGATCAGAGCTCTTTATTTCAACACTGTTGGAAAGAAGGTGGAAGAGGCAAGAGTTAATTGCATGCTAGCTTTCAAAGTGAGCTACAGGTAAGGAAAGAGACAGTAAAACATTTGCAACACAATTAGCTGATGCTACAGCCTAAATATATCCATCCACTTTTTGGAAGTAGAAAATAAAATTTTGAGCTGCTTTTGATTCCCAAAGAGTAAATCACAATCCACATTCTGAAGGAAAACAATCCAATAAATAGAAATTTGTTGCATTATAAAGCATAATATTTCTTAATTACCAGAGCCTAATATAACTGAAAATCAACTGGTTAATAACATTTAGCTTAGCAGCTGTTTTCCATCTCAAAAGTAATTAAATTTTTATGAGCCTTCAGTTAAAGAAAAAGTAACAAATTAAGCATGCCTTTGTCTGATTCAGGATGAAAACGAGAAAAAAAAACTGTTATGATTTAAAATATTCTCCAGGCAAAAGGTGAAATATATTTTCAGAAATTAGAGAGTATAAACATATTGGTGTAAAAAATACAGTATAGGATATAGAGAATGATTCTATAATGCATGTAGTTTATAATATCAATAAAACAAAGGAAGCATACACTTTGTATAAAAATAAAATGGCTTTTAATAACTACATTAAAATTTTTTTAAAAGCAAGAAAAACGTAAAAACAGAAAGCATATCCCTGCAGCCTAATAAATCTCTGACTACAAGTAATATATTTCAGACATGGCACAGTGGAAAAATAAAATTGATAACATGGAGAGTGTAAACTTGTTATACTCACCTTTTCAGGTAACAGAAGAAAAAATATTGATATACAATAGGAAAAACAGTGATTTGTTTCATAATTATGATTTTCAAAAATGAACCAAAGAAAATTAAGCAGAGAGAATAAAGAGACAATGGAAAATAATTTACTGGAATAGAAGAAATAGCAGGAAAGTCATGTTAGAAAGTGTTCCATTTTCCAGGATATAGTAGTGAATAGCACTAAGATTAAACATATATTGGTAATGTTTTTATTTTTTAAGTTACAAAAAGGAAAAAAAATCATAATATCAAAGTAATTTTGAAAATCAAGCTGATCACCACTATCTAGAACACTATACATCAGAAATCATGGTACAATATTTACAGATTTTTTTCACACAACTTATTAAATACAATGGATACATTCCAGTGGCTTTATGTGCCTTTTGTCATTAATTCTCACACTTTTTAACCGCATTTAAAACATAAAGAACCTAAATCTAAGAAGCATTGTATAATATCCCAAGTTATTAAAGCATAACACAAGATTTTAAAACCATGAGACTATGTCACTCTAAACCCCAGCCTCTTAATAATTATAGATTATATCATTATAAATTTTGGAAAGATATTGGAACCTAAAATTTAATTGTAGAGATGTAAGTAGTAATTAAGGAAGATCAACCAAGCCGAGTCAGAGACCAAACAGAATAAAGAGTTCCGGTTCTGAAATGGTATCTAATAGAGGATCAGAATGTGTCACCTCATTAGCTTTGTGTGTGTGTGTGTGTTTATTCTTCTGTATTTTAGTCATTATGCTAATTAGGCATATTATAGAACATGATGCTGTCTGTCAAATGAACATTTAACCTAATCAAGAATTTACACATTAATGAGGGTCAACTCTTTTTTGGATAATGAGCTACACATTACAAGGTTGTAAAGATGATCATTGCTCAAGTAACTGAGAACCTAGAAGTTGACATACACATGAAAATATTTCATACAATGTGATTTGGATGGTAAATATATACATTGGCCAAGATTTATGCTACCCCAAAGAAAGATCAATTCTTTCCATGGTAGTTTGTAAAAATTAAGAGGTTAAAGGTGACATTGGGCCAACTCTTGAAATAAAGCTGATATTGTTTAATTGTGTATGAAGATGAGTTTTCCACACTATTCTGAGTTACATGTCTCAAAAGTTTAGTTCTCACACTAAGAAAACTGTTGAGTTAGAACATATAGGATTGTGTTTCTCATATTCCGTCCCACATGTCCTAATCTTCAACCACCTTCTCATTTCCTTGCAATTAGAATTTAAAATTTTGTCCACTCTCCTCATAGTCCACACCCTCTTTCCCCTCTCAATCTCAGTAGATATAATTTCCTATGTTAAAAAAAATCCATTAAATTTTCCATTAAATTCTTCACATTTATTAGTATGGGTACTCATGCTCTACTATTACTGTCCTTTCTTTTGTTTTTCATCCCTACCCTTTTAATAACACTATTTATTCCTGATTGAAGGGTGATTTCTCTGCTGTGATTAAGATTTACTTCCCATTTTTTCTTGCTGTTGAAATAAACAATCTCAGTTCTCTTTCTTCTTTATTTTCAACTCAACCTCTTGCTGAAGATTTATTGCACTAGCATTTAAATATATTCAAATATATTCTATTCAAATAAATTCCATGTATCAAAAGTCTTTTCTGGAATCCACTTGCCTTTGTACCTACTCCTATGATCATCAATTCACATGTAAAAAAGAATAAGCTCAGAAATCTTCATTCAGGATTTCCAATTTTTTGTTTTCCATTGCTTCTCAAGTTAATCTATTTGAATGTTAATAGTCATAGTAGTGAAATTGATTGTTCCTTGCATTAGAGAAAGCACTCAACTTTGTTGACAGTGCAACTTTTATATCTATAGAAACACTATAAGAATTTAAGCAACATTTCATATTTGTCCCAATAAGCAACAAATCTTATTATTTTTTAAGTTTCTGCCTTTTCTGTCAAAGAAACAAAAAAAGAGAGAAAAGACAGAAAGAAAGAGAAAGGGAGAGAGAAAAAAATGTCAAGTATCACCTTTTATACAAAGAAATTACAAATTTAGAGAAAATTTAGATAATCAAAAAATCAACATACAGAAAATGTAAAATACCCAAATCCTACTGGTAGCAAGCAGCTCATAACAGGTAATGGAAATACTCATTTTGCTGCACCAGAAACTATTCTAACCAAATAGGAGGTTCAGATGAATCCCAAAGCATATTTCAATGCTCTGTGATTTATGTTATTTTATAAAGTTTTAAAAGAACTGCTCATCATTTTAAAGTTTATGCTTACATTTATGTATTTAGAAACAGTGCAATCAATATTTCAACAGGAAATTATACAGTCGTGTAAAATTTTTATCAGACCAATAAATATTAAATAATTGATGAAATATAATGCTTATTTGTTTATTTCTGGGTTTTAAGGGTTTTTTGACATAATTATATGATACCTACTTTTGTTTTCCTTTTTTTTTCTTTTTTAAAAAAATTCTACCTAGAATAATTCCAGCTCTTTCCAATTTATTTTTTTGTACCTACATTCAGACAACAGGGTTGGATAAAAGGTATGTATCAAAATTGTATATATTATATATATATAATTAATTTATAAATGTATATATATATTATATATATAATGCTATTTAATTTGCTTTTACAACATTCAAGGCACTTTGGGCACTGGGGTATGTATTATCTACTTTATTGTTTGCAAGTGTGGCTTCTATCTCTTTAGTCTTTTCATTTTATGGAAGTAAAATGAGATTTAAATAACTCACCTATCCTAGTGAATGGGGAGCACAGTTTAAACTCAAGTATTATGATAATCTGAACCCAACTCCTTACACACCAAGTGAAATACCCCTAATCTATGAGTTGCTCTTTTTGACCGTATGCTGGGATTTGACAAGGTGAGTTTATTTACTGAAATTTTGTAGTGTGGATGCAGAAGCAGTGGTTTTCAAAAAGGGTAAATTATTGTTTTAGTTTTGTTTTGTTTTCAGTATTCATCAAATCTGTGGACACATTATTTTTCCAAGCAATGCATATGAGCGCCATTTATAATCAGCCTATATTCACAGCATAATATTTTCAACATTAATAGCAATTCTGGTAAGGAAGGTCATCTTACAAACAGGCACATTGGCCTTCTTTCAATTCAGACCATATAAAACTTAACAGAGGGAAAATCAGCTAGAGGTTAGTATTTCGTATCATTGTTTTAAAGAAGGCATTTTGTTTCCAGTTATTTGCCATGAAGAAAGAAAACACAAATATAGGCTAAAAAATAAAATCTTGAACAAGAGAGTATTTTAAATCCTCAATTATTGTGCTAATATAATCTCTTGAGGTTGAAATCACCAGGTGTATCTTACAGGTTGTAAGATTCCGTGATATCAGTCTCAAGATTCCTTGAAAGAAATGCTGTAAAACTGAAGAATGTGTTAAAATCTCTTCAGAGGTTGGAGTCTTAGATCATCAATACAAATTCTAAAATCCTCTGAGTGGAATGGCACTTTCTATATTACATTGAAAATTCTTTCTTTATTTTTTAATTCTGCTGTGATGATGTTCTGTACCCCTGTACTAAGAAAATGTCACATTATTTTGGTAAAGTTTAGTGACCAGTGTCGTGCATGGGATAATGCAGATATTCATTTTTTAAGCTAGAAATCTATTAGTAAACCAAGGTTTTACAGAATATTAATCTCTTCTCTTTGTCATGGCAACCTGGGGGCATACACACTGAACCAAATAACAAGCTTTACCAGCTATCTTCTTAAAGAAAATATCATGTAAATTGTATCTTTCACTTACACGTAAATTTTAAGGATAGTCTGTATGTTCAATGTACTAGTGAAATATAATTAGGTAGAAGTAATTTTGAAGTTATATGGCAAGTTGTGTTAAGCTATGTTTTATATGAGAAATTTATAAAATTATCTTAAAACACTTTAGCTGGGAACATATCTAAAATGTCTATTTAAAAAGAATGAGAACAAGGTTGTTTTCTCTAATAAGTCTTATTCAACAATTGCCATTTGGATTTTCTCCAATGACCATAAATCATGTAAAGATTAGCATTAATGAAGTTCAGTAGTTGAAAGAAATATTAATTTGACATTATGATTTCCATTAACCTTTACTTTATTTTCGATACTTTTTACCAACTTCTAACTTTTTAAAATAGTGATAGCTCTTGCCATAGAATTTACTTATCATTCCAATTATACCTTTAAATATAAAGATGATTCTGTCATAATCCCATGAATCTTTTTATGAAATCATCTTAAATTTATAACACCTCAAGGACTCATAGTTAATAATATCTGAGTTTCTAAGGTAAAAAGATGATATACTAACCAAATTAAAATAATAAAATGAAGAAAATTATGTATTTAAGATGTACTTTATTTTATTTATTTATTTTTAAAAATTTTTTCTCATTATTTGAGAGAAAGAGAGACAGAGCATGAATGGAGGAGGGGCAGAGATGGCGACACAGAATCCGAAGCAGGATCCAGGCTCCTAACTGTCAGCACAGAGCCTGATGCTGGACTCAAATTCAGGAAGTGCGAGATCATGACCTGAGCCGAAGTTGGACATTTAACCAACTGAGCCACCTAGGTGTCCCAAGATATACTTCATTTTAAAAGCAATTTGAGGTTTGTTTGTTTTTTTTTAACTCCAGGATATCTAGAACATTTCAAGTCACTGTATATTCAGTCACTAAACTCATAGCTCTTCAAAGAAAGATAAATTTTTATTCATCTCTATAAATTCAGGCCCTAGCACACACAGTGTTTAGCATCAAGTAGAGGCTCCAATTCACGTTGAAATACAATTTTAAAAAATGACACTTATTGAATAATAAACTTTATAAACTTATGGATTTTCTTCTCTAATTTGAAATTATCTTTTATATAGTATATGTGTTGAAGTGTGCATTATATCTTAATAAGTTCAAAGACTAGAATGGACATTTGTTTATGCTTGCCATTTCGATTTTGCTCATTCGGATCAGTATGTTCTGTTTCCTTCTTATTTAAAAATAATACAAATATTGGCTTAAAATAGAATACAAAAAACTCATTATTTTGGAATCCAAATATTTCTAGTGTGTTGAAATACTATGCTCAGACAAAAAATATTTGTTTAATTCTTACTATATTCCACATTCATTGTTTTTACTTTTTATTTTTAAGTTTTTAAACAGCAAAGCTGACATGAACAGAAGTAGAAGAGAAAGAAAACTGTAGGATGTAACCAAATTTGTTAACCCAACTTTTGTGGGGAAAAATGTCTAGTGAGAACTGGCTTAAAAACTGATAAGAGAGAAATTCATTCACTCAGATTTCTGGGAGTTTGAAGAAGGACTATACCAATTATTACAGATAATACAAGAAAACAGAATGTAGATAAATAATGCAGTGATTTTTATTACATCTTCACAATGGACTTTGATGAACTTGTAAAATGTACAGTTTTTTGCTCTATGTTAATCACAGAGAAATCAGTTCTGATGTCATTAAAAGGCAGAGATTCTCAGAATGGGGAAAAAGTCTGTCTACTATTGATGTACTTTAAATATGAATAGAGAAATAGGCTAAAAATAAATGCACTGCAAAAAATATACAATGTTGCTAGTAAGCAAAGAAAGATGAAGTGGTTACAGTAATCTCAGATACCAATGACTGACTGTATGTAAAACAATATTGAAAAAAAAGAAAAATGTCTTAATGAAAAAAGCAGCAATTCATCAAGAGTTTATAAACATTATATTAATTTAATAACTTATCTTCAAAGGCATGAATGCAGCAATACCTAGAAAAATTATAGCTCTAAATATTTATATAACAATTGAATATTATTTTAATACTAGCTCATAGTATATATTAGTTCAATATTAGGTTACAGTAAAATATAATATTAGTATTTAAGAAAGTTCTAAAATCAATGAGTTAAAGCTCATCTTAGGAAAAATAAATTCAGTATCAACAAAAAAAGAAAATAATTAATAAATTAGAGCCAAAATAAATATAAGAGAGGGAAACAACACAGAAAACTTCAAAGACAAAAGTTTATTCTTGAAAAGATTAATACAATGATTAACATCTAGCTAGACAAATCAAGGATAAAAAGAACGATTTTCCCATATCAGAAATGAACATGGAGTCACCACTACAGACTCTACAGAAATTAAAATAATTATAACAATATGAATAACTTTATGTACATGTGTTGTATATTTTAGAGGAAATAGATAAATTCCTTGAAATACATAACTAGTCAAAATTGAAAGAAAATGATACAGAAAACCTGACCAGCCTTATGAACATTAAATATATTAAATTTTATCCAAATCTTCCCAAAAGAAATATCCAGGCTTTTACTTATGGATTTTTTTCAATATTTAAGATAATATGAGCATCGATTTTATTTAAAGTCCCTGAGAAAATAAAGGAGTGAAGACTTCACAACATTTAGTGAAACCTAAAAAAATAAAATAAAAATAATAAAACTAACAATTTTCCTACAAGTACATATACACACATGCCAACACAAACATATAAAAATTAATAATTCAGTTGAATCCAGGCTTACACAAGTAGCTTATAATTATAATCAATTAAGTTCAACCTCAAAGATATAAATTTAATATCGAATTGATTAAATAAATGAAATTAACAGAATATAGATATATTATGATTAAGGCAATAGAAACAAAAAAGCGTTTTGACAGAAATTAATATCCATCCATGAGAAAATTTTTCCGTAAACTAAGTGTGAAAAAGAACTTGCACATTCTGGTGAAAAATGTCTACAAAAACAGCTATTTAAAGGCAAATTATTACATGGCATATTTCTGAGATTAGGAAATGCCAAAGATGCCCACTCTAATCAGTTTTACTGAGCATTTTGTAGAAGTTCTGGACGTTTTAATGAGCTAAGAAAAAATAAAATCATCCATATTTAAAAGAATTTCTATTTCTATTATTTCTGATTCATAAGACAATTATTTATGTAAAACGTATAAAGGAATCTATGAAATAATTACCAATACTAATAATTAATTTATTAAGCTCTAAGGATACATGGTTAATAACTAATAACTATATTTTATATAATTTTAACAATATTTAGAAAGGGAAAAATAATTCTGTTTACAATAGTATCAGCAAACTCAAAGAAGGTAGGGATAATTTAAAAGAAAAATACGTCAAGTCCCCTGTATTAAAAACTACAAAAACCTGTACAGACTAATTAAAATGAATTAAAGACATATGTTTATGGTTTGGAAGAATACTTTCAAGATTTTTTCCCAAATATGATCTAGAGACCCAATCTGCTCTCAAAAAAATTCATACAATTTTAAAAAACATTTTGTAGAAATTGACTAGCAGCTTTAACAATGTGTATGAAAATGCAAGAGATTTAGAATATACAAGGAACTCTTGAAAAAAATAAAAGAACCAATTTGGGTGAATTACATTATCTCATTTCAAGTCCTACTCTAAAACTAGGGTATTCAAGGGACTGCGGTGTTATCTGAAGAATAAATAAATAGATACACATAACAGAATAGGATACCTAGATACAAATCCAAATGTAATAGGTATTTTGATTTTGTACAAACATCAAATATTTTAATGGGAAATGCAAAAACATGGGCTAGAATATTTGGATATCTACATATACAACAACAACAGCAAAAAAGCTTTATCTGTACTTCACATAACACTCAAAATTACTTTGAGATTGACAATAGAAAAAACAAAACAAAACATGACATTCTAAAATCCCAAAGCTTTTAGATCAAAATTCAGGAGAATATGTTCTTGACACAGCTGTGGGCATTTGGATAGATCACTGCAAACTGTATTTGCTGTTAGCTGGCTCAATGTCTGACACTATGTATGTAAATCAAAGAATTGCCAAACTTATCAATGCCTAAGTAAGAATTTATACTAAGTTTAAAATACAATCTACGTAATCAGATCCCTCCAAAAATAATAAAATAAACGATAAGTAGAAAAGATGCATTATTCAGTTGAGGAGGAGTTAAGGGAAGTTTCCTGGGTAGATGAAGTTTTATAAAAGATTTTGATGTAGGAAATGAGTTTGGATGATATAAATTTCTTCTGAATTTCCATCTTCTTATTAAGTTTCTGTTTATAGCTTTTACTATTTGCTATTTGTTTTAGAATTATCCCCATCCAGAAAGATATTAAAATGTATCTAATTAGACTATAAATCTCAGAATAATTTGTCACTAAATTTTCCTTGAACAGAAAAACAGCACATCTACTACTATTGCTAATACCACTATCTCCCTCACACTGCTTTGATTGTATGTACAAGTATTGCTTTACTCTGTCACGCCAAGAAAGGAAATGCTTCAATATATCACACAATTCAATATGGCTCTAATTAGTTAAGGTAACATATATGGCATTAATTTAATCTCTAATTATACAATGTAATGATGTTCCTGTTTTACTGTGGCTCAGATGGCCTAAATAATATGACCAAGATCACATAGCTAATGAGTGAATAATTTAGAATTCAAATCCATAACTATTTGTTTTTAAGCCCTACTAGTTTCATTAATTATAATCTCAATATTGTAGCCATCATAAGGCCTACTACATCTAATATGCCCAACACTAAGAACATTTAACAGATTTCCATAGAATATGTGTATGACAAAATCTAAGTTAATTATTTGATCTAGAGAGCCAATGTGCTATCCATCAAAATCTTAGTAAATTATCTTTTGAATATCAACAACCTGATTCTAAAGTTTATATGGAAAGGAAAAAGACCTAAATTACCCAACACAATACTGAAAAAGAGCAAAATTGGAGGACTGACCAGCACTTGACTTCAAGATTTATTGTAAAGCTACAGTGATCTAGCCAGTTTGGTATTGGTAGAAGAGTAAACAAATCTATCAACAGAACAGAATGGACAACCCAACATCGTTACATCCATCTAGGTCTCTGAGATTTGCAATCCATTAGTTATAGCATCCCTAATCTTATTTTTGTCTTTTTATGCCTGGGAGACATTTCTAAACAGAGATAATCATCTGGAATTCACATTTACATCTGTAGTTTATTATACATACAGAGAACTATTTACATAAAATAATATAGAGCCATACTAAGGTTTTAAAAATATTTGAAGTAAATAAAATCTCTTTCAAGGTAGTTACAGAATTTGCCTACAGATTAGGATATTTACTTTTCCTGCCTGACACTATTCAGGTAGGGCAAAGGACCACATTATCAACCCCTCTAATTCAGATTTCCTATACCTTTGATGATAGTAACTTAATAATTCCTGCTTTTTGCCTTTTGCATGGAAAATGAAAGTACCTCAAAGCTTTCTGTCATGGATAGTAGGAAGACAGTAGGACAGTCAATAGAAACCAGGGTTGACACAGAAGCCATGTTGGGATTCATAGGTCATATCCATTCATCACCCCTTGTCAGCTGTATCAATCATGTTAACTCCTGGAAAATATGAGCAGAGATGAGGGAAATACTCAGAATTACTCTACAATTCAGTTCAACTATTTCGGAATGTATTGTAATTATTGACTGATTATTAAAGTATAGTAGTATTGAAGTAGACTTACAAAAATTGCTTTTCTCCTCCCATATAGCAATATGTTCCATTCTTTCTATCCAAATGTCTCAAAACGTTGTTCTAAAAAAGGTAAAACAACAGGCACGGTGAATTTCCAATAGTATCTTATGCTTGTATACATAGATAAAGATCTACAGAAATTTTAATAAAATAAATATGTTCATTTAGCAAAAGGTAATGCATTAACAAATTTTACTATGATATTTAAATATATATACCATTGTACATACTTATCTATACTAAAATAAAAAATTAATAACATTTAATATCAGCAACAACAAAAAACAAAATTTGAAATATAAATAGGACCAAAATATCAAATAACAATAAAAACATTTATAAATGGTGAGAGGAAAACCTAATAAATTCTAAGTGATTAAAGAAAAATTAAGGAGACACACATAAATGGAAGTCTATTATGAATTTGAATATTCAGTAATTTAAATATTTAATTTTTACTTATATTAGTTTACAGCTTTTATGACGTCTCAGCCCAAATCCCACAAGTTCATGTGTTTGCATGTGTAAGTATGTGTATATGTGTGAAACTAGAACTACTGAATCCAAAATTTATATGGAAATATAAAGAATCACAAATAAAAAGACTGGCATAGTGGAAGGACCAACTCTAATAGAAAGTGGCACTTATCTCAGAGCTGCAGAAATTAGCAAGAAGGACATCTGATCAATGAGCTAGCAGAAAGAGCAGAGAAACTGACCAATACACACATGTATTACTTACTTAATTGATAGGAAATGACAGCATTTCAGAGTTGTAGAATAGTGTTTTCAATAAATAATTTTATTCCAGTTCCCTACTATGGAGAGAAAAAAAGTTAAATTTGCTAATTCTCAAACTATTTTTAAAATTAAGTTCCCTGTAAAGAGTAAAAGCAAAATAAAAAGTAATAAAAAACTCTTAGAGGATAATAAGAGATACCACTCTTACTATCAACTTTTAGAATGAAGTATGGCAATATTTATTCAGTGTTGGAAGAAATGTAATTTGATTGACTATGGCAATAGATGTGACAATATCCACTGAAGTTCAACATACTCAAGTTTAGTGTAAAAGTAATACCACTCTTGGATGTATTTAATTATGATGTATGTATTTGAATACTGAAACATATACAAGAATGTTTATAGCATGTCAAATCAGAAATCACACAAATGTCTCTTAACACCAGAATATATGAAAACTTTGAGGAAAAATACAATGACATGAATAGATGGCATCTATATACAACAATATAGTTAAATATCATAAATATTAAGGTTAGCAAGCTACCCAAGAACACCTATTAATTCACTTGTATCTAGTCCTTAAGTAGCCAAAATGAAATTATACTGTTAGAAAACAGAATTATGCCCCTTTAAGAAGAAGAAAGAATGTAGTGACTGGAAGAAGCATGTGTCTTGGTAAATACTAAAATATATTATTTTTCTAGGCTTGGGTATGGCTACATGTAATCACTGTAGAATAATTCATTGCATTGTAAAATTTTGTCCTGTGTACTTTTACTATATGCATTATATTTTACAATAAAGTTTAAATAATCGAAAGGATTTATTTTTTCCCAAAACAGGATTTGTTCAGCCCAGAAATCTCTAATGTTTATCAATTTCATTGTCCAACTTTCCTGTCTCAGAATTATTTCTAAATATTTTCCAGGTATTCAAAGTCCTGTTCCTATTTCTTTTATATATTCCCTCCTTAAACACTATGCTCTTATTATTATTATTATTCTCAAGTTAGTTAACGTATAGTGTAGTCTTGGCTTAAGGAGTAGAACCCAGTGATTCATCTCTTACATATGACACCCAGTGCTCATCCCGAAGAGTGCCCTCCTTAATGCCTGTCACCCATTTAACCCATCCCCCCACACTCATCAAACCTTAGTTTGTTCTCTGTATTTAAGAGTCTCTTATGATTTGCCTTTCTCACTGTTTTACTTATTTTTCCTTCCTTTCCCCTATGTTTATCTGTTAAGTTTCTCAAATTCCACATAAGTGAAATCATATCTGTCTTTCTCTGACTGACTGATTTCTCTTTGCATAATACCCTCCACTTCCATCCACGTGTTGCAAATGGCAAGATTTAATTCTTTTTCATCACAGAGTAGTATTCCATTGCATGGAGATTAAATAGATAGATAGATAGATAGATAGATAGATAATAGGTAGATCACATCTTCTTAATTCAGTCTTCCATTGATGGACATTTGGGCTCTTTCTATAATTTGGCTATTGTTGATAGTACTGCTATAAACATTGGGGTGCCTATGCCCCTTTGAATCAGTACTCCTGTATCCTTTGAATAAATTCCTAGTGGTGCAATTGCTAGGTCATAGGGTAATTCTATTTTTAATTTTTTGAGGAGCCTCCACATTGTTTTCCAGAGTGGCTGCACCAGTTTGCATTCCCACCAACAGTGCAAGAGGGCTCCCCTTTCTCTACATCTTCGTCAACATCTGTTGTTTCCTGAGTTGTTAATTTTAGCCATTCTGACCTGTGTAAGGTGGTATCTCAGTGTGGTTTTGATTTGTATTCCTTGATGATGAGTGATGTTGCACATATTTTCATGTGTCTGCTTGCCATCTGGATGTCTTCTTTGGAAAAGTGTCTATTCATGTCTTTTGTTCATGTCTTCACTGGATTATTTGGTTTTTTTGGGGGGGGGTGTTGAGTTTGGTAAGTTCTTTATAGATTTTAGATATTAACCCTTTATTCAATGTCATTTGCAAATATCTTTTCCCATTCCGTGGTTGCCTTTTAGTTTTGTTGATTGTTTCCTTTGCTGTGAAGAAGCTTTTTGTCTTGTTGAGGTCTCAATGTTCATTTTTGTTTTTATTTCCCTTGCCTTGGAGACATGGCAAGTAAGAAGTTCCTGCGGCCAAGGTCAAAGAGTTGCTGCCTGTTTTCTCCTGTAGGATTTTGATGGCTTCCTGTCTCACTTTTAGGTCTTTCATCTATTTTGAATATATATTTTATGTATGGTGTAAGAAAGTGGTCCAGTTTCATTCTCCTGCATGTCTCTGTCCAGTTCTTCCAGAACTATTTGCTAAAAGGACTATCTTTTTTCTATGGCATATTCTTTTCCAGCTTTGTCAAAGATTAGTTGGCCATATGTTTGTGGGTCCATTTCTGGGTTCTCTATTATATTCCATTGATCTATGTATCTGTGCCGAACCATATTTCTTGATGACAACAACTTTGTAATACAGGTTAAAGTCTGGGATTGTGATGTCTCCTGCTTTGGCTTTATGTTTTAACATTACTTTGACTATTCAAGGTCTTTGTGGTTCCATACAAATTTTGGAATTGTTTGCTCTAGCTCTGTGAAGAATACTGGTGCTATCTTGATTGGGATTACACTGAATGTGTAGATTACTTTGGGTAATATCGACATTTTAATAATATTTTTTTCCTGATCCATGAGCATGGAATGTTTTTTTTTTCATTTCTTTGTGTCTTCTTCAACTTCTTTCATAAGCTTTCTATAGTCTTCAGTGTACAGATCTTTTACCTCTTTGCTTAGACTTATTCCTAGGTATTTTATAGGTTTTGGTGCAATTGTAAATAGGATCAATTCCTTAATATCTCTTTCTGTTGCTTCATTATTGGTGTATAGAAATGCAACTGATTTTTGTGCACTGATTTTATATCCTGCAACTTTGCTGAAATCATGTATCAGTTCTCACAGTTTTTTGGTGGAGTCTTTAAGGTTTTCCTGTAGAGTATCATGTCATCTGCAAAGAGTAAAAGTTTAACTTCTTGTTTGCCAATTTGGATGCGTTTTATTTTGTTTTCTTGTCTGATCCTGAGGCTAGAGCTTCCAACACTATGTTAAACAACAGTAGGAAGAGCAGACATCCCGCCATGCTCCTGATCTCAAGGGAAAGCTCTCAGTTTTTCCCCATTGAGGATGATATTAGCAGTGGGCTTTTCATATATGGCTTTTATGATGTTAAGGTATGCTCCTTCTATCACTACTTTCTTGAGGGATTTTATTAAGAAGGGATGCTGTATTTTGTCAAATGCGTTTTCTGCATGTATTGACAGGATCATATGGCTCTTATCCTTTCTTCTATTAATGTGATATGACATTGATTTGTGAACACTGAACCAGCTCTGCAGTCCCAGAATGAATCCCACTTGATCATGGTGAACAATTCTTTTAATTATTAGTTTTATTAATTAATTTATATTGAAATATTGAACTGAATAGTCCTTCTATCCCAACTTTCTGGAGGGTTTTTATTAAGAAAGGATGCTGAATTTTGTCAAATGCTTTTTCTGCAGGATCATATGGCTCTTATCTTTTCTTTTATTAATGTGATGTATCACATTGATTGATTTGCGAATTTTGAACCAGCCCTGTAGCCCAGGAATGAATCCCACTTGATCATAGTGAGTAATTCTTTTTATATGCTGTTGAATTCGATTTGCTAGTATCTTATTGAGAATTAGTGCATCCATATTCATCAGGGATATTGGCCTGTAGTTCTCTCTCTCTCTTTTTTTTTTTTCTTTCTTTTTTTTTTTTTTTTGCTGGGTCTCTGTCTGGTTTGGGAATCAAAGTAATGATGGCTCATAGAATGAGTCTGGCAGTTTTACTTCCCTATTTTTTGGAACAGCTTGAGAAGGATAGGTATTATTTCTGCTTTAGTGTCTGGTAGAATTCCCCAAGGAAGCCATCTGGTCCTGGACTCTTATTTGTTGGGAGATTTTTGATAACTGACTCAATTTCTTCACTGGTTATGGGTCTGTTCAAATTTTCTATTTCTTCCCGTTTGAGTTGGAAGAGTGTGGGTGTTTAGGAATTTGTCCATTTCTTCCAGGTTGTCCAGTTTGTTGGCATATAATTTTTCATAGTATTCCCCAATAATTGCTTGTATTTCTGAGGGATTGGTTGTAATGATTCTGATTTCATTCATGATTTTATCTATTTGGGTCCTCTCCCTTTTCTTTTCGAGAAGCCTGGCTAGAGGTTTATCAATTTTTTTTTTCAGAAAACCAACTCTTGGTTTCATTGATCTGCTTTACTGTTTTTTTAGATTCTATATTGGTTATTTCTGTTCTGATCTTTATTATTTCTCTTCTTCAGGGTTTGGGGTGTCTTTGCTGTTCTGTTTCTAGTTCCTTTTGGTGTGCAGTTAGATTTTGTATGTGGGATTTTTCTTGTTTCTTGAGATAGGCCTGGATTGCAATGTATTTTCCTCTTAAGACTTCCTTTGTTGTATCCCAAAGAGTTTGGATTGTTACATTTTCATTTTCATTTGTTTGCATGTATCTTTTAATTTCTTCTCTAATTGCCTGGTTGACCCATTCATTCTTTTTTTTGTAATGTAAAACATATTTCTTTTTTGTTTTTACTTTATTTTTAATATGAAATTTATTATCAAATTGTTTTCCATACAACACCCAGTGCTCATCCCAACAGGTGCCCTTCTCAATACCCATCATCCACTTTCCCCTCCCACCCACCCCCCATCAACCCACAGTTTATTCTCAGTTTTTAAGAGTCTCTTATGGTTTGCCTCCTTCCCTCTCTAACTTTTTTTTCCCTTCCCCTCCCCCATGGTCTTCTGTTAATTTTCTCAGGATTCACATAAGAGTGAAAACATATGACACCTGTCTTTCTCTGTATGACTTCACTTAGCATAACACTCTCCAGTTCTACCCATGTTAACTACAAAAGGCCATATTTTATTCTTTCTCATTGCCAAGTAGTATTCCATTGTATATATAAACGCCACTCCTGGTCAGGGAAATACAAATCAAAACGACACTCAGATATCACCTCACGCCAGTCAGAGTGGCTAAAAGTAACAAATCAGAAGACTACAGATGCTGGAGAGGATGTGGAGAAAGGGGAACTCTGTTGCACTGTTGGTGGGAATGCAAATTGGTGCAGCCACTCTGGAAAACAGTGTGGAGGTTCCTCAAAAAATTTAAAAAATAGATCTACCTAATGACCCAGCAATAGCACTGCTAGGAATTGACCAAAGGGATACAGGAGTGCTGATGCATAGAGGCATTTGTACCCCAATGTTTATAGCAACACTCTCAACAATAGCCAAATTATGGAAAGAGCCTAAATGTCCATCAACTGACGAATGGATAAAGAAGATGTGGTTTATATATATAATGGAATACTACTTGGCATTGAGAAACAATGAAATCTGGCCCTTTGTAGCAACGTGGATGGAACTGAAGAGTGTTATGCTAAGCGAAAGAAGTCAGGCAGAGAAAGACAGATACCATATGTTTTCACTCATATGTGGATCCTAAGAAACTTAACAGAAGGCAGGGGGAGGAGGAGGGGGAAAAATGTTACATAGAGGGAAGGAGGTAAACCATCAGAGACTCCTAAATATTGAGAACAAACTGAGGGTTGATGGGGGATGGGGGAAGAGGGAAAGTGGTTGATGGGCATTGAGGAGGGCACCTGTTGGGTTGAGCATTTGGTGTTGTATGGAAACCAATTTGACAATAAATTTTATACATAAAAAAGAAATATTGAACTGAATATTAAAATCATTGGATTGAGTTTGCTAGTATCTTGTTGAGAATTTTTGCATCCAACTCATCTGAGATATTGGCCTGTAATTCTTTTTAGTGGGATCTTTGTCTTGGTTTGGAATCAACGTAATACTGGCTTCATAGAATGAGTCTCGAAGCTTTCCTTCCATTTCTATTTTTTGGAACAGTTTGAGCAGCATAAGTATTAACTCTACCTTAAATGTTTGGTAGAATTCCCCTTGGAAGCCTTGGGGCCCAACACTCCTTTTTGGGGGGAAACTTATTCAATTTCTTCATTGGTTATGGACCTGTTCAAAATTTCTATGTCCGGGGCGCCTGGGTGGTGCAGTCGGTTAAGCGTCCGACTTCAACCAGGTCACGATCTCGCGGTCCGTGAGTTCGAGCCCCGCGTCGGGCTCTGGGCTGATGGCTCAGAGCCTGGAGCCTGTTTCCGATTCTGTGTCTCCCTCTCTCTCTGCCCCTCCCCCGTTCATGCTCTGTCTCTCTCTGTCCCAAAAAATAAATTTAAAAAAAAAAACGTTGAAAAAAAAATTAAAAAAAAAATTTCTATGTCCTCCTGTTTGAGTTTTGGTAGTGTGTGAGTGTCTAGGAATTTGTCAATTTTTTCCAGATTGTCCAGTTTTTTGGCATATAATTTTTCATCATATTCTATAATAATTATTTGTAATTCTGTGGTGTTAGTTTTGATCTCTCCTCTTTCATTCATGATTTTATATATTTGGTCTTCTCTCTTCTCTTTTTGAGAAGTCTGGTTAGGGGTTTATCAATTTTGTTTATTATTTCAAAAAACCAGCTCTTAGATTCATTGATCTATTGTACCATGTTCTTTATGAAACTCTCCTGCACCAAATTTCATTTTATAAACAAATAATATTTCAGCTTGGCCTATGTTATTTTTCTTCTTGTCAATTTGGCATATATCTTAAATCTCCCAATGCCTTCTCAGTTCCCTTTTCATCACCATGCATTATTTCTATTTTATCATTATCAGATCTTGCATGTGACTTTCTATTGATGTGTCTCTCTTTCCAACAATTCTCCAAGACAGCTATATTTCTCATTGTTTCACTATATAATTATGTTTACAAAATATATAATCAAATATGTTTTGAAAATTGTTTTTGAACTGAATATGTATTAATAAATTTATCACTACAATTCTGTATATGTTGTGTTTTCCATCATTATCAACTTGCCTCCCTGATATCACTTATTGAAAATTGGTGGCCAACTTAAGAAATCAGATAACTGTTTTTTCTGAGTTCTCTACAAAGCATATAAACAACTTATGAATAATGAGTATTTAGCTACATATGTTGCCATGCATGGTCAGTATGGACTGTAAAATCAGCAGTACACAAGTACTAACTTTCTCAAGATTTGAGGATACACATATATGATCAATTATCCACTTGAATACATTTAGAGGGAGGATATATACTACATTTGGATTTTGCATTTTGGCAAGTGGCTCTATCTTCCTAGTTGAAAGCTAATTTAATTTATTTTATTTTTCATATGGTAGCACACCTTCTTATCAAGCCTGTTTCCTTTATCATGAAATGAATCATGAAATTTTCCTTAAAAAACATTTCTTGGGATTTAACATTGATCACAAAGAATAAAAGAGCACCCTAACATTGATAAATTATAGTTAAGTATCTGAGTACTTTTGGCAACCATGCATTAGTCATCTTGGTATATTATTAGTTCCTCAAATTATTCCATGCATATGTTTTGAGAGACAGTAAGGTTGTAGAAATATCATTTAATTTATATCAAGGTTAAGTGTCCAAAATATACTCCCAGAAACCATAATTAGATGGTGGCTTATAATATTGCCTTAACATATGAATAGAACAAAATGAAGTCAAATGAACGGAGAATAAAAATATGAATGGTTAATAAAAACCCATTTATATTCCAAGCAGTAATAATTTATAATGAGTTATGATTTTAAAATGCACTTAACATATAGAAACATTTCACATTTCTTATTGACATCAAACTGTTTTAAAGTTCCTTGAAAGTATCTTAAACATTGAATGAGAAATAAATCCTGCCCAATGACAGTGTAAACAATATTTAACATACTAACAGAATTAAATAAGAACAAGTTAAGGCCAAAAAATCTAGGTTTTGTCAGTTGGCCATTTTAAAATGATTTTATTCATTAAATTATCTAAAATAAGTACAAGAAATATAGTCTCCAGATGCCATGTCTGTGATTAATACAAATGTGGAGACATATCTGTGCCAAAGTTTAGAAGTTATGAGGCTAGTAAAATCACATCACACTAGTTATAAATGTTATGATAATGTAATAACAAAGGAAGAATATCAGTTTCATAAGAAAAATAAGAACATAAATTAGGTAAATATGCGCCAATCAACCAGACAGATTAAAAGTCACTAATTAGCTTATTGTCAAAATGATTATAATATTCCAAGAAGAAATTTTAAGGGAAATGACTCATCTCCAATATAAAGAAGTATGAATTTAAATTACAGTTAAAGACTTAACAGTGAATATATATAAAGTTCATCAATATAAATTCAGGTTAAAAATCTTTGAAAATAGTGAGAATTGTATGGAAAATAAATTATTTAATATTAATACCACTGTAAAATATATTTCTTTAATCACTCCAACATTACCAAAGAAGAAAGAAATGAGTGAGAGCAAGAAAGAAATTCATCAGATATTTTTTAAAGTCTGTATCAAATTAAAATACATGTTAATAAAATAATACTAAGTCCAAAAAATGGCAAATTTTTCATTTTCTTGCAGAAGGCTACATTTATATTCCACATTTGTAACTCAAAATAATGGGTCATAAATAGTTAAAAACCAACACTTAGGGTTCAAATATTTTTTAAGTATACATCCTAGGGACAGATTGACCTTTGATTAAAGAAAGAAGAAACATGAAAACTTTTTGGAGTTGTGAGAGATTTTGAGGAATCCTAATACCAATTCTTATTTTTCTAACCCAAATTCAAACAGAGTCTATAAAACTCACCCCAAACTCTGTTAAGTGCATTTTTGTGAGATGTACTATTGATAATATTTGCAAGCATTTTTTCCAATTAGTATTAGACATGATATCTGATTAGAAATAAAATGTCTTCTACTTTCCAAAGTGTTGCTCATTCAACAAAATAATAAAAAATGTGCTGTGTAAAAATACTAGAAATGGAAGAAAGTAATAAGCATATCCTGCCAACAAGAAACTTAGTATTCAGTAAAGAAGGTGAATTTTTATTTTATTTATTTTATTTTATTTTTAAATTTTGTAGTGTTTATTTATTTATTTATTTTTGAGAGAGGAGAACACAAGTGGGGTGGTGGGGTGGGGGAAGGGAGCAGAGAGAGACAGAGAGAGAGAGAGAGAGACAGAATCCAAAGCAGATTCCAAACTCTGAGCTGTTGGCCCAGAGCCTGATGTGGGGGTCAAACGCATGAACTGTGAGATCATGACCTGAGCCTAAGTCGGACGCTTAACCAACTGAGCCACCCAGGCACCCCGAGAAGAAGGTGAATTAAATAAACAAAGTATAATATTGGTGATGCAATTATAGGATATCTATAAGGATCAGAAGAACAAAATAATTCATGTAGAAGGTTTGGGAAAGCATTCTTTGAGTTTTCAAAGTTTGTATTGTACCATAATTGTAATTTAAATGGCTGTAATCAAGAGACAAGATCATCGTGCATCTTTGCTTTTCCTTTCTATAAATAAAGCCAAACATTAAAGAGAACCATGGCTAGAGTAAGAGCCATGCTCTGGAACTAAGAAGAAAACAATAGACCTTACTAGAGTGTCACAAGTAGTCTGACTGGAATATACCATGTGAGAAAATGTAGGTGACTTGAGTTTGGCAAAGAGTTTTTGGACACAACACTAGCTGCATTATCAATGATAGAAAAAAATGAATATTTGACTACTTTAAAGTTAAAAACTTTTGCTCTCTCAAAGACACTGTTAGGAAGATAAAAAGATAAGTCACAGTTTGGGAGAAAATGTTTGTAAAGTCCATATCCTATAAAGGAATTGTACCCAAAATATACAAAGAACTCTAAAAAAGTCCACAATTAAAAATTGGGCAAGAGATTTGAACAGACATCGCTCCAAAGAAAATATACAGATGCCAAATAAGCATATGAGGAGATGCTCAAGGTCATATGTAATTAGGGAATTGCAATTAAAACATTGAAATACCACTAGACATCTACTAGAATGTCTAAAATCCAAAACAGCAACAACACCAAATCCTGGCAAGGATGTGGAGCAGTAGAAACTCTCATTCATTGCTGGTGAGAATGCAAAATGGTACAGCCACTTTGAAAAATAGTTTGACAATTTCTTACAAAGCAAAATACTCTTTCTATGCTATCCATCAGTCAAGCTCCTAGATATTTACCCAAATGAGCTGAAAACATAGACACACAAAAATTTACCCAGGAATGCTTATAGCAGTTTTACACATAATTACCAAAACTTAGAAATGAGCAAGAAGTCCTTCAGTAGGTAAATAGATAAATAAACTATATACATACATGCAATGGGCAATATTTAAAAATAAATTTGTTGAAAATTCATGAGTCCCTTAAGATGGAAAACTATACAATATTTATGTGAAAAGAAGAAAAACTGAATGTGGTGTAAAAATGTCTGCCCTGTTTCATACAATCATTGCTGCATGTGCTTCATTTACATTCAGTAGAAAGCTGAGACTCACTTCCTGTAAATCTCTTATGAAAAAGGAATTATTTTTTCCCCAGAAGCACACTGGTAACCTCTCCTTAGCACTCATTGCTCTAAAGAGAGTAAAACCTCTCTAACATCTGTCTAATCATCATTGTTAAGGGAAAAAAATTACCTGCTTGGATTATATTTGTTGGCTTGACATGAGGTGAAACTGAATGGAAGTATCATTCTCATGAAATGCTCTAGAAATAAAATAGTCATATGGCTACCTTCTTAGTAACAATATTAGTAGAGTGTTCTCAGCGAAAAAGATTACCGTGGTTGGAGGCACCAAATGGTTATTATAAAAACCAGACATTTGATTTTAAAAGATGTTATTTGTGTGAGATTAAAGAGATCTAACCAAGCCAGGCTGAGCAAGCTGTATTTATTTAGATATATAAAACTAAATGCAAACAGCTAGTAAAGGAAAGCTAGTAAAGGAAAGCTAGTAAAGCATTTATAAAAATGGTTTTGGAAGAATTTGTTTTTCTTTGGGTGTGCCATGCTTCCTAGAAGCTGAGACTTCTAAATTATCACAGATATATCTGTGTAGTTGAAAAACTATGCTTTGACTGAGATGAGAGAGAAAATTACAAAACTCTTATGGCTTTGGAGAAACAATTCTTACTACCAAAGAGAAATAATAAGATTGTCTATACAAGTTAGATGAGTTTACAGTAATCTAGATATTTAAAAATAAACACACATGCAAGGGGTCAAATTTCTACCTGAACTGGAGAATGCTGGAACACTATTCAAAATTTTAAGTCCTCATCTTGTACTTACATTATTGACATATAAGAAACAAGGAATTTTCGTTCTGAAGTGGCTAATTCTTCAAAAGCCATCTGCAATCACACTGGGTGGTTTGCAGGCAGTTGGTATTAAAAAGTCACTCAGCTCATTAGTGGTCCAATTAGCTGATATGTAGTGCAGCACCCTGGCAAGTTGCCTCAAGTGCCATGTAAAATCTAGGCAGAATCTCAACTCTGGAACCTGCCAGTGAAATGAAACAGGTGGACAGGAAGTACAGAAAGTCACCTAGAGACTCTTCTTCAAATATCAATGAAATCATCTAGAATTCTGCTCAAGATGCATAATTTGTCTGGATAGGCATCCTAAGTGAAATGTGATATCACCCCAAAGCACTATTAATATTTAACAAATTTAATTCAGTACAAATTTAGAGGTTGTATTACAGTATGTATATTCACATTTAAAAAATAAAAAGCACCTTAATTTGTTTAAATTTTTATTTTTCAGTTTATATTTTAGAATAAAAAGAGGAGCAGATGGAGAGAAAGAGAGAATCCCAAGTAGGCTCCATGCTGCGCCCAGTGCAGGGCTCCATCCCATGACCCAAGGATCATTACCCGAGCCAAAATCAAGAGTCAGACGCTCAACCAACTGAGCCATCCAGGCACTCCAAAAAATCATTTAATTTGAGGAAAAGAAGCCTAGGCCTTCTTATGTATGTTTCAGGAAACATTTATCCTATATCATATTTTGAAAACAAGGGTGTGACAAATTAATAGTTATCTGTGCCTCTAAGTAAAACTTCAACACTTGAGGAAAGTTTTGAACCAAAATCAAATCATAATCAAAAATCAATAATTAGTGCTAATAAATTTGTTATATTTAAGGAGGAGAATAATAAATAAATCTCATGGAATATAACCAAATTTTTATTGACTGAAACCATAAAAAATGATTTTTTATCAAGTACTAAATCTTATACAATATTTTAGTGAAGTTAGGTTAAATAAGTAAGCAGAGTATAAAATATCAACAAACACACACCCACACAAACATCCTTATATATTGATATAAATAAGAAAGAATATTTTTTAACCATTTGTATTGTTCCCAAGAAACATTATAAGATTTTGATATGATGTAGTTAATTAAGCCTTAGCAAAGCATTTGTCCACTACAAACTATTAAGTGCCTTGAAATTCAACAGAGAGAATCCACAAGTATCAAGAGCAAGTTCTGATGTGGTAGTTTGAGGAGTTTCACAGTTATTATCTAACAGTAGTAAATCCATCAGGGGATTCTATATGGAAGGTAATATGCTGTGAGATATAAGCTATTTTTTTAGGTTCAAATATGACAGTTAATATTAGAAAACAGTGGGTGACTCAGTTGGTTGAGTGTCCGACTTTTGATTTTGGCTCAGGTCGTGATCACAAGGTCAGGGGATCAAGCCCCACATCAGGCTCCACACTGAGTGTGGAGCATGCTTAAGATTCTCTCTCTCTCTCCCCACCTCTGCCCCTCTCCCCACTATGCCCCCTCTCTCTCTAAAATATAAATAAATAAATAAATAAGATAAATGATATAGTCTATTTTCATGGTAACTACTGTCTCTACCTCCATCTTTGCTAAACTCTCAAAAAGATATAATGATAAATTATCATTACCTAATCCTGCAATCAAACAGATTATTCCACAATTGGGTATTTAACACTGTAGAAAGAAGTAATTTATTGAACAAATAAAGAAAAAGTAAATGAAACAATTAGTATATATCCAAGATATTATCACTGCCGTCTCTGCAAATTACAGTACAGTCTAGTACAGACCTTGTCCTGACATAATTTCTCAAAGTTAGTGGTCAGTAAGTGTCCTAAGACCCTTGCTTCAGTTACTTATTTGAAGGTATAACACCACACTGATACATTTGTATTTCAAATTATCATATGGGGCAAAAGAGGTGTGAATCAAAATAGTTCACACCTCTGGACAAGACTTATTTGCCTTACAGTTCTCTTTTTTCCTGCTTCGCGTATCAGAAATACAATATTAATCCACCTGCCTTGAGCTTCTACATTAGGCATGTATACCTCCCTCTCATATTACTTCTTCCTAAAAGTCTTTCACCCATAAAATGGAAATACTGAACAGTTAAGAATAATGCCTGGCACTTTTTTTTTCCATCTATGTTCCTCAAGGATAATGGTCTGTAGTTTTTCTCTCTTGCAGTGTCTTTTTCTGGCATTTGTATCAGAGCAATACTGGCCTCCTAAAATGAATTCAGAAGTGTTCTTTCCTTTTCAGGGGCACTTGGGTGGCTCAGTTGGTTGAGTGACTGACTTCGGCTCAGGTCACGATCTCACAGTTTGTGAGTTTGCGCGTTGGGCTGTGTGCTGACAACTCAGAGCCTGGAGCCTGCTTCTGATTCTGTGTCTCCCTCTCTCTCTGCCCCTCCCCCACTCATGTTCTGTTTCTCTCTGTTTCAGAAATAAATAAACGTTAAAAATTTTTTTTTAAAGAAAAAAGTGTTCTTTCCTTTTCAAACTTTTGGAGGAATTTGAGGAACACTGGTATCACTTATTCTTGATATGTTTGATGGAATTCACTAGGGAAGCCATCTGGTAGAGGCTTTGAAATGATTCTATTAAGATTGAAAAATATATACATATATATATTGAGAAATATATTCATATTAGAGCTTACTATATTAAAGTCTGAAAGTATGGTTTGGTCACTGTCTTAAAAATCATAGTAATTCCCTATTTTATACTACCAATTTGCCATGAATAAGAATTACGTAACTCACTTCAGCAGTAGTTTATGACAGCTTGTAAGAAGTCTATCCATTGTCCTTTATTTTCTAAATTCCTATGGTACAATCTGGTTCTTATGAGTTGAATAGTGTCCTACCCAAAATGTGTTATGTTGAAGACCTGATCCCTGGCATCTCAGAATATAACCTTCTGTGAAGATAGCAGCTTTATAGAGTTAATCAAATCATAATGAGGTTATTACAGTGGATCCTGATTGAACAAGACTTATCATCCTATGAGAGAAATTTGGACACAGGGCCATTCACAGAAGGAAGACAATATGAAGAGCTGTAAGGAAGATTCAGCTTTCTACAAGCTAAGGAGGAAGGCCTGGATCAGACATTTTGTTCACACATCTCAGAAGGAACCAACTCTATAGACATCTTGATTTTGGACTTATAGCTGACATAAGTGTGAGACAATACATTTCCATGTTTAAACCATCAAGTTTGTGGTATTTTATCACTTAGAAAGTTAATAAACTGGTTAATATAAGTATCTATGGAGTGTGATTGTTAATTATTTTATTTCATATGCAATTAATTCTTAAACGATTTCACTATATAACATTTTAATTGTGTTAAAATATAAATGTATTATTTAGTGATAAACAGTGTAATTTAGATTGATGTATACATTGTCATGTATTTGCATTTCGGAACAACTGTATCTAGAGATAGATGTATTGATTTTCAAGTGAACCTACCATGTTGGAAAAGGAATTTAAGGAATTTAAAATTAAGGACATATTCCACCATGTTTAGGAGAAAGACTATTTGCTTATGTTATCACAAGAAAAATAAACAACTTACTAAAGGTATCTATGATATCCTCCAACCTATCATGATTTCATTTTGATGAATGAGTGATTAGGAAAAATTGCAAAATTATTTCCACCTGCAGATACTACTATTTATTTCTACTTTAATGTAGAGCAAGTAGCCCTGAAGATTTTGGCTTGTCATAGGTAAAAATGAAATCAAATAAGTGAAGAGTAAACATTTTCTTGTGGACCAAATATTCTATCATAGGAAAATCTGAGTGAAAGCTGAATCGGGTACCATTTTTCAAATAACACTGTAATAAATATGTAATGTTCTCATCAACAGTGCTTTCATACATATTTTGATAACTGTGGTTGTTTCTGTAGCATGGTAACACTTTTTAAAACCATACAGAAAGAAATGGGTCTTAAAATTAATTATTCAGAGTTAATATCATACATGTTCTCATTTGAACTTTGCACTTTTTCTTCTATTGCTTCTGAAAAGTTCAGAGCTATTTGACTTGGTTCCTTGTGGCACTAACCACTGGGGTGGAAATGCTCCCTTAAATGAATTTTTCGGGCTATTACTTTGGTTGTGCCCCATTTATTTGTGCTCCGCTATTTTCTTGTATATATATTAGAGACTACGTAAGGAGATTCTATTAGTTTCCATCATTCTTCTACCATTTCATATGTGATTTTGTAACTGAGTAATTTCATTATAAGATCAAAGAAACCTGTACCAAAAGCATATTTGGAGGCATAGAATATGTACCTACATGCTTAACCTGTATTATTTTAGCACTATTTAAAGCATTTAGATGTTAAACTAAATCATGGACTATAACAATTTCTAAGGTCCATGTTATGTTAAAAGACAACTATTATCACAGCTCCAAAGTCACTATATAACAATTCAATTAAAGATTTTCTCACTAGAGTTTTATCTTGACACTTGACATAGACATTCCTTAAGAAAGTACATTCATCAACTATTTTATGTCTTTGAATATACTCTGAAACACATGAAAAAGAGAAAAAGAACTTGTGTGTGCATTCATGTATGTTTTTGTATGTAATTATGTGATTATACTTAAAATAAATGAAGTCCATCTTATTTAGTATTTGTCAATAACCAACACATCTAAGCTGTATCTTATTAGCAAGCTGAGAAGTTGGCCTGCTACATATTCATATACTGCAGGAAGGCCTAAGAATCTGTGTCAGGGACATGTCATCCTATCACTCAGAACAATAGTAGTTGCAGAATACCAGCACTTTTTTATGCCAGTTCTCTGAGCCCCAATTCCCACAAGGTGATGAGAAGAAGGCCAAGGTGACATCTACAAAATCAATGTGTTGCATTAAAGCAGTGGAAACCTGAGTGAGGGAATCCAGTTCTTTATAATGTACAGTGAGTGTGTCTTTCCTTTTCTCATGCAGGAGACAATCTCTGTCTCTTCCAAGGCTGTTTGCTATACAGGTATCCCTGAAAAGATAATCAGGAACTAATTAATCTCTGTCTCTGCTTGTAAGATATACAGAAATGTGAAACCTAAGAGGAGTTATCTCCAAACAGTGTTTCAATTTGGTTATTTAGAAATATATAAATTTGCATAAAGGTCATAGGCTTCCAGAAGAGATATTGACAGTGGCTTGCTGCATATTTAACATATACAGGCATACAAGACACCCTTTGTTTTTTAACCGACAGTGAAGAAAAAAAAAAACATCTAAGAAAAGTTTTGTCATAATGGACTTTAGCAGGCCAAAATCAAACCACATAACAGGAAGTGTAGTATTTATGAGAGGAGCATAAATTGATTGTTTTATGACAAGATTTTTCTCTCTCTAAGATAGTGGCCCCATCTCTTTCTCTCATTTTTAATTCTCCATCCTGTCACTTTTATAGATAGCAGAAATTAAGAAATTTAAGATTGAAATCAATCCTGTTAAAATTTTATTAAAGGTACTACATAGCTAGCTTTAGCCTATAATGAGAAGAATTCAAGTCTTATACATTGCTAAGCTTTGCTTAGTGAAGTTAGGAATCTCCTAGAAAATAATATATTATGCATTTTATTGAGATAACTTAAAAATTACTCTCTGGATTCAAGCAGACTTATATGGCTGATCAAGAAATTATGATTCTGCCCATCTGTATCATTTTTCATCAGAGACACAATTCATAGTTATAAATCTTGCAAGTTTACCAAATCACTAAGATAACCTCCTAAACAGTCTGATACTAAGATACACTAACATAATGACATTTAAATGATACACCAAAAGAGGAGGCTTTTTCTTCCCTGAAGAGATCTCACGGGAGGATCAGGATAAGGGTATCAATGACTTGAGGCATATGTATACCCTACACATGACACTGACACAGTGTCAGTGGTTTAGAAAGTAGTCACAATGAAACAAGCAACTTATCTGAGAGCTATGCTGTGTACATCAGAGACAGAAAAAAGAAGCGAACACACATGTTAACATATTAACATGTACTATATAAAAGATCACCTAATTATCTTTATTAATTTATTCACTGATATGCACATAAAGACAGAATATTATGTGACTATAAAAAAGACATTTAATGTCCCTCAGGTCCTATGTGTATAAAATAAGTTGATTACTTAGCAACCATATGGAATTGTGAAGAATCAGGGGCAGCATTTAATTGTGTTATCTATCCTATAGAGACGAATGTGAATGTTAAAGATACGTGTACGTATTCTATCATTCCTCAAGAAAATTCCTGTTAGAACAATTGACTAAATTATGAAATTCTACACAATGAAATGTATTGTCTCAGTCAGTCCAGGGTGCTATTGCAAAGTAACCTAGATTGGGTGGCTATAAACAACATAAATTTATTTCTCACTTTTCAGGAGGCTGGGAGTCATAGATCAGGGTGCCAGCAAGGTCAGGTTCTGGTGAGAGCTCTCTTTTAGGCTTCAGAGTGTTTACTGCTATGTCCTTACTTGGTGGAAGGGGCAGGGAACCTCTCTCTCTAGGGTTACTTTTATAAAGGCACTAATCCCATCCATGAGAGCTCTACTTCCATAATCTGAGCTCCTACCAAAGCCTCCTAACACCATCACACTGTAACTCAGAACTTCTACAAATGAATTTGGGGGGGGACACATTCAGCCCATAGTAGGTATGTCGACATAAAAAAAAGATAACAACTTAGAGTAATAACAGTTTGGAAGAATTTTCACATGTTATAGTTGAGTGATTAAAAAAAATTAAAAAAAAACTTTAAAATATACTGCACTCCGACTAAGCAATTGTATTAACATCGTTCACCAGATTGTTGATCAGGCTTCCTTTCTTTTACAGTCTGTTAACAAATGTGATTTGCAACACACACAAACATACACAATCTGATGTCTAGACTTGGATAGAAGAATCTGGGCTCTACAAATTTTAATATTATTTTCCATATAGTTTTCATTCTCACATAATTTTAGCTTAACATATCAATATGGAAACCATTATTCAATGAAAAATATGCAGTAACATTTGAGATTTAATTGACTCATGTTTCACCTTATGAGGAATTTGAATTGTAAACTACCCACAACATAGACTACAGTGCACAAACAAAATTCAGTGACTAGAATTTTAATGTGTTTTCAAAATACTGTTGAAATTATTTTTGACAGTGAAGATTTACTTTATTTTAAATTTCACTTAAGCCCAGTTATTTATCTCTGACAATGAGAAAAAAGGGCATATACATTTATTTAAATTCATGTCAACCATGTTATTTATTTTATCTTTATGAATAAAAGATATTTAACATTTAATCATGATTGTTTTTCTAAATAAATTTCTTTATTAAATGTTCTGAAATTTCCCAATATATATATATATATAGTTTTTTTAAATTTTTAAACATTTATTCATTTTTGGGAGATAGAGTGTGAGTGGGGACCGGTCAGAGAGAGAGGGAAACACAGAATCTGAATCAGACTCCAGGCTCTGAGCTGTCAGCACAGAGCCCGATGTGGGATTCGAACTCACGGACCTCGAGATCATGACCTGAGCTGAAATCAGACGCTTAACCTACTGAGCCACCCAGGTACCCCATTGTTGTATATATTTTAAACACTACATTGTAGTCATTTTATTGACACCTATAGAGATCTTTACATTTCATTAAATAGAAAATATTGAATCTAGAAATGTCACAGATACTGATTTATGTAGGTTATATAAATTAGTTCTATATGTAGGTTTTACTATATGTTTTCATGATTCCCGCATACATGGATCTTAAAGTTTAGTGGAGGAGACAGTAAAGAGCAATAACAAATATAATGCTCAGATATGTGTGTGTGTGTGTGTGTGTGTGTGTGTGAGTGTGCTCATATACAGTTGAATGTTTAACTTTCGATTTGTATAAGCTTAAGTATGGTGAACTGGGCTGATCATATAGAACTCCAGTTTAACCCTCCTGAGACCTAATGCACACATATAAAGTGTTGTGTAAAACACTGCATTTAAAAGTGTATTGTAAAAAAAATAAATAAAATATACATTGTAGTTGAAATTAAATACCTAAACCACCACAAATTATGCAAATGAAGAATCAACTCAATATAAGAGGACACTGGAAGACTGGGGTTTATGGAATCAGATATATCTTAAGAGTTGGTGACTGAGAAATAAGACAAAAGGGGACTATGGAATGGAAAACAACACACTCCCATGGAATAAAGAGAAAAAAATAAAAAAGTCAGTGAGTATCCTAGAGAATAATAATGAAGGAGAAGGAGAAACATAAACAGAAAGATTGTGATAAATCATTGAATATAAAAAGCATAAAGTCGTAAGAATAAACATAAATATATCAATAATCAGAAGGATAGAAATATACTTTATATATTCAAAGTAAATTCAATCATTAGGAGGTTTGTGTAGCAGTATAAATTTCACTAAACCTTTTTCTTTATTTTCAATATTTATTTATTTATTTATTATTTTTGAGAGACAGAGCATGATCAGAGGAGGAGCAGAGAGAGAGGAAGACACAACCAGAAGCAGGCTCCAGATTCTGAGCTGTCAGCACAGAGCCCCATGTGGGGCTCCAACTCATGAACCGTGAGATCTTGACCTGAGCCAAAGTCAGACACTTAACTGACTGAGCCACCCTGGTGCCCTCACTAACCCTTTTTCTATTAGACAATTCTTTTCTCAATTTTCAAACTATTAAGAAAAAGGTAAAAAAATTAAAAAATACAGGCACATGATTTTATAATGCTAGTGGAACCCTGAAGCTGTTTTGAAACAACGCAAAGAAAAATAAAAATGACTATAATCATACAGACCACATTTCCTGATGGCAAAAATGTTAACTAGAAATCACAGTTAAATATAATAAAAGTATAACAATACTATTTATTTAGCAACCAAATGTATATGCTCCCAAATAAATCTTGAATAAAAAAGGAAATTCTAATTAAAACTGAAATATTTTACCTAAACAAAATTAGAAAGTTCTTTATATAAAAATGTGTAGGCATGGCAACAGCATTTACTGAATAAACAGAAAGAAAGGAAATATATATGTGAGCAAAAAAAAAAAATCCAACCAAAAGTGGAAAAGATTAGCAACAATTGAAAAGACAAAGCTGAATAGTGCAAAATCATTAAAGAACTTCAATTTGAAGATAGAAATATGGACTCCTCTCACATAGGCATCCTGGTACTTACCATAAATGTATTATATCCAGCAGTTAACTAATCTTCAAATAATAAGCAATTCTACTTGTATCCAAACATATTAAGATAATATAAAGGCCAAACATACAGAATCACTTTATAATACTGGTACAACCATGAAGCTAATCAGAGACAATAGGAGACAATAAATAAGACAGACCAATTTGGCTTATACAATTGCAAAATTTTTATATATAAAATGAAAGCAATTTAGTTTCTGTAAGATATGAGAAAACATAATAGAGAATGAATAGGTAGGATTTAGTTGAAGGATTCAGATATTTTAGCATTGTTTATTATACACATTTAGAAAGTCAAGCTCTAAACCTGTACGATTACCAAATTAGATACTGAAGAAGCATTCAATACATTTTGATGCTGAGTCTTGGTAAAAATAAAAGATAATAACATTGAAGTAAATTGGAACATCATGAACTATTTCAGACTGGAATTTTAAATTATTTTTAAATAACTAAATAAAATGTCATACTCAATGGTAATTTTTTTTTCTACTGCATCAAAAAAAATCCAAGGTTTCTTATCAACCTGATAGTTTGAACATGAGACTGGATTTCCTATCCATTTTCAGCCTTTGAGAAAGCCTAGCAACTGCTACCAAGGGAGAAAGATGGGAGAGGGAAATGACAGTATCTAGTAACCTTTAAATATTTATGTATATCAGCAATTACGTTGTTAGGAATAGTCTCTAAAGAATCTCTTGCACATGTATTCCAGGATATATGTAATACTGTTTGTGGCAGTAAAAATTGGGAAAATAAGACTTTTCTGTACATATGAGAACAGATAATTAAATTATAGTACATCATAAAATAAAATATTCCATAGTAGCTAATCAATAGAACAAAATCATACCATATGTTTTAACATTATTGATAATAAAGCAAAATGTGAATTTAAGAATAAAACAAATTGGCAAGATCTACACATGTGAAAATACATAGGCCTAGTTTGAACACACACACATGCAAACACACACACATACACACACACACACACACTATTATGCACAATTTATTAGTACTCATACAGCGGAAGTACAAAAACGGAAATTTCTGTTTCTGTGTGGACCCTTGCCAGTGTTCCAAAAGACAAGATTATCTGAGCAGGTGTGCTTCTTCGGGGTTCTCCTGTTTCAGGGAGAGAAGTTAGAGTCCCATGGTTTCCTTTACTTGGCTGCCGTTGATTGCCTGCAGGTAAGCACTGTTTTCACAGATGAGATACTTCACCTTGTCTGGAAATAGTCAACTGAGGATCTCCATGCCTTCTGGGCCAGATATAGGAAAATATTTCTGTCTTGCCTTGACTGACTTTAACCTGAGCCCAGAGTATTTTCCCTTTTGGCCTCTATCTAATGCTAATAATTAATTTGCCTGACTTGCAATAGTTCATCCAATAGAGATCACACTTTCAAATGTTAAAAATTATCTAGACATATTAAAGTCAGCAGCAAAAAATCTCAATTACTATCCAAAGAAAAGTTCTTTAACCATTGTTTTAAAGGCCAGGAACTCTTCTATATTTATGCTGAAAAGGAGAGCTCACACAAAATAAAGAAGAGTAAAATAAGACAAATATAATGATATTAATACCAATTAATAGCAATTATATATATCAATTATATTGCTATATATATAATTCAATTATATTGATTTTAAAAGCATTCCATTTTTATAAAACTGTAAATTTTCAACAAGAGAAAGTTAAAGATTACCTTCACTCGCCTATTCTTTGACATTCTCCAAGGTTGCTATTCATTATTTGTCAGGTTAAGTATCTTACTGTCCTCACCCTGGAGGTGACCTTCTGAAGCTATTTATTTCAAGGTGGCTGTTCTAATTATTATAAAGTTTTTATGACATTGCACACACAACTCTTTTCCAATAACTCCTCACTTCAGAGCTCCAGATAAACTATCTAAACCATAATTGCCATGGGTGACTTGGAAATATTTGAAAAAATATAAATTTGTTTGAAATTTTATCCTGCCTAAATTTTATCCTATCTAATCTATCCCATTATAACAACTTCTATACCAAAACTTCTTTTTCTCTCTTCTCCCACTGCTTCTGTTTGGAATAAATCCAACTTCACGTCTTGTTAAATCATGACTCTCAGAACTGTGTAACACTTCAGCTGAAGTCTAACAACCAGACAGAAGAGCAGAAGTATTAGAATGCTGTGAAAAATAGTTATCATTAAATGATGTTATCATGTCTAATCTACTTCTCTCCTGTCTGTCTCTGTGTTTCTCAAAAGGACAAAATGTGCTGCTTGCCTATGTCTTGACTTCATTCTTCTGTACAAAATACAGAAAAAAATCTAGCTATTAGGCTTAAAAATTTGTTTTGTCAGTTAGATAATCTTGGTGAGCCCTTAAATTGTAGTTGGTATGAACTGTTTTTAATCCATATTATTTCTACTCGCTAAGTGTAAATCTTTTAAACTGTGTTTTACTCAAATTGAGACCTCTGAAAAAAGTTTTATCGACGTCATATTTAATATATTAGTTATCCTTTCTGGGTTTGAGTCATCTAACAATTTAAACAATGTCTTTTTAAGTTTAATTTTTTTGAGGGGCGCCTGGATGTCTCAGTCAGTTGAGTGTCCTGCACTTGATTTCTGCTCAGGTCATGATCCCAGGGTCATGGGATCCAGCCCCATGTCAGGCTCTGTGCTGAGTGTGGAGCCTGCTTAAGATTAGAGGGGAAAGTGGGTGATAAGAATTGAGGAGGGCACCTGTTGGGATGAGCACTGGATGTTGTATGGAAACCAGTTTGACAATAAATTTCATATTAAAAAAAAAAGATTGTCTCTCTCTCTCCCTCTGCCCCTCTACACCTCTCACTCTCTTTTTGTCCCTAAAATAATAAAAACAAACAAATAAAACATTTAAATTTGAGTTTTTGAATAGGGAGGTTAAAGAGAGAGATTCACTAAACTGATCACTCTCTTTCATAGTATTCCCAACGTGTAGAATAGTGACCATGAAATCATATTTATTGAATGATGAATCTTTTGTAAGGAATTTACAGTCAAATTTATAGTTTGACTAATTTATAGTCAAACTCACATTTTTCAAATGTCTGAAGTAGAATCTTTTCACTAATTATTTGACGAGAGTGCATTCTAAGTGATTTCTCCCTTCCTCCATCCTCTACCTATTTCTATCCTCCCATTCATTCTTGACATACCAATGTTACTAATCTCAGTTCTGATTAAAATATTTACTGAGAAGCTGCATTTAGCATAGAAGCCTCAGTAGTAAGAGTTCCTAACACACCATGTGTTTTTCTCTCTTACCCATTACCACTCCCTTTATAGCTGGTGACATCTTCTGAACTTTAGGTTTTTAACCATTCTTTTACCATTGCAACTGAATGCCACCTGCTTAAACCACAGATCCTTTACACAGTTCTCTGGGCTTTCCCTTGATGTCAATGCCAACAGCAGCAATAGCAGTGATGGATTACTTGTGTTTGGTGGAGCCCCAATAGGACTTCAGGAATGAGAAAAGTTATGGTAACAAACCTTATGCCGTATTTTCCACATAGGTCCATATTGCAAGTAGTAAAGTCACAATTGCTTTTTCTTTCTTTCTTTCTTTCAAGTCAATTTAAACTCAAATCTTATTCATTTCAATTACTGTGTTTATATTTGGTCTCCAGTTTCTTCTAGCTTGTCATAGGCTTGTGCGTCACCTCTTTGTAGTGAGACATACATATGCAAACAACTGTAGCCAAATCTTTGAGACAGTTGTGGAAAAATTAGTTCCTATCTCTTTCTCTTTGTTTTTATTTTCTACTTCTGCACTCTTCCCCATTTCCTCCACTTCCTTTCTCTTGTCCACTCCCAACCCTCTCTCCCCTTTCTCCCACCTCATAGTTCAACATGAAACAAAAATGCTTACTTTTAGAATTTTCTCACCAAAATCATGAAAAGTTGATCTACTTCTCCCTTATTTTATTAACTTTTCCTTGAATTATCCTCTATCTCCTGAATTGATCTTGAAAATCAGAACTAAACTCTGAATAGTTCCAAAGGGATGTTATCTGTTTTGTTATCAATTTGAATTTTATTGATTGATTATACCTTTGAATGTTTAGTTTTTGAAATCTTCACTTTCTATGAATTAATAATAGAGAATAATTTTTTCTAAGGGAGTACTTTGTTGTGCCTCAGAAACTTCCCTCAGGTATAATTGTCTTTTAATTATGTCTGCTTCCCAATAATGCCTCACCAAGTTTTCTTTAAATTAAAAAATAAACCACACACATGGTAAACATCATGTACTTACTAGCGTTTTGGTAACTGTGTACTATGCTAGTCTGGGATACAATATCCTTCCAGATACTTGGTGATATTTCTATTTTTGTCATAATTATGTATTAATTATCCCATTTGCTTTAGAGAGTGCTCCCATATGTTTATAACTTGCATATCTTATTTAAATAAGTACCAAATCAGCATACAGGTTTTCATTTACAATATGTTAGGAAAGATTATGAAGACATGTTATATAAATAAGGATGATTGCTAGAGGTAATTCTCATAATCTTAGGGTCCTAAAATTACTTTAAATAATTTTATTTAATTAAGTAAAATTATTACAATTAACACCTGCCTCGCAATATTCTGGTAGAATAGAACAGTACACTAAGTAAATAGAGAGAATATATAAATTTCCTACTTCAGTTTGACTGGAAAGAAAAACATGGATCGAAAAAGGTAAATTATGGGGTGCCTGGGTGGCTCAGTTAGTTAAGCATCCGACTTCAGCTCAGGTCATGATCCCCCCTGCCCTCCCCCGTCTGTGGGTTTGAGCCCCGTGTAGGGTTCTGTGCTGACAGCTGGCAGCCTGAAGCCTGCTTCAGATTCTGTGTCTCCCTCTCTCTGCTCCTCCCCTGCTTGCACTCTGTGCCTCTCTCTCAAAAATAAGTGAACATTAAAAAAAGTTTTTATTTAAATTTTTTTCAGATTAATATTTTATTTAATTTTTTTAAATATGAAATTTATTGTCAAATTGGTTTCTATACAAGAAAAAGGGTAAATTGTTAAGTATGGTACCATGTTGAGTCATATTTCACTGAAATCACTTAATCACAATCTATTATAACTATATTTTTAGTAATTTAGTTATTTCTGGTATTTGCTGGTTTATCATTTCCTTATTTTGATGGTCCTCATTATTTAAAAATTAAATTACAGGTATAAAGATCACCTTAATATTTTTGTATTATTAGTAATTTTACTTCAGAAATTGTGTCAAATTGCCTCAACTTTCCAGAGTTGGCTGTAAACCAATTGGAAGAACAGAATGGGAAAAAATAAAGATAGTAATGGTCTTTAGTTAAAATTCAACTTCTTAATTTGTTGAGATCTGACAACCATATACCAACAGTGTAATTTTAAATGTGATGATACCATATTTCATGAATATAAAATTTCAGTCAGATGCTTTTCTCCCAAACTCAATCACTGCTATTCCTTCTACGTGTTGGGATGTGTATATGTGTGTCCATTTTTATTCATTCACTGAAATTAATAAAACATATTGCATATTTTCACTTTTGTTTTTGTACTTTACATATTTGTTCACGACTTAGTAGATAGTTGTGTTCATAGTCATCCAGATTAATTATTATTTGTATTATAATGTGATTTCCTTAACTATGTCTCTATTGACATTTTTTACTGAATTTATTAACAATTAATTACTTACATCTTTGTGAACTATAATTCTATTGTCATTATTTTGTAAATATTAGATAAGGTAATTTCCTAACAGTAAAATTTCTAAGACACATATTATAATGTCACTTCACATTTTCTTTATTTTTTTAATTTTTTAACGTTTATTTATTTTTGAGACAGAGAGAGACAGAGCATGAACGGGGGTGGGTCAGAGACAGGGAGACACAGAATCTGAAACAGGCTCCAGGCTCTGAGCTGTCAGCACAGAGCCTGACGCGGGGCTCGAACTCACGGACCGCGAGATCATGACCTGAGCCGAAGTTGGCCGCTTAACCGACTGAGCCACCCAGGCGCCCCTGTCACTTCACATTTTAATTTTCAGTGCTGGACATTTTGAAATACTATTTTTTTTTTTTTTTTTTTTTTTGTAGAGAGAGAGCATGAGCAAACAGGAGAGAGAGAATCTTAAGCAGGCTCCACACCCAGGGCCTGACATGGGGCTCATGGGATCATGACTTGAGCTGAAATCAAGAGTCCATTGCTCAAACAACTGAGCCACCCATCAGCCCAGAGCCTACTTGGTATTCTCTCTCCTTCTCTCCCTGTTCCTTCCACTCTCCTTTCCTCCCTCCCTCCATCACTTTCTCTTCCAAAATAAATAAAACTAAAAAAATAAATATATCAGAGAGTACCATAATCTCACCCTTGGATTTAATTTGCTAGAATGTTTCACAGACTTTAGGAAACCCATTTCCTCACTAGATTACTGATTTATTAGGATATAAAACAATAGCAGATGAAGAGATACATAGGGCAAGATCCCAAATAGGAGCTTCTATCTTTATGAAGTTGAGGACCCAGCATGTGACACATGAAAGTATTCTGGATCCCCAATCTGGGAGCTCCACAGATCCTCTCCTTTTGAGTTTTCTGGAAGCTTTATTAGGTCAGCATAATTTATTAACTCATTGGACTTTGGTGATTCAATCTCTAGCCCTTCTTCTCTCCTAAGAAAGTAGGGACTGAAAGTCCCAATTCTGTATTTATGGTTGGTTCCCCTGGCAACCAGCCTCCAACCTCAGGTATTTTTAAAAAGTCACTTTTATTAATATGAACCCATTTCTGGTGGGAAGGGACTTGTTAGGAACAAGACACACATTTCACCTTTATGGTTCTAAAATGTTTTCAGGATTTGAAGAAAAGAAACCAAAAATTATGACAAAATATGCCCCCATTGCTTTTATCATTCAGGAAATTCAATGAGTTTTGTAAATTATGGACCAGGAACTGTGGATGAAGACCAAATATATGAGAAATATATTTTGGTCATCTGGGTGATTAAATATATATGTTTCTTATAAGTTGCAATATTACATCTTGATTCCTGTATTTTTTATATAACAGTTTTTAATTTGATGTAGAAGAATATTAAAGATATCTTTACGGTTTCTTCCATTAGTCCCCTGCTTAGCATGTAGTTTGTTTGTTTGTTTGTTTGTTTCAGTTATGAAAGGATCCTCTGACTTCTTTTTTTTCTGACTTACATTTTTAAAATATTTTCCTAGTTATAAATATAGCTATTAAGGGAAGTAGAGACTATAACTTATAAGCTGGGACAGATTGTCCAATACTGATTAGATTCAGGCAATAATCTTACAAAGAGATTTCAGTGGGAGGGGTGATAATATGTTAGTTGTCCTTATTACATAGGCTCAAAAGGATGATCAAATTCCCTGTTTATACTTGTACCATCCACTAAAATTCAATATTAGACCCATAAGCTTTTGTGCATTAATTATATTAAGAATTCTAAAGCCCCACTTTTCTTTTTTACCATCCTCTGAACTTCTGTTTAAGTGTACACATTGGATTTTGTCATTAAACCATTACATCTCTAGAAAATACCAAAAAGTTATTTCCAAATAAAAAAAAATCTATCTTAATGCATTGCTTAAAATGCCTGGTTGGGAAACTTTTAAGAAAATAGAAGCCTGCATTCCATTATTTTAAACATGCCTTCCATTTGTTAAAAGATAAACTGAGGCATATTAAAAATTTAAGTGTTTATTGGGGCAAAAATCAATTTAAATTGGTCAGTATCCAATCTAGCAGATAAAGAGGAGTTTTAAGGAGTTTTCTGTAAAAGAAAGACTATTACAGGCCAAAGGCAGAGGAAACAAGGGAGTTGTACTGGCAAAAAGGCAGATTGGTTATTACAAGATAATTTTTCCTTTGCAAACTGAAGGAGTTTATCAGACAGATTATCTACTGGCGCTAATCAGGTGATTTCTGATTGACTGGTTTACGATTTTATTTTTGGGAGAGCCAAAACTATAATTAAGTCTTAGTTTGGAGACTCCAGTTTTGGCCAGCTGACTTTCTTTTAACAATTATGAATCACAGAACGTTAAAAGGCAAATAAGCAACAATAACAACAAAAAGCTATTTAACAAAATGTTTCAAAATACTTTTTTTAAAGTTTTATTTATTTTGTGAGAGAGAGCAAATAGGGGAGAGGCAGAGAGAAGGAGAGAGAGAGAGAATTCCAAGCAGGCTCCGCAGTGTCAGCATGAAGTCCGATGTGGGGCTTGAACTCATGAACTGTGAGATCATGAACTGATCTGAAACCAAGAGTTGGATGATTAACTGAGCCACCCAGGCACCCCCCAAAATAATCTTAAATACATTTTTCTTATTTAGGCTCTATGAAGAAGATCTGTATCAGACACTGCACTGCAAACACGACTATCATAATTATTTAAAAACCCCTTCATTATCCAGGCTTTATAATACAATGTCCTTCAATAGATTATGGATCTTTAAATCATCCTTTTTTTGACTTTTTTCAAAGTTATACAACAACAGATATTTTGGCTTAACAGAAGCTCCACCATTTCTACCACTTTTGCCTATTTTGGGGGTCCTTTATGATTTAGCATTTCTTTTCTCATGTTCTAAAAGAGAGCTCTAGAGAGCTCCTTTTTTCAAGATTACTATTTTATTACTTATTTTTATCTATGCATTTCCTATTATTTTTTATTTTTTTAAAAACATTTTTACATTTATTTATTTTTTGAGAGACATAGAGAGACAGAGCACAAGTTGGGGAGGGGTAGAGAGAGGAGACATCGAATCCAAAGCAGGCTTCAGACTCTGAGCTGTCAGCACAGAGCCCGATGCAGGGCTCAAACTCACAAACTGTGAGATCACGACCTGAGCCGAAGTTGGATGCTTAACCGACTGAGCCACCCAGGCACCCCAATTATTTTTTAAATTACTGAAATTGATGTAGCTTAACAGTCATTGGAATCTACCTACTTCACCTTCCATCTTTAATATATTCATGATTCTTATATTTCTTGAGCATATCCAAACTTACTTGATTAACACTTTCTTCAACATATATCATACCCCCCTTTTTTATCACATTCTTCAGAACTTTGAAGATGTTCAATCCTTTTGTAGTATCAATTAGTGATCAATGACATCTTGTAGTGATTGAGATAATCAATCCACAGTGCCTGTGATTCTCTCCCTCTCTCTCTTACATATCACGCTCAACTAAACAGTAAAGCTTGCCAGAACCAACAAGACTTTTATATTTTTCTTGTGTATTTCAACCAAAGAAGCAATCATGGGCACAATTATGTAGATATGCATGGTTGAGCTTATGGCTTTTATGAATTCGCTTCTGTAGATATATTTATTGCTTCCAGCTCTTTTTCCCAAGGATGGGTTGCTAAAAACCCTTTAGATTCTCCTACTTTATTTGCAGAAGATATTATGGATTAATAATGTGGGGATTACAGTAGCAAAAATAAAAGCCAACTTAAAAAAAACAGGCATAAGCTCCATTCCTACCAGAACTCTACTGCAATGCAATCTATATTCTTCCCTTTCAGCTCAGAAGCAACTTCACATTGCTGCTGGCATCAGCATGTAGATTCATGTGCGGGTTTCTAAAGCCAAAATTAAATTTGAGATAACTTTGAAAGGAATTTCATTGAATATTTAAGTATCAAGAGTTAAATTGTAAAGGATACCTGTGTTTCTGACATGTACATGAACCTCTCAATCTTACAATAGAGCTAAATTAAATCTTTGTTTCTCGCTTATGCATTATTTGTTCTAGTCTCTTCCCATGAATATTTTGCACATGTTGCATTTCCATTGCCCGCCCTTCATATCAATCATTTATTCTTTTACTTTATTCATTTCTAATTAATTCTAGGATAGATTTCCTGCAGGAGTAATGGTATTGAATAGATTTAATGCATTATTGATTTTTCTTTTTACAAATTTAATTTGCATATTTAATTTTATGTCTTTGTTGGTAAATTAGTTTTTGTTGCTAATTTCTTCCATTTCCTTGTTACCTTAATTTTCTGTCTTATTACCTCACTTTTAGTGTATTTTTCTATATATTTAAGAGAACTTATAATAGAAATTTCCTAGATTTAGTTCCAAATTTAAATGACCATATTTATATTTCCACTCCCATGTTCCATGTACCTTTGAATGCACATTTTGAAAAAAAATAACAGCATTTGAAATTATTAGTTAGTCTACTCCATTGTAAACTGTCTTTTATGGGCTTTGTGCTTACTGCAAATTTTGTACCTTTTCCTAACAATCAAAATCTGCCAAGGAAAAATACATCAATGAGTCAATTTGATTCCTTAAGATTTAAAAGCGATAACGGGGCTCCTGGGTGCTCAGTCAGGTAAGCATTCAACTTTGGCTTAGGTCATGATCTCATGGTCATGATCTTGCGGTCCTTGGGTTTGAGCCCTGCATCAAGCTCTGTGCTGACAGCTCAGAGCTTGGAGCCTGCTTCAGATTCTGTGTCTCCTGCTCTCTCTGTCCCTTCCCTGCTCACACTCTGTCTCTCTCTCTCTCAAAAATAAATAAACATTAAAAAAATTAAAAGCTATAGGTATCATCTCTCTTATTCTTCAGTCAAGTAGTGTAAACCTTAGCACACATCCATAGGGTACTCTTTTAAATTTTATGTTGGATATTGTGAAGATAATTAAATTCTTATCATATTAATTTGATTTTTAAAGATTTAAACATTTTCAAATTTTAGATTTATCAGAAAAAGATATAGTGCACATTAATATATTTTAATAATTTTATTAGATTTGTCACAAATGTGCTTTGTGCTGTTTTACATATTTCCTTTAATCTTTATAAAAATTAAAGGAAGTAGGGGCGCCTGGGTGGCGCAGTCGGTTAAGCGTCCGACTTCAGCCAGGTCACGATCTCGCGGTCCGGGAGTTCGAGCCCCGCGTCAGGCTCTGGGCTGATGGCTCAGAGCCTGGAGCCTGTTTCCGGTTCTGTGTCTCCCTCTCTCTCTGCCCCTCCCCCATTCATGCTCTGTCTCTCTCTGTCCCAAAAATAAATAAACGTTGAAAAAAAAATTAAAACAAAAAAAATTAAAGGAAGTAGATCAAATATCTGTATATATAGCTAAAGTTTACAAGTGAGGATATTGAGGCTTAGGTAAGTGAACTAAGGTCGAACATCTAATATTTAGCAAACTGTGATGGGAAAATCCAGCTCAACATTTTCCATGTATATGGTGCTATTTGGGGAAACGTGAATAAAGAAATAGTTTCTTTTTAACCTAACTTTGAATAGTAATTTACTTCTACTTTTGACATCATCTCACATTTTTCACTTTACATTATTCTCAGTCGTATATGTACTTTATGCATTAGGGAGAGGATTTTTTTTTGTTTATGTGTTTGTTGTTGTTGTTGATTACAAACTGTTTTAGACAACACTGTAATATACCTGCATGTCCTTGTTACTCATACTTCTTTCTAAATTTGGAAATTGCTCCATTTGGGCATAGGTGCAGAAGCAGTGCTTATTTTGGTTAACAGAAAATAAACTGTTAAATTACGGGCCTTTAAAATTTAAAGCCATCACTGTTTGCATGAAAATAAGTGATCTGAAAGAATCAGAATGAAGATGCTTTGAATTGCACGACAAATGCAATTATTAGTTTTTGCTTTGTAACAAGTCACTCCAAATATGCTAGTTGAAAACCACAAACCTTTTTTAGTTCTATGTTTTTCTAGGTTGATAGGGACTTATTCTGGTCTCTAAAGTCTCGAGTGGCACTGCATGGTATAGGATTCCTTTCATGTTTAGTGGTTTCATGGCTGTTTAGCCTTGGGGATCTTATTCGCACGATGGCCAATTTGCCAATTTGCAATGTTAGGGCTATGGTCATGTGTCTTTCTTAAGCAGGCTTTCTTAAGCTGTACTAATTCACATGGTATGTCTGGAGCTTTCCAAAGAAAAACAAAAAAGACAAGTTCTCATGTGAATATATTTCTCAAGCATCAGCCTGGACCACATTTATAAATGCCCCATTGGCAAAAGCAAGTATCATGTCCAAGAAGATATTGAAGGGATGGAGAAATTAATAAATGCATGCATCAGTTTCATTTATTCATGAATGCATTCATTAGTTTTGCTACCTAGAGAGAAGTGTCAGCATGTCTGAGAGTCAGATGATCATATATCCTAGGGATTTAGATATGAAGGGTACAGTATGCATGGATCAAAGAACAGAGAACATCGAGTATCCAGACACCTCAGCAGGTGCCACCTGGAGGCATATCTATCTTTGGCAGAACAATGCACAGATAAGTCAATGTCAGCATATCCTGGTGCCAATAACAAAATGTGAGCATACAGTCTTCCCGGGAACTTAGATGCTGCCCTGCAGAAATGACTTTTTATTTTGATAATGAGTTCTGGCTAAATTTGTGCAAAACATTACAGTTAATTCACACCAGGTACATTTGCATATATACATACACACATGTGTACACACACAAAACAACTACTCTTGACTATAGTTGTTAACAAAAAACTGTTAAGTAAATGTTGGATTCATTCTCATAGGAGATGTTCTTGCTCTTCTTCCCAGTTTTTTTTTTTTTCAGATCAGAAGTGGCTATGACCAACTCCTCTTATATACAACTCAGGTTTGCATGAAAGCCGCCAAGTGCCTGAGATACACGTTTATACTCCTGTTTCTAAAGAGATAGAATGCCATGTAAATAAGATTGACACAACTCAGTGCACATTTATTTAAGAGAAATTCACCTACTAAAGTGTCTTCTATATCAGGCATATAAACAATAGTCAGAATTAGCACTGTAATTTATTTTATCTTCTGTCTTAAAAAAAAATTGGGAGGGTGGGGCACCTGGGTGACTCAGTCAGTTAAGCGTCTAACTCCGGCTCAGGTCATGAACTCACAGTTCGTGAGTTTGAGCCCCGTGTTGGGCTCTGTGCTGACCACTCAGAGCCTGGAGCCTGCTTCAGATACTGTTTCCCTCTCTGTCTCTGCCCCTCCCCCGCTCATAGTCTGTCTGTCTCTCTTTCAAAAAATAAATAAACATTAAAAAATTAAAAAAAATTAAACGCATAGTCTCTAAAAATGATTATCGAGTGTTTCATTTTTGTGCACCTAGAAACTATACTATTAACAGTACTTTAAAAGACTCATCCACCGCTTTATTATTCTAATTTCAAATAAAATAAAAATTAGGGACTGTTTTACCAATACATAAATCATTAAAATAGTGGGTTTCTTTGTCCTTAATTACTGGCAAAGCTTTTATTCAAAAATAAGCTATTAATTTAATACTTTTGTAGTGTCTATACAGCTGAAAATATACACAATCTCATAAATATGTTCATGCATTGATGTAGCATCTTGATTTATGGAATAATGCAATGGCATTATTCAATTTTTTGTGATGTTTCTTTTTTACTTTTTAAAATGTTTATTTTTGAGAGAAAGAGAGTGCAAGTAGGGGAGGGGCAGAGAGAGACAGAGGCACAGAATCCCAAGCAGGCTCCAGGCTCTAACTTTCAGCACAGAGTCCCATGTGGGGCTCCACCTCACAGGGCCTGAGATCATGACCTGAGCTGAAGTCAGACATTCCAGTGCCCCTAACATTTCTTTATTCAGTTGTACTATTACAGAAAGCTCTTTAATGCAACTTCGTGTGTGTGTATGTGTGTGTATACAAAAATATATATATTCTGAAAAGTATATGTATGTGTTAAGATATATGTAAAACCATTTATGAGTCTTTACTCTGCAATCTACTTCTAAATTAATATTGTTTTTTTCCTGTTTTTCAAAATAATGCATGTCCCGATAGCGGTCTCCACCCCAGATTTTTTTCGACTATACAGTATGGTAGATTATCCATCTTCGAGAGAAACTTTGGGATGCCACAAATATATCTAGGGTCTATGAAGGCTGGGAGAATCTCACTTGGATTAGAAGTTATCAGATAGCACCCATTAATGTGCTCTTCATATTTGACATTTATTTAAGTCAAGCTTGAATGTCACATATAATATAAGGATATTCTGACGGACAAATTTGACACTTCAATTCTATTTTAGTTTAGTGTTATAAATGCTATTAAAAAATAATTCCTCCAATTTCATCCAGATTATGGGCAAATTTCTTTGTCATTGTGGGACTGAAGGCACCATTTTCCTACTTACTGTGTGCTGAGATCACACTCAACTTCTAAAGGGCATCCCTCTCAATGGGCAGTTCACAGCAAGGATGTTTGCTTTCTTCCAGGCCAGCTGGAGTTTGTCTATCTGATGTCTATTTTTTCCTTTAACCAGAGAAAACACTCTACTTTTAAAGGACTTATGTGATTTGATGAGGCCCGCATGGATAATCTTCCTATCTTCAGACCAACTGTGCCCTATAACATAACCTAATCATGGAGTGAAATTCATCATCTTCACAGCTCTGAGGAACAGGCAGGACATAGACACCAGGAGGAGGGGAATCTTCAGGGACGTCTCAGTCTGCTACCAAGCGTTAATGACGGAATGTCAATGTAGGTATGAGACGTGTGCTTGTAAAAGTTTTATCTCTAAAATTTGCAACATTTTTGAAGAAGTTCGAAAGGACGTGGCTAACTGTACAACTGAAAATTGAAAATGTGAGTGCTAATAGGAATATGAAATGTGAGGATCTTAATACCTGCCCTCAGTGTTTGACTCAGTGGTGGCTTTGAAATACCTTAGTCAATGTCAGATATTTTATCAAAGCATTGATGATACCTATTTTTAATAAAGCGTTTTCATTTGTGATGTAAACTGTTACTGTATTACACAGGCCTTTCAGATTAAATCAATATTTGTCCCTTAAAGGCTTTCTCAATTTTGTCTTTTGCTAAATGCAATTAGCATTTGTAACTCTACAAGGCACACACTCTCGAATATATTTCATGTCTTCTTACAGACTAGTCAGTTCTTTCATGACCCCTTTGCTGTCCTGTAACATCTTGCCAAATATATCTGATAACAACCCCAACAAACTATTAACCTTACTTTTTAGCCACAATCTTCCCCTATAGTTAAAAGTTCATGGGATTTTGATTAGCATGTCAAGGTAATTAGCAGCAAGGTGACCAAATATTTTCTACTCAACCTCTTATATCAGTTTCTCACCATCCACAAGCCAATTACTAAGTCACTACCACACATATCAGATTTTTGCTTTTGTCACAACCACTACATGAAGTGACTTCCATATGCACTCTACAGGCTCATTGTGGGTGGTGTCCTCTTCCCTACACAGGGCCTCAGGCTTCTGGAGGTCCAGAACATGTGTTCGTCAAGGACATTATAGAAGAAAGAGCAAGCAGTGAGGTACAGTGCCATAGTAAGGCCCTAATCTGATTAAAACTATCTAGAACAAGAAATAAACCTCACATGGCCATTAAATGTCTCTGCCACAGCCCTCCACTAAACAAATTGCAAAAGGAACTAAACTGATGAAAGCAGAAGAAAGTAAAGACTTTAGATAAAATCATAATCAGAGATGAGCCTTTGGGGTGTTTGTTCTTTGATTTAGCCAATGACACACACCAACTTGCAGGGTTATTTGTTTTTGTTGTTGTTTGTTTGTTTTAGATTTATTTACTTTGAGAGGGGGGAAGAGAGGGAGAGAGAGGGAGAGAGAGAATCCCAAGCAGTCTCTGCATTGTCAGCATAGAGCCCGATGCAGGGCTCAACTCACAAACCATAAAATCATGACCTGAGCCGAAATCCAGAGTCAGCCACTTAACCAACTGAGCCACCCAAGCACCCCAGGGTCATTTCTGAAAGAATAACAGTGAGGTTCTAGATTCCTATATTTCTGGGTGAATCCATAAATTTCTTTTTTTCCATTGTACAATCTCTTCTTGACCAAAGAGACTCACTAAATTATGAAAATAGCTCCATAGTAATAACATAAATTTTATAGTGGGAAAAATTGAGAGATTACACCTATATTAAAATATCTATATTTCATATTCTAGCCTTCTGATTTAGGACACTGATGTCAAAACTTTTTAGTTCAGTGTTTTTGCACATGTGTTCCTCAAATAATCTTCATCACAATCTGATGAATTTTGTATTAAAAGTCCAGATTATTTGATACTTCTTGAAAAAATCGAATTGAATTTGTTGGTAGATTCCTGGGACACAGAATTTTAAAAGTATTGATTAATTACACACATGAATTAATTCACACACGTACTTTATTTTTTATTTACTTTTTTAACATTTATTCATTTTTGAGAGGCAGAGAGAGACAGAGCATGAGCAGGGAAGCAGCAGAGAGAGAGAGAGAGAGGGAGACACAGAATCAGAAGCAGGCTCCAGGCTCTGAGCTGTCAGCACAGAGCCCGGTGCAGGACTCCAACTCATGGACTGTGAGATCATGACCTGAGCTGAAGTTAGATATTCAACCAACTGAGCCACCCAGGCACCCCTCACACGCACACTTTAGAACAACTGTTCTGATTTACTGCATCAAGTGTACGTAAACTATGACTAGGAGTAGTGAGAGTGTACATTTTTACAAGCACTTTGTAAATTGGTTCAGAATTCTTTATTAAAACATCATATACATAAAGTTATGACATGGGTATTCCTCTCCTAGGCATATTCTCAACAGAAATATATACATGTATTTAATGAAAGGAAAGCACAACATTTTCTTTTATTTATATTTGTGTAGGTTTAAATAACATAATTTTCAATCAGCAGAAGATGAATAAATTAATTGTATTATATTCTGTAATTGAATACTCTGCAGGAGCGAAAATTAATAAAGTATAGGTATAAGCAACAGCAGGGCTACATTTTACATTTTATTTATTTTTGAGAGAGAGAGACAGAGACAGAGACAGAGCACAAGTGGGGGAGGGGCAGAGAGAGAGGGAGACACAGAATCTGAAGCAGGCTCCAGGCTCTGAGCTGTCAGCATAGAGCCCAGAACCGGGCTCAAACTCACAAACCATGATATCATGACCTGGACCAAAGTCAGACGCCCAACTGACTGAGACACCCAGGCACCCCTACATTTTAGAATTATAACCTGAGAGGGGTGCCCGGGTGGTTCAATTGGTTTAAGAGTCCGACTTCAGCTCAAGTCATGATCTCACTGCTCATGGGTTCGTTCAGTCCCTGCGTCAGGCTCTGTGCTGATAGTTCAGAGCCTGAAGCCTGCTTCTGATTCTGTATCTCCCTCTCTCTCTCCCTCTGCCCCTCCCCTCTTGCACTCTGTCTCTCAAACATAAATAAATGGTAAAAATTTTTAAATTATAACGTGAGAAAAAGTGCTCATAAATGAATCAAGATTGTATCTTTCTCACCTATATAATGTTCAAGAAAAGAGTGATCTGACCTATGGCTCTATAAATCCAGATAGTGGTTACCTCTAGGGAGAGGTGTTTGGTTGATAAAAGAAGACACCAGGATGGCTGAGTCTAAGTAGTTCTACATTTTTTTTAACATTTATTTATTTTTGAGAGAGGGGGGATGGGCAGAGAGAAAGGGAGACAGAATCCAAAGCAGGATACAGGCTGAGCTGTCAGCACAGAGCCTGACGTGGAGCTCAAACGCGTGGAACAAACCGTGAGATCATGACCAGAGCTGATGTCAGATGCTTGACCAACTGAGCCACCCAGGAGCCCCTAAATGGTTCTACTTAATATTGCTGTGGTTCATGTCCTGAAAGATCATTGAGCTTTTATACACTTATTTATGCAACACTTTTTCAGTATGCATTTTGTGTTTCAATATAATTGTAATGAAAGAATATAAAACAAAGTGAAGACTTGAAATTAGAAAATTTTCATAAAATTATTGATTTTCCCAGTCTGAGATTAAAACTTATTCTAAATCCACTTTTATTATGAAATTTAAGCAAGCTGTTTAGGTACCATGCCTCAGTCTCTCACCTTTAAAATATGATTTATAATCCTTACCTTGCAGATATAGTAAAATAAAAATTAAATTACATAATCTATGAGGCAGTGTTTTGCATATTCATTATCTGCTTTTAGAGGATTCCACAAATTTTCACTGTCCTAGCCTCACCCCAATGTCACTCCCAACACAAAGAAGTACTACTACAGTAGATAACATTCAAGGCATTAATTGGATCAATATGAATTGGGGTTTGAACTTTAGGTGTGACATTTTAGGAGTCCTTATTGAACTGTTAGTCCCTTTTACTTGTTCCCAAATGGATACACTATTAAAAAGGATCATGACTAGTACTTCTTGGAAGCGATCTTTATTTCAGAAATGCTTACCATGGAGAGATTAGGTCAACCATGAGTTGAAAGTGAAATTCCAATTCCTCTTTTGATTTCCTTTAGAGATGTCATCGGGCACATGTGCGTTTGTAACTAATGTGCAGTTAGTGTCACGTTGATCTGGTGCCACTAGCAAAGGGAGAGTAAACTGCTAATATTGGCCTTGATCCTAAGCAAAAGAAACCTTGTGCTCAGCCCAGTCTCACATACCAGGGATAAAGGATATTGCTCCCATGTTCGCAGTCTGTGAATGTGTATGTTTTTTGGAGAACTGTACTCACAGGATAACTTTGGTAGGACAAAATTTTGGGTTATTATCATAACCTTGGTCAAATAAAAGGACTTAAGATACTATACTGTTATCTATTTTTTGATAGGCATACATTTTTATGCATTTTATAATACAATAAAACAGAGAATCATAACACATATTTACAACTCTATTTAATTATATTTTAAAGTATTAGTTTTCAAATTGTTCTCAAATCCTAAATTACTAAACAATATCCTCCAAATGAGTATACGAAAAAATGAGAATACAAAAAAAATTTAAAGTATTCTTTTAAAATAACAATTTTCTAAATAGCACTTTGATATAATTTAATATATTTTTGGTGCTTTTTGAGTACAGCCAGGAAATGATTGCAACATATGTAATTCCAAATAGAGGTTTCTTGATTGATATTTTATGTAAGTAACATATCAGATACTTTTAATCTAATACTCTACATAATGATTCATTAGAGTGTTCTTCATAATTTAACAAGAAGAAAAAAAATGCTGGGGTTGAAGGTATGTTTAGAGAGGGTGATGTCTCATTAAGCTGAAGTAGAAGACTCTAGGCTTGTTTATTGTAAAAAAGATTATAATTACCATTTAAAATTTTATGAAGACATTCAAGTCAAGAAAACAAAGGCAATCTTTGATCTACTAGATTACTATTTCTGTCACTAAAAACAAAATTCATTGACTCCCTGTCCTTGATGATAGTGTTCCTTTCCCTAGAATGCTATCGTTCTTTTCATGTTCATACCTTAGGCAGCAAGTCCTTCCTTAAAATCCACTACTTTCTTTCTTTGTTTTTTTAAATATTTTTAATGGTTATTTATTTTTGAGAAAGAGAAAGAGAGAGTATAAGGGAGGTGGGAGGTGCAGAGACAGAAAAGGGAGACACAGAATCCAAAGCAGGCGCCAGGCTCTGAGCTGTCAGCACAGAGTCCAACGCGGGGTTCGAACTCATGGACCACCAGAACATGACCTGAGCCAAAGCCGGACACTTAACCAACTGAGCCACCCAGGCGCCCCCAAATCCTCCACTTCCTAAGCATCATATTTAAACAGGGTCCATTTAATATGTACCATTAAATCGGATGCCTATCTCTTACAATGATTTTGTCAGTCCTGTATAATAATAATGGTTTTCTGTCATTTTTCCATGCTAGAAGATGAGCTTTTCCAGGAGAGGACCTTATATTTTATTATAAAACATCCAAAATGAAGTAGATCATTATTTTAAGTATCAGTATAACTAAGCAACAGAAAATACCTGCCACTTTAATAAATCAGGGAAGATCCTGGGAAGATGGTGGTGTAGGAGGACACCGGGCTCACCGCGCGTCCTCCTGATCACTTAGATTCCACCTACACCTGCCTAAATAATGCAGAAAACCACCAGAAGACTAGCAGAATGGAGTCTCCGGAGCCAAGCGCAGACAAGAGGCCCACAGAAGAGGGTAGGAAGGGCAGCAAGGCAATTCGCGCTCCACGGACTGGAGGGAGGGAGCCAGGGCAGAGGGGCAGCCCGCCAGCCAAGCAGAGCCCCCGAGTCCGGCTTGCAAAAGCAAAGGGGCTGGACCGAGTGTATTCCGACAGCAAGCGGGACTTGACAACTGGAAGGTTATAAGCTAACAGCTCTGCTCGGAGAAAGTAAGGGCTGGAGGACAATGGGAGGGAGAGTTGTTGAGCCCTGGACAACAGAGCTCAGCTTGGTGGGGAAGAAAGGCGCTCACCAGCGCCATCTCCCTCACCCATCCCCCAGCCAAAATCCCAAAGGGAACCGGTTCTTGCCAGGGAACTTGCTTGCACTGCGCAAACACCCAATGCTGTGCTTCTGCGGATCCATCCCTCAAGTGGCGGGTCTGACTCCCTCCCTGTGCCACAAGGCCCCTCCGGAAGCAGATCTCTGAAGGAAAAGTGACTGAGCTTGCCCCTCCCCACCCCATGCACCTCCCCGATCCACCCCAGCTAATACGCCAGATCCCCAGCACCACAAGCCTGGCAGCATACAAGTAGCCCAGGCGGGCCATGCCACCCCACAGTGAATCCTGCCCCTAGGAGAGGGCAAGAGAAGGCACACACCAGTCTGACTGTGGCCCCAGCGGTGGGTTGGGGGCAGACATCAGGTCTGACTGCGGCCGCCCACCAACGCAAGTTGCTCCAGACAGCACAAAGGAAGAGCCCTGCAGTTCCATGCCACTCCAGGGACTATCAGAATGACGAAATGGAAGAACTCTCCTCAAAAGAAACTCCAGGAAGTAGCAACAGCTAACGAACTGATCAAAAATGATTTAAGCAATGTAACAGAAAATTAATTTAAAATAATACTCATAATTAATCACTGGGCTTGAAAAAAGTATAGAGGACAGGAGAGAATCTATTACTACAGAGATCAAGGGACTAAGAAACAGTCAGGAGGAGCTAAAAAATGCTATAAATGAGCTGCAAAATAAAATGGAGGCGACCACAGCTCGGATTGAAGAGACAGAGGAGAGAATAGGTAAATTAGAAGATAAAATTATGGAAAAAGAGGAAGCTGAGAAAAAGAGAGATTAAAAAATCCAGGAGTATGAGGGGAAAATTAGAGAACTAAGTGAAACAATTAAACGTAATGACATAGACATAATTGGGATTCCAGAGGAGGAAGAGAGAGGGAAAGGTACTGAAGGTGTACTTGAAGAAATCATGGCTGAGAACTTCCCTGATCTGAGGAAGGAAAAAGGCATTGAAATCCAAGAGGCACAGAGAACTCCCTTCAGACGTAACTTGAATCCACCTTCTGCATGACATATCATAGTCAAACTGGCAAAATACAAGGATAAAGAGAAAATTCTGCAAGCAGCTAGGGATAAACATGCTCTAACATATAAAGGGAGACCTATAAGACTAGTGATGGATTTATCTACTGAAACTTGGCAGGCCAGAAAGGAATGGCAGGAAATCTTCAATGTGATGAACAGAAAAAATATGCAACCAAGAATCCTTTATCCAGCAAGTCTGTCATTTAGAAAAGAAGGAGAGATAAAGGTCTTCCAAAACAAACAAAAACTGAAGGAATTCGTCACCACTAAACCAGCCCTACAAGAGATCCTAAGGGGATCCTGTGAGACAAAGTACCAGAGACATCACTATAAGCATGAAACCTACAGACATCACAATGACTCTAAACCCATATCTTTCTATAATAACACTCAATGTAAATGGACTAAATGCTCCAACCAAAAGACATAGGGTATCAGAATGGATAAAAAACAAGACCCATCTATTTGCTGTCTACAAGAGACTCATTTTAGACATGAGGACACCTTCAGATTGAAAGTGAGGGGATGGAGAACTATCTATCATGTTACTGGAAGTCAAAAGAAAGCTGGAGTAGCCATACTTATATCAGACAAACTAGACTTTAAATTAAAGGCTGTAACAAGAAATGAAGAAGGACATTATACAATAAGTACAGGGTCTATCCATCAGGAAGAGCTAACAGTTATAAATGTCTATGTGCCAAATACAGGAGCCCCCAAATATATAAAACAACTAAGCACAAACATAAGCAACCTTATTGATAAGAATGTGGTAATTTCAGGGGACTTTAATACTCCACTTACATTAATGGATAGATCATTTAGACACAGGATCAATAAAGAAACAAGGGCCCTGAATGATACATTGGATCAGATGGACTTGACAGATATATTTAGAACTCTGCATCCCAAAGCAACAGAATATACTTTCTCCTCGAGTGCACATGGAACATTCTCCAAGATAGATCACATACTGGGTCACAAAACAGCCCTTTATAAGTACAAAAGTACTGAGATCATACCATGCACATTTCAGACCACAATGCTATGAAGCTTGAAATCAACCACAGAAAAAAGTCTGGAAAACCTCCAAAAGCATGGAGGTTAAAGAACACCCTACTAACGAATGAGTGGGTCAACCAGACAATTACAGAAGAAATTAAAAAATATATGGAAACAAATGAAAATGAAAATACAACAATCCAAATGCTTTGGGATGCAGTGAAGGCAGTCCATGAGAGGAAAATACATTGCAATCCAGGCCTATCTCAAGAAACAAGAAAAATCCCAAATACAAAATCTAACAGCTCACCTAAAGGAAATAGAAGCAGAACGGCAAAGACACCCAAACCCAGAAGAAGAAGAGAAATAATAAAGATCAGAGCAGAAATAAACAATATAGAATCTAAAAAAACTGTAGAGCAGATCACTGAAACCAAGAGGTGGTTTTTTAAGAAAATAAACAAAATTGAGAAGCCAGGCTTCTCAAAAATAAAAGGGAGATGACCCAAATAGATAAAATCATGAATGAAAATGGAATTATTACAACCAATCCCTCAGAAATACAAGCAATTATCAGGGAATACTATGAAAAATTACATGCCAACAAACTGGACAACCTGAAGAAATAGACAAAGTCCTAAACACCCACATACTCCAAAAACTCAAACAGGAAGAAATAGAAAGCTTGAACAGACCCATAACCAGCAAAGAAATTGAATCGGTTATCAAAAATCTCCCAACAAATAAGTGTCCAGGACCAGACGGCTTCCCAGGGGAGTTCTACCAGACACTTAAAACAGAAATAATACCTATCCTTCTCAAGCTATTCCAAAAAATAGAAAGGGAAGGAAAACGTCCAGACTCATTCTATAAAGCCAGCATTACTTTGATTCCTAAACCAGACAGAGACCCAGCAAAAAAAAAAAAAAAGAGAGAACTACAGGCCAATATCCCTGATGAATATGGATGCAAAAATGCTCAATAAGATACTAGCAAGTCTAATTCAGCAGCATATAAAAAGAATTATCCACCATGATCAAGTGGAATTCATTCCTGGGCTGCAGGGCTGGTTCAATATTCACAAATCAATCAATCTGATACATCACATTAATAAAAGAAAAGATAAGAACCATATGATCCTGTCAAAAGCATTTGACAAAATTCAGCACACTTTCTTAATAAAAACCTTCAAGAAAGTCAGGATAGAAGGAACATACTTAAACATCATAAAAGCCATTTATGAAAAGCCCACAGCTAACATCATCCTCAATGGGGAAAAACTGAGAGCTTTCCCCCTGAGATCAGGAAAATGACAGTGATGTCCACTCTCACCTCTCTTGTTTAACATAGTGTTGGAAGTTCTAGCATCAGCAATCAGACAACAAAAGGAAATCAAAGGCATCAAAATTGGCAAAGATGAAGTCAAGCTTTCGCTGTTTGCAGATGACATGATACTATACATGGAAAACCCAATGGACTCCACCAAAAGTCTGCTAGAATTGATAAATGAATTCAGCAAAGTTGCAGGATACAAAATCAATGTACAGAAATCAGTTGCCTTCTTATACACTAATAATGAAGCAACAGAAAGACAAATAAAGAAACTGATCCCATTCACAATTGCAAAAGAAGCATAAAATAGCTAGGAATAAACCTAACCAAATAAACCTAACAAAGATGTAAAAGATCTGTATGCTGAAAACTATAGAAAGCTTATGAAGGAAATTGAAGAAGATATAAACAAATGGAAAAACATTCCGTGCTCATGGGTTGGAAGAATAAATATTGTTAAAATGTAACTACTACCCAAAGCTATCTACACATTCAATGCAATCCCAATCAAAATTGCACCAGCATTCTTCTCGAAGCTAGAACACCTAATCCTAAAATTTGTATGGAACCACAAAAGACCCCGAATAGCCAAAGTAATTTTGAAGAAGAAGACCAAAGCAGGAAGCATCACAATCCCAGACTTTAGCCTCTACTACAAAGCTGTCATCATCAAGACAGCATGGTATTGGCACAAAAACAGACACATAGACCAATGGAATAGAATAGAAACCCCAGAACTAGACCCACAAAAGTATGGCCAACTCATCTTTGACAAAGCAGGAAAGAATATCCAATGAAAAAAAGACAGTCTCTTTAACAAATGGTGCTGGGAGAACTGGACAGCAACATGGAGAAGGACAAAGCTAGACTACTTTCTCACACCATTCACAAAAATAAACTCAAAATGGATAAAGGACCTGAATGTGAGACAGGAAATCATCAAAACCTTAGAGGAGAAAGTAGGAAAAGACTTCTCTGACCTCAGCTGCAGCAATTTCTTACTTGATACATCCCCAAGGGCAAGGGAATTAAAAGTAAGAATGAATTATTGGGACCTCATGAAGATAAAAAGCTTCTGCACAGCAAAGGAAACAACCAAAAAAACTAAAAGGCAACCAACGGAATGGGAAAAGATATTTGTAAATGACATATCAGAAAAAAGGCTAGTATCCAAAATCTATAGAGCTCACCTGAAAAACAAATAACCCAGTGAAGAAATGGGCAGAAAACATGAATAGACACTTCTCTAAAGAAGACATCCGGATGGCCAACAGGCACATGAAAAGATGCTCAACATTGCTCCTCATCAGGGAAATAGAAATCAAAACCACACTCAGATATCACCTCACGCCAGTCAGAGTGGCTAAAAGGAACAAATCAGGAGACTATAGATGTTGGAGAGCATGTGGAGAAACGGGAACCCTCTTGCACTGTTGGTGGGAATGCAAACTGGTGCAGCCACTCTGGAAAACAGTGTGGAGGTTCCTCAAAAAATTAAAAATAAACCTACCCTATGACCCAGCAGTAGCACTGCTAGGAATTTACCCAAGGGATACAGGAGTACTGATTCATAGGGGCACTTGTACCCCAATGTTTATAGCAGCACTTTCAACCTTAGCCAAATTATGGAAAGAGCCTAAATGTCCATCAACTGATGAATGGATAAAGAAATTGTGGTTTATATACACAATGGAAACTACTTGGCAATGAGACAGAATGAAATATGGCCCTTTGTAGCAATGTGGATGGAACTGGAGAGTGTTATGTTAAGTGAAATAAGTCATACAAAGAAAGACAGATACCATATGTTTTCACTCATATGTGGATCCTGAGAAACTTAACAGAAACCCATGGGGAAGGGAAAAAAAAGAGGTTAGAGTGGGAGAGAGCCAAAGCATAAGAGACTCTTAAAAACTGAGAACAAACTGAGGGTTGATGGTGGTGGGAGGGAGGGAAAAGTGGTTGATGGGCATTGAGGAGCACACCTGTTGGTATGAGCACTGGGTGCTGTATGGAAACCAATTTGACAATAAATTTCATGTTAAAAAAATTTAAAATAAAAGATGTAGTTACTGGAATATCTTGACATGATAGTGTAGTATCTCAATATTAAACAGTTTCAACACATTAGGAACATATTCTTACCTATGGTGGAGAGGAACTCAATATTAAATTTTACTCTAATTTGAAAGCATGAATTTCACTTTTTCCCAAATTAATTTGTAGGCTTTATTAGTTTATTCAGCAAATATGTATTGAAGCCCTACAAGTTTCAGAGACTGGGATAGAATAGCAAGCAAATGGAGACATCACTGTGAAGAAAGAACCAGGCAGCATGAGGTCTAATAAACATACAAACAATAACATAATAATGATTGCTAAATTTCTTGATCTTTACAAGTGCAAGAAATGCCTGAGGTAAGGTTATATACACTAAGAGCCTTAAAATTTAGTGCTTAGTCTAAGAGACCAGTACTTTGTTATTTTATATTATTTCCCCTTTGTTATTTTATATTATTTACATCCAGGATTAATTTTCTTATTGCATTTATATATGAAAAAAGGTAGAGCTAGGGTGAATATAAGTTAACCTATTACTTACAAGCAGTAGGTGACTCAAGGTAACAGAATACACACCAGAGGGAAAAAATTGCATGTAGAAAAATACACACTTGCAAGCACACACACATAGTCATATGTCAGTCAAGTGTTTATTGATGGAGGCATACATATTATAGCAAATATAATAATATATATCACATTTATATCTTTTAATTTATGACACTCCCTCCTATGTATTCTTATGTATAATATATTGGTATACTTCTTAATATGCTCTAAATCTATAAAATCAGACTATTCTTCTTTTACTTGTAACTGACTACTAATTTATGCAGATGTCATAATGTAGTACGTATATTAGTAAAAATTCAGAAACAATGCAAATGTCTACCAGATGTAAAATATTTAAATCAATGTGTTGTGGTATCAGATTAGTAACTAATTTAATAAGATTTAACAATTAAAATTGTATCTTTAAAATTATGTAATAAAGAAATACGCAGTATTTTATACCATATTTACCATATGAACTACATTTTATTTATGGAGATTGAGACAGAATGTTATGAATAAAACCATATGAAACTACATTTTATTTATGGAGATTGAGACAGAATGTTATGAATAAAATGGTTACTCAAAATTAGAAAAATTTAAAAAATGCATATTTATGGGAAAACTGATTTTTCTTCTAATCGTTGCCATGCTATCTTCCTTTTATTTATGTATGTATTTTATTTATTACTTTTTAAATGTTTATTTAGTTTTGAGAGAAAAAGAGAGACAGTGTGTGTGTGTGAGCAGGAGAAGGGGCAGAGAGAGAGAGGGAGACACAGAATCCAAAGTAGGCTCCAGGTTCTGAACTGTCAGCAAAGAGCCCGACGCAGGGATTAAACCCATGAACTGCAAGATCATGACCTGAGACTACGTTGGATGCTTAACCAACTGAGCCACTCAGGCGCCCTGCCATGCTATTTTCTAGTAGCTCTAGAGTATATATATTTATTTTATAATCAGAAAACGTATTAAATGAAAGAAACGTGTATATATAATTAACATACACAACTTTTATGGAGTGATAATTGTGTTTCTAGAATCATATTAAACATTGACTTGGTAAGGTCTGATTCTAAACATTTACATAAATAGGCCACTTCAATATATGTTGAAAGTACTACATTAAGTCAAATATGAAAAGACAACTGGGTACCTAATCTTGATTGGAATTCGAATGACATGCATTTAAGGAAGTGAAATTTGAACTCAATTTTCAGAAGAATAGGGGTTTTCTAGGCATGAACTTCCTAAGCAAATAACTTGCATCAGGTAAATAACACAAATTATATAACACATGAAAGCATACAAGAGTGATCTGGGGTTATGATGGACAGGAAGTCCATAAAATTATTGTTCAAGCACAAACAGCAGTAAGAGCAGAATGGGATCTGCCAGTCTAACAATTAATCTCTCTCTATAATAAGACAATAAGTTTGAACTTTTTCCTATAGGTTACAGAGTGCCATTTAAGTTTGTTCCATAAGGAATGACACAGAAGGAACTATTTTTATTTTGCAAAGATGACTAAGGGGGCAAAAATTAATGTAAAGAGGAAGAGATTCAAAAAGGGAGAGTGAGTTGGAAGCTACTGTGGTTTGTCTAAACGAGGAGATGATCATAGTCAAAACCAGTACAACAGAAATGGAACAGAGATAGCATACACTTGCAGCCATAGTAAACTAAAGGTATGGGTAAGGAGGTCAATTAAACATAAGGATATATTGATTAGTTTTGAGGTTCATGACAGTATGTTTGTTAGAAAAAAAGTGTGGAAAATTTGAAGAGGCAGTGGTAAAAGATGCATTTACCTTTAATTCATCAATCTATGAAAATAGTTATTAAGCATTATCAAATAAGAAATGAATCCACATCTATGTAAGGAAAGACTTAATTCAGAGGCATGATTGCAGTAGAGAGAATATTCTGACCAAGAGTAAAGGGGCTTTTATTTTATAGGGAGGAGTGAACAGCCAGGGAGAAGCAAAAGTAGTGAATGGCAAGATAGGGTAGAGAGGAAGCACGTCTTTTCTCTTAGGTAGCCTATTCCAGGAAAGGCTATCAAGGAGGAGTTGTGTGCTGCTGAAGGTGGGTCAAATTTCACAAGCTTTGGGAAGAGAGCAACTTAAGCAAAGTTTTGTTGGGCATTTTGTTCTGATTGATCAGTGAGCACAAGAGATTCAGCTAATTTTTAGGAGCGAGAGATGGGAATTTGGAGGGCTGGCATAGAGAAGCAAAAGGGAAGGGCATCATTAAGTTTTATCTAAATCTTATGGTGAAGAATGGTTGTTCCCAGTAAGCTGTTTCCAGAACACAGAAAGGTGAGGGGCTTTCGCTAACTGTACCTCTCTTCCAGAATCACAGGATTCCGATAAAGTTCAAAAATGTCAGGAGCTACAAAGATATAGACCCAAGTGTCAAAATAAAGAAAGCAAAGCTACCATTGGAAACAATCAGGCTACCAGAGAAGAGAGATGTGGTAATAACTCACATAATTAAATAAATGTTTTAACAGAGGTATAGAAAAGGTAAAATATGAGTGTGTAAAAGGTTATGCATAGTTTTCAACTGCAATGTTTAAGAATTTTAAAGAGTTTATAACAGAGTGACGCCACTAAAACTGTGTAGCTCAGGGGGCACCTAGGTGGCTCAGTTGGTTGAAGGTCTGACTCCTGATTTCAGTTCAGATCATGATCTCACAGTTTGTGAGTTCAAGCCCTGCACTGGGCTCTGTGCTGATAGTGTGGAGCCTGCTTGGGATTCCCTGTCTCTCTCTCTGCACCTCCCACACTCATACTCTCTCTCTTTCAAAAATAAATAAACATTTAAAAATGTGTAGCTCAGGCTTCCAGGAGACACAAGTGTAGAAGCGAGGGCTGAACCTCAAGTTAGTTGGGCTTCTGAAACTGGCAGGCAAATATGGGGGTGTCACATAGCAAAGAAAACCCCAACACTAGAGTGGCAAATCACCAAAGCATCTGGCTGGCCCACATCATCGTGGTGGGACTACTGCACATGGCTTTATTCAGCATTTCTGTTGTCCTGATCCTGACCCTGACCAACATCATCCACTACTTGGCTATGTAGGTCTTCTTGTATATGGTGACCCTTGGAGACCCTTGACGAAGGAATGGCTCTGCTACTGGCACACTGGGAAGAGATGGACTATGGATTCCAATTTACCTTTTCCCGCCATTCTTCAGCATATCTTCAATTGTACTCTGCCTCCTGGCCAGCTTCTAAACCAAGTTGATGCTGCTCACTTCCTCGTCAATATGCCTCATTGCTCAGCCTACTGCTACTTATGTTGTCCCAATTTCATAGGGTCTGTCCCTTTGGCATCAACAAATACTGAGGGATGGGGCTGGGGTTGAAGCTGAAATAAGATGCTGTAACATCCTTGCCTTCTCCGTGCTGCCTTCTATATGTTGAAAGCCTGAGAACTATACAACCTTTTCCAAACTCCCTGGAAGACAGTATGTTGTAAAGTGGGGCTCCCTAGGCCCAGCCCTGGTAGGAGCAGTGTTCTTTGAATCAGGAAATGCACATGGGATAAGGAACAAAACACTCTCCTCCATAGCAGGAAACCATATTTGGGCAGCATGTTTAGTGACATCTTTTTTCCAGATCTTCCCCCCACTCCACCACCCTCCTCCTTCTCTGTCTTGCTTTGTATTTTCTTTATGATAAAGATATTTTTTTTCTGAAAAAAATGTGTAGCTCTGAGACAGGCAAATAGAAAGAACCTTCTAGGCAACGGATGCAGCATGTACTCAGGAGATGGACAGGGCTAACTTCAGTATACTAAGATGATAAGGTGCTTATCAAGAGAACTGGGAGACATAGTTAAGAGAAATAAGCAGAGGCCAGATCAGAAGGTCTTGACAAATTATTCCTACAGGCTACACAGAACCATTGAGTGTGTCCATTCCGTTGAAATTCCCTCAGCTGAGCCACTTTGCCACTTATAAACTTAGCTGGAATTTTTGCTTCTCCTCTTGTTTTGCCCCATCGTCTGAGAAATGGAGGGACTTTTTTGCTGTTCAATATATAATAACTGAAATGTAACTTGGTAAAACACGTTTGCAGGAGGGCTGGGTAACATTAGCTAAATATGACATTTTTACCTTGATTTCACTTGACCTTAGATTTCTGGAGGAATATTTTAGTGTTTCAAGTAAATTTCCATAAATGGAGGAATAAGGTTATAGCCACTAGAGTAAGCTCATAATTTGTCCTTTTATATTCTTCATAGATAGGTGAGGTCACTTCACTTCTAAGGAGGAAAACTGGTCAGGTTTCAAGAAACTAAATTAGTCTGAATGCTAGTAAAAAATCTCATGCCAAAATAAAAAAATGTGTGTGTCTCTGGGTTTTGCCCATAGGTAAGATAACATTTCATCAATATTTGACTATGACTTTTGGGCATTTTATCTCACCAACAAAGATTTAAGATCGCCTTCCTTGCCAATTCTTCTCACCCACCCTATAACTATTTCTTTCCTACCATTTGTTCAAACACCCTTCCAATTGCTCTCTCCTAACCCCTTTACCCCATTTCAGTTTTTCCATGCTATAACATTCCATGTTGGAGGAGCTTATTTTCCTTTTAAGTAATGCTGTTTATGAGCTATAACAATGGTTCTTAAGCTTTAATGGAAGAATCTGTTAGAGAACTAATTTAAATGCAAGTTGTTATACTTATCACCAAAGATTCTGAGTAAGTTAGTAGTCTTAGGCCACAGGCTACAGAATGTCTGTGTTTAATAGTCATTGCAGATACCTGGAATACAGTGACTTCCACAGCATATTTAGAAAATCATTGTATGATGAGCCAGAAATTGGTTGAAAATTAGCCTAATTAGCTCTAGATATTTTATTACCAAAATCTGAGTTTGAGAACTTAGCAGGTAATAGAGTTTCATATTGCTTATATTTTATTTTATTTTTAAAAATTTTTTAACGTTTATTTATTTTTGAGACAGAGGGAGACAGAGCATGAATGGGGGAGGGTCAGAGAGAGGGAGACACAGAATCTGAAACAGGCTCCAGGCTCTGAGCTGTCAGCACAGAGCCTGACGCGGGGCTCGAACTCACGGACTGCGAGATCATGACCTGAGCCGAAGTCGGCCGCTTAACCGACTGAACCACCCAGGCGCCCCATTTATATTTTAAATATATATATAGTTTGCACATGGTATCTATGTGGGGTGTTATGTTTTAGGGAAAAATTTGACTAATCTTATTTTTCTGCTTAATACTGTCATAATGTCATCAGATCATTATTATCTCTAAGGTGGGATTGCTACTGTTGTGATCATTCCTTTTTTAAGGAACAATGAGTAAATCATTTCTTGGGTAAACCCAAGAAATTGACAGTGAAGCATTAAATGGCCCATATGGAATAAAAGAGAACCCTACATGGGACACTTCCATTGTAGAAATGACATTGAATATTTCATGTTTAACAATTTGGTAACATCTATTTTTCAGAGCCAATAATGATAAACTTAAGACTTAACATAGTAGTAAGTTGTGTATTTTTCTTATTTGTTTATCTACATTTTTTTTTACCACCAGGAGTAAACACAGCAACTATCACTGTGTAAGTGTTCTATAAATATTTGCAAATGAACAATGAAATAGATGAGTAAAAGTCACAATATCATAATTCCAAATACTCCGTTGAATGAGATTATCTCTTTAAAGAGAGTTGACATTAAAAATATTTTGTTTATGATTGTATTGGATTCAGTATTGTCCCCTGAAAATTCATGTCCCCTAGATCCTGTGAACAAGATGATTTTCGGAATTAGGGTCTATGCAGTTAAGATGAGGTCATACTGGATCAGAGTATGCCCTAAATCCAGTATGACTGGTACCTTTTAAAAAGAGAGAAATTTAGAAGCATGCACACACAGACACAGAAGATGGCCATGTAAAGATGGAAATAGAAATTGGAATAACAAAAATACAAACCTAGGAATTCCAAATATTGTTGGTAGCCACCAGAATCTAGGAGAGAAGCAGGAAAAATAATATCATTAAATAGGAGAGTATGACCTTTGCTTCTACCTTGATTTTGGATTCTAGCTTCCACAACTGTGGTAGCATAAATTTCTGTTGTAATAAGCCACCCAGTTTGCAGTACTTTGTACAGAAGACCTAGGAAACTAATCCAAAGATCAACAACTTTAGAAAAGTATACAGAAAACAATGATTACATTCTGATCTCAATTATCTTTTTATTTGTTTTTAAGTAAACAGATATGCATTTAAAATCTATCTCCTTTCTGTATACTATTCTCTCCATCTTTGCTTCTTCTTTTTAAAATCTTTGTTGTGGGGCGCCTGGGTGGTGCAGTGGGTTAAGCGTCCGACTTCAGCCAGGTCACGATCTTGTGGTCCGTGAGTTCGAGCCCCGCATCGGGCTCTGGGCTGATGGCTCAGAGCCTGGAGCCTGTTTCCGATTCTGTGTCTCCCTCTCTCTCTGCCCTTCCCCCATTCATGCTCTGTCTCTCTCTGTCCCAAAAATAAATAAACGTTGAAAAAAAAAATTTAAAATCTTTGTTGCATATAATATCGCCACATATTATGTTACGTTTATGCTCATATACTTTCACAGAAATATTATTTTAGCTTTATATGTATGATATTTTTTATTAATGGAAAAATGATATTTGTAATGTGTGCACAGACTAAGTTCTACTCTTGGCACATTTAATCTGAAAAAAAAATTGCTCCAATGATAAAGAAGGACCACCTATTGTCTGAAGAGAGGAAAAATTGAACAACCTTATGTTTCATTAAAAAATGTCAGGCCACCTCCATTAAGAAATTAGTATGGGAGACAAATTATTGGCAAGCTGAACAATTTTTTTTTATCTTTTTTAGACTAACATGCCATTTCTTTAAAATCTTAATTTTAAGAATGCTAGAATTGCTCACTAGAAAATCAAGCCACAGTTTTTAGAGTTGAAAAGAGAAAAGTCCATGATTTACAGTTGGTGTAAGATTAGGCTAAGTATTTGTCTAAAATGGCTCATGCAGCTCACACTGGGTTCCAAAGGCAGTACATTTTGTATTAATTTTAACTATATGTTTGAAGCCAGTTATTTTGAACCTCTTGATGATAGTGCCCCTTTGTGGGATTTGAAATACTGTGGAATAACTCATGCTGCATTGTACCCACATGGCTTCCTACTTAAGAATTAATTGCTAACATTTTGCCTTGTCCTTATGTGCATTATGCTCTAAACATAAGGACTTTTTATAATTAAGGGAAATTGCCAGTACCCTGGCCAGCAGAGTAAATGCAAACTTATATTAACAATACTATAAGCCCCTGTGTTTGTACAGGAAATTACAATAACGTCCTAAACTCAGTGTCAAGTTTTATTCCCACGTTAATGATTCTTTGGAACTAATGCTTATTTAAGGTAAGCAAAACTGTGTGAATGTAATGGGTATTGAGATTACAACTTTATCATTTCCAGGAATCTTTTTGTATATGGGATAAAGAATATTATTTAATTACTCTTGAAATACACTAGATGATTTTCAAAGTTTCTGTGTATTTCAATATGCTTTCTAAATCATCTAATATTTCAGGTATTGGAAGGGTTGCAGTTGGGGGTAGGAGATAAAGCAAGAATGAGAATATCTAAGTCGTATGTTTTAAGTAATTAGTTATTTCTGGGGCACCTAAGTTAAGCATCTAACACTTGATTTCGGCTCAGGTCGTGATCTCACAGTTTGTGAGTTCAAGTCCCAAGTCAGGGCTCTGCGATCAGCATGTGGAGCCTGCTTGGTATCCTCTCTCTGCCTCTCTCCTCCTCCCTCCCTCTCTCTCTCAAAACTAATAAATAAACTTAAAAATTTTAAACAGTTATTTCTTATTAAAATTATTTATTTTTATTGAAGTATTATTTGTATGCAGTGTCACACACAGATCTTTAGTATGGCAATCTGCATATGGGTTTACAAATGCTTACATCCATGTAGCCTATGCACCTATCAAGACATAGAATATGTCTGTCACTCACACACCTCCTTTGCGCATGTTTCCAGTAAATCATCATCCCCTCTGACCCCACTCTCTTTCTCAACATTGTTCTGATCGTTTTCACTACTGCCTGGATTTGCCTTTTCTGGAACATCATATAAATAAGTCAACGGGTGCACTCTTTTGTGTCTGTTTTCTTTTACTCAACATATTCTTTTTTGAAGTTAATCCATATTGCTACACACATCCCTAGATCATTCATGTTTTGTTTTAAGAATCTTAAAGTTTTATTTTTCTATCTCCCATCTTTTGTGATAGTGTTATCATACATTTATTTAAAAACATTATATTGAGTTATGATTGACATACAAAAAGATGCATATATTTAATGCGCACAACTTGATGAGCTTGGACGCTTGGAGAGAAGTATGTACCTATGAAACTGTCACCATAATCTATGCCTAAGCTTATGCATCACCTCCGAAAGCTTCTCCCAATCTCTTTACTTATTATTGTTATTTTTGTATCATATTTTATACTTTAAAACACACATTTTACTTTTATATATATTTTAAACTGCAATATTCTGTCATAATGTTTGATTTACATATTGGATTATCTTCAGAGAAGATAATGAAAGAATGAAGAAACTGGACATAATATTTATATATTTTTCGTATATTTACAATTTCTGATGTTTTCTATTTCCCTATATAGGTCCAAATTTTGTGTGAAATCCTGAAGAACTTTTTATAACAGTTTTATTGCCCTAGTCTGCTAACAATATATACTCTCAGTTTTTGTTTGAAAATTTACTAGTTTTACATAGTTTAAGGATTTTCTTACTTGAACAGACTTCTAGGTTGACGAGGTTTGTTGTTTTGTTTGTTCTGCTTTGTTTTGTTTTCCATCAGTCACTTAAGATTTTATCTCTGTGTCTACTGGCTTACACAGTTTCACATAAGTCTTTTCTTGTCACTTTTAACCTGTCCATGATCCATATTTTCATTTCTCTGTTTTTAAGATGTGATCCTTATTACCAATTGTCAGCCTTTTGATTATGATTTTCCCATGAGTCATTTTATGTTTATCTTACTTGAGATTTGTGGATTTTCTTGACTATGCAAGTTTATGCTTCTCAAACAACTGGAACATTTTCAGTAATTTTTAAAATCTTTGTTCTTCCCACCTACATTCCGCGCCTAAAATTCCATGCATGTACCTAAAATTTCATATAAAATTGTATTTTTTCCCACAAATCAATGAGGCTCTGTTCATTCGGTTCCACAATTTTTACACACTGTACTTCCTTTGATATAATCTCTATTTCTCTGGCATCATGTTCTCTCTTTCCTTTTACACTGCCTAACGTACTAGTAATCCTGCCTAGTGACTTTTTCCCCTTCAGATTTCATATTTTAATTTAAATTTTTCCATTTGATTACTTTTTAAAAGTTCCATTTACCACTAAATTCCTTGTTTCACATCCTGTTCATCTTTTCTTTAATAGGTTTTATTATTTTATAACCACTGCTTTAATGTCCTTGCTTGCTATTTCAATCTTTTCAGCGATTTCTGGGTAGCGCCATTGATCAAGAAAAAAATTCATCTTTATGAATCACACAGCCTTGCTTCTTTGCATATAATTTTGGATGTACACCAATCATTATGGATAGTATACCACTGGACTGGAGTGGGAGTTTTATCATGGCAGGAAATCAATTTACTTGGCAATTATCTTGACCTTTTTGAAGACTATTTTAGATTGTGTTAGGTATGTAGTATTCACTTGCATGTAGAGTTTGCTTCTAGTCTAGTTTAGTCCCAACACTATGGGAAGGGGTCTCTGTGGTCTCTACTGAATTCGGGGTCCCCTGCTGATCGCTGAATGCTCAGTGTGCCCTTCCATTATGATTGTTTTCAACACAATTGTCTTCTAGGAGTTCCAGGGATACTCATCTCACAGTCCTTGGATACTTGTTCTTATGCCAGTAGTTGTTTTGTTCCCAATAGTTGTTCTTTTTCTGGACTCATGCAAAGAGTAGGCATGCATGAGATCTAGCCCAAAACTCAAGGGAAGCCTCTTATATACAGATCTTTTTCCCTGCCTAGTTGCCTTATCACCAGCATTTCATTCTAAAATGTTTAGGTATCTGTGTAATTTCTCACTCTGATCTCATCCTAACAAGGCAGCATGTTTTATATGTTGCAACTGTCCTCACATACATACTGTGGTTTAGAAAATGCCTCAAGGCAGAAAGTTGGCATAATCGTGAAGCTTATCTTATTTAGCATCCTTACTCATAGATCATGGTCCTGAACTGTATGCTGTCCAACATCTAAAAACATTTATTTTGTGCTTTTCCCTTCAGTTATTTGTCTAGTTTGAAATGTCTAGTCTGATTGTTATTACAGTCTCATGACTAGAAGTGTAAATTAGTTATAGAGTTTTAATTATGAAATAATGAAAAAAACTATTTCTAAATTTAAAATGTATCCATTTTATTATTTAAAAAAAATTTAACGTTTATTTATTTTTGAGACAGAGAGAATGGGGGAGGGTCAGAGAGAGGGAGACACAGAATCTGAAACAGGCTCCGGGCTCTGAGCTGTCAGCGCAGAGCCCGACCTGGGGCTTGAATTCACTGACTGAGAGATCATGACCTGAGCCGAAGTCGGCCGCTTAACCAACTGAGCCACCCAGGCGCCCCTCCATTTTATTATTTTATTTAAATAAATATATATGTTTGTTTTAAACACCAAGTATAAGTAAATATTGTTGTAAACCTCTTCCTCTTTTAACCTCCAAGTATTAATGAAGTCATATAACTACATAGTTTGAGATCCATATATGAAACCAGACAATGTGACTCACATGAATGCACTCAATCATTTTGTTGCTTCTCTCTTCTATGATACTGTGATCAATGATTTTATGTATCTGTTTGACTGGGCCACAGTGTGCCAGACATTTAGCTTAATATTATTTCTGGGTATATCTGTGATGGTGACTCTAGATGAGAATTGGTAGACTGAGTAAAGAAGATTGCCTTTCCCAGTGGTGTTGGGCCACGTCCAATCCACTAAAGACCTGAACTGAATAAAAGGCTGAGTAAGAAAGAGTTCTCTTTCTCTTCCTGGCTATCTTCAGCCTGGAACATCAGTCTGCATCTACCTTCACACTTGGACTCAGACTGGACTCACATCATCAGCTCTCATGGTTCTCAGGCCTTGGACTAAGACTGGAATTTACACCATCTGTTCTCAGGCTTTTGGACTCAGATTAGAACTACACTGTTCATTCTTCTAGGTCTGCAGCTTGCCAACTGCACATCTTGGAGAAGCCAATTCCTTACTTTAAATATCTCTCCCATTCTCTCTCTCTCATTCTCAATCTCTGTCTCTTATGTAAGCAGAAGCTTCATAATTAACATGTCAAAATACCTTAAATTTCCAAATTTTAGGAAATTTGTAAGTCATTTGTAAATTTTAGGAAAGTTTTAGTCATTTGTATGTTACAACCTACTTTCTGCCGTATCTTACTGTGCTGCATGTAGTTGACGTCTAGTACTAACCAAAGATGTATGTCTCAGTCATAATATATTCAGTGTGACTCACATTTCCTTTGTAAATATTCTTGTTTATTTATTCCAATTATTTTAATTAAGGATTATTATCTGTTCATTTTAAAATTTAGAGTGTTCGAAAGGAGCAGAGTCTGGGGAAAAGATATTGCCTGGATCTGTTCACTTAATATCTCAGAGTGTACAAATACATAAGGTCCATGGAGACAGAAACAACATTTGTGTTTTTCAAAGGTGTATTTCCAGGGATCTGGAATATTGTGTGTCCAACTAATGCTCATTGAATGACTGAAGTTCACAAAATGTATTCCACATATTCTTCATAGTATTGGATTTTAAAACTAATATTGGATTCTTTAAAAAAAAAGATTAAGTATTAACCTGCTTTGTATAATAATATTTGAAATAAAATGTGGTTAAACATTTTAAGAAAGGGCAGAAGAATAAACAGTTTTATAGAGTCATAACCGAATTCTATCTCCAGTTAGGCTGATGTTGTCATCTATGTTCATTAGGAAAGAAGGGAAAAAGATTAACCTAACTAGAAAGAGACAATATTTTAAGATAAACATTTGAAGGTAAATATTGGATAACATATATAAAAGTGGTGTTATGGCTTAAAATTCTACATGATCAATGTTCTCATTTCTATATATTGGATAATTTCTTCAGACTTTTCAAACAATATGCCATTTCACTTTTCCATACCATATACTTTTCAAAAAATATACCATTTCAGGGGCGCCTGGGTGGCGCAGTCGGTTAAGCGTCCGGCTTCAGCCAGGTCACGATCTCGCGGTCCGTGAGTTCGAGCCCCGCGTCAGGCTCTGGGCTGATGGCTCGGAGCCTGGAGCCTGTTTCCGATTCTGTGTCTCCCTCTCTCTCTGCCCCTCGCCCGTTCATGCTCTGTCTCTCTCTGTCCCAAAAATAAATAAACGTTGAAAAAAAATTAAAAAAAATATATACCATTTCACTCCTGTCATTGTCCTTGTGAGCTTGTTCCTGTCACTGCCCTAAATTAATAGCACACTATTTTTATATCAAACTATTTTTGTTTTCTTATTATGCAGGATTTTATATTATTTCATCTCTTTTTAAAGCAATATTTAGATATAAAAATAAGAATGAATAATGTTTGTATATGCTAAAACGTGCACATTCACAATATAAGACATTCTGCTGGAACTATATCTCCTTCTTCATTTATATAAATTCCAGAACAATAGACTTAAATCATTTAAAAATTACAACAACAATAAAAACATAGTGAGACTTTTAACTTTAGGAAGGAGATATTGGAGGCAACATTACAGATGTTAGACACCTGACATTGATAATAAACAGATGTATTGGGCATGTAATTACTTCCAGGTGTCTATCATCTCGTTTCATCCTCATAATTGCTGAGGTAGGTATTATTATTGCCTGTGCTTTTCAAACGAGGTAACTGAGGACTAGAAAAGTTAAAATCTTTCTAATAATCACACAATTAGTAAGTGACACAGCCAGAACTGAAACCCAATTTGCCATGACTCCAAACTGTAGTCACTGCCATCATGGGAAATGTTAGCATAAGTAGTTTTAGCTCATACATTTTCAGACAAGGAGTAGACATTGTCTTACATGTATATTTCATATAGGTCCTAAGATAAGGTACAAATAAAAAAATGTTAAGAAAATGACAAAATATTTTCTACCAACACAAAGGTAAATGCTGGATATCCCTGGGGCACCTGAATTCAAACAGTATCCTACACACACAAAGCGGGGTTAATGCTCTAACTGGAATTCTAGACCCGAATGTCACCTCCACTTTGTAATTCCCAACACTCTTATGTCACAACACTTAACTCTGGTTTCTGTCTTTTTCAAGTTACCTTTGAAAGATAGCTTCTGGGAGTCCTCAAGCAAGATAATGTGCCCCACTGATACAGACACACTTTTCTTCTTGTTTAAGCCATAACTTCTGTCTGATAATGACTAACATCTCAGATTTGCTTCATTTAAACTCCTAGTGTTTTTTCTCAGCGTATAGCACAAAATTTTTAATTCATCAGCTTTTGTTTTCCTTTCAATGCAGATTCTAAACTTTCCAAGCCTGTGAGATATATTCAATTTGAATTATTTTCTATGTATATATTTGAAAAGGTTTTCAAAAAATTAACTGAATCTTAATAAAAAATTAATTATTATTTTTATTTATGTGTGGGGCATGTCGAAATATTCCTTTTAAGGTGAAGGATAAATTGTTGCATCTGGTTCCTCCTACAACCAAGAAAGAGGCACAAGTGAGTTAGTCAATTTACAGAGTTACAGACAGTTGCAGATCTGTAAGAAAGTAAAAATGTGAGACACTTGAAACTTGTGCGGCGATTTAGGCTAAATTTCTAAATGATGTAACATTTCTATTAGTCAAAGTTTTTCAGAGAAACAGATCAATATTTTTATGAGGAATTGACTCACATAATGCCATTGAGAATTTCCATGATCTCCTGTCTTCAGGCTGGAGACCCAGGAAAGCCCTTGGGGTCATTACAGTCCAGGTCTGAAGGCCTGAGTCCCAGGGATGCCAAGAGTGTAAATCAAAGTGTATGGCTGGAGAAGACCCGTGTAGCATCAAGTAGGTAGGCAGGAAGTAAGAGGAAGCAAATTCCTCCTTCCTCCACCTTTTGCTCTATTCAGGCACTCAGTGGATTGCCTAATACCCACTCACATTGGAGAAGACTTGTACTTTACTAATTCCACTTATTCAAATGCTAATCTCATTCAGAAACACCCTAAAGCATACATCCAGAAATAATGTGTAACTTGGGCACCCTTTGAACTATTCAAGTTGACACATAAAATTAACCATCACAACATTTAGAAAGAATTAAATAATGATATATATTAGCCAGCTGGAATGATGTGGGGGAGCATCTTCTGGAAAACAGAGACTAAGCAAAAGCCCAGTCTTTCCCAGTGAAGCTGGGAAGTATAGGGGCTAATGAGTATTTTCTGACACAAAATATAAATGACTAATGTTGAACAAAAGAACCTGGTTTATCGGGAAACTATATAAAATCTAGTGCGCTGGTTCATAAAGTATATAGGGTAGGGGAAGATAGGATCCTCAGGTAGGGGAGGATGAAAGATGAGTTTTGTAATATGAGTAGGGCCTAAATCATGAAGGGTTTCAATGTCTTCTTACAGGAGTTTTATCTTTCTCCTATAGTTGATGGAGAATTGTTTAAGGGAACAAGAAAGCATCCCACATATCTTTAATGTGACAAGACTGGAGTAAGATGAAACAGAGTGCAAGACATGCCTGGGGTCTGAAAGCATGTAAGATATTGCAGGAAGAGGAAAGAAGCAAAATAATTAATTGACAAATTTCTACTTTGTAATGCCATTACCAGAACAGAGAACTCTGTAGTAGCCCCTTTGATTGGAACAGTAACCACAATATTTCAGATAGACATGGCAGCATGAAGTTGGATGTATAAGAGACTTAAGTCTGGACTGATCATATAAATGTGTATAAATGTGAGATCCTGAAGCATTCGTGTGGATATTACATTGGCTAGGTGTAGAATTTAAGATGGAACACTAATGAAACCATTTGAGGAAACAGAGCTCTAAGTAAGTTAGGGGACAATGGAGGATTGTTTTGTTCAGTGATCAAATATTACAGGCATGTCAGATAATTTTGGAAGTGAATAACCTTCATTTTATTATTAATCAACTTGTCTATTTTCAGGGAGCCTGGGCCTAAAACTAACACCAAGACCTGGTACAGGATGAGAACTGTGTTGCTGTGTGTGTGAAGTCAAGGCAGAGAAAATGCCTCTGTGTAAATTTTACTGGGAACATCCAATATAATTTTGGGAAACTGTTTGTTAAGCCCTTAATTACAACAAGGGATGCCTAGAGATTATAACAATTACGTTAAATAAAACTGAATGTGCACAAATCTTAAAACCACATTAGGATGGATGAAGACAGAACAAATATAAACAATTGATTGTTTTAGTAGATCTTTACATCATTTCCTTAAAAAAAGAAACGTAGATCCAAACACACCCTTTCCACGGCCAGGGAAAGTAGAAGGATGTGATTGAAAGAAAAGGGGATCACACAGAAACAACCTAATTTAAATCTTTCAATTACCCATATTTGACTACGTTCTGTTCTGCATACCAAATGTCTCTTGGCTTTAGTGTAAAAGCTAGACGAAAGGAAAGCTTTGGCAGCCCTTCATTGTCTTAGTGTAATCAGGCACTTAGCAACCCTGACATCGGATGCTGGCATTCTCTGTTTGGAAACAGCACTGGATTCCACAATGAAGTAGTTGATTGCTAATTTAGTGCACTAATGTAGAGAAGCAGGGGGCTCCCATTCTGCACCTGAATCCAGATGTCAGTTCGCTACCAAGATAATATGTTAAAGACTATTTTCACCCATTTACTGGTACTATAGAGATTGCATAGTGTGCATTTTCTCAGACCCTCTGGCTCTTATCTTTCTCAATTGTGATAATGAATGGTCATTTTTGCTTCTCTACATCTTCCTTGTTATACAAATATTAGAAAAGATGAGCATATTACTTATTAATAGTAATTAGTTAAGTAAATGTAAGTGGTTAAACTATCAATATTCAGACAATGAGCTTAAAAGGGGCATATATTCTAAAAAGTTTAACATTTAAAAATATCAGATATTTATTTTTGATTAACATTCTGTAATTTCTCCAAGTCTATTATACTTATTCAACAGAATTTAATACATTAAGAAATATTTTCATAACTGTAATATTAAACTGAAATGTTAATGTTATATATTTCAATAATATTTTTTACAGGTCAGTGAAAATTAAATGTTATCTCAACTAAATCTTTCTAGAGGAAGAAAAGGAGAAAGATACAGGAATCAAATATATCATTTATAGCTTTAAGTAAGTCATACCAGTAGCATCATAACTTGACTGGCTTAAAATTAAATGGTTTTACCCTTAGGGTGCCTAGGTGGCTCAGTCGGTTAAGCATCCGACTTTGGCTCAGATCATGATCTCACAGCTTGTGAGTTCGAGCCCCACGTTGGGTTCGGTGCTGACAGCTCAGAGCCTGGAGCCTGTTTCAGATTCTGTGTCTCCCTCTCACTGCCCCTCCCCCACTCATGCTGTCTCTCTCTGTCTCTCAAATATGAATAAACGTTAAAAAAAAAGAAAAGGAAAAAAATTTAGAAAAAAATGGTTTTACCCTTAAGACACAAAAAGGAGCCACATCCCACGTATATAATCAAAATAAAATAGAATACTACTAAAAGATCCAAAATACCCTTTTTAAAAATAAAATCTGCATAAAACAAAATAAATAAAAACACCATAAAACAAAACTATAGGGTTACATTACATAATGAACAAGTGCAATGTTGTTAAACAAAAGAGTCTTTTAATTTTGTATTCACTGACCTGATTTGTTAAGTCTACATATTCGGCAATAGATTAACAAAATATCGTCAAAATCCTTTAGTAGAGAAAAATCTGCAAGAGTGCATTGTGTAAATTTGATGCATATTTAATTGAAATAAGATACAACATTTCAGTTTGATTCAAGTTCTATTAAGCTAAATATGGAGAAAATCCACATATTTCTTTAATAAAATATATAAAGTTATAAAATTTGTCTGTGCAATGCAGGCATTCAAAAACAATAGAATTTATGTTATTTTTAAGTAGTGTAATGGAGTAATCTAAACAGAAAAGTGATACGAAGAATTTGGGGTTCCAATTTACAAAATGCTGTCAAATGGAATTTCAAAATCATTTCCTCCTTGTGTTTTAACTGAGAAATCATTATCTTTTGGGAAACGTTTCAGTGGAAACAAGCAAAATGAATGATTGCCAGTATTTCTCCGTTGACAGATTTCAGAATCTTGGTGTGTTGGTTAGGGTTAATGTGTCCCAAAGAGGAGCAAACTCTGTCTGCTAATTAAAAGGTGGTTCCCATAAGCCTCTTTGCAAGTCTTACAGAATCTGTGAAGAGTTACTATCTTGGCATGCTCTGCTTTGAGCAGAACTGACATATCTATAAATATGTTGAGTGACTGAAGGATCAGTTCTACTTGTAAATTTCCTCAGATGGCCTCGACTGTTTGGAGGGACAAAATTCACACACCTTGGTATCTGGGTGCAGAAGAGCAATTTGTAACCTTGGTACCAAATTAATGTCATCACTAGAAGATCAGAGAAAATTAGGCGGAATGTAAGACACTTCTCTCTTGCACAACTGACTTTTCAGTATGTCATGCATATTTCTGTATCTTCTGTCTTATGCAAGAAGAAATAAGCAGTGCTTGATGCTTCATGGGTCCCCTGGAATATCCATATGACAAATAGCAGCATTTTCCTTAACTCAGCTTTTTGTCCCCACAAGTCATATGAAGTATAATAAAATTTCCTGTCTTAAAGGGAAGGCTTACTACCTGAATCCTAACATGAACTGTGTGCATATATGTGTGTGACCACATGCAATCTGAATAAATACATTTATTATTTAGGGAGACTATGTAACCGGAGTGTAAATGTGTATTAAAAGAAATAAACAGGGGTGCCTGGGTGGCTCAGTTGGTTAAGTGGTCGACTTCAGCTTCAGATCATGATTTCATAGTCCGTGAGTTGGAGCCCCACATTAGGCTCTGTGCCAACAGCTCAGAGCCTGGAGCCTGCTTCAGGTTCTATGTCTCCCTTTCTCTCTGCCCCTCCCCTACACTCGGTTTCTCTCTCAAAAATAAAATAAAAACATAAAAAACACTAAAAAATAAATTAAAAACACTAAAAAAAAAACTACAAAAAACTCCCCTCAACAAAGTCATTGAATAATAAACTATTAGAATTATATAAGCATATGTCTAAAATATACCTTTCTTAAATGTTTTTTCTTTATGTCCCAAAGTATTTTCATTACATTCCTGTTTTATAATATTTGATGCATGTGTTTATGTTTCCCACTTTTGAAAATATGAGTGTTTTTTGTTCAACCCTGAAGATATATTTCACATTGTAAGTGCCCAAGAAATATTTTTGAATTTGTAGAGATACACAATTTTTATGTCCATCTGTTTTCAGTTTTTCTTTACTGTTCTTATTTCTTGGAACTTTCCCTTTGTGTTTCTTTGCTCATCAAAATCTGTTTCATTGAATGCAATAGCCCTTACTTCAAACCACAACATAATTTATAATTTATGCATTCAGTTCAGCTGAGCTCTGTCATTTTGCAGATCTTTATTTTTGATTTCTGGGGGCAACTTTCATAAATTTACATGCATTTTAATATAAACCTAAATTAGATGGAAGCCTGATAAGATGTTTATTCCTTTTCTTTGATCACATCTCTAATATTGATTAAATCCCCAAATTTTGTTTAAATGTATAATAATACTAATGTATTTTGTTAACTTATTGGTTCTTCAGTTAACATCAAAGCAGAAAAATCTTTGTGTAAAAGGACATCTTAATACTATGTTTGCTAACCTCAGCATGAATTATATCACTTATAAATGGTACTGGTTAAATCAAAGCCTCTGATCAGTTATATATAGCGATTTTGAAATTGAAAGCAATATAAATAACCATCTTGGAAAAGCTAATTACTTTACATAATTAGTAAACTGGTTCACCAAAAGTGAGAGAATTTTTTAAAGCCAAATTAATATAATGTGATATAGACTCTGTGATGGCTAATGTTATGTCAACCTGGAGGGAATTTGGGGTTGAGATTAACATTTAAGTCAGTGAACTTCGAGTAGAGATTGTTTCCATGATGTGAGTTGGCCTCATCCAATCAGTTGAAGGCCTGAATAGAACAAAAAGCCTCCTGAACAAGAAGGAATTTTCTAGAAAGCTACCTTCAGATTTCATCTTGCACCATCCACTCTCCTGGATCTCAAACCTCCTGGCTCACACTATAGATTTGTACTTGCTTGCCTCCATAATCATGTAAGGCAATTTCTTAATATGAATCATATATATGATGCCTTATTGGTACTATTTATAGAACTAATTGGTTCTGTTTCTCTGGAGAACACTGACAAATACAGGCTCCTTTATTTTCCTACTCAGTCTAAATTAACGTTGAAATTCTCTGTAAATTTACTAAATTTCTTTGCAGTCATTTATGCAGGCATGGATAAAATTTGTCTCTGACCTGCATGTAAAAGTTCAATATACTTACAATGAGTAAGTGCATTGGCAAAAGCTTTCATTCATAAGGACTGCCAAATTCAAGTTCCTGGATCTCAGCCAAATCCTAAGCAATGAGGCGATGCCCGGTGTCACACAGCACTACTGGGGAAGACATCCACAGAAGACAGATGACAGCGGGATGACAGCTGCGATCTGGTGAGGTGAGGAGGGAAAATCACCGGTGCACACATGCGGGAGAAATGCTGCGGGCACTCACTGAGACACAACTTCACACAACAGGACACAGCAGTGGAATGTGGAGAAACAGCAGTGGACCAACTGTCTTAGGCAACAGTAATCATAATGGGTATCTCCTGTGGAGTAAAGGCATCAGTTACCCCATGGGGCGAATGGAAGTGACACTGCATAAAAACATCACCTCTGCTAGCAAAGGAAGGTTTGACATTTATGGGGTGTGTAAAGGGAATCAGTGGTCCTTGAAGCACATTTACATAAATGAACTGCATTGGTACTTAATGCAAAGATCAACGTAGCACAAAGAGTGTCTGTTATCAGTGTAGTACAAGCACATTACTACCAGTTTTTATAAACACAATTGGAGAGGGATGCATTTTACAAATATAAGGATGGGAAAAGTTGAATGCTTCAAGAAAACCGAATTTAATAGCATGATCTGCACAACAAAATAAAATACTGTGTCCTTTACATTCTTAAGTACATTTTTGTGATTTCTCTTTTACACTTACCCTGATTTTCTATTTGACTTTGAATGCTAGGGGTTAGATTTACTAAATTGTGTCTTTTGTATCTTTTGAAAATCATCAAACACCAACGTCCACCAATATGCTTTCTGGAACTATATGTTTCTAATTAGAGAAACTCATGTAAAGGAGAGTATGATAAATGATGTTACAAATTAATGTATGCCTATTGATTCTTCTTTCAGTCTCCTCCTGACATGAGAATTGTTGGATGTTTCACATCCAAAATACCCTAAAAGCATATTATTTTTGGTTAATTTATTTCAGCAGAATAAAGGATTCAAGATACTCTTGGGTCCCTAAAAGTATTTTCACGGGCACTTTGTCAATATAAATGTTATAGGCCAATTTCTGACAATTTTATTTCAGAAAATATCAACACTTAATATAAATTTATTTTCTGAAAAAAAAGTTAAAAAAGAAATTTATTTTCTGTCTTTTCTAGAAGGGGTTGAGGCTCTAAAGTTTAGTGCCTTTCCCATATTCTTTAACTTGTCAAAGATTACACTCAAAAATGCCATCGCTTTTCATGACCTCTGACTCCTATATTATTTTCAATATAAAATCACCTCTTTCCCTACATTTTAAACACGGATATATATATATAACTTATATATAATTTTTCAGGACATGTTTGTGTGCTTAGAATAATTAAATACAGGGATGGAGGGCTAAAAGGGAGGTGGAAATTATAGATTTAATCCTCATGGGATTTGTGACTGGGAAGGGAATAAATATAAATGACCTTAATAAAATATAGAGACATGTGGTGATACAAAGTTTTGTTGGAGTTAAAAAGTTAGAAAACAGCATTTCTAACTGAGATTTTCAAGGTCTGCTTCACAAAGAAGGCAAAAATTGACTCAAGACATAAGAATGGGTAGAATCTTGACAAGAAGTAATTGTAATAGATATTTATCTTCTATCCATCCCATATTTAATGTAAAAACCATTAGTATGTGGAGATCTAACATGAGAATTGTTATTATATTTTGAGAAAATGCTTTAGAAAGCCTTCGGAGTAGAGAGCATGAAATAGAAAATAAAGTTGTGAGACTATAGAGCCAGTAGGATCCATAGTAATTCACTACGATGATAGAAGACAACAATTTGGGGGTTAAGCTTGAAAAAAGAGTGGATGTGAGAACTCAGGAATATGATATAGGATGGAGTACATTTTTATAACATTTTTGAAAAACATCACTTTGCTTTAATATAAACCCTTCCTCATAAATGTTCCAAATTTTCAATAAATTAATTTTTACACATTGTTTGTCATTAATTTTTGTATAGACACTGAGTTGACATATTTCGTAAAAAATAAAAGTATGTACACAATTAGCATCCGATCCTCAGAGGAAACTCTTAAGACATTTTCCAGTGAATTTGAAGACATTTGAAGACAGCTTGGACTTGTATAGTTCAAAAAGTACAGGTTTGAGTAGCTATTATGGAAATAAATATCTAGGTACTGAGAGATAATGGCTGTAATTTGAATATATTTGTATGAAAAAGTTTCTATTTTATCGTTAACATTTTTAAAAATAAGACGGCACATTGTTAACAACAGTAAACTCTTTATTTGTAAGATAGTTCATGTAGTGTCAAAGTCTATAGTCTTCATGTGATAAAAAGTATCTGTAGAAATGTAAGTGTTCACAGATATGAGGAAAGAATTTCACAATTATTTTAATACTGACACAAAAATAATGCAACTTCCAATTCTAGGAGGTACCATGAGTTGATATTCTAAACTAGCTCTCTAAGTTCCAACCACATTATGACAGGTTAAATATTTGTAAATATTATGTCATAGCATTCTTTCTTGTAAAAAATGTTTATTTACTTATTTTGAGAGAGAAAGAGAGCATGAGTGGAGGAGAGACAAGGAAGAGAGAGAGAAAGAGAGAGAGAGAGAGAGAGAGAGAGAGATTTCTAAGCAGATTCATGCTGTCAGCATAGAGACCAGAGACTGACACAGGGTTCAATCTCATCCACTGTGAGATCATGACCTGAGCTGGAATCGAGAGGTAGATAACTTAACTGACTGGGCATCCCAATGTCATAACACTCTTAAACTCATGATAAACTTCTTCTGGTCAAGAAACAGAGCAAAGCCCCTTCACTTTGTAAGAAACGCTGAAGATATAAGTCTGTTGCTCTTAATTTTGAGAAATGGAGAGTGGCAGCTGAGTTTAAGGTCATCTATGTTGTGTTATAATTAAAACCTGGGTCTCACAAACTGGGTTGGGCCATGCTTTCCCATCAGGCATTTGGAAAAAACAATGAGTTTGCATTCTAACCCTATGGGTTATACAAATCTAACAGGTGAAATAACGGTTCAGAGAAATCCCTAATACCAAGCAATCTTTACTGCTTACTGGTTCTGTAACTGGATTTGTGATATCCTCTTCATCACTTACAGGCAGGATCCTTCAGGGCAAGTACATTATCCATGGTTTTACAGGATCTCTTTAACTTTCAAGGAACCTAAAAGAGAGTGGGCATTCACTTTGCTCTCCTAGAACTGCAGCATGTTATCACAATCTTGTTTTGGCCATTATCATAGTCTCAGTATTAAGTATATTCTATATTTTAATATATACTATATTAATTGCTAAATATATGTATTATAGGTATATATTGTACATTAATATACATATAAACATACATATGTATTACCTACATATACTTCAGTAGCAGTATAGATTAACACTCCATTAACATTAATGCTTCACCTATGTTTCACTTAATGCTTTGCCTAACATTTCTGTTTATTTGGGCCAAAATTTCCTTCATTCCTTTCAATACAGCTCTATCTAAACAGTTACTTTGTCAACTGTTTATTTGCATGATACCGTTTTGAATTTAATTTATTTATAATTTTTTATTCCCTGCCTTGATATCTTTTCTTCCCCTACCCATTTCTAATGTGGAATATAATTTAATTAATGGAATTCTCCTACTTTCAAATATCAAGATTCTTCATCTTCCAAAATTTTTATACAGAACAAAAGAGATATAAATATAGATAGACCTTTGCCTTGAATTGACTAAGCAAATACCATATTGGATAGTGCCAGTCAAATATGGTTTACTAAAAAACTTAAAATAAAAATAAAACAAACATTTAACGGGGCACCTGAGTGGCTCAGTTAAGCATCTAACTTCAGCTCAGGTCATGATATTGAGGTTCATGAGTTCGAGCCTCATGTCAGGCTCTGTGCTGACAGCTCAGAGCTCTGGATCCTGATTAGGATTCCCTCTCTGTCTGCCCCTCCCCTGCTCATGCTCTATCTCTGTCTCTCAAAAATAAATAAACATTAAAAATACTTTTAAATAAAACTAACATTTAAAACATATATGGTAGACAAATAAAAATTAATATTCTATACAAATTGAAAATAAAATGAGAAAAGATCCATGGCAATACTGTCACAAATTTTAACTTCTAACAACTTTTTAGGAGGCAGGAAATAATTTAATATAATATTATATGGAAATCAATACACATTGTGCTGAAAGATGATAGTTATGGTATGCTTGTAACATAGGAAAAAACAAATTGGACTAATTTTCAACCTTTAACATTACATTTATCTCAATGCTTTGCTTGTTTTATACAGTCTCTATTCAAATACATACTGTTTCAAATTAATTGAATGTGAACTTCTATGTACCCAATGAAGTATTTTTGAGGTATATACTTGATTTAAAATTTTTCTTATATATTATCTCAACAATTTTTAAAGTATAAATATAAAGTCTTTCCATTCAATCAAAGAGAACGAATCCTAGAATGAGAGAACAGACACCTCAAGTTTCAGCTTGAGCCACTATAACTCTGAAACATTAACGAGTGTGGCCAACAATTACCCCACAGGCTGCCATTTTCTCCATGATCACACTTTTTTTTTAAATTTTTTTTTCAATGTTTATTTATTTTTGGGACAGGGAGAGACAGAGCATGAATGGGGGAGGGGCAGAGAGAGAAGGAGACACAGAATCGGAAACAGGTTCCAGGCTCTGAGCCATCAGCCCAGAGCCTGACGCGGGGCTCGAACTCTCGGACCACGAGATGGTGACCTGGCTGAAGTCGGACGCTTAACCAACTGCGCCACCCAGGCGCCCCCATGATCACACTTTTAAATATCCTACCTTTTAATTCATACTCTTAGATGAAGAGGAAGGTCAAAATGCACACCACAATCAGATATATATTATAGTCCAACTGAATAATAAGGAATAACTTCTAGTTGATTTTTTTTCTTATTTATAAAAATAATAGGCTAGGACTATACACAAGTAAGGCATTATCAAAATGTTAGCATTAAAGTCAAAAGTGAGAGGGAATAGCCTTATTTAATTGTTGGACAGAAAGTACATTAATTTATGGGATGCCTGGCTGGCTCAGTCAGTAGAGTCTGCAACTCTTGATCTCAAGGTTATGAGTTCAAGCCCCACTTTGGGTATGGAGCCTACCTAAAATAAATAACTTTCTTTTAAAAGTATCTAACTTGTTAAAAAAAAACAACTTGCAGATTTAGCTTTCAGGTCTTTATTCCTAGGTACTTGACACATAGTTTGTCACCACAAATGTTTAAAAAGTTTTCATTTCTTATTTGAAATTCTTACAAAATTGTAAACATATGTGTGAACAGTAGAAATTCCTGCCTGACATTAATTACACAGGATTATGTGGGGAAATTTAATTGACTAGTCATATAGTTGATGATCATTCAGTAATACATAAGTATAATTAAAATTGGTTTGAAATATATAGCAAATAAGTCATAGAATAAAAACTTGACTACATTAGTCTGACTGATCCAAATACAACCAATTATTTTTTCTATATTGCCATTGTATACCAACAACTTGAGCTGCTAATGTAGTCACAATTTGAGTATAGCAAAATTGTTAAAATTGTTCACTAAAAGCAAATTTACATGCAAATATTGAAAGTAAATTTTATCTTGGATTTAAAAGGTTATGCATTTATCACAATGATATATTTAATATGTCTGAAAATGGCAATTCATTTTTGTACTTTTATTCAAATACCACACAATAGTTTATGGGCATTGCTTACTCACTTTCACTGTGCCCCACTAAAGAAAATTACAGCTATTACCTGAAATTTTACATAATTTCAGGTTTGCAGAGGTTATTTTAATACTTCGAAGGTATAACCTATTGAAATTCAATGATGATATCAAGATGTAGGGCAAAAGTTGAACAAAATAATTGATTGCCCTGAACTTTCTCAAAAGGGTAAATTTTATACGTGATTTTTTTTTCCCAGGATATACAGAAACTGGAAAGGTGTGTAGGAAAAATATGGGCAAGCTGTAATCATTAAAATAATGGCAGTTTGGTAAGAATTAAATTTTATTGTTTTTATCAAAGAAAAAAGACTTCTTTGTGAAAAAAATAAAACATTATTCCAAAAGTTAAACTTAAGAAATTCTATAAAGCATGTTTCTAGGAACAGTAATAGAATGGATGGGCATTAAAATTCTAATACTACAAGAGAATAGACCATAGAGATTATTTCTCTAAATAAAATAATTATGTCTCTATCTTTTTTACCATATCAATATATCCAGATGAATACATAGATAAGATTCTCAGATAAAAGTCTAAAAAGGAAAAGTAATAAGACATTAAATCATTGGAAAGACCTACAATTCTTATAGTGTTTTATTAGCAAAAGAAGAGAAAAAGAAATCATTGAGGAAATAGTCCAGAAATAGAAACTTCTTTCTCCAAACAACTGCTATCTGAAAAATGGATGATCATAAATCAATGATAGTGAACTATTTTTCACTGGTTAGTTTATGTATATAATAATTAAATTTAGTTCCTTAAAATGTAAAACAAAATATGTTCCTGACTTTAATAAATAAATATTTAAAACTCAAATCATATAAAATATATGAAAACTGATATGAATATTTATGAAACAATGAATGCCAGTTTCTTATTCTTTCTATGGTAAGAGTCAAATATGTTTAAACAAAAATAACGATGTATAACTACAAAAAGATAAAATTTTCTTAATATAAGGTAAATTAATGTGTCATTAAACCAATACCTATTTTTAAATTTTACTCAGCTTAAGATATTTTTTATTCATAGATAACCTGATTTGGATAAGAAATTTTACCATAATATAAATAAATGTCAAATTTCAAATAAAATATATCAATTATAGCAAATTCAGTGTCAAAGAAAATATATTTTAAAAGATAGATAATATAAGGGACAAATAAAGAAGCTATATATTAGTAAGGGAAGCAGCACATCAAGAAGATAAAGCAATAATCAATATAGGTGCCCCACAATGAATTCTTATCTGACGAAGTATAGAGCGTAATAAATAAATCAACCATTATCAGTAGAGATTTTAATATTCTTCTCTCAAAAAATAACAAAGCAAGCTGCCAAAAGATGAGCAATGATATAGAAGATAAGTTATATGATGCTTTTACAACCAAACAAACCAAGAATATATTTCAATAAAAATCAAGGAAACATTTGAGAAAATCAACAAATAGATTTTAAAATGTATATGGAAGACAACATACTAGGTACAAGTCAAATCAAGTTGAGAAAGAAACGATAGCCAACCACATACGAAAGCATACTATAATGGAAAATGTTAAGTGTGGTACTGGTACAGAAACAAACAAAAATCGAATGTGATCAAATACAAAGCTCAGAAACAGACCCATTTAGACATAGAAATTTAGGAAGGAAAAGAAAAGTTGGCATTGCAAATAAATCAAGTAAGAATACTTCAGTAGACAAGATTGAGAAGATGCAATTAATTTGTGGAGAAAAAATTAAGTTGAATTCCTATCTTATTTTGAAATATTAAGTCCATATTCAGTAAAGGACTGAATGTATTTTCTTTTTTCTTTTCTTTTCTTTTCTTTTCTTTTCTTTTCTTTTCTTTTCTTTTCTTTTGTTTCTTTGTTTCTTTCTTTGTTTCTTTCTTTCTCTCTTTCTTTTTTGAGAGAAAGAGTGAGGGAGAGAGAGCACGAGCAGGGAAGGGGCAGAGAAAGAGATAGAGAACCTCCAGCAGGCTTCATGCACAGCATAACCCTACATGGGGCTTGATATCACAACCACGAGATCATGACCTGGACTGAAACTGAGAATCAGACACTTAACCGAGTTACCCAGGTGCCCCAAAAGACTGAATGTAAAAGGCAAAACAAACCTGATGCATGAAAATGTCCATGAATATCTTTGTGGTCAGGAGATGTGGAAGAACATCTCGACTAATACCTCAAAACACAATTTGTAAACTAAATTTGATACATTTGATTACAATAAATTAAAAGATTTATTTTCAGTAAAGGAGGTTTTAGGTAAAATTATCAGATAGATAACAATATAGAAGAACATATTTGTGATGTCTAAAACTGAAAAGAAATCCTTGAGTGTAAACAAATTTTAAAATGGAAAAATAGGGGCGCCTGGTGGCTCAGTCAGTTAAGCGGCCGACTTCAGCTCAGGTCATGATCTCGCGGTCTGTGAGTTCAAGCCCCTTGTCGGGCTCTGTGCTGACAGCTCAGAGCCTGGAGACTGTTTCAGATTCTGTGTCTCTCTCTCTCTGACCCTCCCCTGTTCATGCTCTGTCTCTCTCTGTCTCAAAAATAAATAAACATTAAAAAAATAATTAAAAAAAAATAAAATAAAATTTTAAAAAAATGGAAAAATAAGAAAATGAATAAAAGTTAAGAATAGTCAATAGACTAAGCAAATGTCTAGATTCCTAACAAGAGTAAGAAGATTCCAAAGTCACTATAATTAGCAAAATGTCAATGAGACACCATTTTGGCAGAATTTAGAATGTTGGGTAATAGCAGGTATTAGTGAGCACTGGGGAAACAGGAAAATGATCACCCTGACTATTATTGCTAACACAATGATGACGTTTCCAACTGTGAGACCGATGAGTCAGAAAAGGAGGAGGATCCTCTTCACATGGACTCCAAACTCACACCCTTCAGAAAGAGCAATTAAGAATGGATCAAATTATCAGAAAAAATACTGCCTATGTTCTCCTCTAGGATTTTTATGGTTTCAGGTCTCACATTTAGGTCCTTAATCCATTTGAGTTTTTATATATATTGTGTAAGAAAGTGGTCCAGTCTTATACTTTTGCATATTGTTCTCCAGTTTTATTTTGTATATTGTTGAAGAACCTGTCTTTTTCCCACTGTATATTCTTGCCTCCTTTGTTGAAGATTAATTGACCATACAATCATGGGTTTATTTCTGGGCTCTCTATTCTATTCCACATGTCTAGTTTTATGCCAGTGCCATTCTGTTTTGATGACTACAGCTTTGTAATATGACTTAGAATCTGGAATTATGATACCTCCAGTTTTGTTTCTCTTTTTCAAGATTGCTATGAATTGAAACCACAATGAGACATCACCTCACACTTGTCAGAATGCCTAAAATCAAAAATACACAAAAAAGTGTTGGTGAGGAAGTGGAGGAAAAGGAACCCTTGTTCACTGTTAGTGGGAATGAAAACTTGTGCAGCCACTGTGGAAAACAGTATGGAGATTCTTCAAAAATTGAAAATAGAACTACAATATCATCCAGTAATTGCACTACTGGGTATTTATCTAAAGAATTCAATAACAATAATTCAAAAGGATATATGCACTTCTATGTTTATTGCAACATAATTTATAATAGCAAAATCATAAAATCAATCCATGCAGGGCACCTGGGTAGCTTATTCAGTTAAGCATCCAACTTTTAATTTTGGATCAGGTTATGATCTCACGGCTCATGGGTTCAAGCCCCATGTCAGGCTCTGCACTGACAGCATGGAGTCTGCTTGGGATGCTCTCTCTCTCCCTCTTTCTCTGCCCTTCCCCTACTTTCTCTCCAAAACAAAGGAACATTTAAAAAATAATAAAAGCATCCCAAGTGTCCATTGATAGATGAATGAGTAAGGAAGATGTGGGATGGATAGATAGATAGATAGATAGATATAACACACACATATACACAATGGAATATTATTTGGCTGTAAAAAAGAATGAAATCCTACCATTTGCAACAACATAGATGGATCTAAAGAGTATAATGCTAAGCGAAATAAGTCATTCAGAGAAAACAAATACCATATGATTTTAGTCATGTGGAATTTAAATGACCAAAGGGGAAAAGAAACAAACTAAAAAACAGACTCTTAACTATAGAGAACAAAGAGATAGTTACCAGAGGAGAGGGGAATGGGGGGAAGGAGTGAATAGGTGAAGGGGATTAAGAGTACACCTATCTTCAGGAGCACTGAGTAATATATGGAATTGTTGAATCACTTTATTGTACACCTGAACTTAACATATGTTAACTACACTGGCATTAAAACCAAAAAAAAAAAAAGGAAAGAATAGGTCAATATATTCAGGTTCCCACTGGGACCAATGGCCCCATAACCCTGTCAAGGTGAAAGAAAACAAGCAGACAATTCAAACTTTCCTGAGACTCTTGGATACTGGTGCCCAAGTGACAATAACCCCAGTCCCTTGCAGGAGTAGGGGTAAACTGATGGCATTGGACATTTGGGGGAGGAGCCTGGTGAGTCGTGTCAGACAGGTTTGCATGTATTTAGGATGGGCTCTGTGAGTCATTTCAGTTGCCGGTAATCATGGGTCTCACCGCTGAGATCACTGTAGCTGAAATTTTGGCTGCTTGTAATATGGAACATTACCACTTCCTCAAGGAATATGCTTTCTCAAAATCAAGAATTTGTGCCATAACAAGTGGGTGCATCCACTCTGTTCCACTACCTAAGTTACTCAAGCCATGACTAGTTATTTTAATAAATGCAAAACTGCATGTCAGACAGAAAAAAGGACATGATTCAGCAAGATACAGGACCTGTTGCAGGCAGGCATGGTACCTGCTACGCTGTCACAGCTTAATAGTCCAAGCTTGCCTGTAAGATGGTCCTTGGGAGCCTGGAGGCTAATAGATTGAGGTAGCCTGAGGAGGCTACCTCAGATTAAAGAGTGGGCTACTTTGGCCTTTCTGTGTCCAACATTTTTGCTGTCACCAAGGTGATGGCGGCCAACATGGAAGTCTGGTACACTGCTATTGATGTGGCTAATACCTTCACCTCAATCCCTTTGCAGGATGAAGATCAGGACCAATTTTAATTCACATGGAATAGCCTGCAACATACCCTCACTGTACTTCTTCAGGGAAAGTTTAATTTCCCTGCAATATGCCATCAGTGGTAGGGTTAGATCCATAACCAGCCTGGGGTGCCTGGGTGGCGCAGTCGGTTAAGCGTCCGACTTCAGCCAGGTCACGATCTCGCGGTCCGTGAGTTCGAGCCCCGCGTCAGGCTCTGGGCTGATGGCTCAGAGCCTGGAGCCTGTTTCCGATTCTGTGTCTCCCTCTCTCTCTGCCCCTCCCCCGTTCATGCTCTGTCTCTCTCTGTCCCCAAAATAAATAAAAACGTGGAAAAAAAAATTAAAAAAAAAAAAAAAGATCCATAACCAGCCAAATTACCCCCCAGAATACTTGCCATCCTCTATATTAATGCCATCTTCAAACTGGTCCAACTAAGAAGCAAGCTGACCAGGCCCCACATAGGGTCGCAGACACTGTGGGTGCATGCAGGCTGGTCACTCAGCCCTGATAAGACCCAAAGACCTGCTCAACAATTTCAGCTCCCGGAAACCACTTTGACCAGTAGTCATAGGAGTATCCCTGATTAATTAAAACAAATATTGCTGTCTGGGCAGCTCCCACCAACAAAGGAGATCAATACCTGTACATATGAAGATCTCCATATCATCTATGCAACTTAAATGTGGGTATTGGACTAAACAATGTCAATTTGCTAAACCAGAAAAGGTCCCCATTCTAATGTTCATTGTAAAAAAATCAATACTGAAATGTACATATTTTCATTTAATATACTAAACAAAATCATGAAATTTTAGGATTTGGAGATATTTTGGAAAATCAATCTTTTGTATATATTTAATAACCTGTAAAACAAAAATTAAGAATCATTTTTAAATTATTTTATTTATCTTTACTTTTTATTTTTTTGAGAGGAGAGAGAGAGAGAGAGAGTGCACAAGTGGGGGTGAGGGGCAGAGAGGGAAAGAGAGAGAAGAAGAGAGAGAGAGAACCTTAAGCAAAATCCATGCTGCCCATCATGGATCCCAAAGCAGCACTCAATCTCATGAACCTCGGATCATGACTTGAACCAAAATCAAGAGTTGGAATCAACCAACTGAGTCACCCAGGCACCCCAAGAACCATTCCTAATTCTTATTCATAATTCCTTTCTTACATCAGCATATATGATATTATATTTTCTATATTTATTTGTTCTTTTTATTTAGTACCTAAATCAGTTGGCTATTTTTAATGAAATAAGGTAATATAGCTTTCAACAACAAATTTTCTAATTGTCTAACCACAATAGTAATCTATTGTTTTGTCAATGTTTTTAAATCTTTTTTCCTCTAGTAAGCCTATTTATTTATTTATTTATGAAGTTTATTTATTTATTTTGAGAGAGAGAGCACGCAAGCAGGGCAGAGGGGCAGAAGGAGAGAGAGAGAGAGAGAGAGAGAGAGAGAGAGAGAGAGAGAGAGAATCTCAAGTAGCCTGCATTGTCAGCATAGAGCCTGACATGGAGCTCCAACTGAACTACGAAGTCACGACTGAGCCAAAATCAAGAGTTGGATGCTTAACCGACTGAGCCACCCAGGCATCCTTAAGCCTCCCTTTTATGATAAGTTAATTTTAGATTATTTTGTGTCAATGTCCTATTTGTCTATCATTTTTGTTAGTTTGACACTAAAATATATTATTTTATTTTATAGCTCATTTTAATATATTGTCAGGTAACTTCTATCCCATTAAGTGCCATCAATTTATCTTCAAAATTTTGTGGTACACTTGCATGCTTTTTCAGCTGAACATAAAAACCAACTTAAAGATTTCAAGAGTAACCAAATGAAACTCATTAAAATAGAACTTTCACTAAAATAATTAATCAAATAATAGGCTAGAAAATAGAAAAATATTATTTTCTCAATATTGCCTTATATTATTGTCTCAGCCAGAAAGCAGGCAAAAAGACATTGCTAAGCAATAAATATTTTTTTTAAGGTCACATTAACTCATTAGGTGTAAGATACAAAGGGACAGATCTCATGCCTATTTTATTTAAGCAACATAAGGTTAATTGAATGTATTGCTGCTTGCTTGGAGTTACTCAGTGAAACTTAGTAAACCAGTAACAGGGGGATGCCTGGGTGACTCAGCCAAATGAGCCTCCAACTCCTGATTTCATCTCAGGCCAGATATCACTGTGCAGTTTGTGAGTTCTAGTCCCGTGTCAGGCTCTGAGATGACAATACAGAGCTTGCTTGTGATTCTCTCTCTTTCCCTCTCTTTCTATCAAAATAAATAAACTTAGAAAAAAAACAAACAACGGTACCAAAAAGTAATGGTTTACATGTTGGTTTATGTAAGGTTCTTGTGTGTTTTATCTACCAAAAATACATAAAATTATTCATTATTCATATCACAAAGTTTGAATATTCTGTTATACTTTTACTTGGCTATTTAAACTGATAATGACATGTTCCATAAGGTAATTTTTGTGATAATTTTAGATATGGGTCTAAATTCTCTAACCCAGGCCCATTTGCGGGTGTCCATGTAATTCCTTTATTATTATTATTTATTATTATTATTACTAATACTATTATTGAAATATATTTGACATAAAACATGTAAATTTAAGTTGTACAGCATGTTCATTTGATGTCTACATATACTGTGATATAATTACCACTGTAGCAATAGTTAGCACTTCTAAGCACATCACAGAATTACCACTCTTTTTTGTGATTGTAATAAGCAAGATACAGTCTCTTAGCAAGTTTGATGATTATAATATTCTTGTCTAACTACTTTTGTGTTGGTTTACTACTTGGAATTCTCTATGTTTCATAAGATCTGTGTATATACTTACATTTGCCAAATGTTTCCTTGTGCATCAATCTTGCAAAGAATAAAAGAAAATGTTCATGATGCCCACAGGCTCTGATGTTTCTAAAACCACTTTCCGAGCTTGTTCTCCAAATAGCATGTAGTGCTTGGTATTCAGTCTCTTGCCCACTAATACCTTCACTTTAACTTTTATATAACTAGCTACCTAATGTAAGTAAATAACTTTTAGATATTACCTCTTTCAGAATTCTAAAATCCAAAAAATTTTGGAAACCATAAAAAGTCATTTAGTGGCAAACCTGAGAGGAATTGGTGTCAGGCTATTTATATTCTTTATACATCTCACTTAGTGTGATCATTTTTAGCTGCAGAAATGTTAATGTGTTGCTATAGGGATAATGCCAGAGATCCTATGCAGGTTGCAAATATTGAATGGCTATGAATTCTCTTGCTTTTCTAAAAGCCAAATATTTTAAATGCGAGTGTTTCATATGAGGATTGGGGATAGGAAGCAGACAATAGATTCATGATTATTAACCATCAAAAAGTTTGCTGTTGCATAATATCCCTCCACAGTTAGCATTTAGACTCTCACATTGAGCTTCCCATCACAAAATAATGCCAGATATTTGGAATTCAGGGTAATAAATCTAATTCTAAAGACATTTAAGGTCAGAATAAGGTTCCCAGAACATCCTAAAATGTTGTAATAAAGTGCCTAACTTGAATTGTGCAAAATCAACCATCATTTTTTTTCTTTTTATAAAGTTATGGTAAGAAGTCCAAGGATGACTAAGGAACATAACTCTGGACACTTCGTACTTATGATATTATTTTTCATTGTGATTAATGAAGAGTAAAAATGGATCCCTTATGTATTCCTCTATTTTTCTTTCATACTACTTTCTGCTGTTACTGATTTAGATTTTATTTATGAAAAATTTTGTTTCCCTTTGCATGCATCTACCTGTCTAGTGATTGCCAGATTGACTGGCTGGTAAGAATAATGAGACAATTTCTCCCCATCCACTGTCTCCTTGAGCTTACTGTGTTTTTTTTCTATTAATTACTTAGTTTGCATCAGTGTCAGTTTCACTGATGCTAAAAAGATATCATAGCTCGATATTGTCTCCAAACCAAATTAGTAGAGTAGCATGCTTTACTTCCCATGTCTAATTACATGTAAAGGATTTAGTTTGCTTTTCATTTCAGCTCATTAAAGATAGTGAATCATATCTACTGGTTGTTTTATCTTTGTTTACAAAATGCAGTTATTGTTTTCATCTATCCTCTTTGCATAGCAATTAACTATAACTCCTTTTGATATAATAATAGGTAAAATGTATATGGCACTTATGTGTGAAACATTTAGAAAAATTTAATGAGTAAAGTATATATTTTCAGCCCATTTAAGTCAGAAGGAAACTTCACTTTAAAGCAACAAATATAAGTCTGGGACTACAAAACTAACAGAATAGCTAAGTGAGGATCTGATCCAGGCTGACTAATTTCAAGCTGGAGATTTTAACCACTGTGCTCATGGCCTCTCAATATGACAAATATGATTTAGTGATTACTCAAGTAGAAGACATTTATGAAGAGGCTACTTTGGTTATTTCTGACAACAGTATGCTACAGTTAATGACAAACAATTATTTTAAGTTTTCCAGGTAGCACAGTTTGTGGAAGACATGAAGTGATAAAATTATATAAATTTACATTGAATGAATTTCACATTAGTGCTTGGTGTTTCTCAAATTAGGTGGCAGTGATATCTAATGTTTTACATGACATATTTACTTTTAAATGATAAATACTTCAAAACTTGAAGAAATGTAAGCAGGTGGCATGGTCACAGCCTGAGAAGGATAAAAGAAGCAAGTTGTAGTGGGTTAGAAACCCAGATTGCCTGCACTCAATCTGTGGTTCTCTATGGCTCCGTTTTCTAATTTGCAAAATGAGGAAAAAAATAGTATCTGCCTCACAGATTTCACATAGTATTAAATGAGCCAATACATGCAAAGTACTTAGAAATTCTCGGATGTATATATAAGAACTATGTAAGTCTTTTTATAATTTTATAAAGTATACAGATATTACAGTAATAGGAATGCTACTTCATATTGGTACTTTGATATTTACCCTCACTGAGAACGTATACCATCCATTCTAACATCCTTTAGAAAAATCTGGAAAATGGAGTTAAGATCTACTTTGCAGTATATGGAAAAGTAGCATATGATGAATGTGAGTCTTGAAGTACTTGATGAAAGATCTAACTTTTAATAAGATTTGGGAAATTATTTATAAGTGAAAAATTATCTTACAACTTAAAAGATTAATAAATATTAGTATATTAAAACAAAAAATGTGAGAAAAATCCGGTGAATATTGGCAAATTGTGTAACGAACAAACAACTTACAAAGAATTTCTAAAAAAGGGAAGAAGACCAACAATCCAATAGAACAATAGTCTGAAGATATGGACAAAGGACACACACATACACACACTCACACACACTCATAGAAATGTAAATGTTTCAGGGCGCCTGGGTGGCTCAGTCTGTTGAGCATCTGACTTCGGCTCAGGTCATGATCTCACAGGTTGTGAGTTCTAGCCCCACGTCGGGCTCTGTGCTGACAGCTCATGGCCTGGAGCCTGCTTCAGATTCTGTGTCTCCCTCTCTCTCTGCCCCTAACCCACTCGCATTCTGTCTCTGTCTCTCTCAAAAATAAATACATTAAAAAATTAAAAAAACAAAAGAAATGTAAATGTTTCTAAGATATAAAATGATGAATCCGGTTCTAAATCAGGTATGTTTGTATGAAAATATTATACTATTAATCATCTATCAGATGAAAAAATACAATAATTTGACAACATTTTCTGTTGGAAACTTGTGGTCAATTAGGTAAATTCATACATTCCTACTGTGAATCAAAAATAACAGAAGCACTTTGTCCAGAGATTTGTCAACATCTTGCAAAAGGACATAGGTATTTATACTTTCACCCAGAAAGTTAAAAGGGTGATTCAATTATTTGCAAAACAATCAATGTGATACACCACATTAATAAAAGAAAGAATAGGGAGTGCCTTGGTGGGTCAGTGGGTTAAGCATGCGACTCTTTATTTTGGCTCAGGTTGTAGATTCACAGTTTATGACATTAAGCCTCCTGTCAGGAGTACTATAGACATACAGAGCCTGCTTGGAAATCTCTCTTTCCCTCTCTCTCTGCCCCCCCCATCCCCTCATCTCTCAAAATAAATAAATAAATCTTTTGAAAAAAAAAATAAACAAAAGAATAAGAACCATATGAACCTCTCAGCAGATGCAGAAAAAGCATTGGACAAAATATAACATTCATTCCTGATAACAACCCTCAACAAACCAGGGCTAGAGGGAACATACCTTAACTACATAAAGGCCATATACGAAAGACCCACCTAATAGGGAAAAACTGAGAGCTTTTCCTTGAGTCAGGGAAAAGACAAAGATGTCCACTCTTATCATTGTTATTTAATATTGTATTGAGGTCCTAGCCTCAGCACTCAGACAACGAAAAGAAATAAAAGCCATCAAAATCAGCTAGGGAGAAGTCAAACTTTCACTATTTGCAGCAACATGATGCTCTATATAGAAAACCTGAAAGACTCCACCAAAAAATTGCTAGAACTGATACACGAATTAGTAAAGTCACAGGATACAAAGTCAATATACAGAAATATGTTGCATTTCTATAGACCAATAATAAAGCATCAGAAAGAGGCATCAAGAAATTGATACCATTTACATTTCATCAAAAACCCATAAGATACCTAGGAATAAACCCAGCCAAAGGGTAAAAGATCTGTACTCTGAAAACTGTAGCACAGTTATGAAAAAAATTGAAGATGACACAAAGAAGTGGAAAAATATCCCATGGTCATGGATTAGAAGAACAAATATTGTTAAAATGTCAATACTACACAAAGAAATCTACACGTTTAATGCAATCCCTATTGGAATACTACCAGCACTTTTCACAGAGCTTTTGTATGGAACCACAAAAGACCCCGAGAAGCCAAAACAATCTTGAAAAAGAAAAGCAAAGCTGGAGGCATCACAATCCTGGACTTCAAGCTATATTACAAAGCTGTAATCATCAAGACAGTATGGTACTGGCACAAAAACAGACACATAGATCAATGGAACAGTACAGAAAACCCAGAAATGGACCACAACTATATGGCCAACTAGTCTTCGACAAAGCAGGAATTAATATCCAATAGAAAAAAGACAGTCTCTTCAACAAATAGTGTTGGGAAAATTGGACAGCAACATGCAAAAGAATGAAACTGGACCACTTTCCTACACGATACACAAAAAGAAATCCAAAATGGATGAAAGACCTAAATGTGAGTCAGGAAACCATCAAAATCCTAGAGAACACAGGAGCAATCTCTATGACCTCAGACTTAGCAACTTATTAGACATATCTCTGGAAGCAAGGGAAACAAAAGAAACAATGAACTATTGGGACCTCATCAAAATGAAAACCTTCTGCATAGCAAAGGAAATAATCAACGAAACCAAAAGATACTTTTAGAAGATATTTGCAAATAATGTATCTGATAAAGGATTAGTATCCAAAATCTACATGGAAGGAGCCAAAATGTCCATTGACTGATGAATGCATAAAGAAAATATGGTATATATATATATATATATATATATATATATATATAGGCAAACCATCAGACAGACTCTTAACTATAGAGAAAAACTGAGGGTTGCTGAAGAGGAGATGCATGGGGGGAGATGGGCTAAATGGGTGACGGGCATTAAGGAAGGCACATATTGGGATGAGCACTGGTTGTTACATGTAAGTGATGAATCACTCAATTGTACTATTGAAACTAATATTACACTATATGTTAACTAACTAGTATTCAAAACAAAACTTGAAACATGAACAATAAAATAAAATTAAATAAGTAAATATGCAAATTAATTAATTAAATCCAGAAAAACAACTTCTAGAAAAATATTCCTGATATATATCTACAATAATACGTCTAGGCATATGTTGATACAGGTTATGATTTGTATATTTGTTTTAGCTAAAGACTGAAAACAGTCCTTTAATCCATGTACAACAGGAATCAGTTTGAAAACATTTTATGCACTCTCCCTAAAAGCTTGAGTTAATCAGTACTGAGTTAACCAGTACAAGTCAAATAGCCTCATCTACCTCAGATTTCTTATTTGCAAAGTGAGGTAGATTAACGAAATCACCTGTTTGATAATTTTCATATGCAAATGAATTACTTAAAGCGTCTTCCCTTTTGTTGGAACCGTAATTTTTTAAAGGTTTATTGTTATGTATTTTGAGAGACAGAGCATGAGCAGGGGAGGGGCAGAGAGAAGAAGAGAATCCCAATCAGACTCCATTTGGGTCTGGAACCCATAAACTCTGACATCATGACCTGAGCCCAAATCAAGAATGGAAGGTTTAACCAACTGAGCCACCCTGGCACCCTGGCACCATATTTTTTTAAATTTAATTTTGTAGTTTGTAATGGTTTGCCCATAAACTGCCTTATTAGAAAATATCTCCACTTGAAACCTGATAATTTTAGTTCTTTAAAAATAATTTTTGGCTGAATAGAATAATTTCCAATAGATAAGTAATATGCTATTTAAAGTACCAATTATTTTAGATATAGCCACACGGTATCTAAAAATTTACTTTTTTAAGTAGAAATACTTTTGTATATGGAAGAGACAGCATGCAGATAGGACACCAAATCCTATTACTAAAAATCAATTGAATGGGATTTGAAGCCGGTATTAGTAGTTGCTATCTGCTAGGATATAGCTGTATTAGTCTTTAGCTTTTTTCTAAATGCAGGCTCCTCACCTTATTCGGGCATAATAATAGTAGCTGATAAATCTGCAACATGCTTGCTGTTAGAATTAAATGAGATCATTTAGGTGAAGTGCTTACCAAATTGCCTGATACACAGTAAACATTCAATATATAGTAGTTCCTCCCCACCCCCACCTCCCTTATTGCTGTATCACTTTCTGTTACCTGAGGTCAGTGGTGGTCTAGGAGCAGATGATCCTCCTTGGACCAATCATCAGAAAGTCAGTAGTAGCTTAAAGCTATGTCACAGTGTCTGTGTCATTCACCTCACTTCCTCTCATCACATAGGCCTCTTATCATCTCACTTTATGACAAGAAGAAGGGTAAGTATAACACAATAAGATTTTTTGATAGAGAGTGAAAGCACATTCTGATAACTTTTATTACAGTATATTGCTATCATTGTTCTATTTTATTATTAGTTATTGTTTTTCATCTCTTACTATGAATAATTTATAAATTAAACTTTATCATATGTAGGTATGTACAGAAAAAGGCTAGTATATGGAAGGTTCAGTACTATTCACAGTTTCAGGCATCTACTAAAATTCTTGGAAGTGGGAGTCTTGGGTAAGGGGAGACCACTCTATATTAACTATTATTCTGTTTATTGACAGAATGTCTGATACTTGGGCAAAAATATCCCTCTGGTGAGAATGTAAAGAACTCACTCTCTCTAATTTTAGTTAGTTCTTAAAGTTTAACCTCAAGAAATGAAGTCCAGGGGTACCTGGGTGGCTCAGTTGGTTAAGTGTCACACTCTTGATTTCAGCTCAGGTAATGATCTCACAGTTCCTGAGCTCGAGCCCCACATCAGGTTCTGTGCATTGACAGTATGGAGGCTGCTTGGGATTCTCTCTCTCACTCTCTGCCTCTCTGTTTCTTTCTCTCAAAATAAATAAATAAACTTAAAAAATAGTAAAATCCAACTTGAAGGTTTATTTTTTTAATAGATTGCTACAGAGTAAATGTTTACCTCCCCCCACTCATTTATATGTTGAAACTTTTTCCCCAGTGTGGTAGTATTTGGAGATGGGAACTTTGGAAAGTGATTTGGTAGAGGGTGAGCCTTCATGAATGGGATTAATGCCCTTATTAAAGGAATCCCCACAAGAAAACACCTTCTATGAGCCAGAAAGTGATTTAGTGCCAGATCTATTAGTAGTGTCTTGAACCTGGACTTCCCAGCCTGAGAGCTGTGGGAAATGTAATTTATTGTTTACACGACACCCGGTATACGGTATTTTTGTTATAGCATCAAAAAAGACAAGACAGAAACTCTTTCTCTCTTGTTTCTTCCTAATTTTCCTTCAAAAGCACTTCTGATATCATGGAACAAATTCTATTCCTTATCAAAGGGCTTATAAAGAATGACTGTATATACACTGACTTTTCATATTAAGCAAAAGGCAAAGATTGCTCAGCCTTGTTTCTAATGATTCAACCATTTTTCTCACTCAGTAGTGACTTACTTTTATCTCTGATGTCAATCTCCTATATTCATTTGATATAATTTGGCTCCAACCAGTGAACTCAGCAACTCCAACATAAAGGTTTGCAATCCTCCTTGTTATCAACAAGGGTTCTGGTGTTTGAAGGATTTCAGAACCCACGTCATTGACAGCCTGGAATTTTGGTCATCATGCCATCTTCTGTCTACCGTTGGGGGAATGCTGCTGTCACTACACCATACCATAACCTCCCACTCCACCTCTTTTTTGTTATGAAATATCTATCTCCTGGGCAGAAGCCAAATTCCTCCATGTAGCTTTAAATAGTTTTCCTCCAGATTGCATCAGGGAGTAGTTTTATTCCTGTTACAGTCTTCAGTAGCACCCTGGGTAACCCCCAACCCCACCTTCCCAACAAGGCCTAGGGGTAGAAGACTAATGAAGAGAAATCCCTGAAGTTACAGAATTTTCCTCTACTGATAAAGTTTAATCACATACTTTCCCAAAGGGTTGTCTGAAAACAGCAGCTCATTTGTCTCCCTAGAAGCATTAAACAGGAATTTTAACCATTTCTCACAATATGACCACAGAGAGAGAAGGAAACACAGTGGAAGGCAATCTGAAGCTGCAAAGAGCTTCCAATATGGGAGCATCTTCGGAATATTCTTGTCCCAAAAAGAAAATCTGCAGGAGATAAAATCTGTTCTTCCAGTCTTTTAAATCAGCTCCAGGAACAATTTGTCAGATTTAGAATGATATGATTAGTTTAAAATTTCTCCAATCCTTTTCAGAACAGAAGTTCTTGAATTCCTGTCCATAGTCCACATTTCCAGGTGCATCCGATTAATTAATCCAGAAAGTCTTGCTTATCAAAATGGTTTTTAAAAAACTTATTTATAAACTTGGTTTGTGATTTTATCAAAGAATGTTTAGCAGATATATCACTTATGTAAGCTCTGAGGGAGCAAAATATCCTTTTAATTTGACAAATCTTGTACAATAGTGTGATTGAAATTTACAAAGGATGACGATTTTAAAAAAAGAATTTTATATGCATTTGTAATCTGAATGTTAATTCCTCCTTTAAACTCCCCTTTACCACCGGTAATGTCTGAATTTTAAGCATGAACATCTTGGAATCTGACCTGAACCACAAATTTTGAATGTGATATCCAATGAATAATTTATAGATATGTTTATTCAGAAGTCATCATGCATACAAAAGTAAATAAAAAGAAATAAATAAGTTGCAAATGTACAACAAGCCACAATTTAAAGCCATAGGCTTAAAGCTGTAAGATCCATTTAACTAATATCCAGGCACACAGATATTATTTCTAGAGGCAGAAAATATTCATAAGTTCAATATGAATATATATGTACATATATATTTACATTTGTAAATAATAGCTTGGAATTATCTGCTCAAGGAAATATTTTATATTCAAAATGACAAGCCTCTAAAGTAAAAATTATGTCATTGATAGGGTGAGGAAAATTTATTTAATGCCTCTATGCTTCAGTTGTATCACTTGTAAGTGAAAATAGTAATAATTTCTCCCTATCTTATAGGGATAGCATGACGATGACATGATTTAAGGTATCATAAAGGACTTAAGAAATGCAGAGCATCATAAAACTTAAAAGTAGATGAAAAGAATGTTTGAATTAAAATTTGCAATTTACAAATAGGGAAACAGAAGCACTGGTAGCTTCATTTACTTATAAGGTGGTGTATTGATAAGGTTTAAATATAGAGATACTTTTAAAATAAAATATAAATATAATAATAATATAAATATAAATTTAAAAACTTTGCCATTTCATCCCAAATGTAAATTGTATAATGTATTATTTCTTTAAGTACAAGTAACATATCAAGCTTATGGAAAAATACAAACATGAGAAATTCTTTGACTCCAAATATTAAATCAAAGATTTAAAAATTTTCCATTAAAATATTTTTATTAATTTTTTTTCCTCTACTGTTTACTACAGATGAGCCTTGTAATAATTCTTTGTTATTGAAACTTTGTTTCTTATAAAAGGTATCTCAATTATTTGTTGTATTATCTACCTAAGCCTCTACCCAACACATTTCTACTTTTTTAATATAAAATTTATTATCAAATTGGTTTCCATACAACACCCAGTGCTCCTCCCAACAGGTGCCTTCCTCAATGCCCATCACCCACCCTCCCCTGCCTCCCACTCTCCATCAACCCTCAGTTTATTCCCAGTTTTTAAGAGTCTCTTATGTTTTGGCTCCCTCCCTCTCTAACCTTTTTTTTTTTCCTTCATTTACTTTTTTTTCAAAGTCACAATAGTGGTAAGTGCTACAGATGGGATAAATAAACCTCCTCAAAAGCCAATTCCCTCTAAAAACCATTCTGTACACTAGCATGACTCATTGATTAATTTCAGAAAAGTGAATTAATCCAAATAGGTACCATACAAATAAAATACTCACTTCAATTGATACATAATATTTTAAAAATCTAAGTTCTCCAGGAAAATTGGGATTTTTCAAAATAGAAAATTAATGAAAAATGGTTTTTTTTGTTTTTACTTTTCAAGAAGAAGATATGTAACCTCAGTAAATTTGACAAATATTTCCTTTGAAATTGCTTGCAAATTCCTAATGTAGAAAATACTTTGGGCATTCATGTCTACAAAGAAAATATTTTGAACACGTTTACTCTAAAGTTCCCTGTCTTCGTTCTATTTAGAATAGATGTTACAGGCATGGCCAACTGGGGTTTTGAATTGTAATTCTTCAGTTGCCAGACTGCTGTCTATAAACCTGATTGGGATAGATTTAGATTTGGATTCTGACTGACTATATTAAATTCAAGGAATGAATCTAAACGGAAAATTACGGCTCCATCTAGTTCATTCCAGTGGGAACTGACACTGTTACAGATATTCCTGTTCCTGCAAATATCAGGTTCAAGCTAAACCTTGTATTCACAACATTGGTCCAGATAAAAATAATCTCTGTAGTCTGAATACTTTCATGTCTCTAAGGAAACTGAAGATATAAAATATAAACTCACAAGAGTGGACAGAAACAAAAGGCCACCATCTAAAGGTTTATTCAAAGTAGCAAGAAACCCATTTCCCCCCCCCCCAAAAAAATAAGAAGAAGAAAGTAAGAACAATATGAAAATTGAGTGATAATTCCATCAATACTCATGTGGATCAATTTATTGCTTGCCCAAATGTTGTTTTAGTTACTGACAGAATCTTTACTGTACGTAAAATGCTAGTAAAGAAAAAGACAATATAATGGAATATGTCTAGTTGTGTATCATAAGGATTTTTATTTACTTGGAGATAAATTATATTTTACTTTGTTTAATATAAAATATATTAACATAAGTCAAAAAGCAAAATGACATAAAATATATATGTTCAGAGGTTTTGCCCCAACCTTACATAGACAGGTACTGTTCTCTCAACATTCTTGTTCTAAAAATGAATTTAAAGTAATTTAGAAAATAACCTAATCTATCTTTGTGAGAATTTATATTTTTAATGATAGTTGCCAGGAATAAGTTTCAGGAGTATCCACCTTTGCTTGATTTGACTGTCTGTGCTAGGTGCTCGTCTCTAAGGGCCCTTTTCTTACGGCCTCTACCATAAAAGCTCTCTCCTTGCTTTGATCACCTACTCAAGAAAAATTCCCTAGGACACTGATCTGAAATTTAAGTATGCATAGCAATCATTTGTGTATCTTGACATGTGTAGACTCCTAAGGTTTACATATCAATGAATCTAGTGAGAAAGTAGAAATCTTTTTTCTTTCTTTCTTTCTTTCTTTCTTTCTTTCTTTCTTTCTTTCTTTCTTTTAAGAGAGAGAGTGAGCAGGGGAGGGGGGAAGGGGGGAGAGAGAGAGAGAGAGAGAGAGAGAGAGACTATTGAGCAGGCTCTACACCCAGCGCGGAGCCCAAAGTGGGGCTCAATCTCACAACCAGGAGATCATAACTTAGGCTGAAATTGACAGTCCAATGCTTAACCAACCAAACCACTCGGGCATCCTGAAATCTTAATTTTCTATAAGCCGTACAGGTGATTCATTCGTAGTTTTTCTGTCTTATCTTTAGAAATGCTACATTTGGACCAATCATTACATTAGCTGTTCATTCTTTAATATTGCAGAACAGCATTTATTTTTAATAGTTCTTAAACTAAAGGTTTTGGGGCTGTTTCCCTGGACACAAAATTCCCTCTAACAGTGTGACACAAATTACATTGTTCTCAGAAAACTTGTCCCTAAATAAAGATTATATAGGCATAACTTGTGTTGAAGTCGTAAGGGTCAAGTCATTCCACAACTACCTTTATTGTTGATATTTTATACTTTGTATTTATAGCAGATTTATCCTTTTTTTTCTTTTTAATAATTGCCTTCTAAGAATCAATCTACATTCTTAATTATTTCTTCAAGTCTGATTAATACTAATGATTAGGTGCTTAGCCTAGGAGATCAATATGACATGCTGGAATTTTAACTCATTTTGTCACAGCCGATTCCAGACTGTGGTGTATGGCCTTTCTGGTTAGTTCTGATGATGAGAAATTTCAGGGTAATATTATTAAGGAGTTACACATTTGGTCTTGCAGATTGCATGGTGCAGTCCATGTGCAGAGCTGGTACTCCACCGAAGCAAGTTGTCTGAGTAACTGGAGTCTGTCAGAAGTGATCGGCTCAGTGATGTGGTCTTAAAGACCACAAGTGTACTTAGAAAAGATGGCCTTTACATTGTCTTGAACACAATACACCCCATATTCAAGAATGTATTATATGAGTGTTTGACCATAATTATTTTCTATTGGCATGCAATTGAACTTGATTTAAAGAAATAACATGTGAGCTGGTATGTTGAGCAATCATAGAAAGATCTTACCTTGCAATGAAGAAGAAAGAGAAAACTCATCATATATTGAGCACTTGTTACGTGTCAGGAACCGTGGTAGGTACTTCTGGCATAGTCATTAATTTTAAGAGAACTTGGGAGGCTATTACAATTAAGATTTTGAGGGGTGCCAGGGTGGCTCAGTGGATTAAGTGTCTGAGTCTTGGTTTTGGCTCAGGTCATGATCTCATTGTTTGTGAGTTCAAGCCCCACATTGGGCTCCGTGGGGACAGTGCGGAGCTTGCCTGGGATTCTCTCTCTCCCCCTCTCTCTGCCTGTCCCCCACTTGGTGTCTCTGTCTCTCTCTCTCAAAAATAAACAAATAAACTTAAAAATTTTTTAAAAAATATTTAAGATTTTGATATGTGAATCAGAAAGCATACCTAACTTTGAAGCAGCATAGTTTGGATTTGAGTACAAGCCCAAAGCCCATGTTTTTAAAGATTTTGAATGTTAATTCTTACTTTTTTTCAAGTCTGGAAAATGATTTTTGATTATTAATTGTTATCTCATAATATTCTGAATGATATTTTAATTTCATATCAAGCTTTCAACACAACAATCACATCTCCAGCATGAATGTTCAAATGAAACTATCTGTGTATCTTGTCCTTCTAAGGATGCTCGATTATAACCACAGTGTCTGCCAGATTTATAACGAGACATGCTATCTCCGTTAGACAAAACATTCTGTAAATTTCCTAGAACGTTTTTATTTCTAAGTAATTTACTTGGAATCTACTAAGAATTTATTAGACTGTGATATGAGCTTGAAATCAGAGCAAAGATATTCATGAAGCATTTCTAAGCTAAAGTGGGTAAAACACCCTGTTGTTTTCTCGTTCACTTTCTCTCTCACTATAGAGGACTGGCCAGTCTTCAGGTGCTTCCTTAGTGCTGTGTTTGAATTATCTCTCATGTCTTCTCATCATACATATAGGCATCATCAACTTATATAAAATTATGTAAAATAAAAGCAAGGGTATAATGGGCACAGGATTCAGAAGAAAGAGAACAATGTTTGAGGAATAAAAAAGGAGGAGTTGGGGAAAAAACACAAAAGTGGTTAAGTCCTGTTATTGTCATTGATCCAATATTCAGATATATGTGACCTTTTTTTTATTATAGACAATAGAGATAGATAGATAGATAATAGATGATAGATAGATAGATAGATAGATACGAGCTTGCATGAAATAAGGATGAATGTAAGTAGAATTAATCCAATTCTGTGAACTTAAAATCCACCAAAGTAAAAGGAAAAAAAGGAAAAATTAATTAATTAAATTTTAGTAGAATGGCTTTCCATCAGACTACTGCCAGAACATTATAACTGGAATTTAAGCCTTCCTGAATTACTTAGCATACAATAATACATAAACTCGTGGTTTTGTTGCAGATTGTTAATAATTTCCGTGGTGTCAGATTTGCCTAATTTTTAATGTTTTTAAAAAAAATTTTTTTTTACAGGATTGCCCTGTGTGTCTCCAAGTTCTTGGGAAGCTGGTGCAATCTTAATATCACTATCACCAGCAGATACTCTCTGATACCTGTCAGTTGAAAGGAGTGACCAATGATAAAAACAGGAAAAAAAAGAGTCAGAGAAGAAAATAATGCCAGCGTTATTCATGTAGTATAATGAGATGTATGATCTCTTTGGTCCTAGAGACAGGTATATTCTACTGAGGAGATACATGTGTCAGACTATCAGAAGCTATTATTATCAAAACTCCCCCCTTATTCAGATTTCACGACTACCAAGCAATTCTTGAAAAATATGTCCACTTCTAATGCAAGTCCATCTCAAGAAAGTATATTAATCAGACCAGAAGTAAGTAGTACTCCTCACTGCAAAATAATAAATTGACCTTTGAACTTTTATATCAGCCTCTGAGAGCTCTGGTTAAGTTCGCTTACCTCTAATAAACACATCCAGTTCCAGTGTGCTGGCAAAAGCTGATTTCTGCCTCAAGTTTCCATACCAGGTTGAGGCCATTTTGCCAGTGAAGCTGTCTGTCCTGTGTTGCCTCCTGGCCGACAGCCAACCTACTTCTGATGACAGTCTGACTTCCCCTGCTCTTCCTATTCGCACTTCAACAGGTTTCACTTGATTGAAGTGCCCCCTCAAGCCAGCACAAATGGAGATAAGTCTCTTAATTAGAGTTCTCAGTATGTGACTGAAAACCCTCTGTGAAGACACAAATCACAAACCTGAAAAGAAAAAGGAAATCGGAATAACGCCTGCTTTGCACTCTGGACTTCTCTCTGTCTGCTCTTTCCTTCTGTTTTCTTTCATCTTCTGTTTGGAGACTCTATAATTTCAAATTCAGATCTTGGCTCACCTTAAACTTGATGAAAGCAGTCATAGCAAACAAAGCACATGTGAAAGAGTAAGTATTGCACTTTTCAATTTCAGCCCCAACATTTGAGGCTAAATTAGGGGGGATTTGTTAGTTAAGTACTCATTTTGTTATTAGTTCCTCAAAAATGAAGTCTTTTCCAAATACGTGAAACAATATCCAACATTTTGAGTAAATTGGCAAAAACACTCATCTAGTTTGTAACAAATATCCTGACACACAAGGAAAAATAATATTTTACTAATTGATTCAATGAGGCATTGTTAAGGAGTGAAACTATCCATAAATTGACATATTACTTCTTGTGTCCATATAAATTGGTTTACTGAAAAATATTACTAGTCCGTCATGTGAAAATGGCATAAACATTTACTTTCATACACATTTCTAATTTTACAAAGTAATTACTGTGTGTGTGCGCACACACATGCATGTGAGCGCATGTGTAAATTTTGTATATATTCAGAGGAGAAACAAGGTAATTCTCTGCCTTCTTGTTTCAACTTTTGTACTTTACACAAGTGTCCTTTTCATGGTGTATCTAATGCCACTTTTCCCACATTTTTTTATTTTTTGTTAGTGATTTTGCTGCTTAAATGGCACCCATGCATAGTGCTGAAGTGTTTTCTAGCTTCTTTCTCTAAGCTCAAGAAAGCTGTGACGTGCATTATGGAGAAATGTGTGTTAGATAAACTTAACTTACGCAAGATTTCAGTGCTGCTGGCTAGGAGTTCAAGGTTAATGAACCCGATGTGTGTGTGTGTGTGTGTGTGTGTGTGTGTGTGCGCATCCAAACAGAAACTCATATAAAGCAAGTTTACTCATTGACTGGTTGACAAAGTTATTATGACCAGAGGTCCCCAGGAAGTTAACACTGTATTTCACCCAGAGGCAATGGTTGAGTATTCACTAATTCAGTATTTGCAGAAACTTTATAGAACATAACTATCATGAATAATGAGAATCAATTCTACACACACATACACATGGCTCACACACATGAGTATAAACTCCAAAGTTTAATAATACTTATTATAACTGGAGAGATTTTATTCATATTAAAATGATTTGTTGTCATATTCCTAAATACTTTATATTCTATGTTCTAAGTAGATATAGTATTTATTTGAATGCATTACCCAAGTAACAACATCTTATTTCATTGGTACAAATTAGATAGGGTAAAAAATACAGCAATATAGTGCTGCAAATGTAAACAACTTGTAGAGATTGTCTTAAGGCCAAATTTACTGCCACTCTCCTCACTAACTTGTTTACCAAGAACCTGCCCCTTCTCAGCTTTGTAAATCTTCTCCCTCTGGTCAAACCTGATTCTAGGAAGAGAGGGCAGAAGAAACTGATACTTAGAATTTAACTAATTTATGCAGATTATGAAGCATAAAATTAAGTGTTTGAATTTGCTGGTGTCTCTAGAATTTACTTAAGTTTAGAACCATACAAGGTATGACCAAGCTTATTACAGTCTTTTTTCTTGGGTTAATGATAAATTTCTTGTGATAATATAAATGTGATTTATATTAAATCACAACTTCAGTTATTCTAATGCACACAGAGTTATGTTCTTTTGAGCAAATGTCCCTGACTTAAATCATTACTATATTCCATCAATAAATTTTGCTTTGCACCAAATTTCTTTAAGTAAATAACAGTCTCAACAAAATCTGAGTCTTAGGTCATGTGGTATTTAAATTCTAATTAAGTTGATTTTGAATTTCTCATTTAAAACTTTGGTTTAGAAGAAATACAATATTTACTTTTTTATATTTCATGATTTAAAGAAATTTAAAATGAATGTGTAATTATGAAAAAGGGACTTGCATCTTCCATTTTTCACACAGGGTAAATAAGGTAGACTATTTTAGCTACAGTTTCTCAAATATGAAATGGAAAGGGAAAGGTGTCCCCTAATTACACAAAAATATTAATGTTTGCAGTAAATTAAGTAGGAGAAATATGATATAATTATAGAATTTAATCATTACTTGGGGTTGTCAGATGTTTCACCATGGGCAAAGTATGACAGTGTAATTGATGAAAATCTTCGGCTTGTTCATATATCCTTACTGCTCATTATAAAAAGGTAATTGTGTGTAATGGGAAAAAATAAATATGGATCGATGCCAATATTTAGATAAGGGTTTAATGCATGGCCATGTTACCTGTAGGGAAGTTATTTCAACATTGACTTTTATTTGTTGGTTGTGGTAAATAGAGCTAGATGTTTTACACTATGCACTAGTCTTTCATTCACTCAACAACCACCCCCCACTCCAATTTTCAGCTGACAATTGAAGAGTCAGAATAAATACATATTTTAAACCACTTGTTTTAAGAGGAGTCATCATATTAGTAAGTTTAGGCTAATAAGACACAAGTAGAGTATTGTATTGCATCTTAAGCCCTAAAAGAGATCCAACGCACACACTTCTTAAATTTATTTTTAAAGCTTCTTTATTTATTTTGAGAGAGAACAGGAGAGGACCAGAGAGAGAGAGAGGGAGAGAGAGAATGCGAAGCAGCCTCCACACTGTCAGCACAGAGCCCAACGTGGGGCTCAGACTCACGAACTGTGAGATCATGACCTGAGCTGAAATTAAGAGTTGGACGCTTAACCGACTGAGCCATTCAGGCTCCCCAACACACACACTTTTCTTATTCAGGCCTTTCTCCTTATTCCCACCTGAAATTCGAAATTAGGTCTCTCATAGATAACAATCTGTGTTGTTCAGATTCCATTCTCTAGGAGTTTTTCTCCAGTCTTCTAGGAAAAGTCTTTAGGGGGTCAAGTTGTATTATCGCAGCACAATCAATGAAGCATATGTATATGAAGTTGTGATTCAATTAATTGATAACTAGCATCATAAAATTACATGAAATATGATGTCCTTAAAAATTAGAATGGAGCGTGTTACTAAAATATCTCTCCACATACAAGACCTTTTTTTTTAATTTCAACATTGCCTTTGTCCAAACTTTCAATGATCACATAGATAATATTAAATAGGGAAATACTGTTGAATTAGTGGTTGACTATAACAAGAAAGATTGCTTGCTAAAACTTAGAACTCATTGTTTATATTTTGTAATATTATCATTTAACCCAAAGTCCATAAAGAAGAGTTGTTCTTAATAATAGAATACTGTTCTGTTATTCCCATAATAAGCTTGGCATGAAATTTATAGAATAAAATAGAGTGCATTAAATTATAAAATATATATATATACATTCAAGAAGACCAAAGAGTTATAAACATGTAAATGTATAACTGTGTCTCTCTCATACTCAAAATGACAATAAATATTATTGTTGTACATTAAGAAAATACTATTTCTCTACAGAATATGTTAATGAAACTAAAATTGATACTTTGTGTCTGTTTATATGGCATTGAGATATTTACATTGAGGATTTTGATATTTATACTCTTTTTTAATGTTTGTTTATTATTTTTGAGAAACAGAGAGTGTGTGAGTGGGGAAATGGGAGGGTGGGAAAATTATCTGACGCAGGCTCTGTGCTGACTGCAGAGAGCTTGATGCAAGGCTCAAACTCGCGAACCGTGAGATCATAACCTGCACCCAAGTCAGACGCTCAACTGACTGAGCAACCCAGGTGCCCCAATATGTACAGTCTTAAAAAGGAAGCACTGAAATTCTATTACTATCATTAAGTAGGAGAAAATTGAGACATAGTACTACTAATAAAAATCCATGTTTCTCATTATTTACATATTTTAAGTTATTCTGTGAGGCATCACAAAATGGATCTGGGTTAGTATTTGTCTTAAAGAGAAGTAGGACATGTGAATCAACAGCCTCACGTGGCTTCACAATTAATAAAATATTACATTGCTTCTTAGATTTGGGTCGCTATTATATTTATAAAGGATTATGCTAAAAGATATACCATAAATTATGCACACATTCAAGTAAATTTATTAATGTTTTTTTTTTCAAAATTGTAAACCACCTGCTGATGCTCTTTAAACATGGAGCTGAGAATTTGACAGAACTGTTGCGAACATAGCACACACTTTACAGAGCAATTCATTTTCTTCTCAGACGGATGTTGTTTTGTGTACCTCATTGGAGCTCGACGCGCAGAAAAGCCTGAGGAAATAAACTGGTTAGATTCGTTTCCGCTCTGCAGCAGAAGAAGCAGAAGCAGCCTTCCATAACGCTCTGAAGCTTGCTAGGAGACCACACATGTATGTCCACATGAGCATATGCTCAGAAAGTTTGGAAGGGCCAACCCAAAATAAGACAAAAATAGCACAAATATTAAGCATTTGTTAAAATCACTCTTTAGTTGAATATTTTAAAGAGTTGAGACTTTCTCACTTGAAATTAAGCTATTAATACCTTACCCCAGGCATTGTAGCAGCTGGCCTTATGTTTAAATTTCTTTTGATTTGTCCTACTTTTTGATAAAACAAACACCAAAAATTAGCAAAAAAAAAAAATGGAGATTCCTTCAGGAAAATAATACTCTAGACAAGCAAACAATGCTTCTTTTAATGTAGTTGGAATGATGGTGGGCCTAGATGGCTCAGTCGGTTGAGCGACCAACTTTGGCTCAGGTCATGATCTTGGTTTGTGAGTTCAAGCCCCACGTCGGGCTCTGTACTGACAGCTTAGAGCCTGGGGCCTGCTTCAGAGTCTGTGTCTCCCTCACTTTCTGTCCCTCCCCCACTAATGCTCTGTCTCTCTCTGTCTCAGAAATAAATAAACATTAAAAAAATACTTAATGTAGTTGGAATGAAAGTTTCTGCATTTGCACATTATTTATGTGTAATAAAATTATAAATTCTGTATTTTTAAAATTAAACATAAAGTGATATTTTAAGGTGATTATATACACCTTCAGGTAGATGTTTATTTCATGCAAAAATAAACTGAATGAACAATAATATTTAATAAAGAAGTAACAATGTGTAACCCAGGTGGCTTTTAATCCAGAGCCTTTGCAGAATGCCTGAGATATAATGCAAGGGGAGAGGGACCAATTGTTGTGATGAGAAGGAATAGCTTTCTGATTTCTCCAGCCAAGAAAAGGAAGGTACTAAATGGAGATGTTGTGATAATAATATCTTAATTTTTTTTAGCATCAGGAAAAATATGTTTCGATTCAAAAGTGGGTCTCCACCTGATTGCCGCACAGAGACACTGAATGCAGCGTTACATTCAGGCTTTACTTACTACAGACTGAGGTCCCCAAATGATGAGACTTCACTTCAAATTGTTTCTAAAAAGAGGCATAGTAGAGAGAAGATAGATGCCCCAACCTACACCAAGTGAAAGCTCTCAGATCTGGGCGCCTGGGTGGTTCAGTCATTGAACATCTGACTTCGGCTCAGGTCATGATCTCACTCTTCATGAGTTCGAGTCCCAGTTTGGGTGAGCATGAAACTTGCTTTGAATGAGCTCGAGCCTTGCTTCAAGTGAGTTCATGACCCGCATGGTGTGAGCCCTGCTTCTCTCTCTCTCTCTCTCTCTCTCTCTCTCTCTCTCTTTCTCTGCCCCTCGCTCACTTGAGTCCCCCCTCCCTCAGAAAGAAAAAAAGAAAGCTCTCAGAATCAACATGGAAATAAAATGAAAACAAAAAAATTCAGTTCTTCTGTAACATAATGAAACCCCTAAATAGTCCTAGTAATTCATTCATTATTTGTCACAGTGAAATTCACTTTTGAAAAGCTCCAGATGAAGGACCTGGAACAAGAATAGGCAGAGAAACAATAAGACAGCCCATTGACTGGTGTGCTTACACAACCAAATGCTAGAAAGAAGCCACATAGAACACCCAAGCTGCCTTGATTTCCTATTGTTTTTATCTCTACTATACACGAAGCAATGAGCTCACCACCACCTAATAAAACAAAATTAGAGACAAATATGTAAGTTTTTAACCTCCTGAATGGCAGGTACAAGATGATGTCGATAATCCAGTTTCTGTAAATACTCTACTATGAAATAAATTCCCAGAAAGCCACAGGATCTCTTTTTATTAATAAAGTATAGAAGATTCTTTGTTTTATTAATATACATGATAGAGGTAATTATAAACAATTAATATAAATGTTCATGACTATAACAGAGCCACCTTAATCAAAAATAGAAAATTCTTGCAAAAAGTGCCCATTTTTTTAACGTTTATTTATTTTTGAGAGAGAAAGACAACAAATGGGGGAGGGGCAGAGAGAGAGAGAGAGAGAGAGAGAGAGAGAGAGAATCCTAAGCAAGCTTTGAGATGTCAGCACAGATCCCTACTTGGGGCTCAAAGTCACAAACCGCAGGATCATGACCTGAGCCAAAACCAGGGGTCGGATGCTTAACCAATTGAGCCACCTAGGGCCCCCTCCAAAAAAAATTGCCCACTTCGTATTCCAAATAAGACCTAAGCAGATAATCCAAAGGGTACATATATCCAAAGGGTAAAACATAGCATTGAAAATAATAATTTTTTAGTATAATTGACATATGACATTATACTAGTTTCAGGCATTGATACATATTATGAGATGTTCACCACAATAAGTCTAATTAACACTCATCACCACAGTTACGATTTTTTTCTCACGATGAGAACTTTTAAGATTTACTCTTTTAGTAATTTTCAAATGTACAATATAGTATTATTAACTGTAGTTATCATGATGTACATTACATCCCCATGACTTATTTATTTTATAACTGGAAGTTTGTATCTCTTTGCCTTCTTCACCCATTTTGCCAACTCTCTACCCTTACCCACTGCTGCCTCTGGATACCACTAACCTGTTTCCTGTATCTATAAGCCTGTTGTTGTTGTTATTGTTTGCCGATGCCACATGTAAGATATATGTCTTTCTCTGATTTCTTTCACTTAGCATAATGCACTCAAGGTTCATCTATGTTGTCACAAAAGGAAATATTTCATTCATTTTTATGGCTAAATAATATTTCAGTGTGTATATATACCATATTTCCTTTATACATTCATCCATCAACGAACACATAGTCTCCTGCCATATTTTGGCTATTGTAGATAATGCTGCAATGAACATGAAGTTGTCTGTATCTTTCCAGGTTAGTGTTTTTGTTTCCTTCGGATAAATACCTAGAAGTGGAATTGCTGGACCATATGATAGCTCTCTTCTTAATGTTTTGAGGAAACTCCCTATTGTTTTTTTGTGTTTTTGTTTTGTTTTGTTTTGTTTTAATACTGGTTCCACTATTTTACATCCCCAGTGACAGTATTTTCAATCTCTCCACATTCTGGCTAAAATTTCTTTTTTTTCTTTGATAAGAGCCATCCTAACTGGTGTGAGGTGATATCTCATTGTAGTTTTTTTTTTTAATCGTTTTAATGTTTTATTTATTTTTGACAGAGAGACAGAGTGTGAGTGGGGGAGGGGCAGAAAGAGAGGGAGACACAGAATCCAAAGCAGGCTCCAGGCTCTAAACTGTCAGCACAGAGCCCAACGTGGGGCTGGAACTCTTTTACCGCAAGATCATGACCTGAGCCAAAGTTGGAAGCTTAACCAACTGAGCCACCCAGGTGCCCCGCTGTTGCAGCTTTGATTTGCATTTCCCTGGTGACTAAGGATGTTAAGCATCTTCTTATATATGTTGGCCATATGTATGTCTTCTTTAAAGAAATGTCTATTCAAAGCCTTTGCCCATTTTTATTGGGTTATTTGAATTTTTTGCTATTGAGCTGTAGTTCCTTATATATTTTGGATAACAAATGGATCCTTTATTAGATCCATGGTTTGTACATATTTTTCCCATTCCATAGAGTGCTTTTTTTATTCTGATGATTATTTTCTTTGTTGTACAGAAGCTTTTTATTTTGTTATAGTCCCATTTTTATATTTTTGTTTTTTTATACCTCTTGAAAGATGACTAGATAAAGAAAATGTGATATCTACAAACATGAATACCATTCAGTGTTTAAAAAGATCCTGCTACATGTGACAACATAGACAAACCTGGAGGATATTATGCTAAGTTAAATAAGCCAGTCACAGAAGAACAAATACTATATGGTTCCACTTATCTGACAAATCTGAAATAGTCAAAATCATAGAAGCAGAGAGGCAAATACAGTTGTCAGGAGCTGGGGGTAGGGATAAATGGGAGTTGCTACCCAACATGCATAAAGTTTAAGCTGTGCAAGATGAATAATAATCTAAAGATATTCTGTACCACATTGTGCCCATATTTAACATCACTTTATTGTGCATTAAGAGAAAAAAAATAAGTAGTGTAGCTCATGTTAAGTGTTTTCACCACAACTGAAAAAGAAAAATATACCAAAGAGGCAGGAGGAAGCTTTTGTATGTGATGGATATATTTATTACCTCCACTGTGTGGCTGGTTTCATGGATATATATATATATATATATATATATATATATATCAAAACTTATGAAATTGTATACTTTAAATATTGCGATTTTTGTATCAACTACATCTCAGTAAAGCTGTTAAAAATGAATTGTATTTGAATATGTGAATAAACACAGTGTTATTTTAGTGAAAGAATGTGTTCATCACTCTATGATACAATAATATATTTAGTAAAGGACATATATAAAAAAATGTTTCTACGGTGCTAGAATATTGTTGTATGAGGTAGGTATGTTTCAGTGAATTAGTGTGTTTACCACACTGTGATGTGTGCAATACCATAAGTGAAAACACATGTGCAAAACAAGTAATAACTGGAATCTGCCATATTAATGAGGTAAAGAACACAATCCCATCATCATATCAACTGATGTAGCACTTAACAAAATTTAGCACTCACTCATGTTAAAATTCCCAGAGAACTAAGAATAGAGGAGAAATTCCTCAACTTGAAAAAATTATCTACAAAAAAATCTATCTCTAGCATTATACTGTGCGGTGAATGACTAACTACTTTTCTACTAAGATCAGGAACAAGGTAAGGATGTCCACTCTCACCCCTCCTATTCAACATAGTGCTGGAAATTTATCCAGTGCAGTAAATCAAGAAAAATTGATAAAAAATATTCAGACTGGAAAAAAAATAAAAGTCTGATTTCACAGATGACATCATGTCTACACAGAAAAGTACAAGGAATCTCAAGACAAACATATCAAGCCAAACAAACAAGTGAAAGCTTTGAGATCCAACCTGTGAGTTCAGAAAGTGACAAAATGCAAGATAAACATACAGAAATAAATTTCTGTATTAGTAGTGAACACGTGGATGCTGACTTTGGGAACTTAATACCACTTATAATAGCTCTGAAATATGAAATACATACAAATATAACAAACATTGTATAGACCTACATGCCAAAATACACCAAAGAGGATCTAAATAAATAGAGAGTTATTCTGTATTCACAGATTGGAAGGTTCAATACATTGTAGATGGCAATTCTGCCCAAAAGGGTACATAGGTTCAGTGCAATTCCTAATCAAACCCCAGCAGGGTTTTTCGTAGATATAGAGAAACTTACTTTAAAATGTAAATGGAACAAGAAAACAACTAGAGTAGGAAAAATAATTTTTTTGAAAAAGGAAAATGATTGCAAGGAGTCAAATATACCCAATTTCAAGATTTTCCTTATTCAGTAAAAATGTGTGATTGCTTGAAAGACAGGCATATTAAAACAATGGGGCAAAAAAGAGAGTTCAGAGATATATGCCTTGGTCGATTATTTATTTATCTATCTATTTATTTATTTATTTATTTATTTATTTATTTTGGAGGGGGGAGAGAGAGAGTGCATGTGAGAGCTTGAGTTTGAGTGGGGGGAGGGAGAAATGGAGAGGGAGAATCCCAAGCAGGGTCCCACGCCAATGCAGAACCCAGCTTGGGGCTTGATCTCACTAACCATGAGATCGTGATGTGAACTGGAATCAAGTTATAAAATGGACTTCATCAAAATGCAAAATCTTTTTGAAAGTTCCTATTAAGAGGCTGAAAAAAATAGAGTGAGAGAAATTATTTGCAAGCCACATATTTGAAGCACAAGTCTCCTGAATGTATAAAGAACTTTCAAAACTTAGTATAAAAGCAAATGATTATTATTTTTTTTATTTTTTTTAACGTTTATTTATTTTTGAGACAGAGAGAGACAGAGCATGAACGGGGGAGGGTCAGAGAGAGGGAGACACAGAATCTGAAACAGGCTCCAGGCTCTGAGCTGTCAGCACAGAGCCCGACGCGGGGCTTGAACTCACGGACCGTGAGATCATGACCTGAGCCGAAGTCGGCCGCTTAACCGACTGAGCCACCCAGGCGCCCCTAAAAGCAAATGATTATTTAGAATATAGGCAAAAGGCATGAAGAAATATTTCCCTTGAAAAGATATACAGATAAAAAATGAAAACATATTTGACATTTTTGTCCACAAAGGAATATAAATTAAAACTATGATGAGATATGACTACACACTTACTAGAATGGCTAAAAAAAAAAAAATAATAATGACAACACCAAATGCTGGCAAGGACGTGGGGAAACTAGAACATTCATATATTGCTGGTGGGGGTATAAAACATCACAGTCACAATACAAGACAATTAGGCAGTTACTTTTAAAAAACAACAAAAAACTAATCATGTAACAACCAAATGACCCAACAATTACACTCTTAGACATTTATCCCAGAGAAATTAAAGCTTATTTGTTATAGTTAAAGTATGTAAAAGCTATTGTTTTTTAATGGAAACAACCAAGCTATCTTTCCTTGGATGAATTTAACCTTAAACCAATAAATTATGATATACTCATACCATGAAATACTACTCAGCAGTAAAGGAGAGATAACTATTGATACATGCAATGATCTGGATAAATCTCCAAAAGAAATAATAACCCAGTTATAATAAGAATGAAATGTTTTCTTTATTTGAAGATAAATATACTCATATTGCCTATATTTAAATCCATACATTAAATTGGATAAAATGGATTAAATTGGGGCCAGGAAACGGCCCTAATATTTGGTAACATAGTGCAGCTTCCTCTTTTAATTGGTTTCATAAATCAAGGAATATTGTAAGAACTTTTGAATGATTAGCGACCGTCTTTAAAAGAAATTTCAATATTTAGGATTTTTTTTTCAGTGTTTTGAAACATAAATATGTCTACCTTTTTACAGTATCTAAGAGTTGAGACCCAGGAAATAGGTAGAACTGGTTTCAAATACAAGGAAATAGGTACAACTGGTTTCAACTTATGGGCTGTGTGTTTTAAAGCAAGTTATTTAACTTCCTTAAGATTCATATCTTCATATACAAGATAGACTATAATATCAGTGCCCTCACAGGATTGTAAAAGTGTTGAATGAAAAAGAGTGTAAAGCTCTTATGTATATCTGCAATATCTTAAAACTTCTATAAGTTGTATGCATTGTTAATATTTCATCAGAGAAACTATTAAGCTCTTGCACAGAAACTCAAAGTAATTTGAAAATTGACCACTTATTACATGAACAAACACATTACTCATTTCAAATTTTGTCTTGAAAATGTAGTAATTAGACAACTGAATACAGAAATTCCTCAGTTAGAAGAGTTTTGAAAATTTTTAAAAATGTTTATTTTTGAGAGAGAGAGAGAGAGAGAGGCAGAGTGCAAGTAGGAGAGGGGCAGAGAGTGAGGGAGACATAGAAATCAAAGCAGGCTCCACGCTGTCAGCACAGAGCCCTATGCTGGGCTCAAACCCAGGAACCACAAGATCACAATATGAGACAAGTTGGATGCTCAACTGACTGAGCCACCCAGGAACCCCAGAATAGTTTTTAAAAATCAGAATATAAGTGGGGCGCCTGGGTGGCTCAGTCGGTTGAGCGTCTGACTTCAGCTCAGGTCATGATCTCGAGTTTTGTGAGTTTGAGCCCTGCATCAGCTCTGTGCTGACGGCTCGGAGCCTGGAGCCTGCTTCGGATTCTGTGTCTCCCTCTCCTCTGCCCCTCCACGACTTGTGCTCTGTCTCTCTCTATCAAAAATAAATAAATGTTTAAAAAAAGTTAAAAAAAATCAGAATATAACTGGCCAATTGGTTAAACTAGTTTACGTTTTGTGTAAACATGGATTACCTGTCAGACAAAATACATCAGCAGGCTTAATTTCCGTGTGCCTTCCTTCAGGCAGGTTCTCTGAAGCAGCTGTCATGTCCTCCTTGCAAAATCAATCCTGTAGCTCGTCAAGATTATTTTAAATGGGCAAGAAAACTTCATCCAGTCATTTAAAGACCCAAAGAGTACAAAATTGAGATAAAGTCCAAATTTTCCCTTACTTTTTATTGTACCTGAAAAGTCCATTCATTTCTTGTTCATGCATTTGGATCAAAACTACAAAACAAAACAAAACAAAACAAAACAAAAAAACACTTGGCTTATATTGAACTCCTTTATCACCAAATGAGCCACATATAATTACATTCACATATAATACATCCAAATAATTTAAAACACACAGTACAGGGGCGCCTGGGTGGCTCAGTCGGATAAGCGACTGACTTTGGCTCCGGTCATGACCTCCTGGTTCATGAGTTGAGCCCTACATCTGGCTCTGCTGACAGCTCAGAGCCTGCAGCCTGCTTGGGATTCTGTGTGACTCTCTCTCTCTGCTCCTCCCCTGCTTACGCTCTGTCTCTTTTTCTCTCAAAAATAAATGAATATTAAAAAAATAAAATGCATATTGTACAAATCATACAGATTTATACAGGATGAAAAACGTATAGAATATGCATTGGACTTTGCATTCACCCACTCACTTCAAACTATTCCCTATCTCAAATATAACCACAGAATATAGTTTGTTGTATTATCTTTTCAAAACATTTAAAAATGTTTTGACATTTTTATGTGTATACAAATATATAATGCCTATAATCTTATATGCATAAGTGCATGCAAATGCACATATAACATTATTTTTCATAAATATCAAAAAATACATATATCACCACACATATTTGTTATATCTAATTCATGTAAGTTATTTGCATATCTTTTTCTATTTATCTGTTATGCATATCTATCAGCATCTTCGTCATTTGTTATGGCTACATCATATTAAGATGAATTATTTTTAATAATTTGATGCCCCCCTAGAGAGACATTGAGAACATTTACAAGAATTTTTATTGTTTACAATTTCAACTAATGCCTGAGTTCTTTTTTGTTCATAAATATGCTTAAAATAATAATCTTTTCTCAGTCAAATCAGGATAAGTATTTTTATACATTTGTAAAAGTAAAATGCAAACTTGTAAAACTATTTAGAAAACAAACCTGTAAGTAGCATAGGGTTACCAACATACATTATATACGATAAGGTCATATGCCTGGACAGGCACACATCTCTGCTGAACTTTGGGAACACTTAGAAGTATAGTACTAACTCTTGGCTAGTTTGAGGGTAATATGGGATATTAGTAATTTATAATATGCTATTTAATGTTTAAAGCTCATCCCCAAAGGCACCCAGTGCCAGCTATTTATATTGTTTAGACAGGTTTACAGGGTGGCTTATCCCTGATTTAACCAGTTACATATCTTGGTTTGCCTATATGCCCCAGTAGAGTGTAAAAATTCTCCGGGAACCTCTGATCAGGCTCTCCAAAAACCAGGATTCCTTGCACATATCTTGGTGATTTACAATACACATATGAAACACATCCTGTATAACCAAGAACACGGCTCAAAGTCCCTGTTCTTGCCTGTGTTTTCTTTCCTTCTTATACCATATCCTTTCTCTACATTAAAACTAAAACCTTATTTAAGCAAAATATGTGGAGTACTGTGAATTCTTTCAATTATTCAGATCTGTGAAACAGTTGAATATGTATGTAAGTTATAATTATAGATTTAATAGTATATTTATATATATCAGTATATGATCAGACAATGAACATTAATAGAACAGAAATCGCAAAGGAGGCTTTCAAGCTGATTCCAGGAATAAGTCTCGGTTTGCTTTGGCAGTTGAAATAATTAAACTTTTAAATTTGTATTTGAACATTTTAAAGAACACAATTACTGTTCACTTCATCATATTTTGTCCTTTTTGTAGCTTTAATGCTACCTTGAACTACAACTAATATATCGATAGGTATTTAGTAGTTGTGTGGCTGTTTTTAAACTATTTTCACAACACACAAATGCCTATATAATCTTTGTCCATTTATTGGTTCTTTATTTGTCTACATATTTTTTTCATTTTATTCTGCAAACATGTGTTGACTTAAAAAGACAGATATTGGGCCCCTGGGTGGGTCAGTCATTTGAGTGTCCAAGTCTTGATGTTGGCTCAAGTTGTGATCTCAGGGCCATGGGATCGAGCCCCATGTTGGGCTCCATGCTAAGCATGGAGCCTGCTTGGGATTCTCTTTCTCCCTCTCTATCTCTGCCCCATCTCTGCTAGCACACTCACACACATTCTCTCTCTCTTAGACAAACAAAAAAAAAAAAAAAGAAAAGAAAAGACAGGGATGGCTAGTAACCCAGACTCTTGATTTTGGCTCAGGTCATGATCTCACCATTGTGAGATCAAGCCCCACCCCCCCATCCCACTCTCTCTCCAAGTCGGGCTCAACATGGAGTGCTGAGCCTGCTTGGGATTCTCTCTCTTTCCCTGTCTGTCCCTCCCCAGATCATTCTCTCTATTTCAAAATTAATAAATAAACTTTAAAAAATAGACAAATTCCTAGTATTGGTTTCTTCAATTGTCTCTTTATAGTTTTTGACCAAAAATAGAATCTGGTAGAGCTTTGCATATATAGATGACTTCATTTTATAGGATACAGGAAAGGAATATGCTATATAGGAAATAGAGCCCTTACATCTACTTGAATACTCTCATTCTGGGAAACTTCACCAAACTGCTTTTGTAGAATATTTATATCTGGAGAAGCTGGCATTCTGGAAGATATGAAAGCAAGACAGATTCCTTTTCTCCTTCTGTTGGTGTAGTAGATTGACAAAAGGCTATGGTCACTCTCCTTCCTGTATTCATTGCCTTGGGTAATTATCTTCCACAGTAAGTCTTGTCTTGGTCATGTGATTTGTACTGAATCAATAGCAATTATGACATAAGCAGAAACTTGAAATGTTTGTACATTGCGATTTGCCTGCTTCTTAACTGCAAACATGTAAATAAAAGAGGTAGCCTCTTGGAGGATGGGAATGCATTTAGAGTGGAACTGGCCAACCCAAAACTTCCAGGAATAGCCCAGATTCCAGTCAACTCAGCTGACTTCCAGATACGTAATTGAGGCCATTCCAGACCACCCAGCTCTACCCATGCTGGAGCAGACAAAAAGAACCTCCCAGCCAAATCAATGCATTATGGGAAATAATAAAGATTTTGTTGTTACTGTTTAATGCCACTATATTTTCAGGAGATTTGCTTACACAGCAAAATGAGACATGTAGATATTTCTCAAACCTGGACTACTGATACAACTTCTTTAGGAAATAATTTGTGGGAAGAACCGATATTTTATGGAAGCACCTATAAATTTTGTTAATTTGCTAACTCATTCAGTTACTAAAAACCCAAAAGTGATATTTACTTCCAATATAGCCTGTATAATAAATGATCAATACAACAATAATCTTTTGATTGCACATGAACCTTTTCTAAAACCAGAAAATAGTTGTTCTTGTTATATTCTTGTATTTGATTTTCTTTGTCCTGGTGAAGAATTCCTGGAGCTACATTGCTATAATCTGATTGGAACAAGTTACTTCCATAGAATTTATTTAAAAATAACATCAATTTTCATTAGTTAACTCTGATTTTTACACCAATGCTTGTTTATAAAATCCATATTTGTCATAATAGTCAATGTTACATATTTGCCAACTTAAATTACTTTCTTAATGCTAAACTTTCTTCAACATGTTCAAAAACCACCATCTGTTTATTACAGTTTTTGATAATATGTTGGATTGGAATCCACACAATTATCCAAAGAAACAACTGGTAGGTGACAATTAAAAGTCTACATTGCTATTAATATTTTTAATGACTGCCAACTAGATAGAATTTATAAAAATCATATGGTATAGAGGAGCTAAGATGAAAAACAACAGTTCCCTACCCTAATACTCCCACATCCATTCCTCTGACTAAAAGTAGCAATTGAATCATTTCTGCTTTGGGGTTCCAATTAGTTCTCAGGTTTTAACCTGGCTTAACCTTTCTGATACGGTCTGCATTGAAGAAAAGTAGAAGAGTTCAAGAACTGACTACCACAGTGATTTCATGGCTAGAGCTTTAATTCTGGAGCCTGTTTTTAGCCCCAGTATTGACCCTTTCCAAGCTTATACCATGTTTGGAAAATATCCAGGATTCTGCCTGGAGAACTGACTTCCATTTTGACAGCAGTCTGATAGTGAATCTATTTTGAAAAGATACTTGCTTTCTTTTCTCAGTTTCATTTGTAAACTCACTTCTAACAGCTTTATGCATTTAAAAAACAGTTAATATATTTCATCCTCTGGTATCTCTTCATCTCAGCTTTCAGGGGTTTATTCTCTTTTGCATCACTTTATTTTCACTTTAATAACATTTCTTGAGAGTGGATGGAGCAACATACACATGCCTATTTTGCCATATGCTGGTAAACCAAGTAAACAAATACACACTGTGTACTAATGTTGGAAAAGCTCCACAGTGATCTTGATAGAGTCATGTCCCCTGCTTTTCAGAAAAATTATTACAAGATTTGCCAGAATCTGTACTGTTTTTAAACTTTATTATTTTCAATTCTAGTTGAAATAAAATATGTTTAAAGTGAGATCTCTGATCTAAAATTGCCCAATCTTTTCCTTCATGTCGTTAGTAAACACAAATTGATAATAACAACAAAAGTGGATTAGCTAATTTAACAGTAACATTAAGGCATATTTCTTTACCAAGGGGTAGCAATATTGGATATGACTAATGAATTTGATGAGGTCAGTTCATACATTTCATGATGTTTTGTAGAAGAGGTCATTTCCGAAGACTTGTTTGCCAACTGTAAATTCAGAAGAGTGAATTAGACATACCGCATCATTGGGTTAGTTACATTATGTCATGCTATAAATTTATTAATTATAATTTTAAAAACATGTACTGTTCATTTTGGGTGCACTGCAATTCATCTTTGTTGCATATGGGTACGGTGCCCTTTTCTTCCTGCCATTGTTTTATTTTATTTATTTATTTATTTATTTATTTTTGTCAAGTGTATCACACTTAACTGAGAGTTGTTGCTCTAAGTTCTCTAGTCAAGGGACAAACCAAATATTTTAATAATTATTTATTTCTAATTTTATACATTTTTTAATGTCTATTTTTGAGAGAGAGACAGAGCACGAGCAGGGTAGGGGCAGAGAGAGAGGGAGACATAGAATCCCGAGCAGGCTCCAGGCTCTAAGCTGTCAGCACAGAGCCTGACATGGGCCTGGAACTCAAACTGACAGATCATGACCTGAGCGAAAGTTGAAAGCTTAACCGACTGAGCCACCCAGGCACCTCGATAATTATTTATTTCTAAGTATTGTAAAAATATTTACTCTTATTCATTTTTTTAAAATGTTTATTTATTTTTCAGAGACAGAGAGGGCATGCCAGCGGAGAGGGGCAGAGAGAGAGAGAATGAGACAGAAGATTGGAAGTGGGCTCTGCACTGACAGCAGAGAACCCTGCAGGGCTGGAATTCGAGAATCCTGAGATCATGCCTGACCTGAGCCAAAGTCAGAGGCTTAATTGACTAAGTCACCCAGATGCCCCACCCCCATCTTATTCATTTCTGACCTTGATAAATTATCCTCCATTATTAGCTGGGTAGTTGGCAAACAATGGTTTTCTTACTTATTTCTTTAAAATAAGGTATAGAACAGATTTTTAAGAAAAGATTAAATTGTATCATTCACTTCAGATTGCTTTATTTTTCTACTGTTTTGTGATTCACGCTGATATTTTACTTGATTGTAACTCCTCCCCCATTATGTTTTATCTGATTTTATACATTCCTTTTGGTCGGATATCAGAATAAAATAAATTATCAAAATCTTGCAAAAACAGCATAATAAACCTTTTAACTTTTCAGTGCGAAAAAAATCTGCTTAAGTTTAAAAATTACCATGTGATTTAGGAGAGTGATGCTATACTGTTTCAGATTTTTAAAAAATAAACAGACAAGGTAATTCAGGGCTATATATTTCATTAGGAATATATGTCTAACATTATAACATATTAATCTCCATGACACTTTCCTGAATTTCATGCTTGATAAGTAAAGAGTTAGCAGCTAGTCTGTAGCCTTGGGAAAATACCAAAAAAAAAAAAAACAAAAAAAAACAAAACTCAGTAAAAGTATTCTGTAAATATACCCACAGAACCTTCTTATGATATCTTCAACAGGATGTACCCAAACTACCCAAAGGTTGCTTATAATCCCAAAATTGAAATGTATGATCTATGTAAAGTATGTGACTTTTTAAAAATAACAATGATAGATACACAATTCCTGGGCAAAAAAAAATGTGAAGATATTTTTAACTGAAATAGCTCCCTTTCTGAAGGTGATGTCCCTTGTATACCACTTCAGATACCTCATATGCTCAATCTCAGTCAGAGTGCCCACCAATAGAGCTACGTAGAAACTAAGAGTTGTGTTGGCTGTCTCATACTCCATGTTTAGCCTGTGTTTTTTTATCACTATCATTTGAATTATTAGTAAAGTTTAATACCTCCAACTCTTGTGAGTTTAATTTGTCAGTCTGACTACCTGTGTTATCTCAATGTCACTCATATGTTTTTAAAAGTGATGTCCTAATAAGGAAATTACAAATGTGGTATTATATTAGAAAAGTAAAACACCCATCACTATCATTACTACAAGTTAATATACATTTTGGTAATATCTAGTGCTATCTGTATTTGAAATTCAACAAAGTAGAAGCCCTGAAAGTTTGAAGAAAAGTAACTTACTCAGTACTGATTATATTGACAATATTCCTTCTAATTTTTTATAGATTCAATTAGATAAAATATAAGACATTATTTAGAAGCTGAGGATCTCTGAATTCATCATAATTATTCTCCAATAAGTTTAGTTATAGATATGAAATTATCTATAGGAATTGATTTATAGAACTTTGTCTAAGATATGTAAAATAATTATAAGGGATCCCTAACCATAATGAAGAATAGAGGATATGTTGAGGAGAAGGAAAATGATTTCAGTTTTTAACATGGCACATTCATTGTGCTTTTAGATGTTGAATTATTCTCTGTATAGTTCTAGGATTGCTTTTTAAAAATCCCTGAGTATATAATTATGACATTAATATAATGTTAATTTTTTGTTAGTTTATTGATTTATTTATGAGAAAGCACAAGTGGGGAAGGGACAAAGGGAGAGGGAGAGAGAGAGAATCCCAAGCCAGCTCTGCACTGTCAGGACAGAGCCTGATGCAGGGCTTGAACTCATAAACCATGAACCGTGACCTAAACTGAAGTCTGATGCTTAGCTGATTGAGCCACACAGGTGTCCCTGTGTTAACTGTTTAATGTTGATATAACATGAATAACAGATATTGTAGTGTAGAGATTTCTAAACTGTTCAGTGTGTGTGTAGGGAAGGTTGTCATTTTAATCTTCATCTAACAAAATAGGAGAAAAAGGGAAACCTTTCTTTTCCCTTACACATATACATTGTAGTGTAGATATCTGCATCACAGAGGACACAAATTCCCAATATCTTAAGTTAGTTTTTAAACAAAGCCATTCAGCTATATTTTCTTGACATTCCCAGTGACATTAACAGAGTTTATGAAATTTTTATATTGTCAATGATGTTAAACACCTGGTATTCTCTATTTCTCTTACTGTCTGATGTTAAATTAATATGAACTAGGATGATCCTGTAAAATTAACATTATATATCATTTAATGTTTCAGGGAAATACTGTTGTGTACCATCTTAAAAGTAACAAGACAATTCCTAGTCCTTGGCATAGTTGGATGGATGACTACATCTTGAGAATGTAATGTTATAATGTTCCTAGCAAGTTTGTTTATGAAACAATGGTTGCACTCTCTAGACCAACATCATGCTGACACAGTAAAGCAAGAATCTATTTATAAAACAAAGTGGTAGAACCATGTTTCCTTTTTTGTTGTTGTTTTTTGGGTTTTTTTTTGTTTTTTTGTTTTTGTTTTTGTTACATTACAATGAATGGACTGTGTCAATTGGTTTTTACTCTGGTTACAGGAAATGTGGTAGGTCCCATCTGACAACTAGAACAGCTCTTATCATTAAGTGCAGCCAGCATAATTCTGCTAATATGAAATTGAAAAAAAAATGTAATTCTACCTAATGGACATTAATTTACCTGATAGGAGTATGTGTAGCTTAATTGAGAGGGACATTTGAATCTGTCACATGCTTGTAACATAAGAGCAAACTCTTTTTTTAATGTTTATTTATTATTTTTAAGAGGGAGAGAGACAGAGTGCGACCGGGGGAGGGGCAGAGAGAGAGGGACACAAAGAATCTGAAGCAAACTCTAGGTTCTGAGCTGTCAGCACAAAGTCCCACGCAGGGCTCAAACTCACAAACTGTGAGATCGTGACCTGAGCTGAAGTCAGATGCTTAACCGACTGAGCTGCCCAGGTGCCCCCAGAAGAGTCAACTCTTAATTCAGAGAAGCAGACTTCCAGTATTGAAGAGAACAATCAGTATTTTTAAACCTTTTCTTTTCCTTAAATAATTATTAGTGTGTCCTTTGAAATTGCATGTAGATACAGCACATGAGCATATACACCAAATAGTCTTACCTTTTAACTTGCGTTTAAAAACCAGATGAAATTTTTAAGTTAGCACAATTTGTTGGAAGGGGGAAAATTATGAATTGGCATGAAATGTTTAATGACCAAATAATTCTGCAACTCTTTGGATTCGTCAACATATAATATAAAATTTGTCTATTTATTAATTGTAGCCCACTTGTTTTTTCCTTTTTTAAGAATTTTAGAACATTAAGAAAAATGTTCATTATATGTTATTTTTCTTAATCACCTTAAGTACAGTTCAGGCCCATTCTTATTTTGTGAATTGAATCAAAACAATTCTCTTGATTGAAACTTTGTCTTCATTTAAGAGTTTAAAGTCCCTGGGATTCACTTTTTTATGATGATATCACTAACATTACGTATAGCATATTATTCGCTCCCAAAGAGCAAAGATGAGAAGTGATATTTGATAAACAGGCACCAAGGATGATCTATGTGTTAGGTCAAGAATATTATTGGGGCACCAGAGTGGCTCAGTCGGTTAAGTGTCCGATTTCGACTCAGGTCACAATGTCACCGTTTGTGGGTCAGAGCCCCGCACAGGACTCTGCTGTCAGCACAGAAATGCTCAGACCCTAGTCTCCCTCTTTCTCTGTCCCTCTCTCTCAAAAATAAATAGACATTTAAAAAAGGATATATGAAAAATATATATTTCCTGTATAAGGTTAGTCTACAAATGGTATAAAATATGTAAGTTTTTATGTAAGCGTTTACTTTTTCTGCAGTAACCTTCTAATTTAACAGAAGTGAGCCTATGATTCAAAGGCCATTTTGATTCTTGTACAGCAAGTATTTGATTTTCTCTCTCTTTTAGGGTGATCAAGCACAAGTTAAACTAGTAGAGTGAATATGTTAATTTTGTTCTAATTATTGCTAGATTTTTATCTGCTTATGTTGCAATCATCCTGAGAAACTCTGAGTGTGTGTTTCTGTATTTTATTGTATTATAGATCACTTTGCAGAAACAACTTGCTAAAACTGTCTCTGAGTTATGATTGTTTCCCCCATTACAGTGTCTTACTTGTAAAGAATATGTAAAATCTGGCCTATTGGAGGTGATTGTTTTTGTGCATTATAAAAACTCTCTGAAATAATACTAGTATCCTAAAAAATTCTTCTTCTCTGAGTACAACCATGGCAATTAAAAATTTATTTCTTTTCTGGTGTTCATTTTCTTTGCTTTTCTCTTATGCCTAAAAAACAGTACAAATATTTCATTTCCATATTTGCAAAATACTTCTTGCTTCACATAATTTTACATTGGCTAAGTGTCTGTTTTTGTGCCAACACCATATTGTCTTGATGATTACAACTTTGTTGTAGAGGTGAAAGTCCAGCATTGTGATGCCTCAAGCTTTGGTTTTCTTTTTCAACATTACTTTGGCTATTATGGGTCTTTTGTGGTTCCATACAAATTTTAGGATTGTTTGTTCTAACTCTGAGAAGAATGCTGGTGCTGTTTTTATTGGGATTGCATTGAATCTGTAGATTGCTTTGGGTAGTATCTACACTGTTGCAAACTGGTGCAACCACTCTAGAAAACAGTGTGGAAGTTCCTCAAAAAATTAAAGATTGAATTACCCTATGACCCAGCAATAGCACTACTTGGAATTTATCTAAAGGATACAGGGGTGATGATTCACAGGATACAGGGGTGATGATTCACAGGAGCATGTGTACCCCAATGTTTATAGCAGTGCTATCAACAATAACCAACTTATGGAAAGAGCCCAAATGTCCATGTCCATCAACTGGGATAAAGAAGATGTGTTATAGGGGCGCCTGGGTGGCTCAGTCGGTTGAGCAGCCGACTTCGGCTCAGGTCACGATCTCGCGGTCCGTGAGTTCGAGCCCCGCGTCGGGCTCTGTGCTGACAGCTCAGAGCCTGGAGCCTGTTTCGGATTCTGTGTCTCCCTCTCTCTGACCCTCCCCCATTCATGCTCTGTCTCTCTCTGTCTCAAAAATAAATAAATGTTAAAAAAAAATTAAAAAAAGATGTGATATATATGTATATATGTGTATATATATATATACACATATATATATATAGTGATGGAAAACAATGAAATCTTACCATTTGCAACAATACAGATGGAATTGGAGGGTATTATGCTCAGTACATAAGTCAGAGAAAGACAGATATGGTATATTTTCACTCATACGTGGAAGTTGAGAAACTTAATGGAAGACCAATGGGGGAAGGGAAAGAAAAAAATACATAGTTACAGAGATGGAGGCAAACCATATAAGACTTTTAAATACAGAGAACAAACTGAGGCTGGAAGGGAGTGAGGAGCTGAGGGGGCGGGGAAAATGGGTGATGCTGAATTGAGGAGTGCACTGGTTGGGATGAACACTGGATGTTTTAAGTGATGAATCATGGGAACCTACTCTGAAGCCAAGAGCACACTGTATACACTGCATGTTAGCTAACTTGACAATAAATTATATAAATAAAAAAATGAAATGAAATGAAATGAAATACTAAATGAAATAAAATGAAGTAAGATAAAATAAAAAGAAGTGGATGAAACCTTGCCCACACCTTGATGTTGGCCTAGGGAGACCTGTATCTAATTTGGACTTAGAGAACTGAAATATAATAAATTTCCTTTGTTTTAAGTCATTACATTCATGGTAATTTGTTCTGGGAGCAATAGAACACTAATATAACAAGTGGGTAATGACATGTAGTAATCTAAATAAAGAGAATCTTGATCAACCTGCATTGCTTAGTTGTCAAACATGAAATTTCAACAGGTCTCCTGGTTTTACATATTAATAAGAGACCAAGAAAATTTCCAAATTGTGTCTACTAAATGTGTGCAATTTTTTGTTTATCAATTATACCTCAGTAAAGCTAAGGAAAATATATAATGAGCAGAGTCTGAATTACTAAGAGGGTCATAAAGCTCAGAATCTGTGGATTTCACTTGTATGGGCCTGCCTCTTCCCAGGCACAGAGAGGGTCTTAATAATGTTTAAAGTCACAATAATTTTATAAAATTTACAAAATTGAAAAAAATTCACCTCAGTAAGTTTGCTTCCTTTTTTTCTGCTCCAATTTCTCCCTTTCATGTCACTCCCAACTTTGCTTAGTTGTCAAATCTGTATGAAATTTCAACAGAAATTTTCAAAAACATTTCCTTTTTGTCATCCAATGAAAAGAGTTGAGGAAATAAAATATTGGATAAATTTTCTTTAGAATTTGGAAAATGAATTTCAGACTTTTGTCACTTTGACAGGGATTTTTTTTATCTTCTTCCTCTCTTTCCCCAAATTTTTTCCTAAATGCACTATACAATAAATAAGTGGTTTAATTATAATTATTGTCATATTTATATTAATATGACCTTGGCATACTTCCCTGTCACAACCATTTTGAATGATTCTTTTAAAATTAAAAATAAAAGCATTCCATTTCTTTTACTTATAGGTCTATATTAATTTCAGTGGAGCAGTATAGAGAGCACATAAATGAACCCAGGCTTATATGGTCAATTAATCTATGACAAACGAAGCAAGAATATACAGTGGGGAAAAGACGGTCTCTCCAAGAATGGTGCTGGGAAAATTGGACAACTGCTTACAAAAGAATAAAACTAGACCACTTTCCTACACCACACACAAAAATAAATTAAAAATGGATTAAGTACCTAAGTATGAGACCTGAAACAATAAAACTCTAAATAACACATAGGCAGTAATTTCCTTGACATCAGACTTAGAAACATTTTTCTAGATATGTCTCCTCAGGCAAGGGAAACAAAAGCAAATATAAACTATTGAGACTACACCAAAAGCTTTTGCACAGTGAAGAAGATCTTGAACAAAACAAATATATATACATATATTTGTTAAATATGTTGTACAACTGGACCTAATAAAGCATTGCATGCCAATTATATTCCAATAGTAAGAAAACATAGAGAACCTATACAGCCCAACACCAAAAAAAAAAAAGTCCAAATAAATTGATTTAAAAATGAGCAGAGAGCCTGAGTAAACATTTTTCAAAAGCAGACAGGAAATGGCCAACAGACACATGATAATATGCTCAACATCACTAATCATCAGGGAAATGTAAATCAAAACTACACTGAGATATAATTTTACATCTGTCAGAATGGCTAATATAACAAAGGTAAGAAATAAGTGTTGGTGAGATGTGGAGAAAAGGGAACCCTCATTCACTATTGATGGGAATGCATATTGATGAAACCACTGTGGAAAACAGTATGGAGGTTCCTCAAAGAATTAGAAATAGAAATACCATATAATCCAATAATTCCACAACTGGGTGTTTATCTGAAGAAAACAAAAACATTAATTAGAAAAGGTATCTGCCCTCCTATGTTTATTGCAGCATTACTTACAATACCCAAGATACAGAGGCAACCTAAATGTCCATAGATAGATGAATGGATAAAGATGTGGTAACCAAGATGTGGTATGAAGATTGGTGGTTGCCAGACAGAAGGAGGGTAGAGGGGTGGGCAAGATAGGTGAAGGGGAGTGGGAGGTACCAGCTTATGGAATGAATAAGTCACAGGGATGAAAGCTACATGCAGCATACGAAATATAGTCAATGGTAATGTACTACCATTTTATGGTGGCAGATGGTCGCTACACTGGGGTGAGCATAGCATATAGAGTTGTTGAATCACTATGTTGCACACCTGAAACTAATGTAACATTGTGTGTCAGCTATACTTTAATTAAAAATAAGAATTTGTATTTACATTAATTCTTACATATTAAGGTAAATGATTTTATCAGCAAATTATCATAAGCTATTAAAAATCATAACTTTTAAATTTCAGATAAAATCAAAATCTTTCTTCTTAAAACTATTTGGATGATCATAGTTGCTAGTTTCCAATACTAACAACCTATAACAAAATAGTAGGATGAAAAACACAAGCATAGTAGCTCTCAATTCCTTTTTTATTCTAATTTTCTGAAGGAAATAAAATTGCAATTGTATAAACAGATGGTTGATCACCAGAGCAACCAGAGTCTGATAAGAGTTTTTCAGAAGCTTGTCAAGATCACAGCCCACACACTTGTACTTAAAAAAAATCTGATTTGAAATTTAACAGAATTTATACAGGAGCTATTAGTGGGCTTTATGACAAGATCAGAACTCTTTTCCACTTTTATCCAATTCTCTCCAAGTGGAAAAATTAAGTATATTTAATTTTAGCATTAAATGAAATGAGATTATGGGAAATAAAGCTAATTTTTTAAAACAGTGTAATGAGGTATTCTTGTGATACTTATGACTTATTTTCTATTAACTACTAAATTCAGTAAATACATGATGAATATTATTTTTACTAGGCCACTATAACAAGCATGACAATAGATAGATGAAAGATTAAAATCATATAAACTTCTCTCTCTAAAATGTAACAGTCTAAATAACAGAGACATAAATGTACCCAGCTGCAATAAAAGTTAATAATAATAATAATAATAATAACAACAAATTTGGTAAAAGCTTTAACATACCAGGCAGTATTGAAAAAGCATACAAATCAGGCTTTAGAATTACTACTTCTAGGCATAGACTGACAATGTTACCTTTGGCAAATTATTTAAATTCTCTCTTAATCACTTAGCTCATTTGTAAAAGGTGAATATAATAGCAAACTTTAGTTTCACTGCATTGATTAATATATATGCTAAGAAATTATCAGAGTTACTATATTGTCATTTACTGTTGTTTTTGACATTGTTGTTACTATTATTAAAACCAATAAAAAGTATTAGGTGCTCAGGTGTTACTATAAAAAGTACAATAAAAGTTACAATAAAAAGTAATTGTGAGAACGCATTTCTCTGTGGAGTCAGTCTTTAATGTCTGGTAGACTGAAGGTAGATGTGATGGCTGCTAGTATTTAAGGGTGATCAGAGGAATTGATTGGAACCCGCATTTCCATAAAAGTAGACACTGGTTTTATCAATAATTTGTACCATTTGAAAGTTTGAAAGGCGTATGTGTGTGTGTGTGTGTGTGTGCGCGCGCGCACGCGCGCACGTGTTGGCGCGTGCTGGAGAATGCCAAAGAGGGAGGAGTTATCCAAATCACCAATAAGTAATGGAAATGACTTTTCAAATTTCATAATTAGAGAAAACGGTTGAAATGGAGACTAGGAAGGGTGGGCATGTGTTCATTAGTAAGCAAGTAATGGAGTTTGCTTGTATAGTGCATTTAGGACAGTAGAGAGAGAGAAGTGAGGGCTGGAATATTATGAAGTTTCCTAAAATGGTCTCATAGACATTATTGTTTTCTTAATTGCAGAACGTCTGAACTCCATTTATGTTTTGGAATCCCTCTCTTTAATGAGTCTTAAAAGGTATCGTGGTGATGTTGCAGAGGAAACCACAACATAGTGATGTGTCAGATTTTTCTGAAGAATATTTTCATGACAGCTTAGAGGCCATTAGTACTTTATCATGCACTATAATTCTGAGATTCAGTGAAGTTAAATTCTAAATGCCAAATAAATGTCTTCCAGACATCATTGATTTTAATGCCCATTCATGATCCTAGTACATTGTCCTTCATCTAGAAGATTCTCACTAACTAAGCATTAAAGGAATGATAGGAGAATGTATACATACGTGCATTAATAAATGGTTTATATACACAATGGAATACTACTTGGCAATGAGAAAGAATGAAATATGGCCCTTTGTAGCAACGTGGATGGAACTGGAGAGTGTGATGTTAAGTGAAATAAGTCAAGCAGAGAAAGACAGATACCGTATGTTTTCACTCTTATGTGGATCCTGAGAAACTTAACAGAAGACCATGGGGCAGGGGAAGGAAAAAAAAGAGTTAGGGAGGGAGCCAAACCATAAGAGACTCTTAAAAACTGAGAATAAACTGAGGGTTGATGGAGAGTGGGAGGCAGGGGAGGGTGGGTGATGGGCATTGAGGAGGGCACCTGTTGGGAGGAGCACTGGATGTTGTATGGAAACCAATTTGACAATAAATTTCATATTAAAAAAAATACAAATGTGTAAATGTGTTGGGTAGAGGCTTAGGTAGGTAATACAACAAATAATTGAGATACTTTTTATGAAAAACAAGGTTTCAACTAACAAAGAATTATTACAGGGCTTATCTGTAGTAAACAGTGGAGGAAAATAAATTAATAAAATATTTTAATGGAAAATTTTTAATTCTTTGATTTAATATTTGGAGTCAAAGAATTTCTCATGTTTGTATTTTTCCATAAGCTTGATATGTTACTTGTACTTAAAGAAATAATACATTATACAATTTGCATTTGGGATGAAATGGCAAAGTTTTTAAATTTATATTTATATTATTATTATTATTATTATATTTATATTTTATTTTAAAAGTATCTATATATTTAAACCTTAACAATACACCACCTTATATTTTACTTATTTATCTACTTGAACAGATTTATTCACTTATTTTGCTTGGCATATGAGGTACTTTGCATATAAAAATACTCAATAAATAGGATTGGGTAAATTAATAAATTAAATAAATGTATAAATATAGGAATATTACCCCAAACTAGAACCTTTTTTCTGTGTGTGTCAGTGTGTGTGTGTGTGTGTGTGTGTGTGTGTGTGTATGAATTTTGTCCCTGTGGTAGCCCAAAGGAAAATATGAGACTTTGGTAAGTCTTATATAGGAATGAGAAAGTACTATGTCTTATTCCTTGCCCACAATAAATATATAATAAATAATTTTGAATTAATTAATAAGTGTGGGAGAGGAATAATTACAAGTTAATTCATATATCTGACAATGTTAAACTGGGTTGGACAAAGTGGCTTCTGTTACAAGTGTGTGAGAGATCAAAATGAGTAGTTTCAAACATAGTGAAATTAAATGTATTTGATATTTTTGGTCCAATTAGGTAAATTAATTACAAACTAGTGGAAACTCTTATTTCATTAGAAGTATAACTTATATCATAAAGCAAAATATTGCAGAGCAAATATTTTAAGAGCATCTTTAAAATAAAGAAAAATGTATGTAGTATTTAAGAAAAATAACTCCCTTTTTTTTTCAGTGATTAAACAGAACTCCTAACATTTTATTATTAGACAATAACATAGGGATTTTTATCTTTTTTATTGAAAGTATTTTATTTAAATTCATTAACAATACTTAAAATGTAATTTTTCACTATTTTTATGTTTTCAAATTTATATGTTTGCTTTGCTACAGAAATAAGTGATATTCATATATAAAATTATTGGATTTTTATTGTTTCTGTTCTATCTTGGTACTAAGGAAGTGTTAACTAATTTGTATTCTCTTTAAATCTTTGATTTTACAAATGTATTTTTATTTATATATGATGAATTAAATATATAGAATAATGTTCTAAAAGATTTGGGGGAAGGATAACCTAGTTTTGCTTTTCTTCCAAACATTTAATTAAATTACAACTTTTATTTCATTGATTTATTAATGACAGATAAAGACACTGTATTTGTACATTTTTATGTATAATTTTTTTTAAATTTTTTTTCAACGTTTTTTATTTATTTTTGGGACAGAGAGAGACAGAGCATGAACGGGGGAGGGGCAGAGAGAGAGGGAGACACAGAATCGGAAACAGGCTCCAGGCTCTGAGCCATCAGCCCAGAGCCTGACGCGGGGCTCGAACTCACGGACCGCGAGATCGTGACCTGGCTGACGTCGGACGCTTAACCGACTGCGCCACCCAGGCGCCCCTATAATTTTTAAATAGTGATGTATATACGTGTATGTATATAGCTGATATATACATGTAGTAATATATGTATATGTTGATATGTAACTAAGTTTTGTGACAATTTATCAGTTCATTGAACTAGTTGTTTCTTTTAAAACTGATGATACTGGCACAAAAACAGACACATAGACCAATGGAATAGAATAGAAACCCCAGAACTAGACCCACAAACGTATGGCCAACTCATCTTTGACAAAGCAGGAAAGAACATCCAATGGAAAAAAGACAGTCTCTTTAACAAATGGTGCTGGGAGAACTGGACAGCAACATGCAGAAGGTTGAAACTAGACCACTTTCTCACACCATTCACAAAAATAAACTCAAAATGGATAAAGGACCTAAATGTGAGACAGGAAACCATCAAAACCTTAGAGGAGAAAGCAGGAAAAGACCTCTCTGACCTCAGCCGTAGCAATCTCTTACTCGACACATCCCCAAAGGCAAGGGAATTAAAAGCAAAAGTGAATTACTGGGACCTTATGAAGATAAAAAGCTTCTGCACAGCAAAGGAAACAACCAACAAAACTAAAAGGCAACCAACGGAATGGGAAAAGATATTCGCAAATGACATATCGGACAAAGGGCTAGTATCCAAAATCTATAAAGAGCTCACCAAACTCCACACCCAAAAAACAAATAACCCAGTGAAGAAATGGGCAGAAAACATGAATAGACACTTCTCTAAAGAAGACATCCGGATGGCCAACAGGCACATGAAAAGATGTTCAGCGTCGCTCCTTATCAGGGAAATACAAATCAAAACCACACTCAGGTATCACCTCACGTCAGTCAGAGTGGCCAAAATGAACAAATCAGGAGACTATAGATGCTGGAGAGGATGTGGAGAAATGGGAACCCTCTTGCACTGTTGGTGGGAATGCAAATTGGTGCAGCCGCTCTGGAAAGCAGTGTGGAGGTTCCTCAGAAAGTTAAAAATAGACCTACCCTATGACCCAGCAATAGCACTGCTAGGGATTTATCCAAGGGATACAGGAGTACTGATGCATAGGGGCACTTGTACCCCAGTGTTTATAGCAGCACTCTCAACAATAGCCAAATTATGGAAAGAGCCTAAATGTCCATCAACTGATGAATGGATAAAGAAATTGTGGTTTATATACACAATGGAATATTACATGGCAATGAGAAAAAATGAAATATGGCCTTTTGTAGCAACGTGGATGGAACTGGAGAGTGTGATGCTAAGTGAAATAAGCCATACAGAGAAAGACAGATACCATATGGTTTCACTCTTATGTGGATCCTGAGAAACTTAACAGGAACCCATGGGGGAGGGGATGGAAAAAAAAAAAAGAGGTTAGAATGGGAGAGAGCCAAAGCATAAGAGACTGTTAAAAACTGAGAACAAACTGAGGGTTGATGGGGGGTGGGAGGGAGGAGAGGGTGGGTGATGGGTATTGAGGAGGGCACCTTTTGGGATGAGCACTGGGTGTTGTATGGAAACCAATTTGTCAATAAATTTCATAAAAAAAAAAGTTAAAAAAGATCTAAAAATGGTAACAATTAAAAATACTTTTACTATTAAAAAAATAAAACTGATGATACATTAATTTCTCTATTGTACTCAAAATTAAAAATACATAGTTACTAAATCGTAATTTTCAATGTAGTGTGAGGCCCCAGGAGCTTTTGAAAACAGGCAAGGCACTGTTTTATGAGCATTACTTCTTTTAATTCTCAGACAATCTCATAGAGTATGTATTCCTCATTACCTGGTTTTAGAGAAGAGGATATTAAGATTTGGATAGGTTACCTAATTTTCATCCAGTCACAGAGCTTCTCTATGCTGGAGCCAGCACATAAACCCAGGCATTATGACTCAAAAGCCAGCTCATTTCACCATATTATCTTTTTTTTAGAACTCTACTCTATTTTTTAACTGCCATGGAAATGCCAGTATTATTTAGCTCCTGCCTTGTTGAGGGACCTTTGGGATTTTCTACTTTATCACTCTCACAAGCCATGTTGTAATAAGCACCCTTGTTCATGCTTTTCTTTTTTCCTTTTAAATCACATCTGTGATTATTTCTCCAGACCAGAATAAACATAAAACTGATGATGCAAAACGTTTGCAGATTTTAGAAGTTCCAAATGCAGAAAGGCAACCTTTTCCTAGAACCAACATCATTAGTTAACATTGACATGGCAGACTGTTTATCAACAAGGGTAGAAAAAAATATGCAACAGTAAAAGATCACTAAGAATGAGCATCTTCCTTAGGGTCAACAATGTGAGTGGCAGTAAATCATGCCTGAGATGGGGAATTCATCATTGTATGCCAGGCCATATAGTGAGTCTAAGAAAGCATAAGGCACACAGTAAGTGTGGTAGGTTGAAGTACTGGTCTCAGTTGTAACATTATTATCTTCACTGCCCAGTTGTAACATTATTATACATCCATGTGTGTTCCCATTCCTTAAAACTGGGCTTAGCCTTGTGACATGCACAAGCCAATTAGATAGTTTAGATGTGAAGTGAGAGGGGAGCTTGAACTGCATTTATGCAGTTAACCTGTGCTGAATTTTGGCCACACACACACACACACACACACACAAAAGGCATTAGGCAACTTGCTAATCCAGAAGAATGAAAGACGTGTGGTACAGATCTGGAGCTACAGGCTGGAGTCAAGGCTAGTGGAGCCTAGCTCAGAATTATGCCTTGCATTTAATAGTCATATCTCTTTAGTCTCCTTCAATCTGGAAGAGTTCTTTAATCTTTATGACCCCAATGCTTTTGAAGATAGTGGGTCAGTTATTTTGTAGAGTAGACTTCAATTTGTTCTTTTGATTGGATTCTGGTTATGCAGCTTTGGCAGGAAGGTTAGAGAAGTGATACCATGTTCTTTTCATTGTGCCTTATCAAATGGCCCATAGTGTTCCCCATTGCTGATGATATTCGCTTTGATCATCTGACTAATTTGTTGTCTGCCAGAAGTCTTCATTATAAAGTTACTCTTTTATCCTTCGTAATATATAATTATTTTGTGGATTTAACACTTAAAACTACGTAAATACTTATTCTTGTATTAATTTATATTAGTATGGAGTCTTGGTTTCCACATTTGGTCAATAGTTTATAACATATTACAGTCATTACTTATTTTGATGTTTAAATTGTCCCAGATTTCACCAGTAGGAGCCTCTTAATGATGGCTTCTGTGTCCTAACATTTCTCCTTCATTTTTAAAATACTTCTGCTGCTTTCTGGCTTGACAAGATATTACAGGTTGTTCTTGTAATTGTCTTGCCCTTATCAAGAAATGCCTGGATTCCTTGGGGAAAAAATCATTTTTCTGAGAAGCCCTAGTATTCTCCCTGGTGTGGGACACATCTTACAAGAGAGAAAAGATGATGTGGCAGAGCTGCCCCTCAAATTTTAGGTCCCCAAACTTGCTTTTCCCTCCCGTACATTTTACTGTCATTATTTCCCATGGACAGGGAATGAGTTTCTTGATGACAAAGGCAACCCATCTCCTAGTTGTTCTGGGGTTAATAGGAGTAACTTTCTAGCACCTCCCAACATGTGTTCCCAGTCGACACTGCTCTGTGGTTATTTTCTCCACTTGCTACCATTTTATCTTGTCCTTAATATCTAGTAAATCACCATACCCCTAATACAACTTAATTTGAAAGTGACATAAGTTTTGCTTTCTTTTGCACATAAAATTCGCTAAGAACTTTAAGTTTGTCTTTATGTTGCTTAGTAGAGTTTTAGGGTTTCTTTACATAGGTCCTATGTATCTTTTCTTTTTCTCAGCTAATGCTTAATTTCTTGGGTGCTTCAGTCAGAGCTCTTCAAACAAAAAGACTTCACAAAAACTCCTCAACTTGATTTCATAGGGATTTGATCAATTATAGGGACTATTTTGATACTTTAATATTAATTTTGAATATAATCAATTTATTAACAAATAATCTGGTTTGTTTTTTGCTCAGTTAAAATTATTTTGCTAACACTTACTTCTAGTACAATTATTCTTTGCATTCCTCTTTTAAGTATTTTTTGGAGCCAGATAAAATAGTTAAAGAAATATTCTTGGGGTGCCTCGGTGGTTCAGTCAGTGAAACATCCGACTTTGACTCAGGTCATGATCTCATGTTTGTGGGTTTGAGCCTCGCATCAGGCTCTGTGCTGACAGCTCAGAGACTGGAGCCTACTTTGGATTCTGTGACTCCCTCTCTCTCTGCCCCTCCCCTGCTCATACTCTGTCTCTTCTCTGTCTCTCAAAAAATACAAAAAGAAATATTCTTTACCTCCTCTACTAAAAGGTATTTGTTTAATTTTTCACAACAATATTTCCTTCTACCAAGTATCTTTTTTTTTGGCAAGAGATTGATTTTTCTATCTAAATTTATCACTATTCTTAAAAATAATAATGAAATTGTGATTTTGTTCTAAGGACAGGTATTACAAGAACTCCTAAAAATAGATTTATTTGCTAGGAAACAGAACCTGTTGAAATTTCTGAATGGGAAAAAGAATATTGGCCAATGGAATAATGTATCAAATTCAAAAATAGCTTACATGTCTGGAAAGCAAAAAGAAACCTTTCCCATCCATGTCTTCCTGTAAGACACAGTGAGTGCTTCAAATTGCTACATAACATGAATGAATTATTTGTTGAGTGAGGAAAGGAAAAGAGTATCTTTTCACTTATACCATTTAGTTCATTTTGTTAAGTTACTTAGCTTATCAGCAAAGCCATTGTTTACTATGTTCTCAGGGGAGAAGAGTTGCTGAAAATCAGGGAAAATCTGATGCCATTTCCATGTAATAACATGCATTTCTTGTATGACCAATAATGTGGGTGGCTGAACCTTGAAATAGTATTCAAAATCTATTTTGTATTAGTTCCAGAAGCCTCTAAAAAGAACTGTGAGAGGATTTTAATAAAGTTGATGTTGAGACTGTACCTTTCTTTAGGTAGAGTTCCCTTTCTGTTACTATTCCAATTGCATTGTACATCTTAATTCCTAATGATTGGGGTAAGATGCATAGCACAATTAAGGAGTCACAAATATTTATTGAGTTCTTCTTGGACTAGGTATTTAGGATGAGCAGAAAACAAAATGGATAAGCTCCCTTCCCTGCTGAAGCTTTCATCTAACGAAATAAAGGGCAATGCATCTCAAATAAAATGATTTCAGCAACAACAAAATCACTGATATATTAATTTTACCATTTCTCCTCAAATTTTAAGTAATATCTATTTTCAAATATTAAGTTAGAGTTGAAAAGCAGTATTGCAAATCCTTTTTGGAAAAATCAAAGTCTTTAAAATTTACCTTCTCCTCTTTTTTACTTCAATACAAAGAATGGAAGAAATCCCAAATCCTACTAGCTGTGGCCCCAAAGCTCTTCTTAGGAAACTCATAACTCTAGAGAAAATAATGGAGTAGTAAAGGCTCAGTACCAATGGAACCAGGGTCTTCAGCATGAAATCTTTTTCACCTCATCTCTTGCCTCTGTTTCCCATTGCTTAATTGGCTTTATTTTCTAGGCAGGCTTCCAATACATGTCAGCAAACAATGCCATTCATGGAAACTAAGCAGGATTGTCCCCCGAAAAGCACTTGGTCTCTTTCTTAGATCTGGAAAACAGATTAATCTAGTTTTGATAAGACCAAGGCCCCAGGGTCACTCAAAACACCAAGGAGACAATAATTTAAAAAGTGATAATTATCAGGGCGCCCGGATGGCTCAGTCTGTTAATCGACCCACCGGCTCAGGTCATGATCTCACATTTCCTGGGTTTGAGCCCTGCATCATGCTCTGTGCTGACAGGCTCAGAGCTTGGAGCCTGCTTCCGATTCTGTCTCCCTCTCTCTCTGCCCCTCCCCCATTTGTTCTCTCTCTCTCTCTCAAAAATAAACATAAAAAATTATGAAAAAAATACAAAGTGATAAGTATCTTAAAATCCATAATTTCAAATGTAAATCCAGTATGTTCTAGAAAAGTTGAAGGGCAGCTGCTGCGCAAAGAAGCACTAAACATCTCAAGAAATGGTCTGGTCTTGAGCTTATTTAGATTGTCATTCTTTAGCTTCAGTTTGGACTTTACTCATTATCATGGATGGGGTTCCATTGGAATACCCAAATTCAGATGATTAAATTTATTAAAAAACGTACCAGAAAACTGCTTAATAATTCAAAATGTCAGGAGGATATCTAAGTTGTAGCTCTACACTTACATTTCAAGGCACTGTAGCAAAAATACTACTTCAAATGACCTCCCTACCTAATATTTATTAAACACTATATTTTAGAACACAGAATAGAAGAGGAATTCATCTTAGTTTCATACCAAAATCTAATCAGTCCATGCCAGTTAACCAGATGCTATGAATTGGTATTTTAAAATCAGATGATAGAAATCATTCATGAAGAAATTAATTCTGACCTGTTCCTAAGTCTAAATTTGCTATCATGACAACAATTTGATGACAGTTTCTCCCCATAAGGGATCTCTTAAATATTTAAAACTACTCCATTTCCATTTCTTTTCTAACAAATTCATGTAGGAATCACAATGCATAAAATAACTCTGCCCAGAGAGAGAAATTATTCTCTGTTACCAGCAGACACTCCAAACTGGGGACAAGCCACAGTTAACATTACGATTCTTACCCTAATCCCATCTCATGCTATTTTGTCTGCATTGTTTCAATCTCAGGAGAAACACATGGCATTTTTTGAATGTACTTTATTGGGTGCCTATCTTCCTTCTCCTTCTTCCTTTCTCTTCCTGATCTTTTAGGTCCCTAAGTCTAACCCACCCAGTAAGAAATTACATGTACTTAGCCTAGTAGTCTTCCCCAAAGCTTTGCCTTCCTTCAGTGTTTGAGTTTGCCAAATCTTATAATTTGCACTATATTCGTGACAGTATAAACATTCCTTTTTTGCCAATTCCCTTACTAGAGCAGTTAGATATACCTTTAATTTCTGGTTGATGTTTAATTTTCCTCTGTTGTTCCTGAATCCTTTGAAGTAGACACAGCTGTTACAGATATATTTTTAACTTAATTCTCAATTTATCCTTATTCCACCCTGTCACCTTTTTCTGGATCACAGTATCTTCCTCTCTCTTTGCTTCCAGGTCAGTACGTTCATTTTCCTAACAAAGTACAACACATACTGTTTTGTGAAATTGGGAGATGAGGAACAGCAGTTTCAGGGTCTTTGGCCCTTTTCTACTAGGCTAGTTCTTACCCCACAGCAGGGAAGCAATGTGGGAGTTATTCCATTTGTCAAGTCTATAGATACTACTTGTACACCTTGGGTCAGTAGAAATTATTAGTGAATATGTCCATTGACCAAATGGACCCACTGTTAACTGTAATGCTATTTATTATCTGGTCCCCACAAGGCCTCCTCTAACAAGAGGTTCATGCTGACACAACAGGTCTCTGGGTATTCTTGCCATCTCAGAACCTTATGTTCAACAGTTCTCAAAATGTATGATTATTCTCCTTTCCTCAGTGAAAACTGAATAAAAGTAAAACTGAATAAAAGTAAAAACTGAATAAAAGGCTGTAGGTTCTTTGGTCAAAGATTGGATGAATTAGTATGGTATAAACTTGCCATATAGCTGCAGAGTACTTTCTCATAAGAATCTTGCAAACCCCTCCAGTCAATAGATTCCAGAATTGAAAATCAGTAAAGGTCTGGAAACCGAGCAAGAGTCATGAATCTTTATTGAGGTGACCAATCTCAGCTGTCTCCTCCTACACCATCGTTGACTGTTCCAAGTGACACCATATTTTATTAACTGTTCATAAAATTCCCTGTAAGGGAAGCCCTCTTATCTGTGCCTTCAAGCTTGCTATTTATTATAGTAATTGCAGCCCTCTGGTTTTTGATAGTTAAATGTTGTCACTTGACCTCTACTAGTGCTCCCTCTTTTAGCATCTCATGGATATTGGTAAACTGATCACTGATTCAACACCTCAACTGTCATACCTAGCCTGAAATGGAAAGCCATCACAACTTCCTAGTGCAGTTGATATTCCTTTACCAACACATTCTTGACAGCCTTGGAAAATGCAAAAGTATAATCTTACAACAGAATAAAATACTCTGGCAGTTTTGTCGACCTCTCAAATTTCAATTTCAGCATGTCCACTTTCCTCAGCTTTTTTCTTCCTTTTTTACTGGCAGTCAGAATAGCTTGATCATTTCTACTCTTCTTGGCATTAGCCATCAATTTCTCCAGATCTCTCACAGGCACCCTAACAGAATCTGATCCACCCATAGGATCTTTACCAGGTTGTTAAAGTCCATATTTCCAGAAAGTACTTTCAACTCAATGAAATTTTACTTGTGTGTTTTTATATGCTCACCCTCTTGATCCAGTATCCTCAATTTCCAATACCTGGGATATTCCCAAGATTGACTGAATGTGTATTTAATATCTACTGTATTTAATATCTACTGATTCTGTATGTCTAATTGTTTGATGTTATGTTTTTGGATCAAATATGTTCATCCTTTCACTACAGGAGAGAAGGACCTACTTGTAAGCTACAAAATATATCCTTTGACTCCCAAACTTAGGCTTTATATGCCATTAATGACCTTAAGCTCCTCCTTATCTCTCTGTAGAGTGTTAGCAATAACTAGCCATTTATGCTATCTCGCACACTTTTCAAATACCTAAATCATTGCACCCGCAAGGCCATTTCTCACAACTGTAACTATGTTCCAGGCATAATCTTTAGCAATTGTACTGTCACTACCACACTGGAAGTACCATCCATACTATTCTGGAGATCATCATATTTGCTCATCAGATGATGCGTTAATGCTCCCATAAAGCAGACCCTTTGCTTCAGACCACTAGTGAAGCCATATGTTTTAGTTTGTGTCCTCCAAGAAGCAGACACTAAGATATGGTTAGATATGAAAAGATTTATTGGGGGAGAGAGAGTGGGAGAGAGCCAGAGAAGTTCAGGAAAGTGTCAGAACATAATGCATGTCTTAATCCTGTAGAGCAGAGAGGGAAGTAAGAAAGATTTGATAGGAAAAAAATTCCTAAGACTGTTACAGTTCTAAGGAAGTTAAGGGTAGGACAATGTTGAGTCATCAAGCCAGTCACCTGCTAGAAATGTAACATGTATCTCAGGAATAGGCCAATTTCAGTAATGCTGACACACTTAGTCATTACTAAGAAGACCCTACTGGAGGTATGAGTTAACTGGATACAGTGACAGCTTTCAGGGAACAGCAACCAGGGCTGGGGGTCAATTATATTCCCGATGGTCAGGATCTGATAGGCATATCTGCATGACTACAATTCCGGTTTTCTGCTAACTTCAAAGGAATGCAACTCTGCAGTTTCACAGGGTCTTGGCTTAGATGGGTTTGTGCTTCCTTTAATGCTTTGATGTTGATATCTTAGTTTATTAATCATTTTATTTATTTATTTTGAGAGAGAGGGAGAGGGTGCAAACATGCACGGGGGGGGGGGGGGGGAGGGGCAGCAGAGAGAGAGAGAGAGAGAGAGAGAGAACCCCAAGCAGGCTCCATGATGTCAAGACAGAAACCTATGTAGGGCTGGATCTCAAGAACTCTGAAATCATGACCTGAGCAGAAATCAAAAGTTGGATGCTCAACCTACTGAGCCACCCAGGCACCCCTATTGATGACTTTTAAATAAGGAATTCTATGTTTTCATTTTGCAGTGGGTCCCATCCTCTCTGTGACTCTGACTATAATTCACATTTAAAGAAAATGTGCAAATTTCTACCTCCTAGAGTAGAAAATTTCCACACAAGAATTAACTTCCATTATCAATCCAACATGTGTGTCAAAGCCATACTTGATCTATTATGATTTTTCAATTGCACGGTTATTGTCTCACATACGCTCCAACTTCATAAATACACAAGGTTTGTTTCCACATTTAAGATGTAACTTCCGGGGCGCCTGGGTGGCGCAGTCGGCTAAGCGTCCAACTTCAGCCAGGTCACGATCTCGCGGTCCGTGAGTTCGGGCCCCGCGTCAGGCTCTGGGCTAATGGCTCAGAGCCTGGAGCCTGTTTCCGATTCTGTGTCTCCCTCTCTCTCTGCCCCTCCCCCGTTCATGCTCTGTCTCTCTCTGTCCCAAAAATAAATAAACGTTGAAAAAAAAAAAAAAAGATGTAACTTCCGTTTTTACACCTACAAACGTTACTTAAATTCTATCAAAGTCGAATGATTCTCTGCTGAGTTTTGCCTTTACTCAAACCTCAAATATGTGGAGAGTGCATAATTCTTCAAGAAAGAATAATTATTCAAGAATGAGTAAATAATAATTCAAGAAAGAGTGAATAATTATTCAAGAATGTTATCATCAGATTAATTGTTTAATTTCATTTGTATATTGGAAGTAACCAGCCTTTTCCAGGGGTTTGACAGCAGGTACAAAGTTTATTTCCACCAATTAAAAAATACCTCCAGTTTATTCATTAGTCTTGAATACGATTGCATAATTTAATGGCCTAAACCCTTGGATTCAATAATAAAGTAATGGTAGATTTTATTAACAAATGCATATAAAAAGGAGACATATTATAGGACAAATTATTATATTTGGAGTTTGGAATATGGGACTAGCCTGAATAGTATGTCTGTAAAAATCAAGTATAGAGATGAAAAAGAAAACACTCTGGCTTTAAGAACCAAAGAAAAAACAGTGAGAAATGAAAGGACTTTAGAACCAGAACTTGAAATAGGAAACCACTAATTAAGCTTGTGAAAGGAAATATTAAATATTAAACATAAAAGAAAAACTTATATTGAAATAAAATCATCCTAAAATGGTCTGAGGAACAATGTGAAATAAAAAACTTGAAGAAAAAATATTACTCATTGTTCTGAAAAGAGACTTTCTTATGAATATCAGGGAAGGTTGGAACTATACACAATGAAAAGAACTATAAAAAAACAGTTACTTTTAAGCCATGAGCTAGGTGATTATGCATTATTGTTTTTTGTTATATTTTGGAGGCTGAGTCACAAAGATATATCAAAGTATTAAAGGAATCATTTCAAAACTCAAACTGGAATGAACTCACCAGATAATCTAAGGTAATGGAAAAGTTTGGAAAGGTACTCCTTAAAACAGTACTTAGAATCTCTGAATGTCAATCATATAATAAGCACTCAATAACTATTACTAAATATTCATTTTCATTAGCAGTTGCATGAAACTTCACTCAAACTTTTTTTTTTTTAGAAAATAGGACATTTATTTTCTCTTTAGCTGAATAATCTTAGGATATGGTTTCTTCATGTCTTGCTAGATCCATCACTCTTTTGAATACATCAGAACTCAATCTGATTATTTTTCCACCTTTCAACTAGAACCCTTCCATAACCACTAAAATATATTATAGTATGGAATATGCAGAAAAGAAATAAGGTGGATTTGACTAAATGAACCACCATCAGGAGCATGGGTTAAGAACAAGAAAAGCTGTTCTTTCTAAAATAATCTATTAAAATAGTATAGGTTTGGAATCTCTTTAAGTAAAAACTATTAGTTATCTTAAATGGATAACATTGGGAGAAACAAACGATAATGTGCAGTGAGCTAGAAACAATAAATACATATTATCTCACTTGATGTATTCCCTGAATTAAATATGAGGAGTTCAAATAGAAATCACATTTTACAAATGCATGTGCCCTAATTTTGTTTATCATGCAAAAATTTCTTCTTTTAGAGAAATAGCATATCTGTGACTTTTGCTTGCTTGTTTGTTTTTGATTGGGGAAGTTAGAGTTTGTAGGAACAAAGAATAGACTATTGATCCTTGAAAAAGGAGCAGGAATTGGATATAAAGGTGAAAAACTCAGGAGGGATAGAATTTTTAAGACTTATGATAAATTCCATTTGTATTATGCAAATTACAGAGTCAAGAATGCTGTGCATACTTTGAATATAAATATTTTGTTTTTCATTTCTGCAAAAGTAACAGAAAAGAATTAACATAAAAAATACATCAAGTATTGCTGGCTTGAAAAACTGTTGTTAAATAAGATAGCTTTCCAAAACCCTCTACAATGCCACTGTTTCCTCTATGCTTGCAAAATACTCCTACTCTCCATTCTTGGGTCCAGAATTTTTCTTCTTGTTAGCATGACATTTAAAAATTAATGTGTGATAATTTATTTAAGACCATTTGCTTTCTGCATAGTCATCAAGAGTATTCATTTTCATACCTTTGTAATCATTGGGATAACACATGATTTTTTAAATTTCATTTTATTTATTAAATAATATAATAAAATTCTTAGGTTTCAAATCCATTCTTGTTGCACTGTTCCTTAGATCTAAAAATTCAGTAAGTAATATCATTGTTTTTTTCACTACTAATTGAATTTCATTAGTCGTTAAAAATCTCTGTATAAAGGTGAAAAAGACACTCATAAGTACTGAGTCAACATGAGGAAATTATTATGTCACTCTGACAATAATACCATATATTTGTTTAGAGATTTACAGTTTGTGAGGTGCTTTCATTTACTTAAATCACTTGATCATTACAAGAACTGAATAAGGACATTTTTGACTGCACATGACAGACATATTAACCTAGACTCGCCCAAGTATTTAAGAGGAATTATTATAAAGGTTCCCAGCTGACATTTGGAACTCAGTGGACAAAAGTGTGGTTATGGAACAAATACACACAATAGACTAAAAGAGAGAGTGCTCTCTCTCTAGGTATTTCTCCATCCTGTGTGTGTACTCTGTTGGAGAGGGCCCCCGAGAAGACATGACCATAATTTGACTTGAGATTTGCCCACTGGATTTGGGCAATAGGAGGCCCCTCACCCATTCTCCATCCTTAGAATCTATGTTCTGTGCAGTTTCCTACAACAGGAACTATTTCAAGGATGAAACCTCAAGAGAACAATGTGCTGTTGAGACATCTGGATGTCATAAGTGGCTGAACCGAAATAAGACCTCCATGTAAACTTTTGAGATTCGTCAGATGGTTCAGAGATCTACTAATCTTGCTGCTGAGGAAGACAAGCTTCCTAAGTAAGTTCCCTTGTTGTTAAATTGGGCACCTACCTACCAGTCTGGAGTGGCTGCCTTTTTCTTCAGTCTCTCCTTCCCTTACACATTTAAGGAACAGTTTGTGAATCAACAATTGTCTCTCACTCTCTGTTCTACTTCATTTCTATCTTTTTTTTTTCTTTCTGAATTCTAGTTTCACACATTTCTTATGTCTGAATAGCAGGAAATATGTCCACAGATAGGTTCTAAGCTTATAACTTAGATACAGACAATCAAAGAAAGATGCACTTCTCTTACTCAATTCCACTTTCAAAATGCTTGCTGAAGCATCGCCTGGACCTAAAGGAAACTCCTTCAAACACTCTGGAGATGAGTGATAATAGTAGCAGGTCCAGGGAGAAGACTATGTTTCCCAGAGAAACAAGGGACAAAATGATGCTTATTCTCCCCAAATATCACAAGATATATATTATTACTATTTTTCCAAATTTATAAATGAAGAACGAATGACCAGGGCTCAAGGAAGTTAATTTATGAGTTTTCCAACATATTTCATAGATTTTATCCAAGATATTTGTATAAGATTTTGTACTGAAACTCATTTGAAATTTTACATATAAAAAAGGAAAAGGTGATTAGGTGAAGGCAGGATAGATACAGGTCATTTTGTTTACAACTAATTTAAAATTAACTTAGGATTATTGATAGATGGATGGATAGATGAATATCAATAGATAAATGTATATACATTATGCTACAAATATGCAAAAATACATATATGCATAAAATATGGTGTGCGTGTATACATAACAATTAAATGCCTCTAAGTTGCATTTATCAATAATTTATTGCATTGTTACTGGGTTTTGAATCTTAGTTAGAAAACATTCTCCATATCTATTATAGAAATGAAGTTACTCATCTCTCCTAGATTATGTTTATTTTGATATTGTTTTTCATTTTTATCTTTGGATATCCAAAATGTTAGAATGTTTTTATGTTGTATTTTATGCAGTAGATCCCAAATATTAGGTTTTCTAAGTAACTACTACCTATTGTCTCAAAACTCTTAATTAAAAATATAATGTTTTTCTTTTCAAAAAAAATTTTTTTTAACGTTTATTTATTTTTGAGACAGAGAGAGACAGAGCATGAATGGGGGAGGGTCAGAGAGAGGGAGACACAGAATCCAAAACAGGCTCTAGGCTCTGAGCTGTCAGCACAGAGCCCGAAGCGGGGCTAGAACTCACGGACCGTGAGATCATGACCTGAGCCGAAGTCGGCCGCTTAACAGACTGAGCCACCCAGGCGCCCCTGAAAATATAATGTTTTTATAGTAATTTGAATAGCACTTTTATCATATACTGACTAGTTAGTCTATTTCTGGATGTAGACTGTTGTGTTTTTCTGGCAATCTTTTCTGTGTCAATATCATATGGCTTTACTTGTAAAATATTTATACTTTATTTTTATTTTTGTTTGAGGTAACGCTATTCTGCTTCATCTTCATTATTGCTCCTCTTTATAAGGGTTTGCCTTGTTGTTTTGACCTTCTATATTTTTCTATAAAAAGTTAAAACTAACTTTTCTAGCATTAGATACAAAATTCTCTTGGTCTTTTATTACTTATCAAATGCATAACTTTGCTTAGCAAAAATTTTTCTTTTTAATGAGTCTTCTCTATGTAGGAAGATTGTATGTCATTAAGTTTAGCATATTTTGGTTATTTTCCCATAGACATTTTATCTTGTTACTATTTATAATGAGGTTTCTGTTTATTTTTTTATCATCCAACTAGTTGATATTTGCAGTAAAATTTACATTATTTTATTATAGTGTTTGCTTGTGTTTGCAATTCATAATATTGAACCAATAATCATATGTAAGCTTGGTATTTAGACTTTATTTTCTTAGACTTTCTCACATTTGGTTGGTTCTTGACCTTCCAGAGAGATGTTGGCTTAAGTAGGTCTAGAATCCTAACATTACGATAGCAAAACTGCCAACAGACACATTTCTGGGACTGGAATCAGAAAATTTCTCTTCCAATCATCCTCTGAACTCTAGTCTCAATCTAATAAGAAACCAAGTGGCAAGTAGTCCTGGATAGGTAGTTTCTGGATTCCAATCACAGGCTACAGAACAGAATATATGAAAGTGGGGTATGGAGCTCTGTGATAATATACACATAGCTAGAATCTTCCTCTTCTTTTCTGGATTAATGAATGGTTTGTTTCTATTGTTGATTATTTTAGACAAGCAAATAATGTTACATTTTCTTATCGTTTCTAATTTATCTCTGTTTTCAAACTCATTATTTGCTACTTTCTTATTCTCAAATTATTTCCTTCTGCTATTTTCTAATTAATTTCCTTGGCAGTTTTCTAGCCTTGTATTTGAATATTTTATTGACGTATTATGTTTATTATGTAGGTGTCTGAATACTATGAATTTTCCTCTTAAAACTGCCTCAGCCATATCAAATATTTAGATATATTATGTTTCTTAACTTTTAATTTCATTCTAGATTTTTTCTCAAAATTATTTTCTATATTTTTTGGCCCAAGAGGTACTTATTTTAAAATTTAAAAAAAAATCATGATTTCAGGGGAGCCTGGGTGACAGAGTCGGTTAAGTGTCCGACTTCAGCTCAAGTCATGATCTCATGGTTCGTGGGTTCAAGCCCTGTGTTGGGCTCAGCGCTGACAGTTCAGAGCCTGAAGCCTGCTTCAGAGTCTGTGTCTCCCCCTCTCTCTGCCTCTACCCTGCTCATGCTCTCTCTCTCTCAAAAATAAAATTAAAAAAATTAAAAAATTAAAAATTAAAAAAATAATGATTTCAATGTCAAGGTGAAATATTTTGTTTTAAACATTTTATGTTAATTAATAGATTTATTTTATTCTGATCAAAAAATGTTATATGAGTATTTTTGAAAATGTTATAGGGGCACCTAAGTGGCCTAGTTGGTTGAGTGTCCAACTTGGGCTCGGGTCATGATCTCGTGATTTGTGGGTTTGAGCCCTGCATTGTGGTCTGTGCTGACATCTCAGAGTCTAGAGCCTGCTTCGGATTCTGTGTCTCCCTCTCTCTCTGTCCCTGCTGCCCGTTTGCTCTGTCTCTCTCTGTCTCTCAAAAATGAATAAACCTTAAAACATTTAAAAATAAGTAAAAAAATAAACTTATTAAAAAATATAATTTATATTAAATTATATATATATGTGTATGCATTATATATGTTGTATAATATGAATAATTTTATATATACTTTAATTACCTTAAATTTACTTTATTTATGTATGTTTAAGCAGGAATATATTAATAAAAACTAACAGTTCAAATGTACAATATACAGCAAACTATTCTTTGAGCACCTGAGCAGCTCAGTAGGTTGAGCTTCCGACCCTTGGTTTCAGCAGCTCAGATAAAGATGTCAGGTGTGTGACCTCCAGCCCTCATTGGGCTCTGCTCTGACAGTATGGAGCCTGCTTGGGATCCTCTCTCTCTGCCCCTCCTCTGCTCATGGTCTCCCTCTCTCTCTCTCAAAATAAATAAACTTAAACAAAACAAAACAATAACAACAACAGAAACCAAGCTACTCTTTCCTGCTAGCCTTTCAGTCCTCCTACTCTTGGGGTGGAATGACTATTTACTCTTTCTCTTAGTCATTCCAGGAAAAACTGTGTACACACAAACACATTGTGTCTCTTTTGCCATTATTAGTGGTTAGTTCTTAACTTTGCATCATTTCCAGATGGCTCTTTGTCCTCTAAGTTTCACATTCATGATCCACATAGCAAGAAGGACGAATGAAGGGAGAAATTTCTTCTCAATGTCCACCATTGTGACCAATGACCTCTCTTACATACGAGGCAGGCTGAAATATCATATTTTTAACTTTTAAAGAATGGATAAATTAATAAGAGAAATCCTTATGGCATTGGAAATGACAGTTTAGAAAGCCTTGCTTTTTATAACAAAATATGATATGCACTACTTATTTTGAAACTACTTGTGTAATAACACACCCAAACACATCTCTTTCTCTCTCTGTCCCTTCCTCCCTCCCCACACACAAACAGAAAAACAAATATGGTAACTCGTGTAAATTACTAGACTTTCACTTCTTTGTTCAGTACTCTTTTACTTACTCTGTCTTTAGAATATGGCTTCATATCTGGTAGAGCAAATTTTCTTTTTGCTCTTGTTTATTTAACTCTCCTAGTGTCCAGTGTCAATACATATTCTTGCTTCCTGGAGATACTTTCTCTCCAAAAAATACAATCTTTCCCTATAGAGGGCAGTAGTTTGGTCTACTTTTTATGAAACCCCAAACATAAAGATATTCCCTTTTTAAAAATAGGTTTTTGACAAAGATAAAATCAAGTTCTCACAATGTGTTAGAAGTTATTAAAATTAATCAAATTCCAGAAAGTATCCAAATTCAGTGATATTTGCTGGACTAATAATGACTGAAATCCTAAAATGATCAGAGTGGTCATGAGGTGCTATATTAATATATTAATCAATACTGGAAGTTCAAGCAAAAGATAAAAATTCACATTGACAGAAAGGAGAACACTGATGTTTTGTTCTAATTAGATGAAGATAATGAAAGAGAAAGTACATTAAGTGCAAAGGTAAACCAAGGCATGTGAAGTATAAAGGAAATGATGACACTCATAGAATATAATGCATAATTAGACACAGAGAAAGAGGGCATAACTAATCCAAGAGAAGCCATAATAGCAATACCAGCTCTATTATTCAGCAGAACTAGGGTATGTTGTAGTAAAAAACAAAAACAAAAACAAAAACAAAGCAAAAACAAAAAACAACAAAAACAGTGAAAATGTACTAGTGCTTTAAAAAGAAGTGAGAATGCCCTATCTCCGTTGCGCATGCATGAAGTTTTTAAACAATTATTTTCCACCTGGCTTCTAAGGTTACAGAAGCTCCCACCATCTGAAATCTCACTGGTTAAGGCTGCAGGAGGAATAGAGTACAAGGAACCAGGTGCTGATACTTGAATACTTCCTGTGTCACTTTCTCTCCCATCTCTTTGATCAGGGCGAATCATAGAGCTACTACTGACTTCAATGGATGTTGAAGTCTCTTCACCTATTATGTTAGCAATTTAAGGAAAATATTAATAGTGTCTACCACAGCAGCCATAGTGGAGAGTTCTATGACTATTTGTTAGGATCTGAACTGTGTCCTCCCCAAAATTAATATTTTGAAATCCTAACTCCCACTACCTCAGAGTGTTGACCGTAGTTAGAGATAGGGTTTTAAAGAGGTAATTGTTAGAATGACGCCATTAGCATGGGCTCTAATCAAATCTGACTGCTGTCCTTGTAAGAAAAGCAGATTAAGACACAGGGAGACACTAGGGGTGTATGTAGACAGAGGTACGCACCATCATGGGAAGAGGCCATCTTCAAGCCAAGAACAGAGTTATTTGAAGAAAGCAAGTCTCCTGGCATGCTCAACTTGGAATTATAACCTCCAGAAGTTTAAAAATTTGATTTTTATAGTCTAAGCTACTTGGTTCATAGTTTTATCATAGCAGCCCTAGCAAACTAATATACGATTTGTGCTTAAATCTTTGGTCATTGGTAGAATGATAACACTTCAAAACCTTATTATGAGATTCAAGGAGATTTAAGAAAATGAAATCTCTCCAAGATCCTTAACTTAATCATGGTTGCAAAAATTTGCCATGCAACATAATACATTCAGAGGCTCCAGAGATTAAAACATGGACATATTTGAGGAGACATTTTTCTGCCTACCACACATGTACTCGGAACATCCTGTCACCCTTTGACACCTTCTTATAAAGTACTCCCTCCTTAAATATGGTTTCACTCTCCAAGGTGTCAGTTACCCATAGTCAACTGCATTCTGGAAGCAGAGGATCATCTTTCTCATGAATAGTCAGAAGGTCAATAACAGCTTCACTCAATGTCACAGTCCCTAGGTCATTCACCTCACTTTGTCTCATCACATAGACATTCTATTTTGTCACATCATCATCATCATCAGAAGAGTGACCACAGTACTATAAGATATTTTGAGAGACATACCACATTCAACATAACCTTCATTATAGATTATTATAATTACTCTATTTTATTAGGGGTTATTGTTGTTAATTCTTACTGTGCCTAATTTATAAATTAAGCTTTATCATAGGTATATAGCATAGAAAAAAACTGTATAAAACTGTACTACTACAGTTTCGGGCACTTGCTGGGGGTCTTAGGATATTTCCTGCATGGATAAGGGACAACTACTACAATTTAGGACAAATATTAATTATTTCTTAATCAGGAAACTACCTCTTTATGACTGTTTTGATAATTGAATATATAAAGTAGCTACTAGAGTTCCTGGCACATTTTGAGTACTCAAGAAATAATATTTTTTAAAAATTATCTTATTCTTGAATAAACTGGTTTAGAATGACCATCAATTTTTGTGTATGTCTTTTTTGGTATTTTTATTGTTGAGTTTTTAAATCCTTCAAATCTTCAAATTTGTAATTTATATTATGTATTTCTGTGTAGACATAGGCAAACGAGAAGAAGTTTCTCTAGTAAATTTCAGACCCTCCCAGGACTGGACCAGTTGTATAAGGATCACTCCAAAACAGGAGAAATTTACATATATTTTTATTAGGAAGGAGAGTAAATAATAAAAGCCAAACTCTCATATTAATATATTTAAATTTCTAAAATCTTACATTAATCATGTATTTTATGATTCCTATGGATATTAGTGAAATACTTTGGTTAAGAGTTGGCTCAGTTATTATTTGATTGTATGCATTCTGTCAATAGATGTGGGCACTAGAGAGATAGAAAATGTGTCTAATTAAACTATGAATCCAAGATTTCTAAAACTTGGTAGTTGCACAATTGATGCTTGTAAATTAACTACATGACCAAATATTTTATAATAACAGAGCTACTATCATTTTCTATCTATTAAATATCAAGGGCAAGATGTTACATCTCTCCAGAATGAGAGGAAGAAGCCTGCACTCACCTAGTACTTACTACTATGGATTTGTTTGATGCGAGCAGAAAATGGTTCACATTGCCATGACCTTAAACAAACTGATAAAAGCTGTTTAGCACTAAACATACACACAAAGAAACTCATCTTTTAAGATGCTGAAACTGCAGTACATTTGAAAAACACATGCACAATTTATATTGAAAAGCCAAATGCACACCCTTAATGTATAAAAAAAATGACTTTATAGCCTTTTCCTACAAACACACACACAGACACACACACTAAATCGGGGCATCATTTATTTAAATTAATTACCAATTCCAGATAAGGTCTTTTCTTGATGATAGAATATCAGAGGTGCATGATCATGCCTGCTGGTTATAAACTGTATAAAATATGTTAATAAATCTATTCTTTTGGTCACTATGCTTGCATCGCTTGACTAAAAATTAGAGCACACATTCATCTGATACAATTTTGTGTGCTGGGAAAGAAAATTTTGAATGTAGCTAATATAGTAAAAATTAAAACAAGAAATTAAAAGATTTAGATTCTCAGATAATTCACTACAGGGTCTTCTTCACACTAGTGAAAAATCAAATAAATCTCTAAACGATATTATAATTTGAATATAAATCTCAATAAAAATAAAACGCAATTTCAGTAAAAACCTATATATTTTAATACCTTTCTTCTAATCTTTGTTTTCCTAAACTATAAGAATGGTAATTTAAATATCCTTTGCAAATAAAATAAAATGAAGATATCAAGTTATTTCCAACTATTTTGAGATTTATTTCTTTAATTTTTTCCTTATTAAGTAATAATGAAAGGAAACTAGCTGTCTGTCCTCTCCTATAGACACACAGCTCCTCCTAGAGCTATATTTTATATTTCAATTTAGCTAGTATTTTTTTCATTGTCTTCCAATACATGGTCTCTTTGAAACAGCATTGAAGGAATAGTTTCCTGTGGCTGATAGTTTGGGATTTTGCTGATGTATGTATTCATTTTTAGTTATTTATTTTGCAATTTTAGATAAATGCTTTACATATGGAATATGCATTTCTCAAAGTAAACACATAGATGTAGGATTAATAGTTGATATAGCCAGAGGCAAAATTATTATCAAAATACCTTATAAATGCTGCAGCTGAGCATTTTAAAACACATCTAAAATAAGTTAAATGTTATCCCAAGAGTTCACTCTCAATTAAAGCTTAAAAAGAAAGAGAGACAGAGATAACCTAAATTATAAATCAGTACTGCACAAAGCATGGTATTATAATGTCATGGTTCTAAGAACAATAAAGCTTTAAATTTCCCTGCAGGCCATTCTTGCCTGTTTGCGTATGTTGTTCAAGTTATGCATTGTCTAAAGGGATGTATTCACTATAAACAATGCTTTCTAAACAAATTGATGTTCTGTACCACAAGTTAGGATTTGATTACTGAAAATGCGTGTATAATGCAAAGCTAATTATAAAACCCCAAAATTGAAATGTACTTTTTTCAGGGATTTACATGATTTCCACCAAGGGAGAGGACTTTTCAATATACAGAGAACTAGCATGATGCTTCTCTACTAAATAGCAAAATAGTTTAAGCCAAATAACATTTTCCAATCTTTTTTCCCCCTAACAATTCTATGTGGCTTTAGAGAAATTAGAAAATTGAATAGGATCATATTCTACATAATGTTTATCTCTAAATGAAAATGTGTATTGCTTTGCTTTAAAGAAAACAGGGTTTATGTATAGAGATGCTGTATTTCTAATTAGTGATTCTATAATTAGCAATCTAATTTTGGCTACTTCTGAGCAATATTAAAATGAAATTTTTATTTGCCATTTTGTTGCCAAGGGAATTCCCCCAGCTTTGTTCAATGACTGCCATGGAGCCACAGATTGGATTGAAAACAAATGTGACAATATATTTTCATGACAACCACAATGTCTTTAACATTTTATAAAGAGATCACTAAATTTTCTCTTATTTTTAAGGTGTTTACTTTAATACCTGTGAATACTGATTCTTTATTATTGCTGTTCTTTACTAAAGAATTCATGGTGTTTTTTTTAAGGACAATCTTTACATCTTTATGACAAGAATTTTACGAGCTAATATAAATATTTACTTACATATCTGAGATACTGAAGTCCATTTTACAGTATAGCACCAGCTACTCTCTGGTGCTGTAAATGCTCAATAAAATAAAGACTAAAACTATGTTTTGTAAATGCTACAATATAGAGCATATTTCATAGAGTCATGCTGTGTGTTGAAAAATCAGAGTAATTTTGGAATCAAGCACACTTGAGTTTGACAGACACCTCACACTCTGTAACTTTATGACCTTGCTTCTCTGTGCCTCCATTTTTTAATAAAACATCAATACTTTTTTCAGGATTATTTATTAGGAAAATAGCCAACTCAGTGCCTAGAAAACGGTATTATATGTATTTTCAATACATATAAACGGTATTATATGTATTATCAATACATATAATTTTGACTTTTGAGAATAAGAGAAACGTAGAATGATTCCTTAGATACACTATGATCTGAGACCTGAGGGATGAATGGAAAATTGTAACAGAAGGATGAATGGAAGCAAAGACAAACTAAATGAGGAACATAGAAACAAGCAATTACATTTTGTTAGCACATAACAAAAGAGTACAAAATACCATAAAATGAAAAAAACTAGAAACTTTCAAAGTAGCTAGGTCATGAAGAACCAGCACGCCCCCCCAAAAAGATATTTTACATATTAACCCATATTTAATACATGGGAAGAATGTAATTAATAAGTGGATAACATTTTGATAGAATTCTTTTGCAGGTACATTCTTTGATTACTTGATCCATCTGTTTATCAATTCATTCAATGTGAAGACAGATTTCACAAGCCAAAGATGACAACTGCAAAGCCAGTTAGAATGCCACTGTGATAGTACATTTGAGAGGTTCTGGGGATGAACTTGGTCTATGATAATAGGAAAGATGGAAATAGGGTATTTTCAAGAAATATTTAGGTGCTACCAGTGTTTGAAGGATTCCAATAAATAATAACCCCATCTCCTTCCTCAAGGATTCATTCATTCATTTGATAATACTCTTTAAACACACTTTGACAGACCCATGTTGAGATACCTTCCCTGTGAGAAGACATAGATCTTGTTATCAAAGATCTGACACTTTAGAAGGATGGAAGGGAGCTCTAACAAATCAATATGTTTATAAATATGAAGAGAAAAATAAAAGGAAGATAAAGAAAGATCAGAAGACATCTATATTTTGATGGGCTGGTTGCAAAAATTATCTCAAAGAAGGTAGCATTTAACCACATAAAAGAACCAAAGGAATAAGTCATACAGATATTGATGACAGGAGTGTCATTGAGCAACAAGGGCAATGCATGTGAATCAGGACCAATTGTATTTTTTAAAAAGGTCAGCAATTTGGGGCACCTGGGTGGGTCAGTCAGTTAAGCATCCAATTCTTGATTTTGGCTCAAGTCATGATCTCACAGTTTGGGCTCGCACTGAGTCTGCTTGGGATTCTCTCTCTCCCTCTCTCTCTGCCCCTCTCCTCCTTCTCTGTCTCTGTCTCTGTCTCTGTCTCTCTGTCTCTCTCTCAAAAAGTCAGTAATTATACTAGTAGGGCTACAATTGAATGAATGTGGGTAAAAAAGGTGGAACAGAAGGTAACAGAAAAAGCAAGGAACCAAATAACGTGAGTATGTGTATACCATGGTGAAGACATTAATTTTGATACAGACCTTGCAGGGTTTTAAGACCATAGATCACTTTGACTTCATGGAAGTAGAGACATCAATTAGTAGCTTATTAAAGTGGTCCAAATAAGAAAGTTTAATAGCTTAAAGGGCAGCAATAGAGATACTCATGACTGTTAGAAGTTACATCTATTTCAAAGAAACCTCCCATAGGACTTAATAGATGTCTTATACTGGTAATGGGATGGGAGAGGAAAAGTAGAGCCAAGAATGAATTTTGTCCTAAGTAAATGGAGTAATGGAATTCATTTGAGGTGAGAAATTTTGAAGGGAAAGTTTTGATTTGTTTCGTTTTTGGAAGGAAATACTTTAAAAATTTTCCTTTTGAACATAGTATATATTTTTTATGTTAATTTTGAGAGAGACAGAGACAGAGCATGAGTGGGAGAGGTGCAAAGAGAGAGGGAGACACAGAATCCAAAGCAGGCTCCAGGCTCTAAGCTCCAAGCTGTCAGCACAGAGTCCAACGCAGGACTTGAACTCACAAACCATGAGATCATGACCCAGGCTGAAGTCGGAAGCTCAACCTAGTGAGCCTCCAGGCGCCCCAGAAAATACCTGATATTTAAAGATAGGAAACTGAGTTCTCCTAGGAAGTGAACAATAAGACACAACAGGAAGACAGAGAGTGGCCACAGTGTCAATTGTGTTAATATGATAATTTCAATAGCAAATGTAGATCTCTTGTACAGCCGAATAATGTCTTCCCTTCTAAGACACCTCTGGATTTGATTTATCTTTCCTTCACTGACTGAACCTATCTGGCAAAGCATTTATTTTAGTGTACTGAATCCCTAAAATTGCTTACATATGATTGTATGTGTGAGGAGAATGATATTTCCCAAATATATTCATGAAATGGCACACTTAGAAATAATTAAAATTTATATTTTATCTTAAATAAACACAAGGTTAATTTCAGGTTTAATCACCTGGTTAATCAGTCCATGCTGCAGCACTGGCTACTGTAAAGGATGAGTTTCAACATATTATAGATGTTTTATTTCCAATTAATATTTTCTCTTAAACTAAAATTTTTAAAGTTTTCTGAATCTGCTTTTTATAGACAATGGAGATGTTGTACAGGGAGTTATCAGCACATATTTTGAAAATTGAACTTTAACTGAGATGAGTTACAATCAGCAACGTAAAAGAGTGAATCTCCAAGTATGCTTCTGTTTTTCATAATGTTTGTCTTTAAGGATTCTGGCGATATATGTGGATATATGTAAATTAGTCCATGAAATATTTGGGGGATATCCCAGTTTAAATAGTTGTCCTTATCTATCTGATTGTTACTGATTTAAACACAATTGTGATTATGGATATTTTTATTTCCAGGAATTTGAAAAAAGTGTTACAGAAGTAACAAATGTCCAAGGCTTTTATGTCATTGGAAGTAAGCAAGATATTTACAGTAGCGCACAGTGCTTTCAAAGAGCTTTCTTTTTACTGGTTTTCCCCAACATGCTTTCCGTGAAGTTGTAAAAGCAATGTGATCTCTGCGGTATTCACCATCTGTGACCTCTTCTTTTGCGTTCAAGAAATCCACAGTAGCAAAATATTCACATCTTATAGAAAGATCATTAAACTATTGACCACAAAATAGGAACATGGCTCCTAAGGGGAAAATGGCTGCAGGTTTTGGAACAGGGTCAAAAAATGTTTCCTGAAACATTTGATTCTGAGCAGTCAGCTTGGCAAAAAGGTCTTTGGAAGAGGCTGGGTCTGGAGTACTATGATCTGACATTTTAATGGGAAGGAGAGACAAGATCTATTTTAGAACTGCCTATTCCAACAGAATAAAAAACTATTGCAAATTAAAGCACATATAATTTCATACAGTAAAATCAGAATTTTCCTTTTGGTCTCCTGGAAGGACGAAGTAAAGTAAGAATTTTGGCTAAAGCTTCAAACAATTGCTTGATTACATTTAGTTTTTAATTTTTACTAAGAATATAGAAACATTTTTAGAGATTCTGTGTGCATTATGTCTTGTAATTCTCTAATTTTCTTCTTAGGAAAAATTACGGGTTTTTTTGTCCCTTCAGGTGCTATGCTCTGATAACGTTAACAGAGTAGACCACATGCCTGGGTATGATTTGAGCCAATCCAAGCTTTCTGGAATGAAGGTAAAGAAAAAAAGAGTACATCATAACTACTCTGTTCTGTGTGATTTTGTATCTATTTACTCATGTGTATTTCATTGTGAATTATATCACTTTCCTCCCGATTTTCCTTAATATGTTAAGATAAAAACTCCTTAGACTTAACTTGTATGTGTATCCATAGGCCTTCCTTAATATTCACCTACACACATATCTGTGAAGCTGTCAGTCCACACTCCTACCGCCACTCTGAGAGACTTAAAAATTCTTATTTAGGATATTGCTAAAACCACTACACTGCCCTCTGCCTCAAATTTCTTAACAACTCTCATTCATCCCTAGAAAATCTTATGGTTAAGTTTCTACACTATAAACTTTTCCTATTTTATCCACTGTCTATCAAATATTGTCCAAACTGTCAAATAAAAAATGTGAGACATCTGTAACCAATGGTTTGACAAATTGATTGTGGGGTTGAGGTGGGAGTGAAGGGGGAGGCTGACTTGTAATTATTGTCTTTTTCTCTACTGTAAGTGCTTCTACCATTGCTACGCATGTGACATCACCGAACATGGAGTTGTTGCTAATAGATGTACATAAACAGTACTTGTGAGCAGGTACCAGCTGGCTCTAGTTTACAACTTCTGTTTCTTTGGCACACTTTACATTTCCGGCCTTCTTGCCCTCTATCCTTCTATATATAAATTACCCTCCATTTAATTAGGCATCCTTCAAAGTTTGAATAAAGCATCAGTCATATTTCCATTACCAACTAAAATCTTTAGGCCTCCATGATCTGGAAACAGAGAATCAAAAAGCAAAACAGATCATATCTAATCTAGGCCCTCATTTCAGAGACCATATACAGTAAATGACTTAGGCAGATATCTTTTAAGTAAAACCATAGAGGGGCACCCAACTGGCTCAGTTGGTTAAGCATCTGATTCTCAATTTCAGCTCAGGTCATGATCTCACTGTTCCTGGGATAGGGATCCAGCCCTATGTCAAGCTCTGCGCTGACAGCATGGAGCCTGTGTGGAATTCTCTTTCTCCCTCTCTCTCTGCCCATTTCTCTGCTGTCTCTTTCAAAATAAGTAAATGAACTTAAAAGAAAGAGAAACCACTTTTTAGTAATAGTATTCCATAATAGATGCTATTGATCCTGCTGTGCAGATTTCAAGGCTCTACTTTACATAGAAAACATTTAAACAATTGAATGTTTCTGTCATTCAAAAGAAATACATATGTACACATTCTTCATATATTTAAATAAAAACTCAGGTATAAGTCTATTGTTGAACTACAAATATGTCCAGTTATTGTCATTCAGTGTAAACAAGTTTCAAAATGTGGGCCTTAAGGTACAGAGTGGAGAACTGATGCCGGTACTCTTGTTCTTTCTTACCAAATTGGACTTGGGCATACTGGTCTATTATTTCAATGCCATGGAAAAATTCTAATAGAAGTTCATGATAAAATCCCCAGCTCAGCTTGTACATGAGTTTGGCATTAAAATATTGATTACGTACGTATCCTTAAAGAGTGTTGTACTATTGTTCCTTGGGAATAGGACCCTCAGAATATTATGCTGATAGAGTAAGTTTGATTGACAAGGTATACCCCCCATAGATTAGACAGTTATGTTATCCAGTGAATGGAAATATCACCATATATCACATAAAAATCTTATTTGGATTCAGAGCTGATTACTGGTGTTATTCTGTCTGGGACTTAATTGGCTGCTAGCTATTAAGGGAAATTTTCTATTACTTTCTTCCTTTCTCCTTTTCTTCTGGAGCTTACAATTTTTTTTTTGAATTGAAATTTAAGACTCAACAAAAAAGATTTGGGGGCCTTAAATACAAGCCTGCTTAAGCCACTAATATATTGAATACATTCATCAAGTTAAGGGATAGAAGCACATGACATTTACAGTGAAGGTAAAGAGATTAATTTTGTAGTAGGCAATGGTTGACTCATTCTCTGCTTTATTTTTTAAGGCAATAAGGAATAGTATATTAATATACCAGAATAGGACAAAATGATTGCATTTTGTGAGTATTTCATATGCTCTTAAAAAAACGAATTCTGCTGTTTTGGTGTAGAGTGTTCTGAAATGTTGATAAAAGACAGTTGATTGATGAAGCTCATTACTTCCATATCCATATCAATTTTCTGTTTAATAGTTTTATGTATTATTGAAAAATATTGAAGTCCCTAATTTTTCCAGATGCTTGTTTTTAATTCAAGTTTTTCTTTAAATTCCAATCAGTTAACACATTGTAATGTTAATTTCAGGAGTAGAATTTAGTGATTCATTATGTACATATAACATTCAGTGCTCATCACAAAAAGTGCCTTTCTTAATATCCATCACCCATTTAGTCCATCACTCTGCCCATCTCCCCTCTAGTAACCCTCAGTTTGTTCTTTATAGTTAACAGTCTATTTTATGGGTTGCCCCTCTCTTTTTTCCCCTATGTTAATCTATTTTGTTTCTTAAATTCCACGTGAGTGAAATAATATGGTGTTCATTTTTCTCTGACTTATTTCACTTAGCATAATACACTCTAGTTCCATTCATGTCCTTGCAAATGGCAAGATCCCATGCTTTTTTATGGTTGAGTAATATTCCAGTGTGGTAATATATACCACATATTCTTTATCCATTCATCAGTAAATGGATATTTGGGCTCCTTCCATAATTTGGTTATTGTTGATAATGGTGCTATAAACATTGGGGTGCATGCATCCCTTTGAATTAGTATTTTTCTATGTTTTGGGTAAATACTAGGTAATGTGGTTGCTGAATCATAGGGTAGTTCTATTTTTAGCTTTTTGAGAAATCTCCATACTGTGTTCCAGAGTGGTTGCACCAATTTGAATTTGCACAGTGTAAGAAGGTACGCCCCATTCTCCACATCCTCCCCAACACTCATTGTTTCCTTTGCTGTTAATTTAAGTCATTTTGACAAATGTGAGGTGATAATGTCATTGTAGTTTTGATTTGTATTTCCCTGATGATAAATGATGTTGAGCATCTTTTCATGTGTCTGTTAATCATCTGTTTGTTTTCTTTGGAAAAAGGTCTATTCATGTCTTCTGCCCATTTTCAAACTGGATTATTTGGTTTGGAGTGTTGAATTTGATAAGTTTTTTACAGATTTTGAATACTACCCCTTTATCAGGTATGTCATTTGTAAATATATTCCACATTCCAAAATGTTCCTTTTAGTTTTGTTAATTGTTTCCTTCACTGTACAGAACCTTTTTATCTTGATGAAATCCCAATGGTTCATTTTTGCTTTTGTTTCCCTTGCCTTTGGAGACATGTCAAGTAAGAAGTTGATGAATGAGGTCAAAAAGTTGATCCTGTGTTCTCCTCTAGGATTTTGATGGATTTCTGTCTCACATTTAGGCCTTTCATATATTTTGGATTTCTTTTGTGTACGGTGTAAGAAAGTGGTCTAGTTTCATTCTTCTGCATGTTGCTGTCCAGTTTTCCCAACAACATTTATTGAAGAGACTGTCTTTTTTTCCATTGGATATTCCTTCCTGCTTTGTTGAAGACTAGTTGACCATATAGTTGTGATTCCATTTTTGGGTTTTCTATTCTTTTTTATTGATCTATGTGTCTGTTTTTGTACCAGTACCATACTGTCTTGATGACTACAACTTTGTAATATACCTTGAAGTTCGGAATTGTGAGGCTTCCATGTTTGCTTTTCTTTTTCAAGATTGCTTTGACTGTTAGGGGGTCTTTTGTGGTTCCATACAAATTTTAGGATCATTTATTCTAGCTCTGTGAAAAGTGCTGGTGGTATTTTCATAGGGATTGCAGTAAATGTGTAGATGGCTTTGGGCAGTATATACATTTTGATAATATTTGTTCTTCCAACCCATGAGCATGGGATGATTTTCCATTTATTTGTGTCACCTTCAATTTCTTTCATAAGTTTTATATAGTTTTCAGAATACAGATCTTTTACTCTTTGGTTAGGTTTATTCCTAAGTATCATATGTTTTTTGGTGTAATTGTAAATAGGATCAATTTCTTGATTTCTCTTTCTGCTACTTCATTATTGGTGTATAGAAATGCAACAGATTTCTGCACAATGATTTTGTATACTGAGGCTTTACTGAATTTGTGTATCAGTTCTAGCAATTTTTTACTGCAGTCTTTTGGGTTTTCTACAGAGAGTACCATGTCATCTGTGAAGAGTGAAAGTTTGGCTTCCTTTTTTGCTTATTAAGATGACTTTTATTTCTTTTTGTTTCTGATTGCTGAGGCTAGGACTTCCAGTTCTATGTTAAATAACAATTATCAGAGTGAATATCCCTGTCATGTTCCTGACCATAGAGGAAAAGCTCTGTTTTCCCCACTGAGGATGATAATTAGCTGTGGGTCTTTCATATATGGTCTTTATGGTGTAGAGGTATGTTTCCTTTATCTCTACTTTGTTTAGGGTTACTATCAAGAATGGATTCTACACTTGGTTAAATGTCTTTTCTGCTTCTATTGAGAGGTTCTTCTGTTTTCCCCACTGAGGATGATAATTAGCTGTGGGTCTTTCATATATGGTCTTTATGGTGTAGAGGTATGTTTCCTTTATCTCTATTTTAGGGTTACTATCAAGAATGGATTCTACACTTTGTTAAATGTCTTTTCTGCTTCTATTGAGAGGTTCTTCTCCTTTCTTTTATTAATATGCTGTTTCCATATTACAGCCAGGAATAAATCCCACTTTGTTGTGAATGATTCTTACAGGACTATTGGAGTCAATTTGCCAGTATTTCGTTAACAATTTTTACATCTATGTTCTTTAGGGATATTGGCCTGTAATTCTTTTATATTGGGGTCTTTGTCTGATTTTGGGATCAAGATAATGCTGGCCTCACAGAATGAGTTTGGAAGTTTTCTTTCCATTTCTATTTTTTGGAAGAGTTTGAAAATAGCATTCATTCTTCTTTAAATATTTGGTAGAATTGTCTTCAAAGCCATCTGGCCCTGGACATTTGTTTTTTGGGAGATTTTTGATTACTGATTCAATTTCTTTACTGGTTATTTGTATGTTCAAGTTTTCTATTTCTTCCTGTTTCAGTTTTGGTAGTTTATATGTTTCCTGGAATTTATCTACTCTTTCCAGATTGTACAATTTGTTGGCATATAATTTTTCATAATATTCTCTTATAATTTTTTTTTCTGTATTTATGTGGTGTTAGTTGTGATCTCTCCTCTCTCAGTCTTGATTTTATTTATTTGGATCCTTTATCTTTTCTTTTTGATAAGTCTGGTTAAGGGTTTGTCAATTTTATTAATTCTTTTATATAACCAACTCCTTGTTTCATTGATCTGTTCTACTGTATTTTTTTGTTTCTCTATCATTTATTTTTGCTCTCATATTTATTATTTCCCTTCTTCTGCTGGCTTTTGGCTTCATTTATTGTTCTTTTTCTAGATCCTTTAGGTGTAGGGTTAGGTTGCATATTTGAGATTTTTCTTGCTTCTTGAGCAAGAAATATAGCTATAGTCTTCCCTTTTATGAAGGAATCATTATAATTATCATTTGTTTCCATGTATTTTTTTTATTCTTTAATTCCTAGTTAATCCATTCATTCTTTAGTAGCATGTTTTTTATCCTCCATGTATTTGTGGTCTTTCAAAATTTCTTCTTGTGAATGACTTCAAGTTTCATAGCGCTGTGATCTGAAAATATGTATGATAGGATATCAATCTTTCTGTATCAGTTGAGGCCCGATTTGTGACCCAGTAAGGGATCTATTCTGGAGAATGTTCCATGAACACTTGAAAAGAATGTGTATTCTGAACTCTTCTGAATATATCTATCTGTTATATAAGTCCATCTGGTCCAGTGCGTCATGCACAGCCATTGTTTTCTTGTTGATCTTCTGCTTACCTGATCTGTCCACTGTTGTAAGTGAAGTGTTAAATTTCCCTACTATTGTTGTATTATTATCAATGAGTTCCTTTATGTTTGTTATTTTTGTTTCATATATTTGGGTGCTCTTAAGTTGAGCATAAATATTTACAGTTGTTAGGTCTTGATTTTGGATAGATCTCTTTAGTATGATACAATGCCCTTCTTCATTTGGTTTAAAATCTAGTTTTTCTGATATAAATATGGCTACTTCAGCTTTCTTTTGATGTCCATTAGCACGACAAATGGTTCTCTATGTTCTCATTTTCAATCTGCAGGTGTCTTTAGTTCTAAAATGAGTCTCTTGTAAGAAGCATATATATGGGTCTTGTTTTTTTGTCCATTCTGACATCCAATATCTTTTTATCAGAGCATTTAGTCCACTCACAGATTGATTATTGATAGATACAAACTTAGTGCTATTGGATTACTTGTTAAGTCATGTTTCTGGAGATTTTCTCTGTTCCTTTCCAGTCTTTGTTGCTTCTGGTCTTTCCCACTCAGAGTCTAATAATTCCCTCAGGGCTGGTTTAGTGGTCACAAACTCCTTTAGTTTATGTTCATCTGCGAAACTGTATCTCTCCTTCTATTCTGAATGATGGCCTTGCTGGATAGAGTAATCTTGTCTGCATATTTTTCACATTCAGCACACTGAATATATCATGCCACTCCCTTCTGGCCTGTCAAGATTTTGTGCAGAGATCTGCTAACTTTGTCTTCCCTTGTAAGTTATGGACTTCTTTTGTCTTGCTGCTTTTAGGATTTTTTCCTTATCTCTATATTTTGCAATTTTAACTTTGATATGTCTTGATTTTTTTCCTTATCTCTATATTTTGCAATTTTAACTTTGATATGTCTGGTATTGGCCCACTTTTGTTGATTTTGTTTGTGCCTCCTGAAGTTGGATGTTTGCTTCCTTCCCCAGATTAGGGAAGTTTTCAGCTATTATTTCCTCCAATAAACTTTCTATCTCTTTTCCCCTCTCTTCTTCTTCTGGGGCTCCTATGCTGGAATGTTATTATCCTTTGTGAAATTGCTGAGTTCCCTAAATATACATTCATGATCTGATATTTTTCCCCTCTTATTTTCATCTTCTTTATTTTCTATATTATCTTCTATATCACTTATCCATTCCTCTGATTCTTCCATCCTTGTGGTCATTACACAATTAAGTTTCACATCTCAGTGATAGCATCTTTAATTTGGTGTGACTAGTTTTTCTGTCCCTGCTGTAAGGGATCCATAGTGTCTTCTATGCTTTTCCCAAGTCCAGCTAGTATCCTTATGATTGTTGCTTTAAATCTGGATCAAACATATTACTTATATCTGTTTCAAGTAGATCCCTGGCTATGACCAAGGATGTTCTCTCTTTGGGATGAATTCCTGTCTTAGTATTTTGCCTAGGTCTCTTTCTTCTTCCATGTGTTAGGAAAGCCTATTATGTTTTCTCCTTCTGAGAGTAATGACTTTATAAAAGAAGAGATCATATACTATCCAGGTAGCAGCTGGGCACTTATGGAAGTGTCTCTGGTATATGCAGTGTGCACCCTGCTGCTGCGTTGATTGTTTCTCTCAGGTCAGTCCTTTGCAGAGTTTCTCCTTGCCTGCAGTGGGAAGTGTTTGGATCTTGGTGAGAGTGTGGCAAGTTTTAACTAGGTGTGTTCTGGTCTGTTTGTTGAAAGAGACCTGATGCTATTTCCACTAGAACTGAAGCTTTGCTGAACTCTATGATCAGTAGTGGTGGTACATGCAGGGAGTTTGTGCTGGTCTCCTGGGGGAGGATGCCTGGTTCTCAGGCAGGCTTGCCCTAGAAAAGCAGGACCTGCAGAGTGCATGAGGGTGGGCTTGGTGTAAGCAGTTTAGGCCATCACTGTTAGCACTGTGCTGCTAAAGTTTGTTTATGCTGAGGGGCAGGGGAGAGAAATGGTGCCAACATTTTCCCTTCTTTTAGAGAGGAGAATTCACCCCTGCTGCTGTCCAGGAAGCCCTCCTAAAAGGGTGAACACATTCTCATGTGTCCCAGGCTTCCTTCAGATCCTTGCCTTAACTGTGACTGTGTCCAGGCCATCAGCCCACCCAGCAGTGCAGTGCACCTGTGTTCTACCCCAGGCAGGCTGGCCGAGTTTTAAAACCTCAAACTTTAGGGGCACCTGGGTGGCTCCCTCAGTTAAGCATCCAACTTCAACGCAGGTCACGATCCCATTGTTTATGAGTTCAAGACACCTGTCAGCCTCCATGCTGACAGCTTAGAACCTAGACCCTGCTTTGGATTCTGTCTCCCTCTCTTTCTGCCCCTCCTCTGCTCAGACTCTGTCTCTCTCTTTCACACAAAAAATAAATAAATATTAAAAAAATAAAAAAATAAAACTCCAAACTTTAGGAATTTGGCATGGTGGGAAATTGCACTGGTTCTCTGGGGGAGGGTCTTACTGCATTGGGACTGATCAGGTTTGTCCCAGAAGGGCAACAGCATCAAAGAAAAATGGGGTGGATTTGGGAGTAAAGTGAAGCAAAAAGCCAGTGTCCAAATTAGCTGCCCTCAGCAGGTGTCTCTGCTTCTACGCTAGGGATAGGGGAGGGGGAGGGTAATGGCTCCGCCTGACTCTTTGGTCTTCAGAAAGGCAATGCCACCTCTCCCAGAAGCAATCCAAAAAAAGGGAATCTTCTCTCCCAGTGCATCCCATAGGAACCTCAGATTTTGCCACCTGCTCTTGGGCTTTCTACCATCCTTCTCCATAGGAGCACTGCAACACCCACTGAGCTCCACATGGGCCACACTGTGGACCTCTAAAATTCCAGTCTTTGAGCCCCACTTGTGGTAACATTTCATGAAAATCAGTCCCTCTCATTTTTCTAGTCAATGTCTTTGGGGAACTGTTTTCTTCATGCAATCCCCTGTGCATTCCTTTTTCCTTCTCTCCTCTCTGTGTGACCAGGGCTCTCTCCCCTCTACAGCACCCACGATCCTTTTCTTCTCCAAGTCATGTCTCTGCACCATAATGTGGCTTCTTCTCTCCCTCTAGTTGTGCATTTTTGTTTTAGACCTTACATAGAACTGTAAATTTGTCTACAATTTGTCTACAATCTCCTTTTAATTTTGCCAGTTTTTCTTCATGTATTTTGAAACTGTTTTTAGGCATATAAATATTTAGAATTATTTTGTCTTCTTGATGAATACGCAGTGTCCCACTAATCCTTCGTAATGTCCTTTCCTCTTATTCTACTTTGATATTAATATAGCCAGTTTATTTTTGTTTTGTTAGTGTTTATATGGTCTATCTGTATTTTTTCTTTCATTTTTAAACAACTGATATCATTATTTGAATAATTTTCTTATATCCAACATATAGTTTGATCATTGTTCATCTATTTTGACAGTATCTTTTTATGGGTTACTTAGACCATTGGTATTTATATCATTTGTATATAATTATTATAATATTTGGAATTAGTTGTATAATTTTCTTAATTGGTTTTTATTTGTCTCCTCTATTAATATTTTCCCCTCTTTCCTACTTACTTGACACTTGAATTTTTTTAGAAAATCATTTTAAAATATGTAATGTAATTTTGACTTTATCTCTAATTTTTGTTTGTTTGTTTTAGTAGCTGCTTTAGAGATTATAACATACTTACTCAAATATCACAGTCCACTTACAACCAACATTTTACCATTTCAAGGAAAATATAGAAAACTTACTGTCATCTAGGCCCCTTTACATTACAGTTTTCTTATATATTACAAATACATGCACTGAAAACAAAGTAAATCAGTGCTATAATTTTTGTTTCCATATATCAAATAAATTATTTAAAAACTCAGAAATGAATTATCATATATATCCAAATATTTACCATTTCCATAGATCTTCCTTCATTAGCAAGGTCTTAAATTTCTCTCTGGCATTATGTCCCTTCAGTCTGAAGAAACTTTTAGCAACAGTCCTTTTAAAGCAGATTTGCATGTAATTAATTCTCTTAGATTTTCCCAGAAAATGTTCCTATTTTACTTTAATTGTTGATGGATATTTCTACTGGATGTTGAATTTTCTTTCAATACTTTACAAATGTTCCAATTTCTTCTACCTTGCATGGTTTCTAATTAGAAATATACAGTGATTCATATTGTTGTTCCCTTTCAGGCTGTGTTATTTTACTCTGGCTACTTTCAGAATTTGTTTTTGTTTTTGTTTTGTTTGTTTGTTTTTGTCTTCATCTTCAGCAGGTTTATTATTATGAATCAGATAATCACATTCTTTGGATTTATCTTGTTCAAGATAGTCTGAGATTTTTGAATCTGTCACTTTATAACTTTTACTGAACTTGGAAAAATTTACCCATTAATTTTGTAAATATTTTGTAAGCACCACCTTCTTTCTCTTGTCATACTGAAATTCATATTACATGAATATTTAGTCTTTTGTTAATTTACTATAGATCACCAAGAATATTTTCTTTCCTCTATCACTTGCATTCTGCTACAGAGTCTGTCTGTGCATTTTTCATTTCATCTATTGTATATTTTACATGTAATATTTCTACTTGGTTCTCCTTTGTGTATTTCATTTGTTTGCTGAGATATTCTATTTTTTTTTCCATCCAATTCAAGAGCAAGCCCAGGAGTTCTTAAACAACTTTAGAGGACACTTTCTCACACACTTTCCTCCTTGTATTAGTAATTTCAGGTCCTTTGGGGGTCCCCCCATCTTTTTTGTCTAGGAATCTGGGCTTTAGTTACTAGAAAGCACTATACCAATATCCATGGCCAAGTGCTAGAATTAGAAAGCAAAAAGCAGCAATGGGTTGCCCCAACCTCCTGGACCATAGCATCACCAAATCAGAAAGGAAGCTTATCCTTCCTCAGAGTTTGGGCCTTGTGGGCTCTTGTGGCTTCTGTGATTTCACTCATCCTATGGTCTTTATTTATTTTTTATTACTTTTTAATTTTTTATTTAAATTCCAGTTGGTTAACATACAGTGTAGTATCAGTTTCAGGTGTACAATATAGTGATTCAACATTCCATACAAAGATCACTTTGTGGCTTTATGAACCAGACAAGAAGGCTTTTCCTGATGTCCTCTCATCTGTACATGAGTGCTCACTTTAGTGTTGTGTTGTGTGGTATTCACGTCCTGGAAAAACAATGGACAAAGAAATGCTAACTCACCATTGGTTCAGTATTGTTTGGAATTATTTTCCAATCAGTCGGCTACAATTTATGTTTCAGTGTTCTCAAATAGCTACTAAATCCATTCTTGGTAGGTTTTATAGTTTCTTTCAGGGGGAGAGACAAGGTAAAATATGCTTACTCCATCTATCTGGAACCAGAACACAAAACCGCTTGTGCTTTGAGCAGAAAATGTTGATATTCAGTTGATATCAACATACTTTATATGTTCCTTTGAGGGAAAACAGATGATAAAGTATTTTTGTTAAACATCATTGAACATCACTATTTCTCTAACTCCAAATGTTAATATATATAATTTTATTTGATAATTTGTGTATTTTATCATATGGACTGTGCAATCTCATAGAGCTAATAAATGACTGGATCAGTAAGTTATTAAAACAATATGCCGATCAAACCCCTGGAATTAATTTCAAAGGAATGGCGATAATACAATTGCTAACCCTTGAACTTGGGTTAACTTCCACATCCGACTATTCCTCTAAATATCATGTCTTTATCATTTTTTTACAAAAGTCTAAATATTCCTAAAATACTCTGTCATTTGTGGAAACCTCCTGAGCATCTTTGGATAATTAAGAAAATGTCTCATCATTTTAATGTGTGATTTCAAATATATTGTTAAATGAAAACATATACCATAGTGCACCTGTGCCTTTTATAGATCTAAAATTTATTCCTAAAAGAGGGAAAAATACAGGCTTTCTCTTCAATCAACTTCAAAAATTTTAGTTACATATTCCCCATGCATAAAAATATAAAGGAAATAATTGGCATTGTCTCTTTTTTTGTAATAAATACCCTACTCTGGTCCATAGCCATGCAAACCCCACCCACAGAACCAGAGATAAATGTTTAATATTTCTAATAAAAATGTTAAATTTCTAATAAAATACATAAAAGCTGGTGTTCAAAATTTTCTAGTGAGTTTGGAGCATTTAAAACATACATTTATAGTAAGATACCTTATTATACATTTACATTTTAAGCAGAAGTAGCCAAGATGATTTATGTTTTATATTTTTTTAATAATTATATTTTGGTTTTGTAAGTTTTCCTATAATGCACAAATTAATATATGTGCTTATTTTAGGTTAAAATATGTTTCTTTATGTATCTACTAAGAAAATTATGTTTGAAAGAACATTCCAGTTTTATATTTGACAATATAAAATATAATTTTAACTAGTTTCTCCTATTTTGTCATATTCTCTGTGATATATTTCATTTCTTTCATAGAATTTTCATATTCACTACAGTTATTTACAATCAATCTAAGTCTTTCTTCATTTGATCAAATCCATCAATGTTGAGCATAAACCAACTCCCTTGGGGTACACAGTATGATGAGAAGCTCAAATAAGTATCATAATGAGTAAATTCCCACTGAACTATTTTTGTATAATTCTATAAATTTGTTCTTGATTAACATCTCCCTGATATTAAAACTCTATTACTTTGGAATTTAAATGTGAGTTTGAAATAAAATACTGAAGGCTGTATTTAGGACTATTATTTTTCTGACATCAGAATGATCCTGATGATCTATTAGGATTTTTCTATGCTTCTTTTTTAAAATATTGCTTGGGGCCATTGAGATGACTTTAAATTCATCCTGCTGAGAAGTTAAGCAGAAAGGATTAATATAGGGTATGTTCTTGCATTTATAAGAGCTAAACTAGGTTGTTTAGAATCAGAACACAGAAAGTAGGAAGGTAGATACAGCAATGAATTTAACAGATTATTACCCAATTTTTAAAAGGCGAAGAAAAACTATGTCCACCAGCAATTTTATTCATTCAAATGTAATTAGAATGCTATGAAATAGATCCATAAGCAGACTTCACATCAGTAATTATTTAGTTTCTCTATTTTCAGAAGAACTGATTGGAGGGGCAGTTGTTACTGTATTATCAGTATCACCTAAACATATATTAAATTTTCTTCCATTAAAATTTGATCTTTTATGGGAACTGCTATAATCAAAAATAAAACAGAGGGGCTTTCCCTCTGGTTAATTTGCCTTATTCCACTTCTGGAAATGAGAACTACTTAAATGTACGAGAGAATCACAATTTCCTGTAGGGCAATTCTAGTTTTAGCTGCAGCAGCAGAAAGAACTGCTTCTTAAATCTTACCCTTTGTTTCCCTGGGTGAGCTTTATTATTCCCCTTTATAGATGCCTCAATCTTAAATATGCATAGATTTAAATTAGATGAGACCAAAAAGTGACCAAAGCATTTAAAATTCTTTCATTCCTGAGTTTTATATTCTACTTAATTAAATTGTAACTGTCAAAAACATTTTATATCTCTTGTTAATATTTATTTACGTGCAAGTTTACTTAATTTAAATACAATGATTAAATTAAGTTTGTGTTCCAGAGATTCCCATTTCTTTATGTTAAGAACTCTGACCAAATTAAATTTCTTCTAATAGAATATTTACAGTATGGTGACATTCAAAGTAAGACATTGTCATAAATATTTACTTATTTCAAATTGCCAAAAATTTTTGGAATACTTTTCTGTAGATATTTGAATAACACGCAACTGAATATCAACTAATAAGTTTGCTTAATATGTCCAATATATGTGGGTAAGACTTGCAGTTTTTTTCTGGGTTTCTTTTAGTTGTTGAAGTTATGAAGAGATACCTGAATATTGAAATTACTACTACTTTATCCACTGACAACGTGGGAAAAAAAAATCTTTACATGATTGATTTTTTAAAGGAATTAAAATATTTGGTAAAACTAATGAAACCTGAAATTAAATTAAATAAAATTTTCCCTCTTAAGTTCAAAGAGATGTTGAGATAGTGAATTTACCTAGTGAGAATAGCCAGAAAGAGTGGAGATCAAGCAGCATTAAAATACCCGAAGGAAAGCTGGTTGATCAAAAGTTGTGATTTCTTTTGTTTTTAACTGCATTCTAATGTTTTAAAAATAATGTATTAAAGATTCCTTAGACAGCTTAGTGCAGAATTGGGGGTAGATAGGTGAATGTGACAAAAAAGGGAAATTTTCTTTCAATATTAGAAAGTGCTTTCTAAAAAATAATCATTTCCCTTCATCTGTGGAGTGCATTGCCATTAGTGACCTTATGTAAGGGTTTCAGTGGTAGGAAAAAAAAATCAAATTAAAATGATCTCTGAGGACATCTGAAACATTAATAATCTATGAGTTCAATGTGTCATTCTATATTTAATTAGCTCCAGCACATTTTTTTTTCATTGACTTTATTTTGTTCTTAGTTCAAAGAAAATAAAGGAAAAAAAACTTGTAACTATATGTCATTGATTCATTTGGGAAGAAAATACGTTCTAATTAGGTCTAGTAATGAAAAAAATTAAAAGTTTAAAGGGAATGAGCATCCTTTTTCTATGAAAATTATGCATGCAATTTATTGTTACATATGAATAAGTTAGAGACCACACATAAATGTTATTTTATGTGGACAATCATCAACAAACACAAACAATTGTATTTAATTAGTATTCTAAATGTTTTTTTAAATTTGAATTCTGTTGGAATATTACTTTTATGTATATTCTTTGATTATATTATATTATTAATAATAGTGATTTATCATACTTTATTATCTGAAAAAAGAGAAAATGAACTATTTTTTTACCTGTGAAATGTATAAAGATTTGTATGAGCATAATAATGCTTTTATCTATTGTCTTAAGGAATGTATACAAAAGCTGTAATTTATGCATTCTTGGTGACAGGCTGTTTCTAGAGTTGACTAAAGGGTAATTTAATGATACTTATCATCTTAAAATGATGATAAATTTTGACTCTTGAGCATCTTATCTCAGCGAATGGATCACAGATGAGCACACAGAGTTATGTGTAGTTGTTGCTATTTCAGCACTGTGTATAGTGTTGACAATAAACAACACTTATGCTAACAATAGTACCACATGTTAATGATCTCTAAACATACACTAATTTATTTAAAACTGACAACAGCCATATAATGTGAGCTACATATAATATTTACATCTTCCAGGTGCAGAAATAGAGACAAAAGGTATAATACAGCTTTTCCAGAATTATAAATATAGTAAGTAGATAGATGGAGATTTATAGAAAAGAAAAAGCTTATATTAACTCCTAGTTCCTGGCTCTTGATATCCATCCACTGTGTCTCAGTGACTGAAACATATTCATTCAATAATAAGATACATGCACCAATTAATAGAGGTCTTGAGTAGAATGTTTAAAACTGATCAAAGTAATTTGTTGAATATATTTTATACCCTAGGTATAGCTTTAAGCATCTTCAACATATTAAATCAAATAATCCTCTAAACGTTGTCCCTTATAATTAGGCAATATTGCTCCTATGTTCATAGGTAAGGAAACTGAGGCATTTACAAAAGTTCATTCTGTTATTTAAGTAGAGAAAATTGGTTTAATTTAAGGACTTCTGGAAGTCCAAACTGTTGGTGACAAATTATTTCAGGTTTATTTGGGGGGGGGGCCTGAAATTTCCTTATTTTACATTAATTTTCCAGGAAAATATATACTAAATATAGATTTTTAATATCTGTATTAACAGGCTTTTGGAATTATTTTACTCTTTTCATATTTTCTGACTCACTGATTTTGTTGAAGTTTTTTCTAGAAGTCTTCTGATCTGTGAAGGTAACATGTCTTTTTCCCCTCAAGGTATTTTGAAAAATCTTAAAGGTTAGATTGTGATATATTCCATTGTGCCTTTCCTTGTACTTCTTCCACTTTGAGGCTGCTTAGCTTCTTGAATCTATGTGTTGCCACCTTTAAAAATTCGTATTTGCTTTCTCTCCTGATACATTTCTCCTTTCTCCTCCCTTGAACTCTATTTACACTTATTTTAGACTTTAACTATGTTCACTTTGTGGTATAGACTGATCTCTTTGTTTCTATTTTTTTTTCTCTCTGCTTCCAGTTTGGCTATTTTATGTTGACATAATCTCTAATTAACTACCTGTATTTTACAGGGTCCGTTTTGTTATTAAACTTACCCAAAAGGTTCTTAATTACAGCCATTTTGTTTGTATTTGTACTATATATGTGATTCATTTAATAATAATTCTCCATCTTTTCATCTTTTTGTCTAATATTTATGCCAATTTCTATTCATTTATATTGTTTCAGTTATTTTAAAATCATTATCTGCTAATCCCAATGTCTAGATTTTCTGTGGATCTGATTCTTTTTTTTCCCAATTTTTGTAATATATAAAAACGTTTTAAAAGTTTATTTATTTTGAGAAAGAGAGAATGGGAGAGAGAGAGAGAGAGAGAGAGAGAGAGAGAGAGAGAATTCCAAGCAGGATCTGCACTGTCAGTGCAGAGCCCAAAGTGGGGCTAAAACCCATGAACCCTGAGATCGTGACCTGAACCGAGACCAAGAGTCAGCCACTAAACCAACTGAGCCACCCAGGCGCCCCTCTGTGGGTCTGATTCTAATGTTTGTTTTCTTTCTTTTCATTGTGTTATATTATTTTATCTCTTAACATGTGTAATGCCTTGTATATTATTCCAGGCAAGATATAGAAAGGAATAGAAAAAGCTTCAAATGATGTTTCAAGAAGATCATTCCCACTTTCTACTATTGGGCAGACAGGGTAAGTGATGGATCACCTCAATCCATCAGAGATCAATTTGATCAAGATTGCAATTTTAGTAAGAATCTTTGTTGTTGTTACTGTTGCTTGTGCATAGTTGACTTAGTCCATTTAGGCTGCTATAACACAATTCAATACACTGGGTGGCTTTTAAACAGAAACTTATTTCCATAGTTCTGAAGGCTGGGAAGTCCAAGATTAAAGTGTTGGCAGATTAAGTCATCTGACGAAGGCCTGCTTTCTGGTTCATAGATGACCATCTTTCCTCTGTGTCCTCATGTGGTAGATCGGAAAGGGAACTTTCTAGGGTCACTTTATAATGCCATTATAATTCCATTCCTGAGGCCTCTCCCCTTGTCACCTAAAGGCCCAAACTCCAAAATAACACCACACTGGGAATTAGGCTTCAACATATGAATTTTGGAGAGACACAAATTCAGTCTATACCAGGTGTTCCTAACAGATTTTTATTTGAGTGTCTAATCAGGTCTCTCTCTCTCTCTCTCTCTGTGAAGGATTATGTGGGTCTATTTTTTGGAGGTTTCAGGCTCTGTCATTTTTTTCCTCTGAACCACAGTACTCTACTTCAATTCCAGCAAATGTCTTTAGTAGAAAACAGGATGTGTGTTTGAGAGAAGCCCCATTCTTTAGGTGTAAATATTTCTTCTAAATATTACAAGACAATAGATCATTCATTTGGCTTATGTAAACTATTAACCTGCTATTTAGCAAAATAATTTATTAAATGGACAACAGGATAAACCCAATCATGCACTTAGGGCTTCTGGATTTTCAAAATTGTTGTGCTGGAAGTGCACAAACATCCAAATTTTGCTTGATTCTCTTTCCCCAGGAAAGTGCCTCAATATGGGCCAAGTACAATCATCAGCCATGTCCAGAGTTAGCAAATACTCCCTAAAAAGAAAATACTCAATGATAAACTGTCACCTTATAAAAGCTGTCCCTCTGGAATTTCAGATTATTTAATTTGATTTTCTTCCTGAGCTGTTTTATTTCTTTAAAAGACATGTATTTTTCTATTTATCTAGGTTTTTTCCTCTTTTTAATTATTGCAAGGGAGACATAGCCAGCTGTGGTTTACTATCTTGTTAATTGAATTTTTTTCTATAATTTTGTTCTTAATTTCTAGAAATATTATTTTCTTTTTTAAAAATCTACTTGGGGGCATCTGGATGGCTCAGTTGGCTGAGCATCCAACTTTGGCTCAGGTCATGATCTCACAGCTTGTGAGTTCGAACCCTGGGTCAGCTCTGTGCTGACAGCTCAGAGCCTGGAACCTGCTTGGGATTCTTTGTCTCCCTCTTTCTCTGCCCCTCCCTCACTTGTGCTTAGTCTCTTTCTCTCAAAAATAAATAAACATTAAAAAAAAAGAAAGAAAAAAATATACTTGGTTTATTGTTCAAAATTTACCAACTTCTCTAGATATTTTCTATATTTTTCAATGAAAACTTTGTAAGAATAGTTATTTTTATATTATATCCAACATCATAGAATAAGCAGGCCAGTTTTCCCCTTGGTTTTCTGCTGATTATCACAAATCATGCCTTGTTTCCTTTTGTGCTTATTTATTTTTTTTTGAGATGTTCATGTTCCTTTGAAAATACTTGTGGAATTCCTCTGAGGACTAGGGAAAAGCTGTATTCCTCTAAAAAAGATTTTTTACTAGTCTAGGATCACATTAACTATTTTCATTGGCCAATGTTTTTGAATATCCCAGGTACTGTAAAGTACATCTGCAAAGACCTATGAATGCCAGCTTTGGTATAAAACTTCTCTGGGACTACTCCACTACCATTTACACTGCATAAAGCCAAAGCAACTTTTGTTGCAGTCCTTTGAGATGAGGGTGCAGTCCAGGGATTCCAACTCTATGAGCAAGAGCTCTAATTAGACTTTTCTTATGCACTGGCATAAAGCTTTGTCTACCCTGCCACAAAAACTGACCCTACGAAAACCAATGTTAAGTTTCTCTTCTTTGCATTTACAATTGGATTTCTAAGGAGGCATCTCTGAATGGATATGTCCAATAGATCAATAGATTTGTATTTTACTAAACTGGTTCCTTCCCAAGTAAATTTCAGTAACATAAATAGAACCCCCAAAATTACTTGAGACAAAAAATGGAAATCATCTTCTCATTTTCTTCATCCCTCATATCTAGTCCCCCAAAAATTATTAAACTCAGGGGCGCCTGGGTGGCTCAGTTGGTTAAACGTCAACTTTTGGTTTCAGTTCAGGTCATGATTTTGCAGTTCGTGGGTTCGAGTCCTACATCATGCTCTTTGCTGCCAGTGCAGAGCCTGCTTGGGATTCTCTCTCTCCCTTTCTCCCTCTGCCCCTCCCTTCCCCTCCTTCTCTCTCTCACAAAATAAATAAACTTAAAAAATTAAAAAAAGCCTAAATTCAAAAACATTCTTTTCATCATTTTTGCCTGCATGAACAAAGTTTTCTTTAAAGTCAAATTCAGTAATCACCTAATTTGTAACGTCTTCTGAACATTTGTCTGAGACTAATTAATATCTATGATGTAGTCAAAAGGATCTTTTCTAACTTTGAATCAGGTATGGACATACTCAGCTTAACAAATTTCAGTGTTTTATATTTTATTAGAATAAATAGTAAACAATTTACCACAGCCAACTAAATTCCATGGCTTGGTTCCTATCTATCACTCCAGAATTATTTTCTCCTAATGACCCCTCTTCCACTTCCCTGTATTATTTTCTCTTTCCTAAGTGCTCAGAGTTCTTGCTTGAAAATTCTGTTTCTCTGCATCAAAATTCTTCTTTTGAATGTATGCATTGATTGGCTCCTTCCCATCATTCCAGACTTAGCTGAAATGTGACATCTTAAGTGAGACCTTCACTGATCATAGTGTCTAAATTAGAACACCCTACTCCTCCACAGCTGTGCTCTACCACACCATTTTGTGTATTTCCTTCAGATTTCTTATTATTTTGCATGGTCATTTTGTCTCATTTTTTATTTACTTGTTTATATTAATTTTCCATCACCAGGCTTTAAGCTCCATAAAGGCCAGGATACTTCTTACCTTCTTTAAAACTATCTACATAGCACTAGAACAGTGTTTTGTATCTACCATCGAATGATTAGGTGTTGTTGGGTGAAAGGGAGAAACAAGTTTACCATACAGCTTCTCATTTAATCCGAACACATCTCTGTGAAAGAGACACAATGTGTTGGCCTGATTACTTAAAATTCAGGATGAAAATAGATTTATTCTCTCTACTCCTCACATGCCCAAATGAGCATTGTGATGTAGCTTCTCTAACAAAACTACTAATCTCTATACCTTAATCAAGACATAGAAGACATAGGAATGTAAAATATAATTATATTTCTCCTTAAGAAATGGTGATATCAGTTTTGGAAAGAATCTAAATGATCTTTAAATAGTATCCTCAGCTAATGCTCATGTCTATTTGCACATATGTTGTGTGCATATTTGGTACATATACCTTCTTGGGTTGGAACTCATCCAGGTTAGTCTTCTTTTTTTTTTTTTTTTTTTTTTTTACTTTTTTCTTAGTATTTCATCCAATATCTGCCTATCTACTATATTCAGGTAAAGAGGACAAGCAGAAATTGCAACTGATTAATCTATCTGGTCATGAAAGTGGATAAATTGGCTAAATCATTGATAGTTTCTGTGTTGCTTTTGGATTTGGGATGCATATTATTGAATGGATATTTTGAATATTTTGTATAATATTTCTGAAGGAAGTCTAGCATACAAATGATAAGTATGCACCTTGCTTATTTAGGCAAAAATAAACACATTCACTTAACCACATTTCTAATCCAGAATGACAGCATTACCACTATGCCAAATACCCATCTTATTTCCTTTCACAGAACTACCGCAGTTTCTTACTTTCAATGCTCAGCCTCCAGTACTGACCTTTAACTCATCTATGACAGGCTATCCCTCTGGTCTGACTGTAGTCATATAAAGTAGTTTTCTGGTTGAATATGTACTGCTTTAAACATCTGACATACATTTCTAATTCTTCATTCCCTCTCCACTTCCCATGGATTATAGTGTGGGAGAATATAGTACACACACACACACACATGCACACACACACAACACCTTTCTTCCCTGTTTTTCTTCACCCTTCTTTTTCTCCTGCTAATACAGACCCTCAGGTTCCCAAAACATTTGAATACACACTTTTCTCTTCAGCTCTTCAATATCCCCATCCCTTGCTTTATTTCACCCTTCTGTTCTCAATACAAATCAGTACAATTTCACTTCACTTTACATAATTTATCTAATTGGAACAAAATAAAATGGAAATAATATAAAATATGTATTGCTAAAAATAACATCACAATTCCTTGAATTTTCTGTCTACACTTCCATGTACCAAAAATATCTGATAATAATAATAATAAAGAAAACTCCTTTAAGGACTATCAGACTAGAACTCTGATTTTCAATGGGAACAATCAAAGTTCTAAATATTGTATCATATTTGGATTTTTGAAGCACATGACTACAGCAAGACTAAATTGCTAAGTAAATATTCTGATAAGGATAATTGATATTTAGAAAAGATTTTAGATAGAAGTCTGTGAGTCCTAACTTTTCTGTCAAACCTGTTATACCTTATGGGAAAATATGTTTCCAATTTGTTTCTCCAACTTATAAGTTTTTATTTTTTGTTGTCTTGAAAAATATATTAATTATTTAACCCAATAGAAGCAGACACATATGTGGACATTAGAGCGATGCAAACTTCCTTTATGTTAATCAATAAATATAAAAATAAATTACTCAAATATAAGGAATGTATTATAAAATTTGTTTTATTCAGACTAGAAAGTTAATAAAGGCATAATAGTGACAATAATTTTCCCTAAATTTTTTCTAAATATCAATTTTATTTAGTTTTGAAAAATTCTGATAATTAAACCAAAATTCAAAAAATAACATCATTAATGAAGGTCTTCCTCAGGTAAAATTTCTTTAAGCTTGCCATCACCCTTTACAATCAGTCTAATCTTCTCCATGCTTTTGAAAGATCTAATAATTTTCTAAATCTATATTTAAAGATCAAATAGTTATGTACAAAATCAAATAGCTACCTATTAATATCATTCTTTAAACTTTTTTAAAATTTTTTCATCAGCTGATACTTTGAGTTTAGGTGCTAAGAGGGAGATAGTAGCACCACATCCTTCCATAAATATAAATCCCTTAAATCCTGCAGTATAAAAAAAATTATAGTTCATGGTCACTCATCTCAATATAAATTAGCAATAGTAAACTATTTGCTGTATTTAAACACAAAAGTAATATAGTGATCAGATTTTCTTTTCTTTCTTTCCAGACCTTGCCTAGAAATTGTAGTTTTCTTCACACCTAATGAAAATATACAGTAAAAGAAACTCTGTGATTCTCCCTCCCCAAAAAATTCTATGTAGACACACTCTGTTCATATTAGTTATTCTAGTCTCAAATATACTATTGAATATGCTAATATAAAATGCCATACTTCAAAAAATTCTGATTTACCTAATTCTGATGCACTATACTTTCCATAAACAATTTGTCGTAGTACCTAGGTAATTACATGGATATTAGTGAGTCACATTCCTTTCAACATTCAAGAATTTTCAATGAAAGTTGAACAGATTTCATATGTTGGTAGTAAAATTCAATCTGTTGAAAAATCATTGGATAAAAGCTTTTAAAAAATTAACTGACTAAAAATGGAAATAACTTCCCTAGGAACACTGCATCACTGGACATGTTTTTAAGTGCCATGGATTCCTATCTAAGGAAGTCAAGATGGAATCCCTGCATTGTGAAAAATTTACAGCTGAGATTTAAAACGTGTTTTTTTTAATGTTTATTTTTGAGAGAGAGAGTCTACGAGGGAGGGACAGAGAGAGTGGGAGGCAGAGGATCTGAAGTGGGCTCTGTGCTGATAGCAGAGAGCCCAAGGCAGGACTCGAACTCACAAATGACATGAACAAGATCATGACCTGGGCCAAAGTCAGATGTTTAACTGACTGAGGCACTCAGGAGCCCATGAAGCTCAGATTTAATCTCATCCTCTGTATTTTTTGAATTACTGCTTACCATGTCCTTTCTAAAGCCTTGCAGAAACCAAAAATGAAGAAGTGTTTTATCTCCATTTTTTTCAAATAAGATTTCTAATACTGTTTTGTAATGTACATATATATATATATATATATTTAGTAAGTATTTCAAGATTATAACATATCTGTACATGAATACATATATATGTATATATTTATATATGTATAGGAATATGAATAATATTTAACTGCATTTTATAGTTTATTTTTACCATGACTAATAAATCACTATATCCCTTATTTAGAATTGTTATTAGTCATTAGCATTAGGTATTAACTATTTAAATGTTTTGTTAATTTATGTACTTACAAGGCTACTGATGGATAAATTAGCTCATTATGCAATTTGTATTTCATTCTTTCATGGTTTATATCAAAAGTTTTCATTATCATTTTGTAAGTATAATTTATATTATTTTTTATATTTCAGGATGTTTGTTCAAATGAGATGGAATTCATCATACAGCTGATTCACTGTCCATTGTAACAGATCATTAATCTTTGCTGGCAGGTATATTTATATTCTAAGTCACACATTTTCTAAGTTTTCTTCTCCATTAGAATGAATGAGCAGAAAGTAGACCAGGTGGCCAAAGTGATGGCTTTTCTAAATTTTCTGCAATTATAACAATAAGGATTAGCACTCAAGTCTACTGTAACTTCTTCAGAATATGTGCATTTATGTAACTGTGTTTTGTTATTACTGATGTGTGTGTGTGTGTGTATAAGATTACTATGTTACACATTAAAATCCATTGTGAATTTTCAACTAAATTAAGAATGTTATTTAATATATATGTATGGTCAGTTGCACACCACTGTCTTTTACTTTTTTCTCTTAATTATGAAAATTGAACAATATTCTGATAATTAATGTCTCCATATGATATAAAAAAGATCAGCAATGAATCATCAGAAGAAGTTAAGATGCCAATCATGGAGAATCTTTTTATTCATGTAAAGATATTTGAACTCTATCTAAAAGCCAATTGGTAGAAACTGAAGTGTTTCAGTAATGATACGTTAAATTTATATTCAAAATTTCACCCTACCTGCACTTTAGTACAGCTATTGGAAGAATAAAAAAAAATGAATTGGAGAAAAGTCATGAGGATAAAACAAGAATACTGGTGGGAGATGATGCTACTTAGTCTAGAACAGTGTCAACAAATTTGGAGGAAAACACACATATTTAAAATTACCAGGATATGAAATTGTTTGAAACGAAGAGGTGAAATAGAGGAAGGATTTATTATTGCCTCTAAGGTTTCTAAAGGAAGCATTGCCTGGTCATTTATTGTGATCGAGAATACTAGAGCATGGCTAAATTTGATGTGAAAATTATGAGTTCAGTTTAAGACATGTTAAATTTGATGCATCTCTTAGATATTCCAGATTTCAAGGTGACATAAGGAGATTCCACCTATTGGCATGGATTGAAGATTAAATTTAGAAGATGCCAATGTATTTGAATTTAATGTGGGTGAATGACATCTCTTATAAAAGACTGTAGGTTAAGAAGAAAAGACTTAAGAGAGGAAGCCCTCATGACCATCAAAGCATAGGGCTTGTTACGAAAGATATAAAGAGTAAACTAGGCATATATTATATTATGGAATCATATATGCATAAAGAAAGAGAAAATGGCATGAAAAGAAGAGCAAACATGATAAGAGGTCTTAGAAATTAAAAAAATTCAAAATAAACTCAGTGAAATTGCAAAACCACAGACTAGTACAGTTGAAAAATGAAGTATTCTTAAGGATATGCTTGAAGTGTCTTCCATAATATATAACAAAAATACAAAGAGAGAAAATATTGAGATAGGCAGGAAAGATGCATATATTTTTATTTATGTATTTTAGGTATTTATTTAATGTATAATCTTACTAAAGCTAAAATAAGTATCAAGCTCCAGTAGGAAAAGTTTCATTCAATGCTTTACAAGAATATTTAAATAAAGTGGGAGAGACTGAACCAAAAATTCTGGGGAAGTCAAGAATTTTTTAATAGTCAAGAATAAAAAAAACTCATGGTAAATAAATGCTTCTAAAGGAGAAATAAATAATTTAGAAGGATTGTGATTTTATTGGCATCAAACATTTTACGTACAACACAAAATATATGTGAGTGTATATACACATATTTTATGTATATATATTACTATATATAATATAGAAACATATATGTGTGTATATATATATATTCCTAATAATTATAAATAAATCACACAAAAATTAAACAATTCATGGTCCACTTTAGTTGATGTTTGTAAAGATTACTATGCTAATAAGAGTCAATATATACCCTCCGTGGTGAAAGGCAGATAACCTTGCACCACGTAATGTTAAGAAAGAGTCATAATTCTCAGTGGGATTTTTTGAATATAGTAGAACTGTTCCACACATTTGAGTAGAGCATTTACTATGGAAACCTTAAATATGCTAGTTTTGACCAGGGAGGAGAGCAGGAAGAATCGCTGCAGTCCATTTAGGCTTCACTGCACTCTATTGTTCTTCTTGGTTGTCATAACCCAGCAGATCTGTCTAAAATCTGTCTAAAGAATCTGTCATAAAAAGGATACTGCATGAAGCATCACACAGGTACCAATGGAAAAACCACTGCACTGACCTCTAAGGTTCTGATGTTTATCCATTCCCTCGTTTGCCAACAATTACTATCTTTTTGAGGGGTGCCTTGATGGCTCAGTCAGTTAAGTGCCCAACTTCAGCTCAGGTCATGACCTCAGGGTTCGTGAAGAGTTCAAGCCCCACATTGGGATCTGTGCTGACAACTCAGAGCCTGAAGCCTGCTTTGGATTTTGTGTCTCTCTCTTTGTTTGCCCTTCCCGCATTCAATTTCTGTCTCTCTCTCTCTCTCTATCAATAATAAATAAAAACTTTAAAAAATTTAGATTATTATATTTTTGAGAAAAAGACTGCCATGCTACTATAACCAGGTAAAGATGAAATGCCTAATAGTGGGATACAAAGTACCATCCATCCAGAACTATTCATTATGAACTTGATGTTGTCTGACACAAAAAGTCATAAAGACGGAGTGTTCAGCAATAATGTAACATGAAGTGGAAATGGTATGAAAAAGTTCAGACACAAGTATTGTGTGGTTAGTGGCTTAAATTCCTTCAACACAGTATTGCCTTCTCTCCCTAAATCTACACCTGTAATGTCAAGGAAAGTTTCTTATAATCAGTTTACTGAGGAGGAAAATCTCAGACCTTGTTTACAACAATTCCACAAGATAAGACGGGAGCAGACAGAAGGCAGTGGTTGCAGTATTAGAGATCTACTTAGTACTATATTGTTACCAAAGGCCAGTGGTGAATTTGGTTGTCCACTTTGTCTGAACCTATATATAGTCAGCAATACAGATCAACCCCAATTAATATACCGTTGCTAATATTTTGGCTGCTTGGAAAAAACAGAATTGAAAGATTGCTAAAAAGGTGATCTGGGGAAGAGATATATATCTGAGCCTCTCCACCTGGGCAAAGACTATGAAGATATTTGTATCTCAAGTGAATATTCTTCAAAGGGCATCAAATGCAGAGGATGATCTCATAATGAGGTGGTTCAGTAGTCAGGGTTTTCAGAGAAACAGAACCTATAGGAATATATGTAAAGAGAGTTATTAGAAGGTACAGGTTCATATGATTATGTAAGCTAAGAAGTCCCATGATTTGCCTTCTGCAAGCTGGAGACCTAGGAAGGCCAGTGTTGGAGTTTCAAGTCCTGAAAACCAGGAGCACTAATTGCAAAAGACAGATGTTACAGCTCAATCAGTCAGGCAAAGAGTAATCTTCCCTTCCTCCACATTTTTGTTCTATATGGGCCCTCAACGGATTAGGTGATGCCACTCACATTGGGGAGGGCAATATCCTCCCCAGTCAGTTGACTTATTCAAATGACAATCTCCCTCCAGAACACCCCACAGACACACCCAGGAATATCGATTATTCTAATATCTGGGCATTGTCTAATCCAGCTAAGTTGACACATAAAATTAAGTATCACAAAGTGGACAAGATAACGTGTTATGGGGAGACCAAGCAGCTCCATTTCCCAGTCAATATAATGCTTGCTTCATGTACAAAATGGTCATGATGACAGGGAAGATTATCCATAGGCTCAACAACACGGTCTTCCTCTAATGAAGACTAATATGTAACTGCTATGTGCCTTACCTGTCAATAGTGATACAACATGTCAATATTCCCCAGACGGTCCAGGCAGCACTTTGTGTCAGATGGATTACATTGAACCGTTTTTATCATGGTGTAGGCATTGATCTGTCCTCACTAGAATGGACATGTATTCAGGATACAAATATGCATTCCCTGATTCTAATGCTTTCTGGCACCATGATCCATGAATATATGAAATCCTCAATTTATCATCATATTCCACACAATAATTCTTCATATCAAAGAACTCATTTCATAATTAAAAAAAATAGAGGGGCTCTGGGGTGACTCAGTCAATTAAGCATATAGTCATGATCTCGGTTTGTGAGTTCAAGCCCTGCATCAGGCTCTGTGGTGACAGCTCAAAGCCTGGAGCTTGCTTCAGATTCTGTGTCTCCCTCTCTCTCTGTCCCTCCCCCAGTCACACTCTCTCTCTCTCACTTTCTCTTAAAAAGATTAATAAATATTAAAAAGATTTAAAAAAAAGAAAGAAAGTGAGGTAATAGTTTCATGGACTTGGAATTCACTTGTCTTACTACATACCCAATCAGCCAAAATAACCTGGCTAAGGTAACAGTGGGATGGCCTATTGAAGACTTAGGTATAGTACCAGCTGAGAAATTATATATTGAAAAAATGGGATTATATCTAATGGGGTTCTACAGGATGCATTACAAACGCTTGAAAGAGCAAATAAATATGGTGCTATTACAACAATATCAAAAAATAAAAGGATTTAGAATCAAAAGGTAGAAGTAGATATGGCTTCCTTTACTATTATACTAATAACTACTTACAGAATTGTTGATTCCTATGCCATAACTTTAAGCTTTATGAGTTTATATATCTTGGTCTCCAAAACAGGAATATACCTGGGATATAGTTGTAGTAAAAATGTTTGTTGTTCATCGGAAATTCAAGTTTATCTGTGAGTCTCATACTTTTATTGCTATATTTGTCATCAGCTCTATCCTCGAGACTTCCCTCAAATCTTTTATTTATCAGAGAACTATTATTAACACAAACTAAATTTAAAGTTGCAATGTGTTCTCAAGCAATCCAATTGTAAATATACCTTACTAAGGTATGTGTTTGCATATGTGTGTGTTTGTATTTATGTATGTATGTATGTATGTATGTATATTTCTTCCTTCATAGCACATGCTGTGTTCTAATATAAATATTAATAACTCATTTATTATTCCTGTTTGCACTTTCTATTGCTACTAAAATATAAGCTCCTAGAATGGCACAGATATTTGTCTTTTGCAATATATGAGCAATCTCAAACACATAAATGCATGTAGAATATAGTAGCCACGAAATTCAAATTTTATGAATTAATTTAAGAAGTAGAAAATGGAAAGAAAATTGGCCAAGAATATCTAATTCAATCAATCATAATAAAATTGATCAATTTGACAAATAAAGACAGATGTAATGTTACTAGATAGCAAAAATATTTAGAAAATATGATATTACCCTCTGTGAAGAAATTGTATCTGCAGGTTAAAATTTGGAAAGAAAAAAAATAAGACTTAAATGACATCCCATCAATATCAGATTGTTCTAGACATAAATAGCTTCTAAATAGAATACAAGTATTAAAAAAACACTAATTTATACTGAATAACTTATAACACATATTTACTCATAAACTCAGATTGTGTATATTATTATATTAATAATTTGGGATTATCATATTAATAATTTTTGGGAAATTGGTCACAGAAAGGTAATTTTTACTTACTATTTCATAATGTATTTAAAATTAATTAAATTCAAAATTAATTTTAGTTAAGTAGCTTATCCAAAATGAATGCAGGAAAAAAATACAGGGAAACATTAAAATTATGTTTTATAATTTGTGATAGGGAAAATTCTCAGGTGAGGATACAAACTCTGACCTAGAAAAACCTAGACTCCAAACAGAAAATCTGATCTCATTGCAACAGATTTTAAAAATACTGTATTACAAATGTATTTAAAATTTAAGCATAAATTATAAGAGCTATTGGAGATATAGTTAGAGACAAAACATTGACAGTGGTATCAAATTAAAAATATAAATCAATAAGTAAAAGACAGCCCATTAAAAAAAGTGCTGTTTAAAAGTTATTTCACAAAGAGAGAAATGCCAATAGCACATAAATACTTAAAGTGACTGTTGAGCTCACTGTAATTAGGTAAATGCAAATGTAAAAATGAGAGAACAAGGAGAAAATACGCTCTGACACACACATACATGGGGATTTAAAGTATTGCCACTTTTTGAAGGTCAATTTGAAAATTAAACCACAATTTAAGATGTATCAGTTGACTTCTCCACAAAGTATATAAAGGATAGCTAGGTTCGATAATATAAATTTCAATTTTTAGCAATAATAACAACAAAAAAGGTGAGAAATAAGTAATGAAAGGTTTAAAACTTCTAAGAATATTGGGAATAAAATGTATTTCTTGCCTTACGAAAATTATTAAACGCCCCCATTTTTTTTGTTTGTTTTGTTTTTACTTTACACTTTCAAATATTACTCTGGGAGAGTAATTGTTAAAAATGCATTTGCTGAAAGTTTAAATCATCCTATAAAAATATACTCATTTGATAGTTTTTATTTGTAATTTAATCTTAGTAATGTCTAATTATAATCCCACATTTATGTTTTTGATATTTCATGAATATATTACTAATCATTAAATTTTCTAAACAAATATTTGTCAGTATTTAATGAGAATAGAATGGTATAAAATGGCACAATTTTCTACATGTTACCCTAAAATCGTAGGTTATATGAATTTTCATAAAAATGTTCTAAAGTTTGCTAAATCTCTTTTTTATATTTGTTATTCAAGTGTTGTCTTTCAGTAAATAAAATTTATTGCAAGGTACAGTAAAAAAAAATCAAAGATTATTTGGTTGTTGTCACAGTGATAATTTTTTAAAAAGTACATTCCCTTCAATGAAATATCAAGTTATATTAAAAGATTAAATACACTTACCAGTAAATTGGCATAATCTTGTTATTCACTGAACAGTTGCTTTCTGGTAAGTCTACATAAAATACATTATCTTTGGTAATAACATCTTTGAAAAGTGAATCACTCGAGCAAACATAAGAAGTTTTAGTTTTACTTATTTCCACAAGGACTATTAGGTGTCTTTCAAAATACATAAATTGCAACAAAATAAAATAATAATTGACAGTGAATAAAAACTTCAAAAATTCATGAAATAAAATCAAATGTAGTTCACAACTATTTAAAAAGAAACCAAATGCACATACTAAATATTCTTTCTGGGAAAAATGGTATTCATAAACTTTCTGCCATTGGTTGATTTTTTTTCATGCCATAGACAGTAGTAAATATGTTAGTTTAGGCAGCCATAAAAGATGACATTTGATTGACTGATGGATATATATAAAAATATGTGGACAGGTGAAATGCTTGGGAATATGTAGTCTTGTTGATCTATCACAATTTTACATGATCTTTCACTCTCATATACAAAGTAAGGGAAAAACAGACTCAAATATAGAGAGCAAACTGAAGGTTACTGGAGGGATGGAGTGTGGGAAGATGGGCTAAATGGGTGATGATTAAGGAGAGCAATTATTGTGATGAGCACTGGGTGTTAAATATAAGTGATGAATCACTAAATTCTACTCTTGAAACTAATATTACACTATATGTTAACCAACTAGAACGTAAATAAAAACTTGAAACAAATAAGGGAAAATATCATTATATTTTGGAAATGAATTTTTATTTCCCAAAAATGAGCTATTATTTACGCTATTTAATCTTAAAATTTACAGATATTTATTGATAGAAATTATCCTGTATTGCACAAAACATTCCTCCCAACCCACAAGTATTACCCAATGTTATACCAAAACATTCCCAGCTGTTCAAAGATAAACTGTCCTTCTACTCTCTTGGAACCACACAGTTTTATCTGTTTCTCTTGTACTTCAATTCCAGAAGCTCTCTTAGAACTTTTGTATTTACAGTACACTGTTCCTTGGTTTTTCATAACCGTATCCTTTCTTACTCATCTTATATTTCATGGCTCATTATAATTATCTCTTGCATTCATTTTTAATACTGTTGACTCTATTTTTTCTCATTAGTCTAAACTCTAAATCTGGTTAAATTTCTCTCTGTTCTACTGCCTTAAGAACCAGCACTTGAGAAAATACACACACACACACACACACACACACACCCATGTTGATATGTCTCATTTTAAAGTAATGACCACAACCTCAGAGTAGTCTTTAAGAAGTGGGTGGAAATCCTGCAACAGTTCAGAATGATTCCATCCATCATGACACAGGAAAATTAATCCATGTCTTCTCCTCTGTCTTGAAGTCTGATAGACTCCTTCCTTCCTCTCAGCTGATGAATGACCCTACATCTTATTTTGCTGAAATTGAAAGGGCAATTATGAGAGAGGTTTCTCATGAACTGATCACTAAATGTCTCTATGGATCAGCTTTCATGCACTTTCCCTGGATAACCCACCATTTGCCTATCTTGTCCATAGCATCCCGATTTTACTCACCTAGTCAAAGATTCCACACATGCAGTTGTGTCTTAAATTCTCTGCATCAGAAGTTTCTTGTTCTTAACATGATCCGTAGAAACATGCTACAACATTTATTCTTTTAAAAACTTATAGGAAGAACAAAGCAATCTATTTTGTCCCTACATTCCCCATCACCTACTGCCCGTTCTCCTTTTCCTTTTGCAACAAACTAAGGAAAGGAGTCTAAAGTTACAAACACCTTCATGTTCTTCTCTTTAGAACTCACTCTCTTAAATCCAATGCTTTAATTCCCACAACTTGAACAAATCCCCTTCTGTTAAAGTCATCCATTACCTTATTGTAAATAAAATATATCAATCAGGGACCCTGGGTGGCTCAGTTGGTTAAGCATCCAACTCTTGATTCTGGCTCAAGTCATGATCTCATGGTTTGTGGGTCCGAGGCCCATGTCAGGTTCTGTGCTGACAGTGCAGAGCCTGCTTGGGATTCTCTCTCTCCCCCTTTTTCTCTCTGCCCCTTCTCTGTTCATGTTCTCCCTCTCTAAAAGTAAATAAATAAACCTAAAGTATATGAATCATTTTCTTAACTTATTGAAGTTATTAGCTGTCTATGACAAATTTGACCACTACTCGTTTTATAAACCTTTCTTTTAATATACCATTTTTAATGTGAAACTGACATGCACACACATACACACACACCATCTGTGTCCTTTCCATTTAAAAATAATAAAATTAAATATTACTATTAATGTTAGCCCCTACTAATTCCTCAAACACATTCACCTCCCAAGAATACATGTTATTCCAAATGTCATCTTTATCATATCCTTGTTTATCCTTATTGTCTATAAATTTATCATAATTAATTTGAATATTTTTGGTGTCAGTGCTATTTTACGATATCCATCCAGGTTATATGTGGAGATAAATTTCTCAATTTCATTCCTATAAATTGAGTCATTGCATGATGTGCTACAACCTATTTATTCATTCTCCTGTCTCCTGAGCATTTGCTTTCTTCTACTTTTTTTGCCCAAATCATAGCCAGTGTTGATATTAATATTCTTTCTGATGTAACTATAAAGGAACTTCCTTAGAATTTTTAACTAAAGGAGGAACGCTGGGTCAGTCATAATTTATAATCCATATGTGTAAATTTATAAGACAATTTTTGTCAAAATTATTCTAATTTTAATTCAAACACATATTTTATTATAATTCCTATTATTCGATATCATCATGAACACTTCGACTTCAACATATCTGCCAAGTTGGTAGGTATGGGCTTATTTTTTTTCATGGCTTTAATTTTTCTTATTTAACTTTTTTTTTTCTTTATTATTGAGAGACACAGAGAGACAGAGCATGAGCATGAGAGGGGCAGAGAGAGGTGGAGACACAGAATCCAAAGCAGGCTCCAGGCTCCAAGCTGTCAGCACAGAGCCTGACGCGGGGCTCGAACTCACAAACTGTGAGATCATGACCTGAGCCGAACTCGGACGCCCAACTGACTAAACCACCCAGGCGCCTCCTTCTTATTTAATAATAATGTTTTCAGCTGCTTATTTGCCAAGTTGTTTCCTCTTTAAGTAAATTAGTTTTCATGTCTTTGTCCATTTCTGGTGTTGTTGTATTGCTTGTTTTTCTTCTATTTAGTTGCATGAAATGATTCATTTTAATCTCATTTGTACAAAAGTGGATCTGCTATTATCCCTGTATCAGCATGCATTCTTATTATTGGTTTACTCATGTCTTTTTATACATCATGTATTAATTAATTCATTTTAACAATATATTACACATTCATAAGGCCAGTATATTATTCAAGAGCTGGAATATTGATGATAACTTGAATTGCCTGTTTCTTTCTACCCTGTTCATCCAAGGATACTGTTTTGCTTTATCATTTCCTTTCTTTTATATAAATACACACACACATGCAAACACGCACATTTCTAAAAAATGTTGATACTATAAATTTCATTAAAAAGAGTATCATTCTGAATGTTATGTTCTGAGATTTATTTTGATTTATTACATTGATAACATTTATCAATATTTTCTATATAACTGAAGTTTATGTAATTTTACTCTAGGATAATATTCTATTGTATAACTATATGATAATGAATTTATTTTTTTTAGTGAGTTTGGGTTATTTCATGTTTACATTGTTTTAAAGAGTCCCAGTTTTAGCAATTATATATAAATTTTCTAGAATACATATGCAAAAGTATCTCTGTAGCACATCTGAGAATGATAATGTTGGATCATAAGATCTGTGAATGCTCATATGTACAAGATAATAACTAATTATTTCCCAAGGTGGTTTTTCAGCATCTGATGCCATTTCAAATGTTTGTGACACACATTTTCTTGGATTTCTTCTTATCTCACTGACAGCAATTCTTATTCTGCTTTATAAGTTCCTACCCTTCTTCCCAGCTTTTTATTTTTCTTTTAAGTATCCCCAAGTCTCAGTTCTCTGGTACTTTTCACTTCTCTAATTACATTTAATCTTTGATGATTTTATTAGTCTTACATATTTAAAAACCATCTACACCTGATGATACCTAATTTCATCAAGGTGATTTTTTTTTTCCTTTCAGTTACTTCAGGAAAATATATTTTCCCAAAACTTTTGTCCTAATTTATTCTACTCTAACTATGCTCACAGTTTCAAATGTCATTCAAATCATACCTATTCTGTCTTAGATTACTGGAAGTAACCTCCTAACTGATCTTCTGGCTTCTACTCTTGCTACTTGACAGTTTATTCTTAGTATGACAATCAGAAATGTCTCTTTTAAAACATATCAAGTCACTGTTCTGCTAAAGTTCTGCAATGCTGGGCAACTTGAAATGAAGTTAGAGACTATGCTTTCCAGTTCTATAAGAAGCATGGAAGTTACCACTCTGTCATAAAAACAAGGGAAAAGACAAGCAGAGTGAAAAATCAGTAACTACTCATAGATCCACAAAAGAGGAGAAGACACAAAGCAATCCCTACCTCCAAGATTGGAGAGACAGACAAGCAGATAAAGGGAGTCACATTTTACCAAAGCAGAGACTTGGGAGTGAAAATCATTGCAGGAACCAGTGCTAGGGCAGGAAAATCTGAATGGTAATTGAGCCATCCTCTCCTACTTAAGGGGAAAGGAAAAAGATTGAGAAACTTGTGCAATTCATGGTCCTGAGGCATAACCTCACTAAAAGACTAGTAGCTAAATCATAGGAATATAGAACACTTCCCCAAATTTACACATCAGCAACACATTACTAAAGGTCTTTTTACAGCACTGTAACTTTTTACAGTTATTTTTAAACAGCACATCACATATGACTATTAAGAAAAAAAAATTGCTAGGTAGACCAAAAGGCAACCCCACACACACACAATTTGAAGAGACAGAGCAAGCATCAGAACCAGGCATGGCAAGGATGTTGGAATTATCAAACTAGATATTTAAAACAACTATGGTTAACATTACGAGGGGTTTAATGGATAAAATAGACAATACTCAAGAACAGGTGCACAGTGTAACCAGAGAGATGGATATTCTAAGAAACAACATAAAAGAAATGCTAGAAATAAAAAAAAAAGGCCATAAACAGAAGTAAAGAATACTTTATGTGGGCTTACTAGTACTCTGTACACAGCTGTACACAGAATCTCTGTGCTGCAGGATATTTCAGTAGAATCCTCAAAACTGGCAAGCAAAGAGAACGGAGACTATAACATCAGAACAGAATATCCAAGGATGGTGGGACACCTACAAAAGGTATACTGCATGCATAATGGGAATATCAAAGGAGAAGAAAGGAAAGAACAGATTCCCAAATTATCAGACACCCAAACACATATCTAGGAAGCTCAGAAAACACCAGGAAGAATAAATGCAAATATATATGTGTGTGTGTGTGTATATATATGTGTATATATATATATATATATATGCACAAGCATATCATTTTGAAACTAAAGAAAATCAAAGATAAAAAAACCTGGGGGGAGCCTGGGTGGCGCAGTCGGTTAAGCGTCCGACTTCAGCCAGGTCACGATTTCGCGGTCTGTGAGTTCGAGCCCCGCGTCGGGCTCTGGGCTGATGGCTCAGAGCCTGGAGCCTGTTTCCGATTCTGTGTCTCCCTCTCTCTGCCCCTCCCCCGTTCATGCTCTGTCTCTCTCTGTCCCCCCAAAAATAAATAAACGTTGAAAAAAAATTTAAAAAAAAAGATAAAAAAACCTGGAAGAAGTTGGAGATAAAAAAAAAACCATACATATAGAAGAGCAAAGATAAGAATTACTTCTGACTTTTCCTCAGAAACCATGCAAGCAAGAAGACAGTGGAGTGAAATATTTAAAGTATTGAGAGAAATAAAATTAAACCAAGAATTCTGTGTATTACAAAATCATCCTTTCAAGTGTCAAGGATAAATAAAGACTTTCTCAGACAGACAAAATTGAAGCACTTTGTTGTCAGTACACTAGCTTTGTAAGAAATGTTTTAAAAAAGTTCTTTAGAGAGAAGGATAATAAAATATTTAGTTTGGCCGTTCATAAACTGGAAAAGAGCATCAAGGAAGCAAGAAGTAAAAAAAAAAAGAACTTAATTTTTCATTGTTTTTGTATTCAATTTTAATTGCTATTAGTGCTATATTAGTCTCAGGTGTACAATATAATGATATAATGATTCTATACATTATTCAGAGACCTTCGCAATAAGTGTTTTCTTAATCCCCTTCACCTATCTCACCCATTCCTCTCTGCCTCCTCTTTTATTTTCTTACTTTAATTTATCTAACCAATAACAGTTTATTCAAAATAATTATAACAGTAAGGAAATAAAATGTCAGATTATTTTGTTACTAGGTATTCACATTACCCATGAAGTGGACTAGTGTTATTTGAAAATAGACTTGAAATAGCTGAAATGCATATTGAAAACTGAAATCTGGAATTGGATGCATTGATGAAATTGAAAAGTAAGATCTCACTGATGGTAAGCAAAGAGGCGATAATCCAGAACACTTGACAATAAGAATTTGTAAACCTCCAATGCATGGTGGATACAAATTGGGTAGGAGAATGAGAACTGGCTTATACAAAAGCTATTTCCTTTTAAAAATATGGATACAATGATCATTTTAGTAATTTCACTATTTTGTTAACTGCTTAGACTTAAAAACTTGAAAAACTATAATGTTCAACCATTTATGTTTAGTATCATGCTATTTAGCATTCATGTATTTGTGTTATGTTCTTTCCAGGTTTTTTTTCTTGTGATTGATTTCCAGTTTCATATCATTGTGGTCAGAAAAGATACATGATATGATTCAATCTTTTAAAATTATTTATTTGTTTAATGTTTTAAAATTTTTGTTAATGTTTATTCATATTTGAGGGAGAGAGAGCAGAGGTGGGGCAGAAAGAGAGGGAGACACAGAGGCCTTCGCTTTTCTGCTCCCACGGTGACTATTTAGCCATACAGTAGGTACTGGAAGGAAACCACAGAGTAATCAGTAAGTTTTCAGGACCCATAAATCAAACCACTTCCTTCAAATAAAATCGACAAGGAATATTTGCTTTTTTGAAATCATGGATCTATTCCTTTTTAAATTTGTGATCGTGTTTTCACACAGTTTGAGACTATTTAAGTCTACTTACTAGATAAAAACATTTCCAGCCCCATGGGATTAGAACATGGCATCAAACTGTAATAAAGGCAGCTGAGCAATAAAAACAGGCTCTGGAAAAATTAAGCATAAATATTAACACCCAAGTAAGTATCAAAGGATACTTTAGTTGGATACGCAAGGATAAATGATATTGTTGTCAATAGTAACACAATGACATCTGTTTATCAGAAAATAGGAAGTTGGGGCACCTGGATGGCTCAGTTGATTGAGTTACCTACCGACTCTTGATTTTGGCTGAGGTCATGACCCCAGGACCATGGGTTCAAGCTCTGCACTGCTCTATGCTGGCAGTGCAGAGCCTTCTTGGGATTCTCTCTCTTCCTCTCTCTCTCTCTCTGCTTCCCCCCACCCTGCTTTCTCTCTCTCTCTCTTTATCTCTCTCCAAATAAATAAATAGACTTAAAAATTATAAAAAATATATTAGAAAGTAGCGTTAGAACTTCAGACTCACTTCCTGCCTCCACCCACCATTGGTGCTTTTGGCATTAAACATCCCCAGGAAATTGCATGGGAATGGAAAACACCAAATTTCCTTAGAGAACACACTGATGTATCTCGTCTTCTTCACACCTCTGCCATTCCCATCACCTATGCCCCCAGCCTCCATCACAATAAGTATGAGAAAGAATTTCAGCTTTAAAGCCCTGTTATTTTGACTCAAGTAAATTTATTTCTCCCAGGGATGAATTTTAAATAGCTTTGCACCATAGCCAACATGACAATATTTTCTGGTCCCAATATTCTGTAACATAATTTACATTTTTATTAAGGTGCAATTTATATACACAAAAGTATACCTATTTTAAATGTATACTCTGATGAGTTTGATAAATGAATATGCCCATGTTCCCATCCCACCAACCAAGATAAAAAGCATTTCTCTCATCCTGAAGGTGCTCTTAGTGACTTTTTCTAGTCAACCCATGTTCTGCATCACCACCCCCAAAACTCCAAACAAATCCCTTTTTAATTTCTATCCCCACGATTACTTTTTTTTAACTTCACAGAAGTGTGGTTATATATTATGCTTGTTTTCTGTTTGCCTTCTTCTGTCCAACATCATGGTTTTCAGATGCACATGTAACATTTGTGTACCACTCGTGTGGATTTATTGTTCAGTAATATTTCACTGAATCAATGTACCACACTGTGTTTAACATTATTCTGTTGTTGAACACTTGGGCTATTTGTAGATTTGGGCTGTTACAAATAGTAGTTATGAAGTATCATGTATGAGGGTTTTGATGTCATATGTTTTTTATGCCCACAAAATAACAATGGCTGGAATTGCCGGATCATCAAGCAGATCTATTTCACCTTTAAAAAACACTAGCTTTTCAGAGCAGTTCTACTATTCTACAATAGCTCCAGCAGTGTGTTTAGTGTTCCGGGTGTCCCAATTCCTTGCCAACATTTGCTATTATCGCACTTTTTAATTGCTTTTTCATTCTGATGGCTGAATGATATCTCATGGAGATTTAATTCAAAGTTATCTGAAGAATAATTAGTTGCTAATCTTTTTGTATTTATTGGCTAATCATGCATTATATGTGCGCGTGTGTGTGAGTGTGTATGTGTGAAGCATCTTTAAATCCTTATTCATTTTTAATTGGGTTGTTTATTTAGTGTTTATTTTTAGGTTTAATTATGTAGTCTAATATTAGTGCTTTGTTAGATAAATCTATTAGAAATATTTTCTCTCAGTCTGGGTCCTGCCATATTTTTAAATGGAGTCTTTGATGGAAATATGTTTTTGTTTTGATGAAATTTGATTTTTCATTTTTTCTTTTCTGATTATTAATTTGGGCCTGAGAAATATTTATCTACTTGAAACTTGTAAAACTATGGCTACTATATAGTGAACACATCATGTGCTTGCATCCTTTGTCGAAAAAAAAAAACAGTTTTCTGCTTCCTTATGAAAGGGCAAATTCTCTGTAATTAAGCTCTTCAAGGCTTCCTTATCTGCACTGCTCTTTGAAAGCATCGTAGAAGTATATGATTTCAATTTTACCTTTGAAAAAACATTTTCACTGGACAAAGTCTTATTTTTATATTCCACATCCTAATCATATGTTGAGGCTCCTATTTTTAAAATTTTAATGACCATTCTTTGAATACATCACTGTCCAATACAGTGAAGGATGTTTATAATTGTGTTATCAGGCTACTTAGAGAACAAGAAAGTTGTGTTTTAACAGACACAAAATATTCAGAGCATTTGGTAAGAAACCTAACATCATGATTAATCATAACAAGCATTTACACTTAGTAAACAAGATTTTGATTGCATATAAATTACAGCATTTATAAAAGCTCACCGTTTGATACTATTGGATAAAGTGAAATTATTCTATTCAGTACATGTAACTTTTTATAAAAGTTAATCAATAGATTCTAGTTAAATTTTGACATCTGGAAAACGAAATCTATGCCTAATTCAGTGTTCACCATACAGTGTAACTAAATAAATATTTTTTAGTCAAAGACTGGTTCTACAATGTAGGATTAGGATTTTAAAACAGCAACAGTTTTAATTTTTAGAGAGAGATTTCACCATTATTTCATGCTTAATGAAATGAACCTAATTAGCCCCTTGCATTTTGTATCAGTGGTTAGGTCATCTGAGACCAATTTTAATATTTGCATTCATTCTAGTACTAATCATATTCCCCAAAGTAAGAATATGATAATTAGTTTCAGTCATTGGAAAACAACATTCCTGAATTACCTTGAGTTTATTGAAATCTAGTTGTCTTTTCAGAAAGTTTTATTAGAATATAGTCACTTGCAAAATCTTGCTTCAATATGTTTTCTAGTGTCATTATTTGACCTGCATGATTAGTACCAAGAGATTTAATTCAAATACCACAATCCCTCATTGTTATTATGGTTCGTAATTTTTTAAATTGTTATTAAACATTAAACATTCATGAGTTTGCTTTATTTTTTGTTGTCAGCAGTGATGCAGTATGGTGCTGTGGGCCAGTCTTTCTTGTGGACACTGTTATTAATCAACAAAAATGCATTAAAATGCTTTTTGAAGGATACACTATATGAAGTAATAAGAAATTGTATTTTATATTCCATTAGTCATTCTAGGAAAAACCTATCAAATATTTCACCAATATTTTTCATTAGAAATGAAGTCAAATTCATTCATCAATTCAGAACTAAGATAATTAATCTAGCCCTTGTGAGGCTCAACCTGGACTAAATACTTTCTAAGTATTTTAACACTGATTCATTTAGCATGTTTGGAATTCTATTCTCCAGGTATATATTTAAAAATAAGTTTTCCATCAGGATTCACATTGTTTAAAGATACATATTGAGAAGACCCAAGCCAAAAAAATAAAAACCCTTATATGAATCTCTGCCTCAAAAATATGTATTAGGATAACATAAAGACATCATTGAGAAATAATTTTGAAAATGTTAGTATGAAGGTCTATATTTGAGAAGGTAGTAAATTATAAAGTCCTTGTTTACTGTATAATAGCAATGAAAAAATCAAAATCTGAATCAGTTTAAGTATCTATGGAGCCATCATTGTGTTATATTTTTTGTAATTTCAAAATTAAATGATATGCAACTCTTCATACTAGGCTCATTTCATTTTAGAAGTTTTAATGCTTGAGCAACATTAAGTTCTACCTAAGAAAGCAATTGTTACCTTAAGATAACACATCTTGGTAATCTGACATCCTTGTTCAAGGGAATGATGTCAAGTGTGAATATGTTATTTATAATCTCTCATGGACCAAGCCTTTCCTTTGATCAGTTTTGATCTCAAAGTACCATCTAATGAAGCAAATTGTATAGGTTTCCCACAAGTTCTTATTTCTTAAAACTCTTAGAATAGTTTCTGTCCCATCTATTTCCTCCAGTCCTTTAGAGCTTTCACATTCTATCAGACAGGTGTCCAATGAGCACACTCAAAGCATACTATGTTGAGCTGAAGCAGAGAAGTAGACCTTGATTTAAGTTTGTCTAAATTAAAGAAACAAATATTTCAATAATAGAAATTTAAAGTCATGAATAGAGCTTTAGGAAATATGATAACTCTCTATTATAAGGGCTAAAATAAATAGAGTATTCAAAAACCCGAGGACATAATAAACAATCTTAAATTAATTTCCAATTCACATCTATGGAAAATGTAAAAGATTACTGAAAAAAAATGTGCCCTAAAATGGTGAGAAAAAATTAAGGACGTATTTTAATTAGACCTGATGAGTCAAAAATCCATTCAACTTCTAATTTTCTCTTATTTAAAATGATGGAAGACATAGCTAATAACAATGTGACTATGGTCCTAAATATAGTGGTTGTATTAATATTAACATTTTCTAGTTTCCATTTAAGTTTTTAATTTTCTATTCCTTGTAATGTGTTGAGGTTTTATATTAAATTATCGTTTTTATTTTAGTGATAATTTCCTGACTGTCTTAATTTTTTTTTTTTTTATGTGGGTGAGGGGATTATATATAGTTAAATTTTGAAAGAAAGTTGCATTTGGGGCATCTGGGTGACTCAGTCAGTTAAGTGTCTGACTCTTGATTTCCATTCAGGTCATGGTCTCATGGGTCCTGAGTTCAAGCCCTGCGTCTGGGTCTGCGCTGACAATAAAAAGGCTGCTTGGGATTCTCTCACACCCTCTCTCTTTGCCCTTCCCCGCCTTGGGCTCACTCTCACTCTCTCTCTCAAAAAAGTAAATAAACTTTAAAAAAAAAAAATGAAAGAGAGGCACCTGGGTGGCTCAGTCGGTGGAGTGTCCAACTTCAGTTCAGTTCATGATCTCACGGTTGGTGAGTTTGAGCCCCATGTCGTGCTCTGTGCTGACAGCTCAGAGCCTGGAGCCTGCTTCGGATTCTGTGTGTGTCTCTCTCTCTCTGCCCTAACCCACTCACATTCTGTCTCTGCCTCTCTCAAAAATAAATAAACATAAAAATATTTTTTAAATGAAAGAAAGTTGAATTTTATTTTATGTTATGTTTTTTTTTAATATCTTCCTTTTTATATGATTGCTGTAAACACTACATGGAATATATCATATCCCAATCTAATCTAATTCTTTAAAAAAAACTGAAATACAAAAATTAAGAAAAAGGGATTCTATGTTTTACTGTGTTGAATAGGATAAATAATACATGTTGAACCCACAGATGATGGATTTACCTCAAATGATTTTGCCAATATCACCAAATCAGTCTTAATCCCTATAAAATAATTTTTGCATAAGGTAGTCAATACACCTTTTACATGATTATTAATATTTAGTGGACTTATGAGTTGTATTCATTTATAATATGGAAAGGTATTTTGTGATGCAGCATATGAATTACATTTTCCTTATATTGCATAGAATGTAAAATATAATGAAAATAATAAAAACCTCATTAAACAATAAATTTACTATTTAAATAGATGACCAGATTCTCTCAAGAAGTAGTTGAAAAGAGCATAAGCCAAGAAAATAAATACATTACAATAGCACATTATGTCATTTTCAAATATATATTTGACTTTGTTTAATGCTATTTTTGTTTTGTTTTTTTCTTGACAGAATGTAATTTTTTTTAAATCTAAATATTCTCTGACTTTCATAATGTAGTATCATTTTTAATTTTGGATATCTTGTTTTTCTTTTATTTTTGGGTAGTGTTATCCTAATTTTGACTCAGTTTTCGGCAGTGAACTACAATTTTTAATACATTGTAGATATTATTTTTGTATTTTTTAATATTTTATTTAAAATTTGAGCCATTCCAACTCACTTTGCATCTTTTATCATGTTAATAATGTAGGTCCTGAAAATCACTTGTTTGAGATTTTGCTTCAATGAGGCTTTATTTTTCTAATTTCCCTGAGTTCATGGAAACATTTGAAATTTCCCCTTTCTGAATTATTTTTTTCTAATTAAATTATTTTTATGTATCTTTGACTTTTAAAAATTCAGTCACCTTTGCATCCCTGGAATAAATCCTACTTGATTATGGTGAATGATTTTTTAATATGTTGCTGAATTTGGTTTGCTAGTATTTTGTTGAGGATTTTTGCATTTATGTTCATCAGAGATATTGGTCTGTAGTTTTCTTTTTTATAGTGTCTTTATCTGGTTTTGCCATCAGGGTGATGCTGGTCTTATAGGACGAAACTCGAAGTTTTCCTTCTTCTTTGTCTTTTGCAATAGTTTGAGAAAAATAGGGATTGACTCTTTTTTAAATGTTCGGTAAAATTTCCCTGTGATACCAACTGGTCCTGGACTTTTGTTTTCTGGGAGTTTTTGATTGCTGATTCAGTTTAGTTGCCAGCAATCAGTCTGTTCAGATTTTCTCTCTTTTTTTTTCTTCCTGATACAGTTTTGGAAAGTTATATGTTTCTAGGATTTTATCTATTTCTTCTAGGTTGTCCAATTTGTTGGCATATAATTTTTCATAATATTCCCTCGTAAACCTTTGTATTTCTTTGGTATCAGTTGTTATTTCTCCTCTTTCATTACTGATTTTATTTATTTGAGTCCTCTATATTTCTTGATAAGTCTGCCTAAAGTTTTATCAATTTTCTTTATTATTTCAAAGAACCAGCTCTTGGTCTTCTTGATATATTCTATTGATTTTTAGCCTTTATTTAATTTATTTCTGCTATAATCTTTATAAGTTCTTTTCTTTTACTGGCTTTAGACTTTGTTTATCATTCTTTTTCCAGCTCTTTTAGATATGAGGTTATATTGCTTCTTTGAAATTTTTCTTGTTTCTTGATGTAGGCCTCTATTACTATAAACTTCCCTCTTAGAACAGCTTTTGGTGTACCACAAAGATTCTGGACCATTGACTTTTCCTTTTCATTTGTCTCCATATATTTTTTTTTCTAAATTTCTCTTTGTTTTCTTGGTTCAACCATTTATGTTTAGTATCATGCTATTTAGCATTCATGTATTTGTGTTATGTTCTTTCCAGTTCTTTTTTTCTTGTGATTGATTTCCAGTTTCATATCATTGAAGTCAGAAAAGATACATGATATCTTTTAAAATTATTTATTTGTTTCATATTTTCAAATTTTTGTTAATGTTTATTTATATTTGAGGGAGAGAGAGCAGAGGTGGGGCAGATAGAGAGAGAGACACAGAATCCGAAGCAGGTTCCAGGCTTCAAGTTATTAGCACAGAGCCCAAAGCAGGGCTCGAACTCATGAACCACAAGATCATGACCTGAGCCAAAGTCAGGCGCTTAACCGACTGAACCACTCAGGCACCCCAATTTGTTTGATGTTTAAATGAATACTGTGCTGCTTACTTAAAGTAGCATAACAAGTAGTCTAAAGTATAGTGCCTTGAATATAAAATTTTATGCTCTCTTTATTAATTAATCAAAATCCATGAAGGGCTTGGTTAGGCAGTCGTTATTTGAGATCAGTCCTGTCATGATTTTGCACTGTTATAGTGGGCACTACAGATATTGGAAGGTTTGATTGGGTCTGGAGAATTCTCTTCCAAATTAGCTCACTCAAACTTCTGGATATCTGGGGCTGGCTCTTGCTGGGCCTCAACACCTTTGTATTTGGGCCTCACCAAGGGGATGATTGAAGCATCTCATTGTATGGCAGCTGGCTTGCCCCAGAATGAGTGAGCCAAAAGTCCAACACAGAAGCTGCAGTACTTCTTATGATCAAGACTTTAAATTCACATATTGTGACTTCTGCTATATTTTTATTGATTAAGTCAGTTGTAAAGATCTTGTCATATTTAAGGATAGGAATCCAGATCCCATCTCAAGGAGGAATGTCAAAATCATATTGAAAGTCATATTGGAACCTAGTGTATGGAATATATATCTGTGAAGTCACTCTCGGAAAATAAAATCTCCCAGTTTTCCCTCTGACCACTAATCATATACCTTACACTTGGTTAGATTCATTCCCTTTTCTATGACTCAGAGATGAGAGACAGTCCAGCTTAAAGTATAATGAACAGATAGAGACATTGGACTCAAAGTATTATAGGCAATAAATTAGCTGAAGACACTTCTCAGCTGCAAATACTAGCTGGTTTTTATCGGAAAAGAAGAATCCTACTAAGGTAGAACCAAAGACCAAGAAGCAGAGCCAAGACCCAAGGTGACTCATTGCCAGGCAGTAAGGTTAAACATTAATCCAAGGACTGGCAACATGTGCCAGCCAGATTTCATAATTACTGTGGACCAGTAGCTTCTTTTTTTCTGCTTTCTGCCTTTACAGTGGAATAACCTATTCATCTGTTGGGTGTATTGGGTAGATAACTCATCTCTTACGTCTTCAGATATAAAGAAACTATTCACAAAGCCATACTCAAGGAACTGCACAGCTTTTCTGAGTCGACTGTTGATCTGATATGGGGTTTTGAGGAATCACAGAGGTCAGGGATTGGAGAATCTCAGAGGTGTAAAAGGGTTGATGTCATCTGTAGAAGCATTATTATTCTCTGGTTGATTGATATATAGTAGAGGCTTGTTTATTGAAATGAGTTTCTCCAGGATTAGCAATTTTAAAACCCAGTGTCTACCACTAATTGGTTGGTTAAAGCGTTTTCACTGATTCAAGCTGTGGCTGTTAGATTGACTGGATTTAGGTGGCTATCTGTTGCCATGTTATTGTGGTTATGAAACAACTTGGGTTTCCTAGGAATGTGGAAACTCTTTTGTATTCCAATCACATATAATTCTCACAGCTCTCAGAAATTCTTTTTTGTTTGTTTGTTTCCTTGACACATCCATATAAATACCTGTTTTATATAAGACTAGAATTTGTAGGAGTGTCAGGGAGAGAGATTTATAGCCCAGTAGAGGCCAACCTAAAAAAGCTATGAATAGTATCCATCTCATAAGTTGTTGTAAAGATTAAATGAGGGTGTATATTATGGAACCTATAACCTGAAGAGTACCATGCATATCCAAATAAAAATCTAAATGCATTTTTATGGTGACTAAATTTAATCAAGGAAGCAGATCAAAGACTTGCCATTGCTTGTTTAATCCTGAGTGTTTGAAAAAGAATAAAATCAACAATTAGTCATAAAATTTTGCATTTCTCAAATACATACAAAAGCACATCTTCTCAAAGAGTGAAATGTTTATTTTACTTTTAAAAATAAAAACAATTTGTCTGTATTAAACATTCCAATATATCTGTAATCTAGGCATTCAATTTTTAGTCAGGAAAATCTCAGTAAATATCACAAAAATAATTAAAAACAAATAGTTTTTTGTAACCTAGAAATTAAAGGCCACTTACTTTTCTTCTTAAATAATGTCTGTAATAAATTTATAGAAAACATCATCCTTAAGAATAAAATATTAGCAGCATATTCAAGAACTGGGAAGCCTGATTCTCTGTATAGCTTAAATTTATAGATGGTGAAACGAAGGATTGGTTGGTTGGCTAAGCTAAATTGTCCAATGATGTACAACCCCAATATAATTCAATACAAGGCAGCCTGATCCATAGCCAGTCTCCCTTAGTAATAGTGAATATGTGAAATTCATCAACTTTCTCCATCACCACAATTAAAAAGTATAAATGACATATGCTAAATACCCCATTCATGTTAGCAACAATGATTATAAAACATGTTGGAATATAGCTAACATTCATTTCCTATAAGTAAAACTATAAAATTTATTTGAAATGTATATGGAGACCCAAACAGACAGGTAGATAGTTCCTAAATGCAATTTTCCCTCAAATAAACCTATACATTCAGTAAAATATCAATTAAAATTTCAATGGAATTTATTTTGGAATTATCATGAATAATGTTAGGAGACAGGGAGAAAAAATTTTAAATATTCACAAAAGACTGAGTATTAATTTTCATCATTTATAAAGAACCTACAAGGCATAAATAAAATACAAAGAATTTTGTAGACAAAATTATAACTATGAATCTATTATCCTACAAAATTATTTAAATTACTTTAAATGTATGAAATACTGCTCAATTTCACCAAAAATCAAGAAAAAGAATATTGATTCAACAATGAGATTGGCAAAAAATAAAATGATTATAATAACTAGTGCAGGGAAATTTGAGGAAATGAGAACACTCATACAATATTGATAGGAGTATATATTTTTAAAGGCCAATTTGGCAGTAAGTATTAAATATAAAATGTGCACAACCTTTGCTTCAGCAGTTTTACTTCTAGAAATTCTACTTAAACATAATTCAGTATATCGGGGCCCTTGGGTGGCGCAGTCGGTTAAGCATCCGACTTCAGCCAGGTCACGATCTCGCGGTCCGTGGGTTCGAGCCCCGTGTTGGGCTCTGGGCTGATGGCTCAGAGCCTGGAGCCTGTTTCCGATTCTGTGTCTCCCTCTCTCTCTGCCCCTCCCCCGTTCATGCTCTGTCTCTCTCTGTCCCAAAAATAAATAAACGTTGAAAAAAAAAACATAATTCAGTATAGATCCATGAACAGGATAAGACTGCTTTGTTGTTTATAATAATAATAATAATAATAAAAAGAGTTGTGTTTTTGAGGGATGCATAAGGACCATAAACAAAAAAAGTGTTTAATCATGTAATATTCAAACTAAGGATGTCTCAATATGCAACCATTTATAATAAAACATATATTGCTAAAATAATTTGTTGGTACAAAAATATATCTACATTACATGAAGTAATATAAGTTAGTGAAAAAAATATAATATGATATTACTTATGCCCCAATAAACATATGGACATAAATATAGAAAAGAATGACCCAATACACAGAGGTGTTCAGTTATTACTAGTAAAAACAGGAAGAGATGGGAGTAAAAGACAGTAGATGGTCATTTTTTTAAGCAATGTATTCCATGAATTATATTGATAATGTACTTAATAGTGTAATACTTTTTTGTATTATTAGATTTTGAATTTTCATACTTTTTTTTCAAAATACTGAAACTCAGTTGAAAGCAATAACATTTATGGAGGATTGTTTGGGAGATAAATAATACAGCTCTTCTCTGAAATTTTTATTTCAAGTGACATTCAGGGACCACATGCATTAGTGCTACCTGGGAAGCCTACTAAAAATTAGTTTCCCCTTCCCATTATACACCTGTGAAAAAATAACTGATGGAACTGAGTTTTGCATTTAAAAAGAAACCTCTTAATTGTTATGTGCACCCAATTGGAGAACAACTGATTTAAAACTTTTTTTTTAACATTTATTTATTTTTTGAGAGACAGAGAGAGACAGAGCATGAGCAGGGGAGGGGAAGAGAGAGAGAGAGGGAGTCACAGAATCCGAATTAGGCTCCAGGCTCTGAACAGTCAGCACAGAGCCCGACACAGGGCTTGAACTCACGAGCCAGGAGATTATGACCTGAGCTGAAGTCAAATGCTTAACCGACTTAGCCACCCAGGCACCCTGGAGAACAATTGATTTAGATCTAATGTTTGAAGGAATCCACCAGAGAAGAAAGTTGCATATCTAGAAGATATTATCTTAGTTTCTATATTATTGCTTTTGGCATAATGTACTCAGAATTCATCAAAGTGTTACTACAAAAACAGCCTTAGGAAACTTGATGCTTTATTTATTCAAGGAAGCTGGTGAAGATATTTTCTTATGAATATATCATTGTAAATACTCATAAAAGTTTTCATTTTAGACTAGTATGCTGTCTTCAAAATTACTAAAAACTACTTAATGAATGATTTTTGCATTTATTTTTATCTTGCAGAAAATATAGAATTAAAATGTCACAATACTACTAACACTACTGTTTTATGTTTTATTTATATTATTTATATTTTATGTTCCGATTTTATTTTAATTTGAGGTATTTTTATGTATAAATGTGACTACTCTTATTTTTGATATTTTAATTTAATTCATGTTAATAACCTCTTACATTCACAGTCACATAAATGATCGATAGATAAATAGATACATAAACAATAGATAAAAATGTAGAATAAATATATATGTAATTTCTAGATAGATAGATATTTAAAAAAACTCTGATGAAAACTCTGATCAGTTAAAAAACTGATATATTTTAAAATGTACTTCAGTTGGGCATATTTTAGTAATTACTTATGACATAAAATATATAAGATTCATATTGCCAAAGGCAATGAAACTGCATTAGAATTCACACCTAAATGATAGAAAACCAAATAATGAGTTTCAAATCTATAAATACTACTTAAAATAATAACTGATTTTTAGAATGTTCATTATGAATTATATAATGTTTTCTTTTTTGCATAACTTTATTTCAGCAGGTAAGAAAATATATTAAATTATCCCTCATTTTGATTATGTTCTCAAAGAGAATACAGACTATTTGTCTCATAGGATATGGGTTCCAGATACTTATACACATAAAAAAATTTCCTAAAATAAATTATTAAGAATATTATTTTTAATATCTATCTAAAGATATTTTAAAGTAAAAATATAAAGGAAGTAAAATAAAACTGATGTAAATTAGCATTTTTGAGGGATAGGAACAGGATTTTAGAAACATATTTTTAGAAGATAGAAATGCTAAAAACCTCAGGAATTTCCTGTCTAAAATTTGAATGCTAGTATATCATAAAACTCCAGAAATATGTTAATTATGCATGTGTAAATTTTCTTGTTAATACCCTGTAGGAGTTGAATTTATTACGGAATATGATTATGAGTTTATTACAGAATTCAGGGGATCTGTGAACTTAGATGGGGAAAATTACACTTTTATTTTTATAAATCTATAACCACTTGTTTAATTTTGAATGTTGCAGCAAACTATAACAGCATTAGAGAGATACAGTTTTATCAATAGTAGAAATAATAGTAATTGAAGTTTTCATTGTTAGACATATTATTTGATGTATTAATAGACATATTATTTAATGTATTAGAGAGGATTTTATATATTTTTATACTTTTATAATGATATATTAGAAAACATTCCTTGTAATCACATATATTTTCATTTGCGCACTTAAAATAAAATGCATCAACTTTACCAGACTGCCAAATGAATCTGTAACAGACAAAAAAATTAAGAACAATACTAAAGTATAATTTACTACTTGGTAAAATAGTGGAAAATATTAGTATAGTATGATTGAAATTTATTCGTAAATCTTCAGGAATGTATATTTTTCTCTGAGTAACTTTTAAAGTGGGACTAGTACTCTACCTAAAACAAATCAAAGGTTATGATAATTGACTATATGATTATTGACTATATTACTTAAATACAGTTTTTTTTCTTTTACTTGAAACCTTAATAAAGGATATAGCAAGAGTAAACTTTTGTTAATATAATATCTTCTATTTACTTAATATTGTTTTAATACCTGTTTTTTCATTTGTTTTAATTTGCAAAAAATCTGAAAATTATTTTGGTTTATAATCCATGATATATTATATAGGTAAATTACACCATTTCAAGTTATTTCTATATAGTGCATCAATCATCTTAACACTATATAAAATTTCTATTGAAAAATTACTGATTCTTGTCTTCATGATACTTTTGGAACTTAAAATATTGTATTAATATATATATTATTTATGTTGTCATAAACACATTGTATATTAGCAGTTAGGTTTCAATTCACACACTCAAAGATAGATGCTAGATGAATAGGTAAATAAATAGAAATAATAAATATATAAACTAATTTAAGTCATATTTAAGTCATATTTTCCAATTAATCATGTTCTGATTTCTGATTGACAATCATTTGTCAAATGCTAAGAAAAAATATATATAGGAGTGTCCGGGTCGCTCAGTTTGTTAAGCGTCTGACTTCAGCTCAGGTCATTCTCAAGGTCCATGAGTTCCAGCTCCATGTTGGGCTCTGTGGTGACTGCTCAGAACCTGGAGTGGGAGAGGGGCAGAGAGAGAGAGGGAGACACAGAATCCAAAGCAGGCTCCAGTTTCTGAGCGGTCACCACAGAGGCCCACGGGGGCCTGGAACCCATGAACCATGAGATCATGACGTGAACTGAAGTCAGATACTTACCGACTGAGTCACCAAGATGCCCCATGAGGATAGTTTTAAGTTTATTTATTTTAAAAAAGAGAGAGAGAGGGAGAGAGAGAGAGTGGGGGAGGGGCAGAGAGGGAGAGAGAGAATCCCAAGTAGGCTCCACTCTGACAGAGCAGAGCATGACACAGTGCTCAATCCCATAAACCGGGAGATCATGACTTGAGCTGAAATCAAGAGTCTGATGCCCAACTGACTGAGCCACCAAGGTGTCCCAAGAAGATATTTTAATGAAAGACAATTATTCTTTTATTTTATCTGCTTATGTAAATAGATATAATAAAGTGTATTACAAAAGTGTATTACAGAATGTTAGGCTAAACCTTATGATGACTTAATTTATACACTTCATTAGAACAAGATTTTAAAAAATTCTACAAAGAAAAATGTTCCACATCATTCTTGATGTGTCTTAAACACAGACATGTAAACACACACGAATGCATATAAATTTCATTAACATAAACTTGAGCCGGCTATTTTCAAATTTATAATAGTTGCATTTGTACTGACACAATAACGTAACACCTCTGCAGGCACACATGCATATATTCAAATTTATACAAATACTGAGATGTCTACGCTCATGCCTTCACACATAATTCAGATACATTCATCCTCATGTATGCAACGTTGCTCAAAGCAAGGCTATCAGTGACCCATCACTATTTGTAATGGCATGGGGGTACATACTCATTCACCCTAAGGGGCAATCTGAATCTATTTTCTCAGTTCAAAGGAGAAAGTCTCAGAGCAGAAGTGTAAATGACTACCATGTGTAAGTACAGTAGATAAATAAAGTATGTATGTAAACAAAGCCTTCAAGTGCAAATGGGATAAATGGGTATTATGACAGCAGTGTTCTGGGAGCTTGGCACCACACAGTTTTTTCAGATTGGACCACAAGGGCCATATGAAGTAAACAGGGAGAAAGCAGGGAGGTTAAAGGATTATCTCATTAATTGAGCTTGAGGAAGGAAGTTAAACTAATTTACTTCTGTTAGTTTCCTAAGAGAAGTAAAATTAACACTCAGTTTATTCTGAAACAATCACGTGGGGGCAACAGAAAAAAGAAAAGTCTACAAAGTGGCAACTGGAGAAATACATGACTTTTCAAAGAAATTCTGAGATATTTTTTTCCTGGGGTATTTAGTGTCAGCTAAGGAGAGAGGATGATAATTTTAAGATTTTTTTTTTTCATTCTGATAGCTTTTTCTTTTTTAAGCAGCAGTTAAAATTCCTGGTAAGTAGCCCTGAAGGGAAAGATCAGCTACTTCTTTCTTTCCTTAAACATACAGTCTGCTCTGTTGTTTTGTGATCTAAACTATGGATTATTAAAAAGCATATTGTGCCTCACATGTGGAAACTGTCTCCATGCAGCTTTCACCAGTAATAAATCTTATAGTTTTATCTTCAGCTTCCTGACTCTATTGTCCCCACTACTGGTGAAGAATTCAAGAAAAAAAGAGATGTTTATGCATCCCAACTACTAAAAATATTGCTAAGAACATTCTTAAAGGCTTAGCCACTCTTTTCTGTGGTTATTTATTCTTTGGGACAAACTCATTTCTATTTAAAAAGAATTGTTTCCTGATACAAATGCACAACTAAATACTTTTGAAAAAAGCATGCAAAGCGGCTAACTTTATTATTATAAATCTCAGATGGAAACTACTACCAGTATTATAGCATTTAGTTATAGTTTTGCCACTTCCTGAAATGACAACTTATAACCTTCACTTCTTTAGTGGAAATTCCATTTCATTTCCTTGCTATCAACAAATTATTTTGGCTTATACTTCACTGAAAAGAAAAGAAGCAGGACAAGTCTAAGTTACCCCCAATCAAAATTATGACGTAGTAAATACCTGTAGACATACGGTGCCACTCTCTCTTCTATTGTGCTAGACAAAGTGAACAGGTTCCTGGCAAAGCCAACCCTCATCCCCACTCTCAATTCCACTTCGCTTCTCATCAAGGAAGTTTTTTTTTCCAACAGCCATCACCTTTATCTCTTACAATATGAATTGTTTTTCACCCTATATATAGATCATTCACATCAGCACACAAATATGCTCCATTTTCTCTGATAATTTATTACCTACCCACCTATGAAATATACTCCTTTAACTTATAAGTCAGTGTAGCAACTGATCTGTATCTTTTTCTCTCCTTTTCCAGTAACTTCTTACAAGCCTTGTATTTGCTGTTTATATTTCTGTGTATCCGATCCTTCACATTCCACTTAAATCAGGGAAACATGAAAAAATGGATCTTACTAAAGCTTCTAATTATAATGTTGACAAATACACTTACCTAGCCTCATCTTATTCACCCTCTAAGCAATGCTGAATACACATGTTAAGGCTTGCTTTCTAGAGATATTTTATTTTATTGCCTTTCTTTACACAGAACTTTCTGATTTTTCACCTACTCTCCTAGTCATTCATACACATATATATTTTTTCCCATGGTTGTTTCTCTAATCAGAGTCTTTATTTGGGAAATGTGCAGGGTTGTGTACTCAGCTGTCTTTCTCATCCATCTGAAATGTCTCCATTGATTATTTATTCTAGTCTTTGTCTTTAAATTCATCATATCAATATTGAATTCTTGTACCTTCCATGTCCAGATCTGATTGCAGTACTATAACTTGAATAATTTCCATAATTAACATGTAAAAGTGTAATCTTGTTCAACCCCCTTAGAGCATTTAGCATGGGGGTGTGAGTCTTCTCCATTCTTATATCAATAGAAGATATATCATCCAGTCTATTAGTCCAATTCCAGCCTAATTTTCTTTATTTTCTGTAAGCCTAATATCCAAGTATAAATCTAAAAATTCTAATTCTACCTCAAAAACATTAAGTCAATACCTTTTTCTTCATATTCACTAGTACAAACATAGTCAAATTCAACATGTAGCCTTCTATCCAAGCATGGGACCAGTAATCAACAACATTGTCCGCATTCTTCTTCCATGATTGCCTCCCATTATGTAAGTTGAAATTATTGCTTTCCATTCTACTCAATTACATAAAGACAATTTACTAAGAGAGTTATATTATTCTATAAACAAAATGTTAATAACTAATGAAATATAGAAATAGCAGAAACTATATAGTAACAATACCAAACCAAGAAATTAAAAATAAAATAAGCAAACAAAAATGCCTTACTGATCAGATACGAAAAATAATAAAACAAACCTCAACTCTTGGGTCAAGAAAAAAATACTACATGACACATATAATGTGTTTCAAAACAGGAGAAAGTAAATTGAAAAACACCATATAAGAATCATATACTTTAGGGGCTCCTGGTTAGCTCAGTCAGTTAGGTCTCAGACTTTGGCTCAAATCATGATCTCATGGATCATGAGTTTGAGCTCTACACTGGGCTCTCTGTGGGCACAGAGACTGCTTCGGATCCTCTGCCTCCCTCTATGCTCCTCCCCTGCTCATATTCTCTCTCTATCTTCCTCTCTCCCTCTCTCTCTCTCTCAAAATTAAGAAATAAACTTAAAAAAAGAATAAGACATTTAAAAAATTAATCAACATAAAATCCACACCTTCAAATATATACTTAAAATACAAAGATAATGAAAAAATTGATTAAGCATGCCTTGTGACAATGTTTTCCAACTGTGTGAAAACTGGGTGAATTTATGGGGCGCCTGGGTGGCGCAGTCGGTTGGGCGCCCGACTTCAGCCAGGTCACGATCTCGCAGTCCGTGAGTTCGAGCCCTGCGTCAGGCTCTGGGCTGATGGCTCAGAGCCTGGAGCCTGTTTCCGATTCTGTGTCTCCCTCTCTCTCTGCCCCTCCCCCATTCATGCTCTGTCTCTCTCTGTCCCCCAAAAAAATAAATAAACGTTGAAAAAAAATTTTAATAAAAAAAACTGGGTGAATTTAATATCCTATGAAAAGATAATTTACCAAACTATTTTTCAAAACAAAGAAACTGTCATTACTGAATTAGAGGTTTATAAAGATCTAATATACCCAATGAATAACCTTGGGTAAGAAATATTTCGTAGATACCTTTTATGAAATGTTTAAAGAAGAAATTCAATATATAACATTTAAGTAATATCAGAGCATAGAGAAATACTACCACAATTGCTGTAAGCTATCCACATAGATAATAAACCTGAAAAAGCACTAAAAATTAGAGACCAATCATACTTATAAAAATATAACTTATGAAAATATAAAAAAATAGTGTGGAACTAAGAAACACTTTACAGTTCATATACAAATATAAATAAGCAAACAGATGCAGATATATTCTGAAAAGAAAAATAAGGAGAGATCTAAGTAGAACTTTGAGGTATTTATAAGATATGACAAGGATTAGGCTTAATATAAAAGATGATTTATTACAACATAAAAATGAGAGTAGGTGGAAAGAGATAAAGTCGGATTCAGTGGAAAGAGATAAAGTCGGATTCATCAACTCTGAGCAAACTAGAAAGAAAGCAGATTTAATTCAATAATTAATAACTTTAAAAAAATCAAATGCTATATTTAATGGTCCAACACTGGTAGACTTACCTGTGAAACTAAAGTTGAATCAAGTAGGTCTCTTACAATCATCTATTCAACAATGTAATAAGACATATAAAACCAATTAACTGTATAAAAAAGGAACAAACAAGGAAAAACAAATAAACAAAGAAATAAACCTTATTCTCATATTATAGAATTGTGCACTTAGAAAATCTTTAAGAATGGATTGAAAAATCAATACTTTTAGCAAATAAATTTACCAATAATGAGTGAAATTGAGATTTAAACCTTCTCTCTCATTTATATAAGTTCAATTTTTGAGATCGATTTTATTTTATTTATTTTATTAAAAATTTTTAATGTTTATTTTTTAGACAGAGAGGGTTGAAGACACTTTGGTAAAGTAGGTTGAGAGAGAGGAGCAGAGAGGATCTGAAGCAGGCTCTGAACTGACAGCAGTGAGCCTGATGCAGGGCTTGAACTCACAAACCGTGAGGTCATGACCTGAGCCAAAGTCAAACACTTAACTGACTGAGCTACTCAGGCAGCCTTGAAATCTATTTTAATTTTCTATATTAGCAAAAAATATTTAGAAAATAAAATTTAAAAAATGAATTACATATAATAATAATTGTAAATAAAGATGAGAAAATGTGCCCAATACTACATATTGGGAAAATTTTTCAAAAAACTATTACATAAAAATAGAAGACTACATACAATTTAGGAATAGAATGCTAATTTAATTTAAAAATCACATTAGAAGCTATCAATTATTATTAGAATGTATCAAGAGTTAAGAATGTATGTTGGTGCAAAGATAGCCAGATCAACCCATGTAACAAAGTAGAGAATATGGAGTACAGGAAAAGGTTTAACTGTATTGGGCACAGTTTATAACAAAGTTGATATTCTAGTGCTGTGGAAGAAAGGATGCTATTTTATTTTTTTTTATGTTTTTTTCAACGTTTATTTATTTTTGGGACAGAGAGAGACAGAGCATGAACGGGGGAGGGGCAGAGAGAGAGGGAGACACAGAACCGGAAACAGGCTCCAGGCTCTGAGCCATCAGCCCAGAGCCCCACGCGGGGCTTGAACTCACGGACTGCGAGATCGTGACCTGGCTGAAGTCGGACGCTTAACCGACTGCGCCACCCAGGCGCCCCAGAAAGGATGCTATTTTAAATAAATGGTGCTAGGTCAATAAATACACATATAAATGGTGGGGGCAAGGTGAACAGAGGAGAGAATGAGAGTTGAAGGAAGTGAAGGAAGAGAAAAGAAGGAAAGGAAAGGTCAGTGAGGGCAGGGAAGAGAAAGGGAACAACTTGACTTCATTGTACACCTTACATAAATATTCCATTTGGATTATAGATCTAAATGTGAAAGAAAAAGCAACAAATTTCTAAAAGACAGGAGATAAAAGTGTACCCATGATATATACTTAATAAGAACAGGTAAATACTTCTTAATCAAAAAAAATACTAGTAGCCTTATGGGACAATACTGATAATAAATTCAAGGTCTAACATTCTTTGAAAAACATTCTTAAGACAGTATAAGGCATGTCAGAGAGAAGGGGATATTGGCATACTTCCAACAACAACAAAAATCTCATATTAAGACCATGTAAAGACATGTCACAAATAAAAAAATAATATTAAAAAAGTAGCTAAATGTTTGAATAGATAATTCATAAAGGAAGTATATCCAAATGATCAATGAACATATAAGAGATACACGATCTCATTATTCTTCAAGAGATTTGCCAAATAAAATCACTGATATTACCCTATTGCATGCAACTAAGTGGTTTAAATTAATGACTGACAATATAAATGTTTCTGAGAACATGGGCAAAGTGTTTGGGTAGTAGTATCTCCTATAAGCTAATACATACCAAAGCTATGCTCCCAACATTTTTCTCTGATGAATGCTAAAGAGAAATGTATATACACCAAAATGTACAAACATGTACAAATGAAAGACTAAAAAAAAGACACATTAATAGACTATTACATTAACTAATGACTTGAAAATAATCCAAATGCCTATCAAAAGTGTAAAGGTTAAATACACTGTAATACAGTAACACAAAGGAATATTATACACCGTAGTTAATTCATATAAATATAATATTGAGTGAAAGAGTAAAATAATATCTATCACATATTTTTTATTTATATCAGGTATGAATCAAGGAAATGCAGTTTACAGTGATAGAAGTCACAATAATGTTTACCTCAGAAGAGGAGGAGGGTCTACGAATAAGGAAATCTGGAATGATGGTGATGTTACATTTCTTGCATGAAAGATAGAAACATGAGTGAGTAAACTATGTGAAAAAATTTATAAAACTGCGCTCTTAAAATTTGTGTATTTTTCCTTGTGTACATTTTTCTTTTTGTTTATGGAATACTTTTATTTAAAAAAAATTATTGAGATATACTTGACATAAAGCATTATATTAGTTTCAGATGTGCAGAACAATGATCTGATATTTACATATATTACTAAATGATCACCACAATAAGTCTAGTTAACATCCAACATCATACATAGTAACACATTTTTTTTTCTTGTAATGAGGACTTAAAATCTACTCTCAGCAGTTTTCAAATATGCAGTACACAGTATTATTAACTACAGTCACCATTCTATATATTACATGTCCACAAATTATTTATTTTATAACTGGAAGTTTGTATCTTTGGTCCTCCCTCACCTATTTTATCAAATACCTTTGCCCTTGCCTCCACCACAAACCACTCTATTCTCTGTATCTGTGAGCCTGATTTTTTTGTTTTTTAGTTCCACAAAGAAGCAAGATCATATAGTATTTGTCTGTCTTTATCTGATTTATTTCACTTGGCATAATACTCTTGAGTTCTATCCACATAGTCACAAATGGCAAGATTCAATTCTTTGTCATGGCTGAATAGTATTCCAGCATGTGTGTGTTTGTGTGTGTGTATATATGTGTGTGTGTGTGTGTGTGTGTATGCACGCTTGTGTATCTCAAATCATCTTCATCCATTAATCCATTGATGGGTTCTTAGGTTGTTTTCATAACTTTAAGTTTTTAAAATAAAGTTCATTTAGGGGCGCCTGGGTAGCTCAGTTGGTTGGGCGTCCGACTCCGAACTCATGGTTCATGGGTTTGAGCCCCACCTCAGGCTCTGTGCTGACAGCTCAGAACCTGGAGCCTGCTTTGAATTCTGTGTTTCCCTCTATCTCTGTCCCTTCCCTACTCACACTATGTCTCTGTCTGTCTCTCAAAAATAAATAAACATTGAAAAAACTTTTAAATAAAGTTTATTTAAAGAAATGAAACTTTCAAATTACATACTACACTAATTTTGGAAAGGATATAGTCACTAAACGAAAGAATGAGACGAATTATAGTATCATTGGGGCTGGGTGTTATAAATATGATACTATACTAGGGAGTCATGTATGAAAGAAACTGCAAGTGGTTAACAATAGGGGGAATAATTGAGAAAATGCCATAAGGGTGTGGAAGGGACACATACTCTCCACTCTATTCACTGTGGTCTCTTTTGAAATACGTATCATGACTTTGAATTGAATGCTATTACTACTACAACTACTAGCAATAATTTAAAATATTTATTTTGTTTGTAATTCATAATGAAATTATGTAACTTCTACAAAATAAGGCAACCAAGTAAAAAAAAACTTGAATATCACTAAATAATATACATAATGTGTTTGAACATATCATAAAAATATTGCCTGACAAAACATACATTTTGGTAATACTAATTAAACTTAATAATCTTAGTTAAAATAATCTATCAATACCAAAGAATATGGAAACACAATTTTTCACAGTAAAAACAATAAGATGAACAAGGTGATGGAGACAGAAGCAAATAAAAACACACTTTTATTTACTCAGAAGATATTTTGTTAGTTTTATATTTTGCTCTTTGCACCTGGAGTGAATGCCCTTTTTGTCATGCTAATCATTTACAGTTGTCACCATTATTTATATTTATGATTGGTAAAGCATAACATTACTATGTGACAATGCAAAAGCACATCAATCTCACAATAGCTGTGACTGTATGACCACCCAGTGGCGTGTGTGTGTGTGTGTGTGTGTGTGTGTGTGTGTGGTGGGGTGTTTAAAAATGTAAATAAAGGGAGAAAGAATGGATAGGCTTTTTATTTTTGTCATTTAAGAATTTTAATTTTCTTTTAAAATTAATTTTAATTTTTAATAGACCATACCATAAATTAATACTTTCTATTGATAAAGAGTTAATGAATATTATTAACGCTTGTATAGAATTAGGTAACCATCATCACAACCATGATTTAGAACAGTTTCATTACCTTTATAAACATCTCCCTTGTGTTATCGCTTTACAATCACATCCACCCCACAATATATACACAGACACACTCTCACACTTAACCCTTGTCAAGCACTCATAGGTTTTCTGACACTATAATTGTGTCTTTTAGAGAATGTATTATAAATGGATCACACAGCTGTGATTATCATTATGCTGATGTAAGAATCTTTTCAAATGGCATGAAATTGTTTGAAACTGTAATTTTTCATCAGCGTAATGCTTTTAAGATACATCTAAATTGGTGGATGTATCAAAAGTTGACGATTTTATTACTGTTGAATTGTATTACATTATATGAATACACTTGCTCTAAACATTCATGCACAAGTTTCTGTGTGATCATAGTTTTTATTTCTAAATATCGCTTTTTTCATTGGAGAGTTTATGTGTAATTATATAAGAAACTTCCAAATGGTTTTCCAGAGTGGCTGTATAGTTCTGCATTTTCACCAAGAATATATTGAAGTGCAAGTTGCTTCACAAACTTGTTAGCACTTGATATTGTCAGTATTTTGTTTTTAAACACTTTAAAAAGTGTGTGGTACTGTTTCTTCATGGTTTTAATTTACACTTCCCTAATAGCTAATTATGTTGAACATCTTTCCATATGTTTATTTGCCATCTATCCTCCATGGTGAAATGTCTGTTCAAATAATTTGCTCTTTTTTTTAGAACACTGTTTTCTTATTATTTAATTTACAGTTATTTATATACATAAGTGCATATATATTGATATAATATGTGTATATATGCATATATGTATACTTTATAATTTTTATAATAACCTTGCTGTTATGTGATCTACGTTGATTTAACTGTCTTTCAAAGAAGCAGAAAATATCAACAGTAATGAATTCAATTTGTCTTTTTTTTCCTTTTTTTATTAATCATGCATTTTCTGAGAATGCTTTGACTAACTCCAGGCCACTAAGAGCTTCTTCTAGGTGCTTTATGTGTTTATGTATTATATTGATATCTACATTCAATCACAGCTACTATTTTTGCGTGAAGTATGAGGATTAGGTTGAGTGTTTTTGATTGTGCATTTTTTGTCTGTTTTTTGGTATATGAATGCCCAATTATTTCAGCAACAGTTGTTAAAAAGACTATTATTTCCCACTGAAAATACTTAGCAGTACTGTTGACAATCAATTGTCCATGTTTGCATTAGTCTATCTCTGGTTTCCTTCTCCTGCTTCATTGATCTATTCACTTATCCCTCACCAATATTACATTGTCTTGATTACTATGGTACCATAACAATTCTTAATATCAAATAGAGTGAATATTTGTTTTTTATACATCTTTATCAAATTTTTTAGGTATTCTACTTCTTTTATTCTTAATTTAGGACTGTGTATGAATTTAGAAAGTTAGAATCTGAAATAAATTTTAGAAATCTGCTAGACTTTTATGAACTATTCCATGGGCATTTTATTTAGACTTCTTTTATTCTATCATAGTGTTTGTAGGTTTCCACATATCTACCTGCACAAGAATTGTCAGATTGATACCTAAGCATTACTGAGCGAGTGTAATTTTTTGAAATTTTACTTCCCAATGATCAATTACCACTATAAAGAACTGTGACTGAATTTTGCATGTTGACCTTGTATCCTGCTATCTTGAAAACTCATTTATTGGTTTTAAGTGGTGTTTATTTGTTTTGTAGAGTCCTTGAAATTTTCTACCTAGGCAAATATACCATCTGTGAATAAGATCAGGTTTCTTTTTTCTATATTGCTTTTCTATTTTTATTGCATTGATATTTTGCTCTTATATACATCTTATATACATCCTTTCTGCTGCTTGCTTCAGATTTATTTTTCTTCGCTTTTCAAAGTTTCAATTGCTGATTTGAATGTTTTATTTTTTTTTCTAACATAAAGATTTACTGCTATAAATTTACCTCTAATGCTGCTCTAGCTGAATCTCTCAAATTTTGATATTTTATAATTTCATTTAAATTAAAGTATCTTTCTAATTTCCATTGAAACACCACCTTTGACTCATGAATTACACAGAAGTGTGTTTCATCTAACATTGAAATGTTTGGTGATTTTTCTATGAGCTGTTCTGTTAGTTACTTATTATTTAATTCTTTTATTATTTGAAAACATACTTTGCATGATTTCAAAATATTTACATTTTTTAACCCATGAGATGATCTCTTCTGTTGAACATTTCATGTATACATGATAATTATACGTATTCTTTGGTTGTTGGTGGGTATATTATAAATAGCAATTAGATCCAGTTGGTTGATGACATTTTCCAGTTCCTCTATACCTTTGTTCATTTTCTGTCTACTAGTTACCTACAAGTGTTGAAAGCTCTCGTATGTTTGTGTATTTCTCTATTTCTAGTTATTAGAGCATTATTCTTTCAATTCTAATGCTTCCTTTTCAAATTCTTCACATAGTCTCCTTTTTTTTCCACATAGTCTCCTTACATCATGTGTCCTACAATAAATATCTTTTGTTTTCTAGCATGTAGCTCCTGACACATGTTCATCCTTTATTTTAAATTTGTTGAATTTTTATATTTTTTGAGAAAAGAGTGGCCACAACTTCACACTGAGCATAATCTAGAATATTTGCTTTGTAATTTCACTTAGATAATTTGAATACACGTATATGAATTGAAAGGGGAGAACATATAATAAATTGTGATAAACATTTTATGAATTTGTAAAATGTCATAGTTTAGTTTCAAGATACTGCTTTGTGTTCATGGACCCACATGCACTTGATATGATAGCATTAAGAATCTTATAGCCCAGGGGCGCCTGGGTGGCTCAGTCGGTTAAGTGTTCGACTTCGGCTCAGGTCATGATCTCACGGTCAGTGAGTTCGAGCCCCGCATCAGGCTCTGTGCTGACAGCTCAGAGCCTGGAGCCTGCTTCCGATTCTGTGTCTCCCTCTCTCTCTGACCTTCTCCCATTCATGCTCTGTCTCTCTCTGTCTCAAAAATAAATAAACATTAAAAAAAAAATTAAAAAAAAAATCTTATAGCCCAGGGGCACCTGGGTGGCTCAGTCTGTTAAGCCTCTGACTTCAGCTCAGGTCATGATCTCATGGCTGTGCTGACAGCTCAGAGGCTGGAGCCTGCTTTGGATTCTGTGTCTCCCTTTCTCTCTGTCCCTCCCCCACTCATGCTCTGTCTCTCTCTCAAAAATAAATACACATTAAAACAATTAAAAAAACATGAATCTTATATCCCTATATGAAGCAACATAAAGACAAAATAGAGTGTATCTTTTCAATGTTTTTATTTATTTTTGAGCGAGAGAGAGAGAGAGAGAGAGAGCCAGTGGAGGAGAGGCAGAAAGAGAGGGAGACAGAGGATCCAAAGTAGGCTCTGTGTTGATAGCGGCAAGCTCAATGCAGGGCTCAAACTCAGGAACCATGACCAACCGAAGCCAAAGTAGGTCGCTCAACCGAATGAGCCACCCAGGCACCCCCACCCTCATACAGTATATCTTTTTTTTTTTTTTAATTTTTTTTTCAACGATTATTTATTTTTGGGACAGAGAGAGATAGAGCATGAACGGGGGAGGGGCAGAGAGAGAGGGAGACACAGAATCGGAAACAGGCTCCAGGCTCTGAGCCATCAGCCCAGAGCCCAACACGGGGCTCGAACCCACGGACCGCGAGATCGTGACCTGGCTGAAGTCAGCCGCTTAACCGACTGCGCCACCCAGGCGCCCCATACAGTATATCTTATAAGAATAAGCCAATCTGTTTGGCATAGGACATGTAGAAAATAATTAAACGCATTTGGATTATAAATCAAATATAATAAAATAAAAAGTTTGTGTTTCTAAACTGCTATACAGATCTATGTTAAAAAATACAAAAATATTCAAAGTCAAATCCCCAGGGATGTATTTTTGCTAAACAATAATGATTTTCCAAATAAATTTATGTTAGCTATAATTATAACAAATAAATTAATGTTTTCATATTATCATTGAGGTTTATTCCATTACTTTCTTAACCATAAAGAACTATCAAACATTTCAAATTTAAGAGATTTTATTATAAATGTATAGATATGTTTTAAGCTGATGTGACTTTATAATGACATGAGATATACAAATATATATATGTTCTCTTTTAATTTCTGTATGATTACTTATTAAGATAAATATGCAAAATTTACTTTACTCCCTAGGATAAGACTTTTTTTTGAAAAAATAATATTTATTTATTTTTCATGAGTGAGCAAAATTACTATCGGGTATAGAAGAGTGACAAAAATCTCATCTATGTTTAAAATAATAACAAATAAAAATAAATTATAAATGTAGATATATTTAAATTTTGTTAATAGTAAATTGACAAACTTTTAAATGGTTTTTATTGCCCCAAATCTACACTATTATATTGCTATTAAAATGCAGATATCAAAAATTTGTTCAAATGGGTTCTTTACCATTCTCAGTCTTATATTAGTTGCAACATAAATGGTGTGTAAAAAAAAAAGTAATGTTTCCTGTAGGCCTCAATATTAGTAACAATATTTACTGAAGCAAAGGATGAGTGATAATATCCAAAATCAATACAGATTTTTTTTACATGGTAGATAAATAACATTTTGTAACGAAACAGGGATTATTTTTCTAAGAGCTATACCATAATATCTTGTGTAAACTTTTAAATTCTGAAATAATCTTGAACTAATTATTATTAGGGACCTTGTTTCTCTTCCAAGAAAAAGAGAGTATGATTATACTCATTGTGCAGCTTTGTTACATAAAAAAATGGCATTGGAGGAATGCAAAAGAGCTATCAACCTGTTTGCCCTCATTAGCATGTTAAGAAATATAAGGAGCTTTTACAGTTTTTCAAGTCCTATATTTAACATTTATGGGACTCTCACCTTAAGAAATACGCTTCTAAAATTAAAATAAATGTATACATGTACCATATTATATATTGTGCCATTTTGTAAGGTAAACTTACGCAAATTCCTAGTTTCTCATACTGCCTTTTACATCTAATTTTGATATTATTTTTAACACACTCCAGAATTTCCATCCGTTAAAGCCTTATTTTCTTTATAATTTGTAGACTCTCCTTTTAGAGTGGCACATCAAGACTTCCAGTTAGCTGAAGACAATAGGAATAATTCAATATTTCTTCCCCCCAAAATATAGGATGATAAAAAATACCTACAAGGAAATCATGCATTCAGCATATATCAAAGAAAATGCCTAAATTTCAGAATGAACCCTCATTAGAAAGCAAATACTTCAAATCCTAGGAGACACTCAGGCACCCATCCTGCCACAAAGCTTCATAAAAAGCAGACACAAGAGGAAGAAAATTGCGGAATAGTACAAGTGAGACTGATCTCAAACCACTGCCAGTTAGAACAAACTGACCCTAAAACTGAAACCTACTTTAAAAAAAAAAAAAGTCCTTGCAGATCAGAAAATACAATACAGTTTTCTGGTAACTCTGATCATAAGTTCAGAGACAAATGAACTGAGGCACAAATGAACTGTATTTCTGTTTTGAAATTTTTATTAAGTAAACACTATGTGCCACATAGAACAAGGGATTAGAAGAAAATAAAAGATGAAATAAAATATGAAAAAGAAATGTTTCCTATTATAGAAAAAATTAAAAATAATGACAGAAATTAATGAAGAAATTCATATAATATGGCATAGGTACTCTTTATATAAACTTGATTAGTAATATAGGACTCATCTTATTCCCCACTCTGAAGCAGAAGAGGGATGTAATTTATATTATTTATCTCTCATTTAAAATGGGTATAAATGAATTCTTACCCCACAGTTAATCTTCTTTAAACACAATTATTCAAATTTTCTAATTAGTATTTCTGTGATTAGAAATATTTTGTCAGTGCACACTTTTTATGTACTGTTGACAATTTTAATTTGTTTTTAGTCATGCATAATTTAATAGCAATCTCCTGCTGACATCATTAATGAAATAGATCGTGCTGGTTAAATCCTCCCTTAATTCAAGAAATGGAAACAGTCACCTAAAAAAGTATGAGTTTTCAATAGAAAAATGCATTATTAATTCCCAGAGGTTTCATGTGAATATAGTAGGCATGTGGGACATAAAATTAAAGTATCTTTTTAGCTATGTGGAAGTAATAAATTAACAACAACAAATTGCTAAAATGAGCACATTTTTACATAAATTGATATTGGACATATTGCAAATGCAACTTCTAAAGCACAGACATCCAACAACCAATACACGTGAAATAACTTGTGAAGGTAAGTAGACTTATGCCCCATTTTATGTTAGATAGAAAATTGCCCATGTGATTTTCTTCAAGTGTGAACATAGACAACGCTAGTCCTTAGTTACCTAGCTTAACTTGAATTTTACAAACGGATTAAAACAGTCGAAGAAAAGCATACAAAACCCCTAAGGACCAGCTTTATTATGGTAGCAGACATTGAGGAAATATTGCTATACTGGGAACGGACAGTTTAAAATCTTCTGTTGTTATCCTTTCTATCTTTGTATTAGAGGGCTAGGTATTATTTTCATCAGCGTTTCAATTATGCCTCCATGTTAAAAGTTATTACCTCATTGCCATATTAATTTCAGTTCCATATTTCTTTTCTGCTATATTTTACAAACATAATCTAAATGTTCATATTGGTTCAATTATATTTACCAGGACTTTTGTTTAGAGTAAAATCTTTTGGGCGGTCATAGAAATACAATAGAATTTTAGGAATACAGAAGAAAGTCAAAGGAGAAATCAATATTTATTGCTAAATCTCACACGAGTAGCTACTTTTTTTTCAAACTCTGTGAGAGATACTAAATAAGTTAGAATGTGGAAAGTCATTTTGTCTGACTCATTGCATTTTATTTCTGAGTATGAAAAAAATACCCAAATGGAAAAGATTAGCATTAATTTACCTAGGGTATGTGTATAATAAACTAGGCCCCTATGTCTCAACAAATATAAAGTAAAATAATTACCTTGTCACTTGCAATGTTTATTTCTCAATATATTTACTGTACATTTTGGAAGTATTATGTACTCTTCTTACTGTCTTCATACATTTATTATTTATATTTTAACATTTTTAACAATTCCACCATTCAGAAATATTATCCCATTTTACTGTTGAGAAAACCAGCAAAGAAAGACAAGTTGTTTGGTCAATTTCTCACATAGATCCAAGATTACACCAACAGAATCTGACTCCAGAGCCAACACTCTTTGCCACTCCACTAGCTCATTGATCATTTTCAATTTTCTAAAATGTTTATTTATTTATTTTTAAGAGAGAGAGAGAGAGAGAGAGAGAAGAGCAGAGAAAGAGACAGATAATCCTTAGCAGGTTCAAACTCAGGAACCGAGAGATCATGACCTGAGCCAAGTCAGACTCTTAATCAACTGAGCCACCCAGGTTCCCCTCAACTTTTCTTAATATAAAGAAATAATATAGCACAGTACGTAAAATGAATCAATAAATATTATGGCATTTATAAAGTTAAAATACACTATGTGTTTAATATTATGCAATGAATTGTGACAGCTATTTATATTCTATTTCTATACTATTGTGAAAATAATATATAAAATGTGTACTTGGAATCTTAGCTAGCCTAGTTGAGTCATTTTTCAGTGACTTTTCCTCTAAGCCAACATAAAGTTTTACATACTATTAAAGTAAGAAATAAACATATTAATAACGAAAATATTACTGATTGTACAGATATAATGAACCAAATTTTTAAATGTCACTGCATTGTCAGAAAGGCCTTCTAATAATTTTCAGCATCTATTAGAGCAACATAGAGTCTGAATAAGTTATAAACTACAATTATATTTTATATTGCTTTTTGCTTCTATCTTAAAGTCTATATAGTTTCTTGCTTCTATCTTAAGGTTTATATATAAAAAATGTAATATGATTTATACCAAGTGCTAAATATCAAGCTTTGAACAAATAAAAAAGTCACAAAATGTTGACTGTTGCTTTTAATACTACATGATGCCCACCTTACACACGCTGCTGTCATTGTTCTATACCACAATTATCATTACTGGTGGTATTTTGCTACGTTTTCTTTGCCACTAAACAAGATATAAGTTTAATTTGTGTGGGCCAACAGGAGTGTCTCACCCTCAACAAAGCCTGTGCCATAGAGGACTCTCTGGAACCATTCAGCTGAAGGAAATGTTTTGTTAGCTGCCTGATTAATCAACAATCACCTAATCTTTAACTTAATGGTTTCTTGAGAGGTTTGTTCAGTGAGGTTTGAGAAAAGGTGTAGCACAATCAGCAGAGGATCATAGGCCATCTATGGAACTGGGAGAGTGGAGGTGAAGGGAGAATTGAGAGTGAAAATAGAAACAGTTGTCTAATTTACAGAAACTGAGTTTTATATAAACTTCTTTTACCTATCAAAATATAGCATTATAACTTTTCAGTGCCATTAACAACTAGATATTTAATATTACTACAATTTAATTAAGTAGTCTCTCACTTCCAAGTAAGGGATAGACATATATTTAAAGCTTTTGATATATATATAGCCAGAGAAACAATTATATTGTACAAAAAATATGTAAGTAAATTACGAATATTTTATGACTGAATTTTCACTTAAAAGTTAGTATTTGAACTATCATTAAAAGAATAATAATAGGTCTTTCATGATGCTGGTCAGCAGACAGCTAGCTGCAGCTCCACGTGCAATCATTCGGCTACACGATCACGAGGGTAAATAACCTGTACACTTACAAGCATTCTGTCCCAATGTGGCCTTTCTATTTGTCACTTTCAGTACAATAATCAATAAATTACATGAGACATTCAGAACTTCATTATGAAATAGGCTTTGTGCTAGATGATTTTGCCAACTGTAGGCTAATGATAGTGTTCTGAGCATATTGGGGTAGACCAGGTTAAACTCTGATGTTCCGTAGGTTACGTATGTTAAATGCATTTCAACTTATGATAGATTTGTCAGGATGTAACCCCATTGGAAGTCAAGGAAGATTTGTACACACAGAGTAAATGTATAAGGGGATATATACCAAGTTTTGACTTTGTTTGACTTACGGGATGGGCTTACATAAAATTATTTTTAAGAAATCAATTTAGCTCAAGTTATATAAAATTCACTGTTTTAATTTACAAGCAGCATAAGTATTAAAATTTTAATTTTTAGAATGTTTACATATTGCCTCTGCAGATTCTGTCATTTGTGTTAAAAAGTCATTCTTTACCTCAATAATGTATGATGTATTTATCTATGATTTCTAGTAATACATGTTCAAATTTTTTTACTTAAGTTTTATTTATTATATTTAAAACTTCAATTTAATCTTACATTGTCATGATTAAGACATTTTACTAGAACTTTAACAGACTGTTAATAGTGTGTGAACTTTAGGTTGTGTGAGAAAGAAATAAGATATCTCAAGAATATAGATGACCATAAGGATAAATTCTGTGTGTGTGTATAGTCTAAATAATGTGTATTTGTTTATATTCATATTATATATTATATACATATATACTCTGTTTTTTTAAACAGTGGCATTTTACATAGGTCTTTTAAAGTTCTTCCACTATATTAATGATTCCTAAGCAATATATATATTCATGTAATAATATATTCATGTAAAATAACACAACAAAGGGATTTCGGTCAATAGATAGTGGAAGGAGGAGGAAAAAATGTTCCATTTGAATGTAAAACAGGTAAGTAGATATTGTGTGCTTTTTATTTACAGATGCAAGGCAACTCATACTGAGGCAGTGTGAATATGGTGTTTAAAACTGGTGTCAATGTTTTAAAACATTCGAGCACGACCAATCCCAGCTTTTGTGTTTCTGCTCCTTAGGAGAGTACACAAGGAAATTCTTACAGTAAATTTAACGGACAAAATATTGGTGTCTAGTCTATCAAATAAGTCCCTGATAATTAAAATAACATAATAAATTAAAATAAAAATGAGCAGTAAATGTGAATAAGCTGTTCATAGAACCATACTGTGAAGGTAATCGATAAAGAGATCATAACTTTATGAGTTTATATGGAGGTAAATTTTTAAAAGATACAGACTTTGGTCCATTAATATTTGACAAAGTAAAAAATGTAAAATAATACCAGGGGCGCCTGGCTGGCTTATTGGTAGAGCATAATACTCTTGATCTCTGGGTTGTGAGTGTGACCCCACATTGGGTGTAGGGATTACTTAAAAATAAAATCTTTATTTAAAAAAGCCAAATAATATCAAATATTAATGAAAAATTGGGATAACTGCTTCCAGAAAGCACAAAATGTGTAGTCTATAAATGCACAGATGATGGCATATGTTTATCCACTATGACCCAGCAATCAATTTTCCTGCTATTAACCCGTATGATAAACAAAGGCACACATCTGCAAGGGAACATTCATAAGGATATGCAGTGCAGTGCTATTTGCTCCTCTCCAGAATTGACTGAGATATCTATATTAGAGGACTAGGAAAAATATAGGAATATATATAAACCTAATTGCATTCTAGGAAGTGGACCTAAATATATTAGCATACACAGATGCAAAAGAAAAATATTTAGTGAAAAGTATAAGAAAGATAATTGATTATCCGCTCTTTAAAAAAAGATGTATTGCATTAAGTGTTCGTCTTAATACATCTTTCTGTCATTTGTACTCAAAGCTTTTTTTTAATGCAAAAATAAATCATATAAATCTAAGATGAGATATAAGCTGAAATATAATTGTTAGTAAAATTATCATCATAGTAAATATTGTGGAACACACCCTCAAAGTCAAGACACCTCCTAGATATCTGATAAAAATTGAGTATTCTTAAAATACTTCAAATTAAATATTACAGTTATGCATCTAATTAAAATTTAAAATGACAAATTTACAATCAACTGATTGGCTCCAAAATATAGATGTTCATATTAAAAATATTTGTTCTTCTACACAAAAGTCCCAATAATTTTAAGTGGCTTATTACCAGCTTTTCATGTTCATGACAGTTAATTCAAATCACATTTTTTTATTTTGTGAGAAAAACCAAAGAAAATTATAATAAAAATATTCTATCCCTGATATAGTAAAAAGAAAAAGACAATATGAAATTTTTATTGTATCTTTTCAAATGTGTCTTGTTAAAATTATATAAGAATACAAATTTTAAAGTCAACAACTTTAGGATACAAGGGCACATAAACAAAATATATAATTTTATGTTGAACTTCTTTTAAAAATTAAATCCAGATGCATTTCTGGAATAAAAAAATAAAACAAAATAATATGAATATATAAATATGTGTTACAAAAAACAGATTTTTTACCACATAGACATTTTATATGAATTACAACTTTTGAGATAAATCTTCACAGTGTATTTTTTATTCTGTAAAGCTCTAGTCATTTATGTAGGCTTGAATATAAAATCCTGTGAATTTGTCATGGCTGGCATTTCTTATATTTCATAAAAATTCTCACAATGAAAACTACATATCAATTAACATACATCTGAAAGCATTTAAGTACCCCAGCATCTAAAATATTAATCCTGCAGTCAATTTGGTTTAAATAATAAATTCATTCAACCCACTGGACACTTATTGCAAAAGGACTACTAAGTGGAAGGATGATTCAATACTGAGAAAAAATATAAATGTTTAGGTTAAAATTTAAAAAACACGATATTTACACTTCTTGGACAAATGATTTCACTTTTAGGAATTCGTTTTAAGGAAATAATCCAAAAAAGCAATTTTTAAAAAGAAAGAAAAGCTATGCAATGATAGGTAATATTATGTGTCAACTTGACTGGGTCAAGGGATGCCCAGATAGCTAATAAGATATTTATGGATGTGTCTGTGAGAGTGTTTCTGGAATAGATTAACAAACGAATGATTTAAAAAATATTTTATACATGTTTAATTAAAACTAAAATCATTGAAAATTTATAAATATATTATATCATGCAATTACCTGGTAATGAACATTGTGGGAATTTTTTTTCTTAAAAAATATAAATCGGGTAAACTTTTGTTACAATTACATCTCCGAAATATCTACCCATTATTTATACCAAGAAATGTTGGATTAATCCCATATCTTTGTAAAGGGGATTTTTTACAAAACAATTATAACATGTATAGTGTTCATGAATAAAGTATACATTAAGGTATTCTCAAGTGGAATTCCTGGTTACCCTCTCTCTTTCTTCTTTTTTTCCCCCCTATGTTCATCTATTTTGCCAAGAAACAGACTCTTAACTATAGAGAACAAACTGAGGGTTACCAGAGGGGATGTGGGTAGGGGGATGGGTTAAATGGGTGATGGGGATGAAAGAGTGCACTGGTTGTGATGAGCACTGGATGTTGTATGTAAGTGATGAACCACTAAATTCTACACCTGAAACTAATATTACTCTGTATGTTAACTAACATTATTTTAAATAAAACTTTGAAAGGAAACAAACAAAAAAGGAGTCTGTTTGTTTTTCTCTCTCTCTCTCTCTCTCTCTCTCTCTCTCTCTCTCTCGTTTATTTGTTTGTTTGTTTTTGTTTTGTTTTGTTAAAAAAAAAAAAAGTCCCTTGGGGCACCTGGGTGGCTCAGTCGGTCAAGCATCTGGCTTTGGCTCAGGTCGTGATCTCGCGGTCAGTGGGTTCGAGCCCCATGTCAGGCTCTGTGCTGACAGCTCAGAGCCTGGAGCCTGTTTCAGATTGTGTGTCTCCCTCTGTCTCTGCCCCTCCCCTGCTCACACTTTGTCTTTCTCTCTCTCAAAAATAAATAAATAAACATTTAATAAACAAACAAAGTCTCTTTTCTAAAACACCTCAATATCTTTCATCTTTTACTGTATTATTTTAACAGTTTATAATGGAGACTTTTATTTAATAGAAGGGAACCTGATCAGGTAATGAAAATTATAGTATAATAAGCACTCTATACTATGGTGTACAAGATTTAAAATTTACTCATTCCTTACAACCTGGACAGCAGCCATAATCATTAACATATATACCTCAAACACATCATGTTATTATATTTCTCCGTGATTTAACTTTAGCTGGAAAATCCTCCTCATCTTTCAAAACCTCTCCTTTTATGAGGTTTTACTGCTTATCCACCCACCAATGGAAGTGAAAACTTATTACCTTAGTGTCCCATATACCCTGTGAATAACTCAAGCACAGCCCTTCAAACACCATGTTGCGTTATTTGTTTATGCATGTTTCACAAACTGAATGAAAAAGACTATGCCTTATTAATCTTTGTAGCCTCCTTACCTCCCTCACCATGCCTCGTTCTTCTTCCTCATCATCAGATTTACACTGATAATCACCATCATGACTAACATCATCGAGTATTGTGGTGTGATAATATATCTTGGGGTTTTAAATAATGCTGGGTATAAGTATGCTGGATTTAATCCTTCAAATTTATTGAACTTCTATATTTACAGTGCATTGTCTGATTCTTGTGAAATACAAAGCTCATAAAAAGTGAGAGCCAAAGTATTTTTCCTGCTTTCAAAAGAAAGGCAGTAACATACACAAACATGACCAACAAAAGTAAGTAATACCATATAGATGCCAATAAATTACTCTAAGGGTACAATAATGGTGAGACTAATTTCACCCCAGAGGATTTGTGAAGGCTAATGAGTGAAATACATTTGAACTGAATCTTGAACTGCACCCAGAATTTTATAGGATGATAGGAGTTTTTCCTCTGCATCCCAACTTGGGAGGAACAAATAAGTAAGACCTGGGAGATGTAATAGCAAGTCCAAATTTAAAAAATGACAAATCCAATGTTCAAGAGTTGTGGGTATGGAAGATAAAAATTAATATAAAATTAGAAAAGTTAATTGTAGAAAATGGGCTTTTACTGGAGTCCACAGGAAGGAATGGAGAACACCAGAAGTGCCACATACTTGTTGGCAAGTATAAAAGACTGTCTATATAAATGAATATATGTATATATACATTATACATATGCTATACATATGTATTCAAATATTCAAATATATGTGTAGTTACATCAAATGAAAGTAAATTAAAAAAAACATTCTACTCAAAAGGCAACTGTTGTCAGACTGGGTAAGTATGAAAACATGATTTCATGATATATTGTCTACTGTCTCTACCAGTGATACACTTCAGACTTAAATACTCAATTTGAAAGTAAAAGAATGGAAAACTATATAATATATCAACAGTATTCAAAGAGAGTAGGAATGGCTAAAACTGATATGAAGTAAAATTGACCTTAATAAAATGAATATTTCTAGAGAAAAAGAGTAATTTCATAAGGATTAAAGTGTCAATTCATCAGAAAGGTAGAACAGTAATAATAAACTATATGCAGATAGTATTGTGTATTTTCATTTAATTCTTTTCATAAGCCTACAAACCCTTCATTATATCCTTTATCTATTGCAGAAAAATTAAAAACACATTTTGCATACCACAGATGAGTTAATAAGACAACACTATTTTTATATATTCTCAATAAATGACATGTTTTCTTATGGGCCATGTGGTTTTTAACATCTTTATTGAGATATAATAACCACACAATTCAGCCATTTAAAGTATACAATTCAATATTTTCTTACTATATTCATAGAGGTGTATAATCATCACCAAATCCTAATTTCAGAATATTTTCATCACTCCTATTGTGTCCATTAGCAGTCACTCCTATATCCTCTCTCTCTAGCCTTAGGCAACCACAAATCTATTTTATTACCCTATAGATTTGCCTATTCTGGAAATTTCATATAAATGCAATTATACAATTTATCATCTTTGACTGACTTCTTGAATTTTTCATCATATTTTCAAGGCACATCCAGATTATAGCATGCAGTAGCATTTCATTCATTTTTATTGCTGAGTAACATTCCATTGTATGACTTTATGCAATTTTTTTTATCCATTCACCCATTGATGGGCATTTGGATCATTTTCACTTTTACACCCTCATAAATAATGTACATATAACTACTTGTGTACAAGATATTTGTGGACATCTGTTTTCATATATCTTGAATATACACTTAAGTATACTGCATCCTGGGAAAATCTATGTTTAAAATTTTTAAGAACTGCCGAATTGTTTTCCAAATTAGTTGCATCAGTTTACATTCCAATGGTAATGTACAAATGTTTCAAATTTTCCATTGTCACAAACACTGGTTACATTCTATCTTTGATTTTAATCATTCTAGTGGATGTAAAATAACATTGTGTTGTATTTGGATTTGCATTTCATTAAAAACTAATGATAATGGATATCATTCATGGGTTTCTGGCCATTTGTATTTCTTATTTGGAGAAATGTTGATTCAAATCATTTGCTCATATTTTTTTTACTGGTCTGTCTTTTTATTATTGAGTTGTAAGCATTCTTCTCTATATTTTCCAGATCTAAGTCTCTTATGAGACATATGGTTTGAAAAAAGTTTTTCCCAGTTTTCACTTTTTTGATGGTAGCATTTATTTCTTTTTTTGATGGTAACATTTAAAGCCAAAATATTTTAAATTTGATGTAATCTAGTTTATCCACTTTTTTCTTCCATTGCTTATCCATTTGATGTCATATCTGTACTGTTACAACATCACTGAGTATTTTGCAGAGCAGTAGCAATGGGGTTTGCAGCAGTATTTCATATTTAATTCAACTGGTAAAATCTGCAAGGTATAGAGTTGAACATCAGTCACAATTGTGTCTTCACCAGATTAATACCTTGCTGTTATTTAGGATGGAATTCTGTCAATCTTAGCACCCGAGATTTTGTTTTTACTGGTTTACTGGTATTTTGGTTAATTTGTCAATAGCATATGAAGTTATTTTCTGCTGAATTTTATCTGAGTATATTTAGGCTGACTGCATGGTATAATAATAATAATAATAATAATAAAACAAAATAAATTAACAAAAAACCCTGCTATAGCCAAGAGAATAAGTGACTGAGTCATTCATTAGATACCAGATATACAGATAATTTGAAAGGATGTATGAAAGTAAAAGTTTATCATGGTTGTGAATTATTTTTACTAGCCCTAAACTATCTTTTGATAAAACATATTTAAATTATCTTTTGGGTAGAGAATTACTTTTCACTCAATTGTGCATACCCCAAAAGAAGCTAATCAAAGTATACTACTTTTCTTGCACAATGGAAAGAGCTATAATAATAATAAATAAAAAAGGTAGTGAAAGGGTGTTCTCAGGAAAGTGAGTTTTAAAATGGTTGGTGCGTGGGGCGCCTGAGTGGCTCAGTCCATTAAGCAATCGACTTCAGCTCAGGTCATGATCTTGTGGTGTGTGGGTTCAAGCCCTGCATATGGCTCTGTGCTGACACATCAGAGCCTGGATCCTGCTTGGGATGCTGTGTCTCCCTGCCTCTCTCTCTGCCCCTCCCCTGCTCATGCTGTGTCTCTCCAAAAAAATAAACTCTAAAAAGACAAAAAAATTAAAATGGTTGGTGCTCATCCACTATGATGAGTTATTCCTAGAAGCTCTGGTCTCTAACTCCTGTGGATATTTTTGCTTTGCTACAGATTTAGTGAATTGCCCACTATTTTTTTAAATATATTTTTAATGTTTATTTATTTTGAGAGTGAGAGAGACAGAGACAGAAAGACCAAGTGTGGAGGAGGGGCAGATAGGGAGAGAGAGAATCCAAAGCAGGCTCCGTGTTGCCAGGGCAGAGCCTAATGATGGGCTCCATCTCACGAACCATGAAATCATGACCTGAGCCAAAATCAGGAGTTGGGTGATTAATCGACTCAGCCACCCAGGCACTGCTGCCCACTATTGTTAACAAGACATCTTTTTCTTACAAAATACAGTATTGTGTAAGTCACTTGCAATGATCCTTTGTTTGCATTTTAATTTAAAATGAAGTATAAAATAATTCTACAAAAATTAAAAGGAGAAATAGTTTTATACTAAACTCTATGATTAGTTGTGCATCAGATTAACAAATTAAGATTACAAAAAATAAAATCTTCCATCCCATCACTCCTGTTCCATAAATGCTGATATTTTTAAAAAGTAATTACTATGGAGAACACATTGATGACTACCAGAGGGGAGGTGGGTAGAGGGATGGGTGAAATAGCTGATGGGGATAAAGAGCACACTTGTGATGAGCACTGAGTAACGTACAGAATTGTTGAATCACTATATCATACACCTGAAATGAATATAAGACTATTTTTAAGTAACAACCTTTTTAGAAAAGTAAATACTAGACTGACTTTTTAAGTTATCAACTGCTTCTCTCCCAGTTTCCTCAAAAGCAATTTGTACTTTGAAAGTATCTGTTGTATTGACATAATTAAGTCTGATAGAAACCTGAAGGCTGATATAAATAAGGAAAGGTTACAATAATTCCACCCTCTTTTCTTTTTCACCATGCAGGTGACTTCTACACAGTCAGCTCACATTTAGAAGAAAATCATAATATGTAACCTATGAACCTGCCTTGTAATGGCATATTGCCCATAGCTATAACTCCTAATTGAGAAAATGGAGCATAAAATTACTAAAGAAGCATAGAGAACTAATATTTAAAATCACAAGAAAACTTAATTAATTGAGAGAGCAATCAACAGAAGTAAAGAGTGTTATTTAGAAAATGATTATATGAACTATGATAGAGGTGAAGATGGGGAAAAGATAAAACACAGAATGTCATTAATTTCATTACTTTTTTATGAAGTTAGAAAAATTAAATGCCGTGACTTTAATAATGTTCAAATGAAAGAATGACAGCTTGAATACATTGTAGAGCATTAGGTCTCAGAAAAGATTGTTCAGACCCAGTTGTCTAATTACGTGTTTAAGTTTTTTTTTGGTAGAAAAAGTGCATTTAAGACATTTCCACAAATCTTCCTTCTGCTTCCCCAGCCCCATTACTGACATTCTCTCCTGTCACAGGAGACCCTGTTTTGCTTTACATCCTTTCAACTTAGGACTCTCTTCCTTTCAAATTTCTCTTCCACTTAGAATCACTATTTTGCCAATTTTTAAGATCATTAGAAAGTATGGTAATGGAAATTGCCCTTCTTTATAAAAAGCTTTTTTACAAAGTAACAGAATTTTTCTATCCTTCAAATTTAGTATTTTAATTGCATCTTGTTTTTGTTTTCCTTTTAATGTCTCGTGAGAGTGTGTAAGACCTGAAACTGCTCTCATCTGCCTTCTCCTTCGTAATCACAAGCTCATAAGACCACCACAGGTTCATATATAATGCTAATGGTACAACATCAGTTTTTCAAGAAGGCAGTAATGATACAGGCCAATTTGATTCCCAAAGATATCTCACTCTGTAACTGCTCATCATTATAGCCATTTAAATTTTGCAGATAATCTGATAATAAAAAGAAGTCATCCTAAAATTGAAAATGTAGTAAAAGCCAAAGTATTTCCATTATGTCTGTAAATTGTATCATTGGTATCCATCATATATAAAATATGAAACTTCTGTATTTCTATAAACACAATATTTAAACACAATATTTATTCTCCCTTGTCACCAAACACTTGAGGCATATAAAACTTAGTACAAAAATTTAAATGTGAGAATATATATAACTAACATTGTTTTAGCAATCACTGTAGACTAGTATACTTTTTAAATATTCAGATGCATTTGCTTATTTAATTTGCAAAATCACCCCCATAAAACCATAGTACAATTTATCCCCGTTTTACAGATGAGGAAATTGGGGCTGCTAAGTATTGAGGATAGCTTGGGAAAAAATACAAGTATGTTTTGGCTTCACAGATCATCTATTCTAGTGGGGAAGACAGCCAACACCAACAAGTAAAAAAACAACTAAATAGAGAATTTCAAGATAAATGAGAAGGTTACAAAGGTACAAAAATAATAGGCAGACCCCGTGCTTCAAACAGCAAGATGGAGAAAGCTTTCTGAGGAGTTGACATTCATAATGAGACCTGGAGGAAAATAAAGAACCACTTATGGAAAGAATTGTAATGAAATTATTTTAGCATAAAGGAATACCAAGTGCAAAAGCTCCAAGTGAGGGGGACAATCCTAGCCCATAGAATAGGCAATTGACAGAAAGACGGTGTGGCTGGGAATTTGTGAGTGTGTATAATTTAATACAGCTAAAAGGAAAACCAAGGATCATATCACTTGGGGGTCAAATCAGGCAGAGCTTTGACAGCCATGTTGATGATTTGTGGCTTATCTTAAACTCATTAGAGGTCATTGTGGATTGAAATTGTGCATTTCTTCCCATGCTGAGCTACCTCCTTGTTCATGCGATTTTATTTTCTGTTTTACTCTTCCACAGTATTTTGAGTTAAGAACAAGGTCTCTTCTTCCTTTATTTATCCATAGACCTAGCATCATACTGGTGAAGTGTTAGGGCATAATTAACTCTAAATGAATGATTTACTTTAGAGGATTTAATAATGGCTGTTTGAACTGACTAATGTACATGAATTACCATCAGAGATGCAGAAAATTTTAACCCAGTTTCACAATCTTGTACCAATTACTACTCTCCAAAATAGAGTTAATTGAGTCTCTAATTGTACATTTTATATAGTGTATTCTGGGTTTTCTCATTAATAGAGACAGGAAATATACCAGACACCAGATCTGCTTAACATCTTTTACAAAACATCAAACATGTATTTACATATGCAACAAGGAGCTGAGATTTCTTTAACTGCATTGCTCGCATTGTAAACCATTATTTTCCTCAGATATTAAAAATGTAGGTCTAAAACTTGTTACATTAATATGGACCCTTCTGTCTGAGAACTCATACCAATGAAAATTCTTCAGAAGGCTTTAAGCTTAATATGCCTTATTTAGTGTCTTGCTCAAAATCTATAGTTTTGATCTCTCTTCAGTGCAGTTATTCATATTCATTCCCTAACTTTATTATTTCTCACAAAAGAAGAAACATCCAGCAAAACATCTGCCTATAATTGTCATTTGTGCTGATTCTGAAAGATATAGAATAAGGCACAGAGATAGGGTAAATGTGACAAGGTGGTTCTTTTCCTTATGATTTTATCATCATTTATTTTATAATCCCTGTTCATCACTGTGCTAGAAAGTCACTTTGACCCTAAGTGAAAAAGCTCAGACAAACTTCTTTTCTAACCTTGAATGTCTTCAATTTTTATTTTGTAGGGGTTTTTTTTTTTACTAATTTTGAAACAAATCTGCTTTATTAAATTCTTCACTTATTACCCATATTACCAGATTTTGTGCTTTGAAATTATAATTGTCACTTTAGATCAGATTTTCATCTAGTTTTACAAATGCTCCTCCACCAGGGTAGAGAAAGACAAGACTGATAGAGCTCTGACCTGACTTTGAAGTGAGTGGATAGAGAGCCATGTTGAAAATCAGTCTTAGAGCAGTGAGAACATAACAGAAATTTCTCTCTCCTTCTTTTTTTGAGTAGACTGCTTCACACTTTATGCAATGTTTAATAAGCCTTTAAGCTTTGAAGGAATGGACCCTCCTAGCTAAATTGCATTTTTTCTACATGTTTGCAGTATTGTCTCATCAAATTTAGATGCAACTTCTTCAAGATAGTTTAGAAATCCAGAACTTCTATTCTAATTCCATGGCAAACTTGTATTTCATTTACACTGATAGAGAAAGCAACTTTTTCCCTAACTACTTCTGTCCCTGTGTGCTAAGTCTCTCAGCATTTACTGAATAAAGGATATGTTCTTGAGCATACATTTAAAACAACACCGAGATGCAAATTTTAATATTTTTTCTTTCTCATAATCATCTTTATTACACGTTTTTAAACATTTCTCTACCAACATTAGAGGATAGTTTTCACATCCATTCCCTTGAAAAACAGTTAGGGTTAGGGTTAGGGTTAGGGTTACTCACAACATTTATTACATGTGTTTTCTTCCTATTTTTTCAATGTTTATTTATTTATTTTGATAGAGAGAGAGAAGCATGTAGGGGAGAGACAGAGAGGGACAGACAGACTTCTAAGCAGGCTCCATGCTCAGTGCAGAGCTCGACGTGGGGCTCAAACTCATGAACCATGAGATCATGACCTGAACACAAACCAAGAGTCAGACGCTCAACCAACTGAGCCACCCAGGCGCCCCTACATGTGTTTTCTTCTTTATTGAGATATAAGATGTATTAGTAACTAGATAGTTGTTAAATGTTGACCTGAGATTGATGGTAAATTTTATTTTCAGGAGAAGCCGCATACGTCAATGTGTCTGTAACAGACACCGAGAAGACTCCGAGAAAGACTAAGAATTATATAAAGAAACAAATTGTAGGACACGATGAAATGTTGACAATTTAACCCAAGTTTTTAGGTTTGGCACAGAAAATTTAAGTTAATAAATCTAAAGAATTCATTCGAAACAATAAGTTTTACTTTCATTAAATGGCATACATATCATGTTTTAATGTGTCTGCCTTTATAAAAATGACATTATAAATAAGTTCAAAGTGGCATGTTATTATTGTATTACTGTAACAAATACTTTATTTAGCACATACGGTTTGTCAGACACTTGTTTTTTATTTTATTATCTCATTTAATCTTCAAAACTACGCTACTATGTAGCATTACATTCATTTTACCAATTGTCATAAAAGTAAATCATATGGTTTGATTCTGTGCCTTGTAAGTGTTCTCACCCATAATTTTCTCATTTTAAACTTATAGGAACCTGTGAAATAGCACATGATTTCAATTTTGGAGATTAAGAAGAACTGAAGCAAAGTTACTTTGCTGGTACCCAAGAAAAAATTTAAGACTCCTTACTAACATTTGTTCTAAAATTCCTAACAACTGTTACTTCTCGTACTTTATACTCCCTCTATGTATATCCAAAGATACTAGAACCAATTGTATTATACAGGCCACTTTTTTTTCTGTATAGAATAATAAACTGGGGTGTGCCAAAATAATTAAAAGTCTTTATTTTGAAGATTGGCAGTAAATTGAAAGATTCTTTAAATGTTGAGCTTATCCATTCTTCTATTGCACATTGATTACCATGAGAGCCAGTGATTTTAATGGCACTTTACATAATAATTTCAACTTAAATGAGATTTTGAATATTTTAATAAACTATGTAGAATTTTCAATAGAATCTATAATTGGCATCTCAAAGTAAAACTTTTCCTTTCATTTCTTTATGCTTGAGCAAGTTTCTAAAGAACATTTATATGAAATGCATTTTAACATTTTAATTATTGATATTAATGTTTGACACCAAAAGTTGGTAAATTCAGTTTCCTAGACTATGGCCCTCTTCAAAGAGATACTTAAAAGAATATATTGACCCAAATAAGTAGGTTAGCTTTTCAACGGAGCCTTTTAAACTCCTGTCTAATTGCTTCTGTAAAGGTATTATTTTGAATATTTTTAGTGTAAGAAAATATTTTTCCATCAAAGCTGAAATTTATTCCTGGAAATAGCCTAAAGCCACCATGATTTGATAACACTATAATAAATACCAGTTATTACCCAATCAGGTTTAAAATATCAGTTGACCATTATGAATCACATCAGCTGTGTTTAAAAGTCATTACCATCTCTAGTGTTTCCCCAAATTTGGTCTAATTTATATGTTTTACACCCAAATTGTGATTATTATAAAACATGTGTCTGAATATAATGGAATAAATGATTTATAAGGCAATCATTCTTTCTACTGCTTCACTGCTTGAATTATTCATATTTGATAAAGTATACTTAATTAAAATTATCAATATTTTACTTGAAAAATTGGAAGAGACAGTGTAAGGAAAATATTGACAGACTCAATTGTACTATGACTTGTAACATCTTGCCTGAAGTGAAACTAAGAACATGCAATAAATGGAGCCTGGGTGGCTCAGTTGGTTAAGCATACGACTTCGGTTCAGGTTATGATCTCACAGTTTGTGAGTTCAAGCCTCATGTCAGGCTCTGATCTGATGGTTCAGAGCCTGGAGCCTGCTTCAGATTCTGTGTCTCCTTCACTCTCTCTGCGCCTCCTCACACTCTTTCTCTCTCAAAAATTATATATGTAATGAATTATAAATAAATATAATAATATAAATATATATATAAAAGAAAATGCAACATCAAATAAATGTTGTAGGGCTCAAATCATCTTTTTTCCCATAAATAAATATGAAATGGGGACTTCAGAGACTAAGCATATTTATAAACTGATGAATCTTAGATAGAATGTTCCCATTGTGATAATGAAGAAACATTAATGAAGTCTCCAGAGTAAACAAGGCACATGAGACCATTTTCATGAAGGTCTCCTGATGGTTCCAGAGATTCCTGCTGAGACTGGATTCCTTGGTGTGCCCAGTAGACAATTATGCCTGGAACACGGATGTACTCTAGTCATTTTAGCATTAACTGAATTACCATCACATCATTAGCACCATCACATCTATTTCTGCATCAAGAACATTCAAAAGCAGTAGAGATATGTCCATGAGAGTCCTGCATCTCTAGGACAAAAGGTTGAAAGGAAGGAAGAAAAAGACATAAAGGGAGCAATGCTCTATGTTGACAGAACTTAATTTTATGAACCTCATATAGCTTGGAAAGCAGGCTAGGAATCAGGAACAAGTGTTGTTACTTTTTTCCAGCATTAAATGCCTTTTCTGGGGAAATTTCTCTAATGGTCTGGATCCTGCAAACAAATCCTGTCTCATCAGTACCATTTATTACTCTTTAAAAAGTGTTTTTAATGTTTATTCATTTTTGAAAGAGAGAGAAACAGAGCATAAGTGGGTGAGGGGCAGAGAGAGAGGGAGACACAGAATATGAAGCAGGCTCCAGGCTCAGAGCTGTCAGCACAGAGCCTGACAACAAGCTCGAACTCATGGACCATGAGACCATGACTGGAGTTGAAGTCTGACGCTTAATCAACTGAGCCACCCAGGCACCCCAGCACCATTTCTTTATTCTTAAACATAATGTGCAGGCCAAACTGGCTCTCATGTGCCAGACGTCACAAAGACTGTGGAACTATAATGAAAGATGGGACTGTGTCTGGCTTACCAATGTTTTTCTAATGCTAAAACAACACCTAGTATACAGGAGGTAATCAATAAAGGCTTCCCTGTATGTATGTGAGATTATCAATGTGACTGTAAAACAACTACCTAACCACTACTGTATATAACAATTTGTGTGTAACACATTGAGTTTCAACACAGTACACCCAAGGAGACTTCCTCTTAAACTCCTTTGGTGTCTGACCATCTATAGAGAGGACATATGCTTGCAAACACATGAGCACATCTTTTAGTATTTGACCCCAAAACAATCTTGAGTTTTTCAAATACTTTACAAAGTCTGCAGTTTTACACACAAAGGGGAAGAAATTAAATAACATAAGAATTATATAACATCAAAAAGTTAAGCCACCAGTAACTGAATGATCAAACACACACACACACACACACACACACACACACACAATCAGTCTCTTGAGCCCAAGTTTGGTGAATTTCACTCTTTCAGAAACCGTTGTCCTACTTATTGCATAACAAGAATATCCATAGTGCAAATCCCTCAATTCTTGTCCCAACTGGCTGAACTGCTAGCACCATAACCGAATCACAAGCCTATCTCGGCAGACTGGATTCAAATGTTGAAAACGAATAACACTATATTCATTTTAAAAACCTACAAGATCCATTTTTAATGTCCACTTATCGAACATACTTTTTTTTATAGTAGAATTAACATCTCCTTCACCTATGAACATTATTCCCTATGTATGTGTTTCAATTTGAGGAAGACAAAGAATAAGTCACTAGAATTTCCAGGAATTACCCAGACTGTGAAATAGTTGCATGCATATAGTTACTATAATCACCTGTTTTATTGGCTGCTTTTCCTACTTTTAATACAGAATCTGTAGCCTCTTACTCAATCCTACTCTAAAAATTTCCAGGGATGTCCTTTTCAGGATCATAAATATGTCCACTCAAGCTATTATCTTCAGAGTTCTAACGTCTCTCACTATGTATATTAGCTCTCAGTGGTATCTGCTACTGCTCTGTTGTCATGAGAACTTCTTGTCATTCCAGTCCAGGCTCTATTTGGAGGTACTTTCTCCTGTGGAATGAATCACTGTGGCGCAAGATGCAGTGTGCTCCCACTGCAGAAGCAGGTGTGGATAGATAGACTCAACCTAATCTATACAACCAATTCTAGTATCTGCATCTGTAAAGTAAAATGAGGTGAAATGAAATAAATAAAGATAAAATGGAGATGCTATCCAGGGACGCCTGGGTGGCTCAGTGGGTTAAGCCACCGACTCTTGATTTCGACTTAGGTCATGATCTTATAATGGGTTTGAGCCCCATGTTGGGCTCTGTGCTGACAGCATGGAGCTTGCTTGGGATTCTCTCTCTCTCTCTCTCTCTCTCTCTCTCTCTGCCCCTCGACGCTTGCACTCTCTCTCTCTCTCCTTCTCAACATAAATAAATAAACACTAAAAAATTAAAAATGGAAATGCTAACCAGTGCAGCATATTGAGCCTGGACTCCAGAACCACATCCTCTGGGTCCAAATCCTAAATCTAGAACTCTGTACTTGTGTGATCAAGAGAAATTTAATTTAACTGTCTGTACATCAGTTTTCTCACTGACAGTGGATATTTAAATTCTACTTATGTCACAGCTTTGTTATGCTTAAACCATATAATATTTCTAAAGTTCCTAGAACAATACTTGGAGTACAGTGCTTCATAATACATGATGATTTTTTTAAAAATCAGTTTTAAATAACCATCTTTGAAAGTGTCATCCCATAGCACTGGAAAATAATGTTCTGCAAAATAACCATAGCCACATTATGACGAAGTAATTCTGTACTAAAATTGATTTACGTGATACTGTATTGACAATATTATTTTTTGTCTAATGATTTATTATATATTTTATTTTATTTTAAGTTTTTATTTAAATTCCAGTGTAATGTTAGTTTCAGGTGTGCAATTTAGTGATTCAAACTTCCATACAACACCCTGTGCTCATCACAAGTGCCCTCTTTAATCCCCATCATCTATTTCACCCATCCCTCTCACATCTCCCCTCTGGTAACCATCAGTTTCTTCCTTATAGTTAAGAATCTGTTTCTTGGTTTGCCTCCCTCTCTCTCGTTTTTCCCACTTTGTTCATTTGCTTTGTTTCTTAAATTCCACATATGAATGAAATTATATAGTGTTTTAATGGTAGCAAGTGAATTTTGTAGATCATTAAGAGGGGATAGAATATGTATTGTTTACCAGTTTGTGAAATCCTCTTTTTCACAAATATTTTATTAATATCTCTTACAATTTGTCCCCCATATATCACAGATTGGGAGATTTGCCTTATAAATATTGTGCTAATAAGGAATGTCTCCATATTCTATACTACTATATTCAAGATTTATAAATTATCATTGAGCAATTTTTGCTACTTAATTACAGTGTCTTCCACACAGTGTAAAATTTATGAATAATGCACTTGTAATGCATAAAAAGATAGTAGAGTTTAGCAATGACATTTATTATTTTCAACATTAAAAATTATTGAACTATATACTCTGTATTCTCAAAGCCAGAAATACTCATTTGCTCAGATATACAGAATATACCAGTGGGAATTAATTATAGTCTAAAGCAATTGAGAAAGTAGGCAATACCAAGTCAATTCTGTTCTTTATACCATATTTTAAAAAAATGGCTCTAACTTTTGAAATGTTTTAAAAGTGAATGGTTAAGAAGTAATAGTTTAATAATCATTACAGGTCTAGAATGATAAACAGGTAACAACAGATTTGGGTATGAAGACTCCAAGTTATAATTTTTCCTGACTTTGCTTAGGCAGATTGGAAACAGGTATTTATATTGGCATTATTCATCAATAAGAGCTGAAACATTGAAATTTCTACTTCTGTTCATATACAATCAATTAATATAATGCATATAATATGCAATAGAAAGCATATAAGAAAGTAAAATTATTTCAGTATTGAAGTAAATATTTTATGAGTAATCTCAATACTATGATTTTACATTTTTATGTTTGTCCTTACTGCATTAGAGATAAAACATTTATCTCACAAATTAACATAAATTGATAATGTGCCTTTTATGTCCTTAATAAAGTTAAATAAAATAATACATATATGTATAAATAATACATATATAAGTGTGTATTTGTGCATATTTGTATGTTTGGCATTACAGCTCATTTAACATTTTATAATAGTTACATTTAATTTTTACAAAAACCCTATAAATGTATGCATGTCATTATTGGTAGTTTAAAGATGAGAACCATTTAGGTAACTAAGATTCAAGCTCAAATATTTGATATTTTGTATAGAACTCTGAACCAACTGAAAGTCTCTTCATTGTGACTTGTACATGAAAAGTAAAATCAAGTATGAATTATACATACTCAGATACATCACACAGACTGTGATAATCTGTAAGAATGTTGATATTTACTCTAGTTATTAATTATCTTTAATAATTCATTTCAGTGGAAAATTGTTTCTTACATATTGAAATTCTGTAACTCAATAAGAATTGTCTTTCCCATTAGGTACATTAAGATAATTTTGTTAACTTGAGTTCATCATGATTTATTGTTATAAATAATTTAATGGTAAATAGTATTTAATTATGCATTTTTATAGGCACACTGTTTAATCTGTTACTAGCCAATAATTTTGTTATGGAAACCAACTATCCAAACATTACAAAACATAAGAAATAAAATTATAGATTTGACTTTGAGCTAACATGTGGATTTCGTATTTTTATTTGTGGATTTGTAGTTTTAGTTGAAACTGAACTCATCTTTTGGTCAAACATTCTATAGATAAATTATTCCATGCTTTTTTTGTTCCTCTGGAGTTTTTTGGTTTGTTTTTGTCTTTAATGAACATGCTCCACCTCATGCTTTGTCCTTCTGGTTTACAGACGGCCTCCATGTGGTTGATTTTTCTACTGTATTGTCAATTCAATCTTTTGAACCTTGTGTTATTTAGACATACAAATCTGTATCTATCTTCATTATTCTATCAACTTTTATTTTTTTGATTACACTTTTCTGATCTTTCTCTCTTATTTGTACAGCAAATTTCTATTCATTCTATTTTGCTGATATTTCAGCTTTTCCCATTCTGAAAATATTGGTATAATTGGCAGCTCATTTCCAGGACCTCCTTTTTTTTTTTTAACACTACATAGACTTCCTAAGCAAAAAATACCCTCTTGAATGGATTTACTGCCACATAGCGGCTCATAATGCACATGTCCAGCACAAATGTCTTTCCAACCATCTACCCCACAATTCAAACACATTACACATTAAGTTAATATTTTACTCAATATTTGTTCCTTCCAGGGCTCCTTCTCTCATCAAATGACATGCAAATCAATGTTTATATTAAAAACTTCAGGGGTGCCTGGTGGCTCAGTCGGTTGAGCATCCGACTTTGGCTCAGGTCATGATCTCACAGTTGGTGGGTTCGAGCCCCATGTCAGGCTCTGTGCTGACAGCTCAGAGCCTGGAGCCTGCTTCAAATTCTGTGTCTCCCTCTCCCGCTGCCCCTCCCCCACTCACACTCTGTCTCTCAAAAATAAATAAACATTAAAAAAATTTTAAATCTTCAGACTCATTTTTATGCCATCATATTCTTCATTTTTCCCCTTCTATCAATCACTAAATTGTATTAATTAGCTTCCAAATATCTCTCTTGCCCCTCCACTTTGGTTCCCTCCTTATTGTATTCAGCAGTCTTGCTTCTCTCCAATTAATCCTTCTCCAAATATATAAAATTATCTTTTATAAAAGTTTGGATTGAATTATGGTTCTCCTGAAAGCCATGTCATGATTTCCTTTTACATGTAGAATAAGTATTGAATTATTTACCATGACATGCACAATAGCTCATCAATAATTCCGCCATATTTCATATTCCAGATTCTGGATATTTTCCAACACATTCTGTCTTCCCTTTAGCTTTCACATATATGCAGAACTCTAAACCTTTTACTTTACATCTCTCTTGACCTGCATTACTCCTACATTTCTTGCACTGTCAGATTAAGCATGCTTCTTCCAAAAGTACCTTAGGAAGAAGAATTAAGATAGAAAAACTGATCTAATTGAGTTTGAAAACCATAAATTCATAAGGTTATGTTTTACACATATATTTGAAATTTTGTTCATGAGGTGTTTAGCCTATGAGGGAAGAGACTGAAAACAAACAGAATTTGTATAGGCTTAGTATATGCAAAATTTTAGGGTAGATGTCTAATAGAAGCCATACCAAACACTAAAACAATACCTTCAGATACCATTTTCTTAGAAAGGAATGTTAAGTCATGTTATCATTTTTATCGATATATCTTAATAGCTTAACAAAGCCATTTTCTTGTCAGTTACTGTTATCTAAATAGAAGCTGATTTCTATTGGTAAGTAAGCGGTTTCCAGTGGAACTAATTAACCAGCAAACATACATAAAATAAAATGATAAGAGTGATTACCAGACTTTTGTTGTTGTTGTTGTTATTGTCATTATACAGTACCTTTTAAAAGGTATAGTAATAAGATTATGAATAGTAATTATATGAAAAACCAATGTTTTTCTAAGTTTTGTGTTACAATTTCTGTTATACTTGCTTCTTACCAATCTTTTTAAATTTTTAAACAAGTGGTTCAACTATCTGAATATTAAATTAGAATATAAAAGTAAAGTTATCTCTACATTTCAAGAGTATTTAGATTAACTCTCAAGCAAGTGGATAAGAAATGTGATTCGCATCCTTTTGTCCTTATTGTATCCTTTTTCTTCCTTATTGAGAGAGAGAGAGCAAGTGGGGGAGGGCAGAAGGAAAAGGGGAGAGACAATCTTAAGCAGGCTCTATGCCCAGTACACAGCCTGATGTGGGATGCAACCTCAAGACCATGAGATCATTCCCTGAACCTCATGACCTGAGCTGAAATCAAGAGTCAGATACTTGATTGACTGAGCCACCAAGGTGCCCTGCCTTTGTTGTATTCTGGTTAGAGTTTATGTTTTAATTTCAACACTAGGAAATACCCCCTCCCCATATTTTTGTGAAATACAAATGTTAGAATTTAGGTCACTAATCAATTGTTCATTATTTCTGCCTGGATTTCCATATCATTGCTCAATGACATTCCAAATTGTGGGTACCTAGGCTTTTGGTTTATCAGAGATTCAACAGCTCTTTGAGACTTCTGACTCTGAAATGTTTCTTTTTAGATTCTAATCTATATCCTGTTTTTCATCTCAATTTGGATGCCTAAAAAAAGCAATATTTTCCTCAAATCAACTTCCTGCTTATGGCTTTCTTTGAATAAATTACATCAATAACCTTTTGGATACTCATGTTTAGAAGTGCAAAGACCTTCTGAATTACTTGGCTTCTATTCTACTCATACCCTATAGTCAAGTCTGTATTAAAGTTTTTAAGAAGCAAAAGAGGAGGGCGCCTGGGTGGCTCAGTTGGGCCACTGACTTCGGTTCAGGTCATGATCTCCCAGCCTGTGAGTTCGAGCCCCACATCGGACTCTGTGCTGACAGCTCAGAGCCTGGAGCCTGCTTCAAATTCTGTGTCTCCCTCTCTCTCTGCCCCTGCCCCACTCACACTCTGTATCTTTCTCTCTCAAAAATAAACAGACACTAAAAAAAAATTAAGAAGCAAAAGATGAAATGCAGGTATGTTACTAAAAAGCAAATGTAAGCAACAATGGAAACAGTATCTCATGTCTAACTGTCCTATAGATTCTACCTTAAAAATCCCTATCTGATCTATTTTCTTCTTTATACTCTTAATGCAATTAGTGTTCTTTACTACTTATGTGTGGTAGTCATTAATTCTTCTCATTCTGGTTTAATTTTTCTTTCACATTCAATTTTACTTTTTCTCCCACAAGAACTAAACTTGGTAATGTTACTTTCTTTACCCAATAAACCATGAACAGAAGTAAAATTTGACACTTCTGGGCAGATCCTTGGGTGTTGTTCATTTCATTCTCTATTCCCTGCCTCTGTAATCATGGTAACGTGTTTTGAGATGCAGCCTGTCAGCCTGAATCTCTGAATGACCATGATAAGCAGTCTTCTGGCTGATCTGTGATAGAGATGTGGTATGAAGAAATAATTGTGGTTGTATAAATCCACTGAAATGAGGGTGTTCTTTGTTTCTGTTACATAATCACGTCTTTCTTGACTTACAGTTTCTGAACCAACCTCCATTCCGTACTCACAATTTTCTACACATTTAGTAATCTAATCATCTTTATAAAAGTTCAGCTCCTAACGTGACTTCAAAATATTATGCATTTCTTTACTACCTGGTAAGTTAACTACAAACTCTTTGGATCTAAATTTGAGATTATTTTTATATTCTCATCATTGCCATTTGGGCAGAAGTTGTGAAATATTTGGATACATAAGATAAAACCAGAAAAGGAACAAGTCACAACTTGGCAAGCTTTAATTCCATGACATTTGTTGAAAATCGGGAGAAAACTTACCAGAAAATATCCTCTTAGTAGTGATTTTTTGTGAGAATCCTTCTGTTGACTCAGAGTAGTCTTGTCTGCCATGCTGGTAAGCTTTCTCCATATTCTCAACAAATGTCATGGAATTAAATTTGCCAAGTCTGTTTGGCTCCTACAAAAAAATATCATAGATTGGTTGGCATGTAAATAAGTGAAATTATTTCTCAAAGTTCTGGACATGGGAAGTCCAAGATCAAGTCACGGGGCAGCTTCAGTATCTAATGACAGTCCACTTTCTAGTTCACAGATATAGCCTTCTTATTGTTGTGTCCTCACATGGTGGAAGGGAGGAGAGAGCTCCCTGGAGTCTCTTTATTAAGGCACCAATCCCACTCATGACTTAATCACCTCCCAAAGATTCCCACCTCCAAATACCATCAAACTGGGGGCAATATTTTAACACATGCATTTGGGGGGGGGGCAAAAAGATTCATTCTAATGACCACATTATTCAATCCAAAGTTATTCAATCAGATATAAAGAAAGAAAGAAATAGGAAGCTAGCTGAAACAGTGAAGTCAAAAGGACTCGTATTAATTAATTTCTGATTATACAGCGAATATCCAGCTGTAGACAGATAGTTACGGAAAGTGGGACTCAGGACAATTCTAGCATTTCAGAAGATTGGAGAGGCAGGTAAATTAAGCAAAATAGGAAGAATTTTATAGAAACCTAGTTTTGGAGTGAAGAAGTGAAAGAAAATATTGCTTTCTCCCTATTATAAGAGTTTTGCTACTTTTACATGGGGGGTTGTTTACTCTGTCATCAGTTCTATCACATTCTGTTTATTGTTTTCACAGTATTTTTACATCTCTACTCCTGTTATAATACTTATATCTGTTATATTCCCTTTATATATTTTTTATTTCTTGAAATTAAGGAAACCATATGCAAATCTTTTTAGTCAAACCCAATAACTTGCTTATTGCTAACATTTAATTAGTACCTACAAATTGATATCATTGATTAAACTGATAACTTAAGTGAATTAAAAATGATGTTCCATAATTTTTCCTTTTATATCTGGGATCTATCTTACATTCTTTTTCATTATTTCCTATGTATTAAGAGTCTATCCTATATAGCTTATATTAACTACCACCCTTACTCTCTGGATCCCAGTTTATGCCAAGAGAGAGCTCTGTCTATAGATTGTGTCACCCCTAAAATGCACATGTTGAAATATAATCCCCAATATGATGATATTTGGAGGTGGAGCCTTTGGGAGACGATTAGGCCACGAAGGTAAAGTCTTGGAGAACGAGACTAGTACCCTTGTAAAGTTCCCATAGAACTATCTCCCTCCTTCCTCTGGCATGCAAAACCACAGGGGAAAAAAAAGGGTTGTTTATGCAGGAGGGGCAGGAGTTCACCAGACATGAAATCTGTAGATGCTTTGATCTCAGACTTCCTAGGCTTCAGAACTGTGAGAAATAAATTTATGTTGTTTACAATCCATGCACTCTACGGCATTTTCTTACAGAAACCTGAATATGTTAAGACAGAAGTTGGTACCAAGAAGTGGGTACTGTTGTAAGAAATACTTAAAAATGTGGAAGTGGCTTTCAAACTCTTGATGGAACCTGGAAAAGTATGGGGGTGCATCTATAGCCTATAGTAACATGAACAGATCTTCAAAGGTGATTCTGATAAATGCCCAGGAAGAAAAGAGGACAGCTGTAGAAAAATCCTAAGTCTCTTAGAGAATATTTAAGTAATCTTAAACAGAATGCTGGAATAATATGGACAATAAAGGCCATTCTTATTTCAGAAATGAGGAAGAGGTTATTGGACACTGGAGGAAATGAGATCCTTGCTATAAATTGAAAAAGAACTTGGCTGAATTGGGTTCATGTTATGATGCTTTGTGGAAAAACAGAAATTACAAGAAATGAAATTGGATATTTGGCTGAGGAAATCTTTGAGCAAAGTGTTGAACAAGTGACCTGGTTCTTCCTGATTGCTTATAGTGAAATGTGAGAAGAAAGAAATGACTAAACTTTGGAGTTGCTAATCAAAAAGGAATCAGAACTTAAAGATCTGGGGAATTCTCAACTATTTATATTGAAAGGAATATGAAAGCCCATTTGGGAAAGAACACTAAAGGTGTGGCCAAATGACCATTTGATAAGGAGATTAATCAGCAATCTCAACAAGAAGCCAGATGCTACTACCCCAGGAGATGGAAGAATGACCCCAAAAGTCAATTCAGAGATCATCAGGGCTGTCCCTCCTATCACAGGTTCAGAGTTCAAGTTCCAGTGGACTGAGTGGTTTCAAAAGAGGGTTTCTGGCATTCATGGGATCTCAGCAGAAACTGCTGACACCTCCTCACTAGGCAGAGTCCCCTCCCTGCTTCTGGAACACCAACCATCCACCCCACGTGTTGTTTTGCAGGCTTAAGTATGGCACAGGTACAGGAGCTCCACTCCAGATGGAGCAGGCAGTAAACTTTGGTGATTTCTATGATACCTTTTCAGTTGACACACAGACTACACAAGTTGAACTGCCTTGAAGGCAAGGCTGCCTTCATTTTCATTTCAGGGGATAAGACCTCTGCAGAGAGCCCTGGAATATGAAAGGCCAAGTCAGAAAGTCCAGATCAGAATGGCTACCTGTTCACATTCCAGTGTGGAGAACTGCAGGTGCCAGAAGAGCAATAGAGACTTATCACCTGGGGGAATCCCAGCCACAAGGCTTCAATCCCTGAGACCTAAGGAGGTTGGACCACAACCCCAGTGTGTCTGGAAGGCAGAGCATCCAGCCAGTAGGATCTTCTTAAGCCTGAAATTTTAATGCTGTTCATTCCATTAGGTTTTGAATTTATGTGGGATCTGCCAGTCCTTTCTTCTTTCTCTTTTTGGGAATGGACTATGCCTGTTCACAATTGTATTTTGGAAGCACATAACTTATTGTGTTTACACATTCACATGTAGAGAGGAACTTGCCTCAGAATGAATCAGTACTTAAGTCTCATCTATTTGTGATTTAGATGACATTTAGAGGAGACTTTGAACTTTAGACTTTTGAGTTGATCCTAGAATGAATTAAGACTTTGGGGCTATGCTGATTGAATTATTGTATTTTGCATGTGAGAAGGGCATGAATTTTGGGGGTTCCAGGAGTGGAATGCTAGAGACTGAGTAGTTGTGTTCTTCCTTTCCCAAGTCCATACATTGAAACCTAGTGCTCAGTGTAATGTTTTTAAGAGGTGGGGACTTTGGATGTGACTAGATCAGGAGGGGCATCATCCCCCTCACTCCTTCCTCCATGTAAGAACACACTGAGAAGACAGCCATCTATGAAACAGGAAATGGCTGTTACAAGATACCTAATCTGCTGATGGCTTGAACTTAGAATTCCTTAGAAGTATGAGTAGTAAGTTTCTGTTGCTTATAAATGATCCAGTCTACTATATTTGGTCAGAGCCACTGAAATGGACAAACACACCATACAAAAATATCAAAAGTAAAGGATAGTCAGTAGGTGTGGATTTAGTTATTTATTCCCATGAGTTTCTCCTGTGCAATCACCATGGGCAAGCTATGTTCCAGTGTGAAATTAGTTGCTTTAAATACACTGTACTTCATAACTACACTTCTCTGTAACTGGACTCTAGCAACCAGCCTGTCCAGGTGGTAGTCAAAGTCCCATGTAATTAAACAACAGTAAATGCATTTTCCTTTTGTTCCTCTATGCCACACCTACTCTTTTGTAAATGATCCTTCAAATTATCCTGTTAATTATCTTATCTTGGATATATCCTTTATGGTAGGCTACTAACTAGTATACACTTAGCTAAATAAAGTCTTGTTGCTGAATATTTGTAGTTAAAAGGATTTCCATAGCGTAATATTTCATAAATTTGAGATACTATATTGATATTATAATTAATAAATATATTTTGGAGCCAGAATGCTAAAATGAATATGAAAAAATGCTGTTAACAATTAGTTTCACTCACTAAGTGAGTGTTTGACTCACTGCTAAATATAAAATCTGTTTAAATATTAACAAAATCAAAACTTGGATGTCTTGTGTGAAGACATTTCTACTATGAAAATAGAATTAAACCCCAGAGACTGAAAGCTTTAAGAAACTGTTGAAAATTAGAATCTAGAATTTATTCACAACTTCATTTGCCCTGCTTCTGTGACATATCCTATTCCTTTTTTCAGATCTAGTAAATGTCCCAAATTCTCTCAGTAAATCTAGTCAATAGCCAACAAGGATCATCTCTTTGGAGACATAAGCATTTCTTTTCTTATATACTTAAACACCTGAGTACAAAAATGATTGTCATTGAATAAAACAGTCATTATGTTTATATAAACTGCAGCATTCTGTCTAGACATAGAGGAGGTCAGAATGTAATGAAATGCCTCACCTCTCAGGTTTTAATTTGAGACTAGATAAAGATTAAGAAGGAGGGAACCATAATGCATTACTTATTAGAAAATATATTCACTAAGGATCTTCAAATTTATCTTTTTTGGTCTGTCCAAGTTTTCTGAATGACCCAAGTAGAGTTACTTCTTTTTCTACAATAACAGTTAAGTTATTGTAGAATAACAGTTAAGTTAAGGTCACATATCTGAGCCAGATAGATAGATAGGGAAAGAAAACAAGCCAGACACCTTCTTTAAACTCATTCAAACACTCTTAGCCTAATTTATTATTTTCTACTTATAGATACACAGTCATTTAATAATGGGAATTATGACATGTTTTGCATATTTAAATCTGTAACAATGTTTTAGATAACATGGGATTTTAGAACTTCCGATAATACTTAGAGTACTTTATACGTTTAGCACGGTTGTTATCATTTACCAATTATCCAAATATTTCTACTCATGTGACGGGTATATGTGTTAGTGTGAATTCTTATTTATTTATTAGTATTTTGGTCCCAAATAGATTTTAAACTGCTTTAAAACAAGGATCTCTACCATATTTCACTTAATCCAATATTTTATCTGGCATAATGTAATGAACATACAACAAAATAATCATCCATAATACTAATAATGATAACATTGATTGACTACTGCATACATGTTAAATTTTAATAAGCAGCATACTTACATTATTCCTCTTAATCCTTACTTTAGTCCTATGAAAAATTATTTTAGTTCAGGACAATTAGAGTGCTTTAATTAGGAAATTAGGGATTGTTGAGATTCAGAAATGTGTCCAATTTCTCAGTTACCAAATGAAAAAGCTCTGTAGTCTTGATGATGTTGGCAAATACTTGACAGAAAATTCTATATTTTATTCCATCTCCCAAAAGAGTGGTATATGGACTTTGACTTTTTGTTAACTTTATCTGATAAAACTTTTTCATCATCTTCTATAGTAAATGTTTTTGATATTTAAAGGTTTTGCTACCATGAGTAGGTATCTTAATAAATTGAGTACTATTATAAAGTATATATGCTCTATTTCTTCAAAACTCAAGAAAATGGATATTAATCAACCTCAGTGGTTATATAATCACATTTCAAAGGTTCAGCACGGTTTCTGTAAAGCAACATCAGTTCAGCTATGACATAAATATAGTTATTTATAATCTGTTTACAAGTATTTGTATATATCTTAATTTCTTCTTTTTTTCTGTGAATAAAAAGAAAATATAAGAATGTGAGGTTAGTATATGTCTTATTTCTTAGATATGTGAAGAACACATAAACATAATTTTGCTGAGAGGGTACTTGGGTGGCTCAGTCAGTTAAGCATCCAGAACCTTGATTTTGGCTCAGGTCATGCTCTCAGGGTTCTTGAGATGGGTCCTCGCGCTGGGCTCCGCTCTGAGAGAACCTGCTTGGCATTCTCTCTCATCTCTTTTGGCCCTTTCACCATTCATGTGCTCTCTTTTAAAATAAATAAATAATTAAAAAAATAATAATATCTTTGCTGAGAATGGTGAGAGATAAGTTTAGAGTATCAATTATCTTTAATATGAAGTATCTTTAAATGACTTAAATAACAGCCGAAATTGATTATAATATTCAGTAATATTTAAAATAAACTTTGTATTAAAGCAATTGAGGAAAGAGTGTATAGTATTTTTCTTTTTATTTATCAAAGCTATTAACATTCACCAGTATTATAAGTCTACCAAAAATTTAAGTATACATTTAATAATACATTTAGTCATAATAAAATAACTACTCAAAATAAATACTCATAATAATATACTCAGTCATAATAAAAATGCATTTCGACAGGCTATTTTTTCACTTCAGACTTAATGACATTTGGCGATCCTTCAGCTGTTAAGATTAAAGTACATAAAAACAAAATATAAATAGAATATGTCCAACTGCAATGTAAAATTGGCATTTCCAAAGGGATATTTTTCTAATTCAGTTCTTCCAAACAACTGGGATAGTAAGTTATGCAGATAGATCAAGAGAGGACCATACAACATACAGCTGTGAAAATCCGCAAACAAATTCCAAACTCCTGTTTATGCATCCATAAAATTAATAGCCATCTTTTAGTTTTTGGAATTGAAAATTATTTTGTTGAAACTATCTAAATGTTTAATCAACTCAATAATCCTCTCCATGAATTTTGCTATTATTAGATTCTTCTTTACTTTCCCCCTAACATATTTTCATATATCTTCCTCTTGCCACATTCTAAGCAATCAAATTGGAATAATGATAAAAAATAAATAACCATAACAAGTAATGCCTCATGGAGAAAAACTGTTGGTTGATAATAAAGAAGTTTTATTGTCTGATCTCTTTATTACCAAAAAGGAATAAAATAAAATGACAGATATTTGTAGGCATGGAAATGACTTTTGTAATGTTCCCTATCTTTGCAGTTCATGATATCAGAGAATATTTATATTTGCAGTTTTCTTCTGATTCTGATGGGAGATGCAACGATGTCACTTACTATGGCAAGTAAGTGTTCAATCATAGTATGAATTCTGACATGGATAATGTCTGACACACAATAAGTACTCCATTAGTATCTATGCAATATGTAAGTTAATAAGCATAAAATATGGCTTCAACATCCTACACAAAATATATTAAATATGATTGATCTTGACCATTAGCATACAGCATTCTAATTCAAAATCAGGGGCGCCTGGGTGGCGCAGTCGGTTAAGCGTCCGACTTCAGCCAGGTCGGGATCTCACGGTCCGTGAGTTCGAGCCCCGCGTCAGGCTCTGGGCTGATGGCTCAGAGCCTGGAGCCTGTTTCCGATTCTGTGTCTCCCTCTCTCTCTGCCCCTCCCCCGTTCATGCTCTGTCTCTCTCTGTCCCAAAAATAAACAAAATCAATGCAAAACTTAAAAAATATATATATATTTTAATATATTATTAATTAAATATATTAATTTAATAGATTATTAATTAAATATTAATATAATTATATATATAATGTGACTTTAGGATTAATCACAACTCTAACTCAATTTTAATTCTTTCTTAATATAGTACCTTTCTTTCTTAATATATATAATTTTCAAATATATACACTAATACTAATCATAATCTAACTAACTCAGTGTTGTCTAAAAGATGACAAAGGTTGAAATTTTGATACCAACAAATTTTGGTGTGTAGCAAAGACATACCTGGGAATTAAGCAGTAATTGAAAGGATTTTCTTTAAACTGGACAGTGAAAAGAGAATGGGAATGCTTCATGTTATAGGAGAGAGATTGAAACTCAAAATGAAAGATAAACTTGCAACGATTTTCCATGCTAATCTTTCTAGGTAATAATGCATTCATTCCTGTAGTGAATATTTTTTAATCCATTATTAGTGTTCAAAACTGCGTGAAGCATTGGAGTATAAACCATGTTTAAATGGAGTGGGAGCTACTCAAGTGTTTTAAGAGTTGAAGATTAATTATAACAATATTTCAGAATGATTATAGCAGAAGATAGGAAGAAATGAAGTTGAGGAAGGAAAGACTGTAGAGAAGAGATCAATCAGGAATTTATTACAATTGTACAAAAGTCAGAAGAGAGGTCTCAAGCTAAGGCAGCAAAGAAGAGGTGACTCCAATGAATTCCCTTTCTGATAATCAGTTAGAATATACAGAATTGCTGGTGAAAATAGATGAAGGATCTCAAAGAAATGTAGTTTTCTCATATAGGGGTGAAAATGTATGAGATTACACGTCTCCATATAACATAATTTTGTCTGAATATGTGCATGTATCTCACAGTGCTTAGGAATAGTTGTGTTTTTTTAAGTTATTTATTTTGAGAGAGAGAGAGAGAGAGAGCATGGAAGAGGCAGAAAGAGAGGGAGAGAGAGAGAGAATCCCAGGCAGGCTCTACACCATCAGAAGGAGCCCGGGTGGAACTCAAACTCACAAATGGTGAGGTCATGACCTGAGCTGAATCCAATGCTTAACCGACTGAGCTACCCAGGTACCCCTGGACCAATTATGTCTCCAATTGAAGAAAGAAAGAAAGAAAGAAAGAAAGAAAGAAAGAAAGAAAGATGAAGCTAATAAAAATTTTTGTGGATCTAATTAATTTCCAGAATTATTTTCAAGGTTTAGTAAAATAGCTCTCAAGACTAAATATCATGACAATGAAGAGATGATGGTTTAGAACACAGAAATTGGAATTTCAGATGGAGCACGTTTTGTGCTTTCATTTACTCTGTATGTGGTTATCTGTCTGTCTTCTATCCAGCTATACTGATTTATCAATAGCTTAGCTATTATTACTTTTTTGTTGTTGTTGCTGAGTTTCTTGAAACATGTAATTAAATAAAGATGCCAAAATTTAAATCTAATAAAAATATGATGCAATACAGTTTGTACAAAGTGGGTACCTAGATCAAATGAAAAAAAAGTTTTTATTCATAGCGATGCTCCTAGTTTCAGTACAACTGTCTGCTATTTGAAATCTTACAATGAAGAGCTATATTAGTGATATATAAAACATATTAATGATGCATGCAACCTGAATACATTACTGTAATTCCATTAATTGTAAAACATCTGTGACCTCCTTGAAGGCACCGTTATTTTATTCAGTTTTGTAACAGCTGCGATCAGCATGCAGTAGGTAATCAACCAGTGCTTGCTATTTCAATTATATAATGTATCTGTTATGAAACTATATGAATGAAATAGAAAAGTAAATATTTATTACACACAAATTTATCTATAGGTGCAGAAGAAGACATGTTTGAAGACATGCTTAGTTTTCATGTTTAGAATTATGTATTAATAGCTCAATCTGTAAATAAGTCAAATACTCTAATACGATTGTTATAATGGCATGTTATGTGCATAACATTTTATGTATTACTATATATCTATCATAAATAGAAATACCTTATATCAAGGTTATGATGGATAAATACAAAATGGAATACACAGTAGTATGTTGGTGTGTGAATTTTTAAGTTTTGATATACTAATCTCCATTACTCTTTCAAAATTGTAGGTACTATCATTACAATCTCGTGTGTCTATCCAGGGCAAGGAAATGCTCATGCATGCACCTTTGTATTTCCTCTCTTTTATTCTTTCAGTGGTTGGTATTCCAACTAAATGATATCATTTGACTCAGTATTATAGATAAGACAATCTGTGGGCTTGTTTTATTTCTCATTTTCTGTGTTCTTCCTCAGCTAATTTGTTTTAATTTGATCATGTCTACATGGTTAGAAGACATAACATTTGCAATATTTCTGTTGCTTTAATACTCATATTTGTTTTAATATTTGCTCTTCATATAAATATATTCAATTATCACTGATAGTCCTTGAGCTGTAATTTCCCAAGTCATTTCTTCATTGTTTGAAGCTCATCTTCTAGTAATTTCCCAAGAAAGACTCATGGGCACAAAATAAGTTCTTTCATGTTGAAAAAAAAATCTTTATATTGGCTTTGTACTAGATGAATTTGAACTGATTATGAAACCCATGGATCACACTTTCCCTCTCTATGTAGCAGGAGTTGCTCAATTGGACTGTAATATTGAATGTTGCTTTTGAGGACATTGAAACCAGCTGATTAATTTTCCCTTCTAAGTAATGTTATTACAAAACAAAACCTTGATACCTTTTATCTTTAGAGTTCAATGGTGTTATCTGAATGTGATAGTAAACCGTTTTTATTTAAATTTTCTTGGTATATTATACAACATTTCAATATGTAGTCTTATAGCTGTGTTCATAGAAGTATTTGAGCTTTAATGTCTAATTAGATAGAAGGAGAGAGGGGAGAGGAGAAGATTCCCTTACCAGAAAAAAACTGAGTTTTCTTATCTGTTGTTTTGCTGTGTTTCAAGATAGAGAGTTTCATATGTGAGGACAGTCTGTAAAAGAGGCAAAAATGGGATGAATTCTAAAATGGAGAACCTGGAAGTGGATCCACCTTCACCACAAACAAAATGACTTCCAAATTAATTAACATTTAAACTAAGATGAACAACTCAATTTATAGAAAGTGTAATTTACAAAAACATAGAAGTATACCTACTAGAAATAATAATTTAAAAAAATATTTTCCTTAAACCAAATACATAAAAAACAGCAGTTTTTCAATATGCTCACTTTGCCCAGTTGGGAAATATAATTTATTTATTTATTTATTTTTTAAGTGTTTATTTCTTTTGAGAGTGAGAGAGACACAGAGAGAGAGAATCCCAAGCAAGCCTCATGCTGTTATCACAGAGCAGGATGCCATGCTCTATCCCACAAACGGTGAGATCATGACCTGAGCCCTAATAAAGAGTTAAACAATTCATCAACCCCACCCATGTGCCCCTGAAAATAGAATTTAAAGTATAATACTATAACAATCATGAAGTGGGTGTATCTCAAGCCTAGGTGAGATTCAAGTATGTATGTTCATTTCAGGAAAATTTCTTGGAAGCCTGGCAAAGACTATTCTTGGGGATTAAATAACCTCTTATCCACTGCTGTGGGTCTGGGCACATATTGGGACACTGATAAGATTCCCAATAGGAGACTGGAAAGTCTCCTGTAAGGGAAAAACGAAAATAAAATCTGGAGACCGAAGCATTGAAGTCAACATGTTACTTTGGTTTATTTAGAAATCCTTAGTCACAGGGCTTGGAGGGCAGGCAGGTGGTGAGTGGATGGGCCATTTTGTAGAAGATTGCTGCCATTAAGTTGCTTTTAAGTCATACAAATCATCAGAATCCTATATGCTCTGGAGAACTAATAAGATAACAAATAAAGAGGCAAATAACCATTTGAATTAAAAAAGAGAAAAAGAGAGGATGGTCTATCTGTAAAAGTCTCTACAACATTTAGGCACAAGAAACACCACTTTAGGAGTGATGCATTGGAAAGAGATGTTCTCTCTTTCACCCTGCAGTTGCGGCACCCCCAGATCCCAGCGCCTTAGTGGACATGGGGAAGACCACCCCCAGTGTGCATGTAGACCTTGGTTGTCCTGTAGAACCTGAGTAGATGCCTAGCTTGAGAGTTATTCACAGAACAGTTAGCAGTGTCCAGCAGATATATCTTAAAAATAGGTTTCTATAAATATACTAGAGATATATATGGGAAAATAACATTACTTACAAGGGAAAATAAATCAGCTGCCCCGTATAAATAAATATACTGGCATAAACTGGAGACAGAAATATGTCACTAACAGTATATGTGAGATTTAGACCTGCCTTTATTAAAAGGGCATTAAGGGAGGAAAACAAAGGTGACTCATTGCTATTAATTGTATTTCACACCCTAGGTGGAAGAAACTGCCATGTTTACATTAAACAACAACAAAAAACCCACATAATTTTAAGATTAAATAATGAGTAATAGACAATACACATGCGCGCACACACACACACACACACACACTTTACATAATAAAATATATAAAAAGGACACAGAAAATAGACATGCACTTGTCCTCACAAGAAGATCAGAGTATTTGATCTTTATGTAATCAACAAATGCACTGGATTATTTATAAATACACTAAATCTCAAGCAGAATAATGGGATAGGAGCATTTTAGTAATGGGATAGGAGGTAATTTTAGTAATGTTCTTAGAACCTTGGTTAAAGTATTTGGGGGAAAAAGAAATAAAATCTCTCCTTCACCTGACATATTAACAAAGTTAATTTCAAATGTATTAAAAAATCAAATGCAAGATAAATTATGAAAATATAATCAAATTATTTATATACTTATTAAACACATAATCTTGAGATAGTGTTTTCATTATTTTAAAGGGTATAGCTTCTTATTTAAAGGTTGTGGGGTACATATATTTGCTATAAGTTTAAATTAAAAATGAGAGTTACAAAAAACAATAAAAAATGACCAAGAATGATAGGCTGTTGATGTTAAACATGTTACTGCCTGTGTTCTCCTCTAGGATTTTAAGGGTTTCCTGTCTCACATCTAGGTCTTCAATCCATTTTGAATTTATTTTTGATTATGGTGTAAGACAGTGCTCCAGGTTCATTTTTATGCATGTTGCTGTCCAGTTTTCCCAACACCATTTATTGAAGAGACTGCCTCTTTACCATTGGATAGTCTTCCCTGCTTTGCCAACGATTGATTGCCAATATAGAACTACCCTATGATTTAGCAATTGCACTACTAGGTATTTAGCCAAAGAATACAATAATACTAATTCGAAGGGACACATGCACCCTGATGTTTATAGTAGCATTATCAGCAATAGCCAAATTATATATATATGTTCATATATATATATATATATATATATATGAACAAGATCTATGATTTCACTTGTATGTGGTATTTAAGAAACAAACAAAAAAAATGATCATAGGGGGATAAAAGAGAGAAATAAACCAAGCAACATACTCTTAACTATAGGAAACAAACTGATGGCTACCAGAAGAGAGGTGGGTAGGGGGACGGGTGAAAGGTGATGCGTATTAAGGAGTGAACTTGTGTGCTAAGCATCAGGTGTTTTATGGAAGTGTTGACTCACCAAATTCTACGTCTAAAACTAATGTTACACTGTATGTTAACCAACTGGAATTTAAATAAAAATTAAAAAAGAGAAGATTGATACGTGTGACTACATGAAAATTAACAAATTCTATATGTTGTAGTACTACAAAATTAAATTACAAATTATATTCTAAGGCTTAATATGTATACTTTAAAAAATATACACAAAAAAGGAAAGTATTAAAAAAAAGAGATAAAAGTTATGAAGAGGGGCGCCTGGGTGGCGCAGTCGGTTAAGCGTCCGACTTCAGCCAGGTCGGGATCTCGCGGTCCGTGAGTTCGAGCCCCGCGTCAGGCTCTGGGCTGATGGCTCAGAGCCTGGAGCCTGTTTCCGGTTCTGTGTCTCCCTCTCTCTCTGCCCCTCCCCCGTTCATGCTCTGTCTCTCTCTGTCCCAAAAATAAATAAACGTTGAAAAAAAATTTAAAAAAAAAGTTATGAAGAAATCATATTTGAAACAATAGCCGGTATTCAAATATTATCAACCTTACCAGTAATTAAAGAAAAAACAAAGCATTATCATGCAATATTTAAGAAATTCTATTAGTAAAATTTTTAAAAGAATGAAAATAACTACTATCAATAATAATGTATTAAATGATTCTGTGTAATATTGTTAGAAATGTAAATTGGTATGCAAATTCTAGAACAACATATGTTTATATGTTATCTTATTACATCTTTTAACAATGAATTAAACATTTCTGTTTCGGACAAAATTCAATAGTCAAAGATTCATTTGTAATGCTGTTTATACCAATATATTTCAATGATAAAAATAAAATTGAAAGGAAGCCAAATGTCCAACAGTAGAAAATTGTTTTTTTGGTTTTTTTATTGTTGGCACTTAACATGCAATGCAATAATACAGCATTATATTATTTATATAGATTAACATTTCTTGACATGAAAGGATAGCCTAAATTGCTACACATAAACCATGGAATTATGCAAGAAATTTGGAAGACAGTATATACTCTGCCTAGCATAATCCCACTTTTTGAAAAAAAAATAAGAAAGCACATATGCAGTTTCACAATGTTACTTAGGAGTTAATACTATATTAATATATATATAGTCAATATTTATAGCTATATTTATTTTGTGATGATTTCCCCCTTTATTTATTATTTTAATTAAAATTTTTGTTTTAAATTTTGGAGTTACACTTTTATCTAAGAAGAACTAGAATCTATAGGAAGATTCTAGTTAATCTCACATATTTCATGATAGAGTAGGATATAAATATCTAGACATTAGAGATTGTGCCCACTCAGAAGAACTCAAAACAATTTCCTTAAATGTTAGCCATTAATGTGACTAAGTGGTCTTTCTTCAGTTTTAAAAATTTCCTACTCTGATGTTTACCAGAAAGGAGTTGGGGTGGTGGGGGGATGGGTGAAATAGATGGTGGAGATTAGAGTACACTCATCATGATGAGCACTGAGTAATGTAGAGAATTGTTGAATCACTATATTGTACACCTGAAATTAATATAACTGCACGTTAACTATATCGGAATTAAAATTTTAAATAAAATAAAATAAAATAAAAATAAATAAATAAATATATATATAAATATATAAATAAATTTTTGAGAAAAATAAAAACATAAAAAAGTCTCCTCAAATATTTTAGCTTCACAAGCAAATGATTTATTTGTACTTCACCACAAGCTATCTTACTCTGCTCAGTTCTAACCTTGGAGAGACAATAAAAGAACACAGACTGCCAACCCTTCAGGGATTGGAGAAACAAGAATTCAAGAGAGAGGCTTGATACAGATATCCCAATGGAAGTCAATTGGATCTGACTATCCATTTATATTTGGTTTTGCTCTTATGAAAGAGCTACACACATACAAATGTATAATCTGTAGGTGGATAATAAAAGAGAAATACAACTTGTCACTGAACAATCCAATACTTTGTTAAACTATTGATGCATCTGTAGCTTGAAATTTTAAAAATGTTGGGAAATGCAGTATACTTTTTGAGATCTAGCCATTAAGTTGTCCTTAATCATAATAAATAATTAAAATGCTTATTGAACACACATTAGACATGATTATTGTGTGTATGTATGTGCATTTGTTTATATGTATATATTGCAAGTCATTTTTTAATATTCAAATTATTTACAAATTGATTTTGAATGTTAGTGAAATCTAAGATAGTTTTTATTAAAAATGGAAAATATGTACTAATAGTATCTCTAAAATTTGAACTAGTTATTTGCAAGGGTGTTCTGAAAACTAATTATTGTGTAGTAAGTACTACACTTGGTACTTGTATGCTCTGTGTGTGTTTGCATGCATATATAAAAGCTCTCTCACAGCGATCTATGTAGATATACAAATATTCATATATCCATTACTGTTGTGCTTTGAAATAATAATAAAAAAATTAAAATGCAAGCCCAGGCTTGAACTGACAAATGCCTGCAGTTAAAGGAGGCAGAATAAGATAATTTTCTGATGCAACATGTACCAGTTTAGGAAAAAGTGATATACTGCCTTCAGGCTCAAAAAGCTTTGATCTGAGGCAATAGATTTTCTTTCTTAACTTTGCTGTCTGCAATCTGAATGAGACAGATTTACCCTGAGGTGAGAGATAGCTAGTTGTATACACCTTGCTTTCTAATCCAGAGGAGACCAAAACATTGAGTTCCATAAACAATTAGTATTGTGAGAAATTTAATGTAATTAAATAATCGTTATGCTAGGGATCCTGAAAGTGACTAAGTGGAGCAAGAAATAATTTTCAAAAATTTCATCCTCATAAAAGAAGGAAAATAAGCAGGAAAATTAATTTTCACTGAAAAGAGGAATTGGTTTATGCCTGTTTTTAATCCTGTAGGAACAGACACTTCACAAAAGTGTGTGTGTGTGTGTGTGTGTGTGTGTGTGTGACAAAAACCCTCTTGAAAAGAAGCTTAATATCAACAATAAGGGAAAGACAAATTCAAACTAGAATGAGGTATCACTGCACCAAATAGAATAACTGACATTTTAAAGACTGATCATGCCAAATGTTGGTGAGGATGCAAAAAAACTTGAACTCAGTCACTGCTCTTGGGAATGTAAAATAATACGCCCACTTTGGAAATGGTTCTGTTTTTCTTAGAAAAAAATAAGCAGTCAGCTTACTTTTTGATCCTGCATTTTAAGAGAACTGAATGTCAATTCTAGATTCCATTCCCTTTAATTCCATTGGTTTCCCCTCATCCTTGAGTATTTTCTCACAGGCATGTGCTGATCAGCAATCTGCTGAGTAATTGTGGGAAAGAAACTGCAGATCTTTGTGCCTCTCCTTTCTGCTACTCTGTTCTATAATCTCTATCCACCTTCTTTCCCTTAGACTCATCAACTAGGTGTCTGCAACTCAGGAAGTTCATTGGGTTTTATCTCCCTTTGCCATGCTCTGGAAAACTCTCAAGGCAATAAAATTACCAACAATAGGGCTCATCTTGTTTCTTGTCTCTCCAGGATCACTGTCCCTCATTCCATGATTTCCAACATTTAAAAGTTGTTTATATATTTTGTCTGTTTTTTTTTTTTTAGTTGTTTCAGGTAGTAGTGTAAAGTTCTACCCTGTTAACGCACCTTGGTCAGAAGTATCTTATATTGGTTTCACTATCTGTTTCTCCCCTAGTTCTCCATTTTCATGAAATTGTTACTCATTGTTTTTATGTGCTCACACTTAAGGATTTCTGCTTCTTTCTTGTACCTATATCCAGATATCCATATCTAACCCATGAACAAATTCGATGGGCTGTATCATCTAATATATCAAGATTTGACAGTTTTATATTATATTCTCCTACTGCTTTAAGTCAACATTATTACTTACACAGACTGAAAAAAAATGCTTATTGGTAATTCTGCATCCACATTTGTTGCCTTTCATTTAATTATCCCCACAGCATGGCAGAGTAACACACACAGAACACTGTTCATTACATATATTTTTGCTCAAACAACCCCCACCCCAAATGCTTTCTATCTATGCAGAGAAAAATATAATCTTTCCTTTACATGAGTCCCTTCTAATATTGGGCTATCAACCCCATATTCATTTTCCTCCACTTGCCTTGGCATGTTCTTTGTCACTGAAACATTTAACAAGCATGCTATCAACTTTCTCTAGATGCACGTTCTTTCAATTCCTTCAGGCCTATCTCATCACAGTCTTTCCATGACCGTGCCTTTCAGTGCATATACTCATGAGTCCCTATTTTACCTTAGTATATTTTCAGTTTTTATTATAACCATTAGCGCAACTTATCAAATTATATGGTTATGTTTCACACCTGCATCATTTGAATTTTGAAAACATGGCTTACTTGAATTTTATTCCCTGCTATGACCTCACCTCCACCCCAGAATCAGAAAAATCTCTGACACATTTTAGGGAATAAACGTGTTACCTATATCAAATGTATGAGACCCACTGAAATTTACAACACCGGTCACCTAGGGTTTATTAATGTCATTTTAGAAATAATGAAAGAGATTCAGAATATTTGAGTAACCCTACCTATAAGTTAATGAGTTAATAAATTAATTTGGGACAAAATAAATTATTTTCCTAATATATATAGCTGGTAGGACATATAGTTTAAACACTCACTAGATACATGGATCATTATGATTGCATGCATAGAAAGAGGCCAATAAATGTTGGCGCTATTTTTATAATTAAATATAAAATTTGTTTTGTTATAATGTTCTAGCAGTATGAAATATAGTTTACACTGGTATTCAGGACATTTTACAAACTCTATTTTGGTTCCTTTGGAATCATATCAACCATCCGTCACATCTCCTTGAAATGTATGGATGCTTTTTCTACATTAGAAAAATCTTATTGTGCAACTAGGGGAGGAAAATGAGGAATAGTATAGGTAGTTGGTGACATGCATTTCTTTTGTTCACAGTATCTAGTAAAATGTCTTTTTATTTAGCTAGTTTCCAGTAAAAGTATCCCCATTTGTTGAATAGTGTTCAATGTATCTATTAGGTTAGTACTGCCAAGAGTTTTTCAAATCTCTATCTTTTTAGAATGTTTATCTCCTGAGTATATATAGATGCTTCAAACTATAGCCCCCTATAGGTGATCCAAAAAATTATCCATTTAGTTCTGTCATTTCTGCTTTACATATCTGAAGCAAAACTTTTGAAACATGTCATTACATAATTGTTAGTTTTTTGTGGTGAAAAAATATATTCTCTCATTATGTAGTTACCCTATTTATCACTGTTAATAACTGTAGCTCTAAAATATATGGTATCTAATAGGTTTATGCATAAGCTTTAACTTTGGGTTAACAGTTGCTTGATGTATATTTCTCAGCATTTTACTTTCAATATTTTGTGTCCAAATTTTAAAACTACATAAGCCATAGCTGAATTTTATTTGGTAATCCAGACTGGTAATCTTTGTTTGTTGTTGTTGTTATTGTTTGTTTGTTTGTGTTTAGTTTTACCTGTCATGACTTGTCATGACAACTGGGTACTAAGTTTTGGTTTAAGTGTATGTTAAATATTTTATTCCTCTATTACTTGCAACTACATGAAGACAATGATTTCACTATTTTTGTTTCAATAACATTTACCTAGAGATTCATAACTAATATGTAGCAATGATTATTATAATAATAAATCAGTGAATTAAATTTAAAGCCATCACTGAATTTGAAGCATCAGAATTTTTTTCTTCTTTGTCTATTCCTTTATTCAAAAAAATTAAAGATTGTGGTATTATTGAATTTTATTTACAATACCTAAAATATACTATTGATAATAACTAGGCCAATCCATTTATCCATTATAAATGATGTTTTATTATTCCTGGGGGGAGGAACAAGAATTGCCATCAATCAGTTATTATCAAAATAATTTTCAAGGATCTTCTGGAAAAACAAAATTTTAATGAAGAAGCTTCACTATTTGGACAAGACATTATTTTCACTGTACACCTTTAACTTAATGAGACCTAACTGGCAGTATCTTATTTACTCTATCCAGTGAACCTGGATTTGTTCTCAATTTGGTTGAAGTTTTCAATGGATTAGAATCTGATTAAGTTATCTACTGATAAGTTTTGAGCAGGGTTTTTAGGGAAAAAAACAACACTTAAATAGAATTTCCTATTGTTTTTGTCCAGCTTATAAAGTTTTTATTACTCAAACTGAAAGTAACTATTGAATAAACAAATTCTGAAGGATAAACAACAACTATTATTATATTTAAAGTAAACTTCTAACTTGTGTCGTTTAATAACGAAGTTATTTGAATAATCCAAACTATACTTAAGTTATCAGCTCATTATTATGAAAGCGTTGATGTTGTGTCCATCATTTTCCAGCAGAAAATGTTAGATTGTACATTATAAATGACATTACATTTATGATTGGACTTACATTGGCTAAGTGAATCAAAGTACACATGTCTATAGAAGATGACCAACTTACACATTCGATAAATTGTATGAAACCCAAATACTAATGCTAAAATAAGACTTCTTAATATTCTCGCAGAAAAATTTTAACACATTACTGCCAATAAAATATTCTGGAATCTTCCAATTTGAGCCCTCATTCATTATAAAATTTATTTCAAATTGTGAACATTCAATTGTTGTAATGTTCAAAGTTAATAGAAAGAACATGGAGTGAAATGCAAAATACAGCAAAAAGCAAAAAATTAAATATTATGGTTCAAATGCAAGTGGTTAGTTTGACTTAAACAACGTAGAGAAAATGAAGGGATGTTAAAATCAGGCATACAAACAAACATTAAGACCATTAAGATGTCAAGCATTTATAAGAACTTGATCATTTTATGCCCTCTTGATCTAAACAGAATGAGCAGCTCTGATCATGATGTGCCCATATGCCCAACTATATCATGCTCCTGCCTATTGAAACCTCTTATTTTCTGTATCACACTCCAGTAGAATGCATAGTCTCATTTATTAATCCTTTCCCAATAAAAGCTCAAGTTGCTAACATTATTTTGAATATTGGATGGTAAACTTCAGACTCTTGTAGAAAATCTCTATGTCAGTTTTCCAAGCATGATTCTCCGTCATACCTCTTCTATACCAGTTCCCTTTTTGCCCTTCACTGTGTTTACTGTCTATTTTCAGTATTTTTCCTTTAGGAGACTCTATTATGGAATCAGACATGGAAAAAAAGAAAAAAGAAAAACCAGCAAAAGCCATCAGCCTTTATTAAAATGTTACAGCATAAGAATAGCTCTAAAATAAAGCTCATGGAGGACACGAAGAGATTTCAGATTTTATAGGGAAGATTGAGAAAGGTCAAGTACAGTTTTGTTTTGAGAGTTGTTCACTGTTCAAACTCTTGGAAGGTATAAAAATACTTGGTGTTAATCACAGTACGAAGGTTGTCAAAACTGGTGTTGCAGATTAGTAGTCATTGATTGGACAGTCTGTTTAACAAGATGGATGGAAAGGTAATAACAGATGAATAACTTGCAAGGATCAAAGTGAAAATTGTCTAGTCTTCCTGGGATTGAAGAACTAAAAATTGAATCTTGGATCTTTCTGATATATGAACAACATATTTATTCTTTTTGAGTCCTTGTTTCCTCACTATAAAATATGAATGATAGTTATTTCATAACTATTTCAGAATCGTAAGCCAAATAATATATGTGTAATACTTAACACAGTTTCTGGCCTATAAAAATAAAGAGTGGCAAACATATTTATTAATAATTAGTGATTTTCTTTTGCCTTCTGTTTTTTTCTCATGTGCTCTCATATGAATTTCACCAAATTTTTGATGAAGCAAACTTAAAAAAATAAGAACTGTGATTATTCAATCTGTTGCCATTCCTTGTCAAGTTTCCTTCCAGAACATTCCAGAGACCAATTCTCAGCAGTCCTTCCTTTTCAGTACTTTATCTTTAATCTGTATTAATGAATTTGTAGTGGTTCAAGGCTAATTTTCTTACTGTCATTCTCTAACTCATTTAAACAAATGTTTATGTCAATTCCAGACAAGACTTCCATAAGATCAATTCTGTTCTGTTTAAAACCTTCAATGGCCCCTTATTTTTACAGTAAGATCTGATTCTTTAGTTCTGCATTCATGGTGTTTTGTTGTATTTACTGTCCTTAATAATTGGCCTTATTGAAGTCTAAGGCTCCTCCTTAAGTAACCTTACTCCTAGTCAAATTGATTTACATACTTTCCACCAAAAATGTCCCATAATTTCTTTTTTTCCCCATAATTTCTTATATCTATTCCTCTGCTTATTTAGTTTTCTTTATCTAGAATTTCCTTTTTTTCTCTGCACAAATTAAAGTCATACACGACTTAAACCCACCTAATAACTATCTATCATTTATAAAGATTTCCCACACTCCCTAATATTGAGCTATATTTCTCCATTATCTGAACTTCCATAATACCTAATCTGTATCTTTCTAACATGTAGATAATTCTGTATCTACATTTCTTATTAATATTCATCTGTTAGGCCGAGATCCTTGAGAGACAGGGAGCTATTTTTTATTCCTTTTTAGATCTTCCCAAGAAGATTTAGAACACAAGTATATTTCAGTGACTGAATGGCAAGACCCTTCTCCTGCCTCCAAGTGTTGATATCTTTCCAATATAATACATCAGCTTTAACAAAGCAAGGAATCACCATTCTATATGATAACTGACTGTCATAAAAACTAAAGTTACAGTTTTCCAGCACATTGACATTTCTTGAAAGGGGGGCTCAGGTAATTTCTCTTTAGGATATCATTTGTGGATGTAGAATATCTCATGTGTTGTGCCCATAAATACAAATGAAAAAAAAGCAAGGTGAGAATCTGTAAATGTACTTGTCAGTGCAGCACAGTTTGTTTTGTAAATGATTTGTGTTGCTATAAGATCAAATGTTGTCAGTTCTTTTTGATCATACTTATCCAAGGGCAGTTTGCAGGATGAGAGTTTTCTCATATCTCACTCTCATTTAGAAAAACACAGTGACTTACTATAAAAGCTGAGCTGCTGGGTTACGCTTACCCTGACCAGTACTAATGGAATGATGAAAAGATTGACAAGTGTTTGACATATTAATGGAATTACTTTCCAAGATTTTGGAGCATTTGGCTTGTAATGAAGTAGTCTACAATATTTTCCTTTATTGATGTGATTTTTACTGATTCAAGCATGTAATATATATAAAATATAGTTTCATGATATTGGTTCACAAAAGTCTTTTTGTAAGACAGGGCTATGTTTAAATGCTTTTCATATTTTATAAGCTAAGTAACAGGTAAACAAAAATATGGAAATATGCCTTAAGAAGTGGGGAACAAAAAGGAAAATTACAAAGACATTTGGCCAGGCTTCCCATTGGAAGATTTGATTTCTGGTGTCAGTTTTATAACCTAAAATCTATATGATTCTGGAGAAGTCAATTAACATTTTTTAAAACTTTGATCCCATAGATTATGCAACTGGAAAAATGCAACATCTGCCTGTGTTACTTTCCAGAAATTTAGCCAAGGTCAACTGAAATAACATATGCAAACATTTTTTAGTTTGCAAACTATAAAGTGAGGTGAATGAACTGTAATTTTACTAAATCAAGTTAGAACACAATAAAAAAACGGAACATTTGGGACGTTGGATAGTGATAAAAGTGGATAACTATTTTGGTTTTGTGTTTAAATCATTTTGGTAAATGGTACTTCCTAAGAATCTATTGAATTTTCATTGATGGAATAGAGCAGCCTAAGATAGCAGATATCAAAAAGAATTCATGTATTAGGGTAGATCAAATACACACATATGAAATAACTTTAAGCTTCAAAGACAATGAAAAGGTTTTGAGAATGTGGTAATAGATGCAAATTATGGAAGAATTCAGTCTGAGTCCTGATAAATCAGAAAAGACATCAGAGGTCAGGTTTATCTTGGGCTGGACATTAAATAGTTTGTAGAACATAGATTTTGCAAAAAGAGAGAGACAGGGAGGGAGGATATGGGGAGACAGAAATGTATAAATAAGGCAGAAGAAAACAACCAAGACCTGGTTTATGAATAGCAAGGAAAATAAACTAGCTGAAACTGATTAAAAAGAATGAAGATTGAATTAGTCAGAAAGTCCCCACAGACCAGTTTGTAAGATTTTGGAATGAATTTCACTCCTGCAAAGCATAGTTTTTTCAGAGCCCTCTGATCAAAAAAAAGGTGAAAAACAAACAAAATCCCAAAAGATAGAAACAAGCAATGAAAAAATACACAAGATTTCACATCATTGGTATCTATTTCATGATCCAGTTGAAGAATAGATTGAAGCCAGAATGAAATGGTGATTTTCCAAGTTTCAATGTAATCTTTAGTTTCAGATTATTTCCAAATACATACACATGTGGGTGTCCTATGAAATCCGGTGATTGTAGAGGACATGCATAATGTCAGCTATCCTCCACATGGTTCCAATAAGACTCTTTAGCAGCCCTGACAGTTGCCTGGCATCAATCACAATTACAAACTTGCTTCTGGTGACTATTCATCTTCCCCATTCCTGGTGCATATGGAGTTAAGGATTAAAATAAATCTTCCCTATTTCTAGTAATATTTTAGAGATGGCTTAACTCTCATCAGCAACAGGGGTTTGTATTTGAGTAACTGTGCAGCCAGGCAGGAAGACAGAATGAGGGAGAGCCTGCACCACAGATAAAGTGAGCTGGACTGAACCTGCTGTGCCTGTGTTGGGCACTGTGGGAAAATTCTTTTCTTCTCTAAGACTCAGTTTCCACTGTTGAAAACCAAGAGGTTCAAATGTCTCTCAGAAGTTATTTATTAATATAAAATAAAATACCTTTAAGTTTATTTTTTTAATGAGAGAGAGAGAGAGAGAGAGAGAGAGAATGAACAGAGGGGGAGGGGCAGAGAGAGGGAGAGACAGAATCCCCAGCAGGCTCCAAGCTGTCAGGGCAGAGCTTGACAAGGGGCTCACAACTGTGAGATCATGACCTGAGCCAAGAGCAAACGTTGGATGCTTAACTGACTGAGCCTTGCAGGCGCCCCTACAAAATAAAATACTATTACAATTTTGTAAAGTGCTCAGCATAATGTCTGGTACATAGAAAATATGCAAAATGTGATGACTAATTATTGACTACTAGACCCCAAGATTAACCTCATGTTTCCCTAAAGCAGTCATATGATGAGTTAGGGAACAGAAAGTAGTCAATCCCTTTTTATCCTGAGAGGAACTATAAGGTTATGGGGCTTAGAACTCATATTCAGACGTGTAAATTAGGTTACAAGCTCTTCGCAGTCAGGGGCAAAGTCTTATTTGATTTCTTCATCCCTAGCGCCTAGCAAAGTGCCTAGTAAATAGTAGATGCAATAAATGTTTGATGAATGCAGCTATTAAAAGGGAAAAGGAAGAGCCAAAACACGCTTTCTGACCATCAGTTGTAGCAAGTGGGAATAGACCAATTTAGATAACTTTAGTTGTTAAATGAGAAGTAAGTCTTAAGGGCTTGACATAGCTGGGTTTGAATTGAGCTGTGATACTCTTCAGTCCATCGGGGAACTGCAATAATCATGCTGGGCTGACAAGTTCTCAGAACACTTCTACCAAAAGTAGCTGTTTTGTATCATGCCTAATTGCTATTGTTTTCCTGCAAGGGTCTTTTCTGCTATATTGTACGACGATATATTTTATAAAAGTATAATCATTCCTTTTCTAAATGCATCTAACAAGAAAAATGCACAATTTTTCATCATAGAAGCATTAACATATAAGGATCCCTTATATACAATGTTGCCTAGACAAACAAATATATTAAATTTTTAAAAATTGTTTAAAGAGAGGAACATTAAAACTCCTGTTTTAAAATGCAAATGTTTTCATTAGAACACGGGGGACTGGAAAGAAACTAAAGCAAGTCTGATCAAATTGCTGCGCTTCCGATAAGTGTTTCTGCCTAAAGGAAATATCAAATCTTTAATAAAAAATGTGTGAGGTCAAAAGAATTTTCATAATAATACCAGGACATTATTTGCCTTTTCCATGGTGCTGACATTTACACTGATGGTGTGAATGCAATGATGGTTAAAACTACTGACATCACATCACAAATAAAATCAACACAATATTAAATGTCCCCAGTGAAGTACTGAAATTATAATTTTACAAATTCTGGATCCTAAGTACACATCTTTACTTTTTTAATACTGGATGTGACAAAAATGTGTCAATACAGAATGCATTTTTTGTATATACTGAAATATGATACACACATATTCTTAACAATATATGTCTGCACTCAGTATCTTCATATTTTGTTGAGAATTGTTGCATCTACATTGAATAGGGATACTGATCTGTATTTTGCTTTATTTTTTCTTAATTTTTTTTGGTTTGCATTTTTGGGGTTCTTTTATCAGGATACTGATTATATTCCCATTCTGTTTATAATAATTTATTATTTAAATTCGGAAATAAAGTTATTTTCCTTCTAGGACTGCATCTTGGGCTGAGAAAGTATGTGTGAGAACACTTCTGACTTCATCACTAAATCCCAGATATGCAAAACTACTTTTGCAGTATCCTGAGAAAATCTCATATTAGCTTATCAGGAGTTGTCTGTGAACTCATTTGTGGGAGCTCATAGAGCCTGGCTGGCTAAGATTTAAATAAGGAATGTTTGCAGCCTGGAAAACGACTGGTTTAGAAGCAGCAAAGCAGACCAGGAAAACCTGGTCTCCTTTGAAATATGAAGCGTGAAGGCAGCCTGACCTTGCCTGTGGATCAACATGTTTTCCCATTCTGTAAACGCTTAATCTCGGTAAACGCTTAATCTAAAGTAGTACAACAACTCCCTTCCTATGACGTATACGCTGTCTCTGTGACGTATGCCTGCATGTCACTACCCTGATTGTACTGTTACCCCGATAATTTGAGTACCTTTGTTCCTGCTTTTGAAACTGCACATTCCTTTCCCGTACAGTGCTTGAAATGTACTGATAATATTCTCAATAAAAACTGGAGAAAAGCCTTGCTGGGGGCCATTGCGACTAGAACGCTTGGCCTCCTCGTTCTCTCCTTTCTCTGATTCAGGAGTCTGGAGTAATGGGTCATCTGCTGCCCCAGGTTTTGCTGGTCAAACCCAGCACTCGCTGATGCTCCCTCCTTTTGTTTTTTGTTTGTTTGTTTTCCATTTTGTATTTGTTTCATTTGGGTGATTTCTATTGCTCTCACTAAGATTTATTTTTCTTCAGTATATAATCTACTAACTCCTGTATTAGTTTTATAGGCTGCTGTAATGATTTACCACAAACCAAGTGGTTTAAAACAGCAGACTTCTATTCTGTCACAGTTCACAGTCCTGTTGGCCGGGATCCAAAATCAAGGTGTCAGCAGAGTCACACTGCCCCTCGAGGCTCTACAGAAAGAAGAATTAATTATTCCTTTCCTCTTTCAGTTTCTGGCAGCTATGGGCATTCTTTGGCTTGTTCTTCAGCACCTTCTCCCCTGCATGTCTCTTAAAAGGACACTTGTCATGGATTTAGTACAACCTAGATGATACAGATGACTGCCTCATCTCAAGATCCTTGATTATATCTGCAAACATGGATTTGATATTACCTTATTTTTACAAATACATTCCCAGGATTAGGATGTGGCCATATCATTTTGAGAGCCACCACTTAGCCCACTACCACCCCAATCAGTCTATTTATCATCCGTAGAAATGTGATGGTTCTTTCATTATAATCTCTGTATTCTCATTTAATATATTTCTTTTCCTTTTTGTGTATTGTAAAACCTTGGTTTGCAAGCATAATTCGTTCTGGAAACATGCTTGTAATCCAAAGCGCTTGCACATCAAAGCAAATTTCAAGAACCACTGGCCGTTGTGATCATGACGTTCGGCATCAAGTACTACTGGTATTGCCAGACAAGTCTCGTTTATCAATTAAAATTTATTAGAAATGTTTTCTTGTCTTCCAGAACACTTGCAGAACAAGTTACTTGCAATCCAAGGTTTTACTGTATAAGGAACAGAATTATAATACTTTTCAATTTTGTTTTCCCAATAATTGTATCATTTATGTCATTTCTGTGTCTTTGATTTTTTTAAACATCATTGTGAGTCACATTTTTCTGTTTCTTTGCGTGTGTGTGTGTGTGTGTGTGTGTGTTTATTGAATGGCAGTTATTTTCAATTTTAGCTTTTTGAGTACCAGACATATAGTATCCTATAAATACTCCAGAGCTTTGTTTTGGGATAAGATTATATTATTTAAATTCAATCTGGTAATGTTAGACTTACTTTTAATTCCTGTTTGTCTAGGAACATTTTGTATCCTAATGAGGCAATATCTTTCTGAGTATTCTGTCTGATGCTCTATGAATTAGGAGAGTCTCTACTCTGGCTTTTAGAAACATGAACTATTCCTGATCCTGCATGATCCATAGTCCCTCTTGAGTCTCCCTGGTTGTTAGGGACTGAAGTGTGTCCCTCAAAATTCACATATTGAATCCCTAACCCACAATGTGACTGTTTTTGGAGACAGAGCTTTTAAATAGGTGATTAATGTTAAATGAACTCATAAAGGTGGAGCTCTAACCCAGTATAGGTGGTGTCCTTCTAAGAAGAGGAAGGGACGCCAGGAATATGTGTGCACAGAGAGAAGGCCGTGGGAGGACACTACAGCAAGGAAACTGTCTGCAAACCAAGGGAAGAGGCCTCCAGAGAAAAAAAAAACTAGAGGATTTCCAGCCTCTATAACTGTCATAAAGTAAATTTATGTTGTCTAATCCATCCATTCTGGGGTATTTTGTTATGGCAGCCTTAGTAGATTAATACATTGGCCATGGACAGTTTCCTCTTAAGGAGAACGAACCCCTGCAGATCTGGGCAGCTCTAGGCCTGTGCACCTCTCCCCTCTCTGATGCTTGTCCTTGTGAACTCTCACTGCCTCAAACTCCCTGGGCCTCCAGCTCTGTTCTTTGGGAGGAAGACTCAATAGTGTACAAATGTTAACTTGCCTTAATTCACCTGATAAATCCAATGCATTTTCAAGTCTAATTAAAAAAAAATTATTCTCAGAAATAGACAAAGCTATTTTAAAGTGCATAATCTTAGATTATGTAAGAAGGGCCATAAAAGCTTGGAACTGTTAGACCCCTGCACTTTAAAGCTCTATGCGGTCCTCTCTTGATACTTGTCACCATGAAATTTCTCTTTTTCCAGCTGAATATTATATTTTCATTATACCTTACTATGTATTTTTTAACCATTAATTTGAAAATTTTATGCCATTTTTCCTGGTGAAAAATTTACATGTGATCAGCCTTCCACACAAATTAGCACTAATGGTAATCTATATCTATATCTATATATATATATATATATAGATATACACATATGTATGTATATATATATATATAATGTCTATCTATATATATGTATATATATGTATATATATAATGGCAATCTATATACATCGATGTATAGATAATGTATAAATATAGATAGATAGATATAGCCACTACCATCAGCTATTGATTTGGCAAATCTATGCAATATCTACTGATGCTCCACAATTACACGTGAAGATTTAACTAACATTTTTCTATCTCCTCCAAATACCTCGTAACTATATTATTATATTATTTGAGTGTTTTCATTAGGTGATGCTTTATCCATAAATAATAATAATGTTATATATAATTGTTTAAGATCAAAATAAGAGAAAAATAACTTTTAAAATCCTGAAATTAATCTTGGGACTATCAACTATTGCTTCTTATTGCATAATTATTGTCATTGATATTATCTACTAATGTTTATGGGAGTGTGGCATTATACATACTCTGTGTGGCAGATGTGAACTTTTTGCTGTCAGACACTTCCTATGACCTATTGTGTGTTCTGCTTAACATCACAGTGGGGATGACTCTCACAAGCTATGTTTCCCAGTGTGTTTCCTGGTGGCCCATGCCGACTCATTTCTGCCTGGGTTTGTTCAATGTGAAGTGCTGGTATGACGTTACAACATTGAAAGGATCAGAGAAGCTTGTTACTTTCTCTTCTTTGTATCTAGCAGATTCTTGTCATCACTGTCTCTTTTCTGTTACTAACAGATCTCCAACCAGATTTTCGTAATTACAGCATTTGCCTGTTGGATCTGTTCCTCTGAGCTCCAGCAATATCACTTCCATCCCTAGGAAACCAATTATCTACATTAAATACACATTATTTTAAATACTTAGGATAGTTTATTTCATCCAGGATATATTGACACTAAAATAATTTATGGTGAAAAATCCTCATTAGAATATTAATTTTCCACATTTCACCCTAAGGAAATGGGTACATTTAAATTGATAAACTAGGAAAACAGAAAGCCCCCTAGAGCTTTGTACCTCAAGAAGAATAGGAAAATGGGTGACATTAACTGGTTCAATAATGTGAAATATTAAGGAAGAGTACAACAGTCAGCTATTATTGATCTCAATACAGATTTGAATAAGAAAAAGACACTCAAAGTGTTTCAGAATAAGCAAACAGCTACTGGCAAAATAAACCAATTTAGAAAGAATTGTAACTGAAAACCAGAATGCCCAATAAGGTAGAGCTTTTATATTGTGTACAGATACATACCCAGAAAAGGCCCCTCTTATGGAAGTTGGAGAAATCTGTTACAAAGGTATGGCAAAACATCCAAAGATATGGTAAAAAAATACCAGTTAATAACTGGCATATAGCAAATTTAGGTGTTTACATTAACAGATCAACTCAGGGGCATACAATTGTAATGTTTTCAGTGATTGTGAGAACATAAAGTCCAATTTGTTCACTTTATTAAAAAATTAATTAAATAAAAATTTTAAAATGTTAAGTGATCTGAAATCTGCCTTATAATGTGTAAATTCAGTCTAGAGATCACATATTTGTCTTAGTCCTTTGTTTATTCAACTATTTGTCTATTTCCAAAAGGGTTAAGAACAAGGTGGTTTTAATTGGCACATTGTAAAGGTTTTGTGTATATTGAATATATACTTGAAAAACATAGTGGCTATATATTTATTTAATTTATAGTTATAAAATAATATAACAAAAAAGTCATTTCATCACAAACACCGTGACTTGGTAAAATTTCTTGTCTCAATTCTCCTTACATATAAGATAGAATTTGTGGTTGAAACTAATTGCTGAAAACTGTAGTTTGTGAAAACATAATTAGCCCCATCAAAACAAAGATTAAAAAAAAAGTAAACCCATTATTATTGAATGGTGTTAAATGACAATAGTAGACCATTCTGGTTTACTTGTAGAGTGAGCTAACTAAGACGGGTTAAGAAAGGGAGGTCAGGGTTGCGGCAAGATGGCGGCTTAGGAGGACGCTGGGCTCACCTCATGTCCTGCTGATCACTTAGATTCCATCTACACCTGCCTAAATAACCCAGAAAACCGCCAGAGGATTAGCAGAACTGAGTCGCAGGAGCCAAACGCAGACGAGAGGCCCACGGAAGAGGGTAGGAAGGGCGGCGAGGCAGTGCGCGCTCCACGGACTGGCGGGAGGGAGCCGGGGCGGAGGGGCGGCTCGCCGGCCAAGCAGAGCCCCCGAGTCTGGCTTGCAAAAGCGGAGGAGCCTGACGGACTGTGTTCCCACAACAAGCGCGACTTAGCGTCTGGGAGGTCATAAGTTAACAGCTCTGCTCGGAAAGCGGGAAGGCTGGAGGACAAAGGGAGGGAGAGCTGCTGAGCCCCCTGACAACAGAGCTCAGTTTGGTGGGGAACAAAGGCGCTCGCCAGCGCCATCTCCCCCGCCCATCCCCCACCCAAAATCCCAAAGGGAACCAGTTCCTGCCAGGGAACTTGCTCGCTCTGAGCAAACACCCAACTCTGCACTTCTGCGGAGCCAAACCTCCGGCAGCGGATCTGACTCCCTCCCGCTGCCACAGGGCCCCTCCTGAAGTGGATCACCTAAGGAGAAGCGATCTAAGCCTGCCCCTCCTGCCCCCGAGCACCTTGCCTACCCACCCCAGCTAATACGCCAGATCCCCAGCATCACAAGCCTGGCAGGGTGCAAGTAGCCCAGAGGAGCCACACCACCCCACAGTGAATCCTGCCCCTAGGAGAGGGGAAGAGAAGGCACACACCAGTCTGACTGTGGCCCCAGCGGTGGGCTGGGGGCAGACATCAGGTCTGACTGCGGCCCCGCCCACCAACTCCAGTTATACACCACAGCACAGGGGAAGTGCCCTGCAGGTCCTCACCACGCCAGGGACTATCCAAAATGACCAAGCGGAAGAATTCCCCTCAGAAGAATCTCCAGGAAATAACAACAGCTAATGAGCTGATCAAAAAGGACTTAAATAACATAACAGAAAGTGAATTTAGAATAATAGTCATAAAATTAATCGCTGGGCTTGAAAACAGTATACAGGACAGCAGAGAATCTCTTGCTACAGAGATCAAGGGACTAAGGAACAGTCACGAGGAGCTGAAAAACGCTTTAAACGAAATGCATAACAAAATGGAAACCACCACAGCTCGGCTTGAAGAGGCAGAGGAGAGAATAGGTGAACTAGAAGATAAAGTTATGGAAAAAGAGGAAGCTGAGAAAAAGAGAGATAAAAAAATCCAGGAGTATGAGGGGAAAATTAGAGAATTAAGTGATACACTAAAAAGAAATAATATACGCATAATTGGTATCCCAGAGGAGGAAGAGAGAGGGAAAGGTGCTGAAGGGGTACTTGAAGAAATCATAGCTGAGAACTTCCCTGAACTGGGGAAGGAAAAAGGCATTGAAATCCAAGAGGCACAGAGAACTCCCTTCAGACGTAACTTGAATCGATCACGACATATCATAGTGAAACTGGCAAAATACAAGGATAAAGAGAAAATTCTGAAAGCAGCAAGGGGTAAACGTGCCCTCACATATAAAGGGAGACCTATAAGACTCGTGACTGATCTCTCTTTTGAAACTTGGCAGGCCAGAAAGAATTGGCACGAGATTTTCAGGGTGCTAGACAGAAAAAATATGCAGCCAAGAATCCTTTATCCAGCAAGTCTGTCATTTAGAATAGAAGGAGAGATAAAGGTCTTCCCAAACAAACAAAAACTGAAGGAATTTGTCACCACTAAACCAGCCCTACAAGAGATCCTAAGGGGGACCCTGTGAGACAAAGTCCCAGAGACATCACTATAAGCATAAAACATACAGACATCACAATGACTCTAAACCCGTATCTTTCTATAATAACACTGAATGTAAATGGATTAAATGCGCCAACCATGGGGCGCCTGGGTGGCGCAGTCGGTTAAGCGTCCGACTTCAGCCAGGTCACGATCTCGCGGTCCGTGAGTTCGAGCCCCGCGTCGGGCTCTGGGCTGATGGCTCAGAGCCTGGAGCCTGTTTCCGATTCTGTGTCTCCCTCTCTCTCTGCCCCTCTCCCGTTCATGCTCTGTCTCTCTCTGTCCCAGAGATAAATAAACGTTAAAAAAAAATTTTTTTTAAAAATGCGCCAACCAAAAGACATAGGGTATCAGAATGGATAAAAAAACAAGACCCATCTATTTGCTGTCTACAAGAGACTCATTTTAGACCTGAGGACACCTTTAGATTGAGAGTGAGGGGATGGAGAACTATTTATCATGCGACTGGAAGCCAAAAGAAAGCTGGAGTAGCCATACTTATATCAGACAAACTAGACTTTAAATTAAAGGCTGTAACAAGAGATGAAGAAGGACATTATATAATAGTTACAGGGTCTATCCATCAGGAAGAGCTAACAATTATAAATGTCTATGCACCGAATACCGGAGCCCCCAAATATATAAAACAATTACTCATAAACATAAGCAACCTTATTGATAAGAATGTGGTAATTGCAGGGGACTTTAATACACCACTTACAGAAATGGATAGATCATCTAGACACACGGTCAATAAAGAAACAAGGGCCCTGAATGAGACATTGGATCAGATGGACTTGACAGATATATTTAGAACTCTGCATCCCAAAGCAACAGAATATACTTTCTTCTCGAGTGCACATGGAACATTCTCCAAGATAGATCATATACTGGGTCACAAAACAGCCCTTCATAAGTTTACAAGAATTGAAATTATACCATGCTTACTTTCAGACCACAATGCCATGAAGCTTGAAATCAACCACAGGAAAAAGTCTGGAAAACCTCCAAAAGCATGGAGGTTAAAGAACACCCTACTAACGAATGAGTGGGTCAACCAGGCAATTAGAGAAGAAATTAAAAAATATATGGAAACAAACGAAAATGAAAATACAACAATCCAAACGCTTTGGGACGCAGCAAAGGCAGTCCTGAGAGGAAAATACATTGCAATCCAGGCCTATCTCAAGAAACAAGAAAAATCCCAAATACAAAATCTAACAGCACACCTAAAGGAACTAGAAGCAGAACAGCAAAGGCAGCCTAAGCCCAGCAGAAGAAGAGAAATAATAAAGATCAGAGCAGAAATAAACAATATAGAAACTAAAAAAACTGTAGAGCAGATCAACGAAACCAAGAGTTGGTTTTTTGAAAAAATAAACAAAATTGACAAACCTCTAGCCAGGCTTCTCAAAAAGAAAAGGGAGATGACCCAAATAGATAAAATCATGAATGAAAATGGAATTATTACAACCAATCCCTCAGAGATACAAACAATTATCAGGGAATACTATGAAAACTTATATGCCAACAAATTGGACAACCTGGAAGAAATGGACAAATTCCTGAACACCCACACTCTTCCAAAACTCAATCAGGAGGAAATAGAAAGCTTGAACAGACCCATAACCAGCGAAGAAATTGAATCGGTTATCAAAAATCTCCCAACAAATAAGAGTCCAGGACCAGATGGCTTCCCAGGGGAGTTCTACCAGACGTTTAAAGCAGAGATAATACCTATCCTTCTCAAGCTATTCCAAGAAATAGAAAGGGAAGGAAAACTTCCAGACTCATTCTATGAAGCCAGTATTACTTTGATTCCTAAACCAGACAGAGACCCAGTAAAAAAAGAGAACTACAGGCCAATATCCCTGATGAATATGGATGCAAAAATTCTCAATAAGATACTAGCAAATCGAATTCAACGGCATATAAAAAGAATTATTCACCATGATCAAGTGGGATTCATTCCTGGGATGCAGGGCTGGTTCAACATTCGCAAATCAATCAACGTGATACATCACATTAACAAAAAAAAGAGAAGAACCATATGATCCTGTCAATCGATGCAGAAAAGGCCTTCGACAAAATCCAGCACCCTTTCTTAATAAAAACCCTTGAGAAAGTCGGGATAGAAGGAACATACTTAAAGATCATAAAAGCCATTTATGAAAAGCCCACAGCTAACATCATCCTCAACGGGGAAAAACTGAAAGCTTTTTCCCTGAGATCAGGAACACGACAAGGATGCCCACTCTCACCGCTGCTGTTTAACATAGTGCTGGAAGTTCTAGCATCAGCAATCAGACAACAAAAGGAAATCAAAGGCATCAAAATTGGCAAAGATGAAGTCAAGCTTTCGCTTTTTGCAGATGACATGATATTATACATGGAAAATCCGATAGACTCCACCAAAAGTCTGCTAGAACTGATACAGGAATTCAGCAAAGTTGCAGGATACAAAATCAATGTACAGAAATCAGTTGCATTCTTATACACTAACAATGAAGCAACAGAAAGACAAATAAAGAAACTGATCCCATTCACAATTGCACCAAGAAGCATAAAATACCTAGGAATAAATCTAACCAAAGATGTAAAGGATCTGTATGCTGAAAACTATAGAAAGCTTATGAAGGAAATTGAAGAAGATTTAAAGAAATGGAAAGACATTCCCTGCTCATGGATTGGAAAAATAAATATTGTCAAAATGTCAATACTACCCAAAGCTATCTACACATTCAATGCAATCCCAATCAAAATTGCACCAGCATTCTTCTCGAAACTAGAACAAGCAATCCTAAAATTCATATGGAACCACAAAAGGCCCCGAATAGCCAAAGGAATTTTGAAGAAGAAGACCAAAGCAGGAGGCATCACAATCCCAGACTTTAGCCTCTACTACAAAGCTGTCATCATCAAGACAGCATGGTATTGGCACCAAAACAGACACATAGACCAATGGAATAGAATAGAAACCCCAGAACTAGACCCACAAACGTATGGCCAACTCATCTTTGACAAAGCAGGAAAGAACATCCAATGGAAAAAAGACAGCCTCTTTAACAAATGGTGCTGGGAGAACTGGACAGCAACATGCAGAAGGTTGAAACTAGACCACTTTCTCACACCATTCACAAAAATAAACTCAAAATGGATAAAGGACCTAAATGTGAGACAGGAAACCATCAAAACCTTAGAGGAGAAAGCAGGAAAAGACCTCTCTGACCTCAGCCGTAGCAATCTCTTACTCGACACATCCCCAAAGGCAAGGGAATTAAAAGCAAAAGTGAATTACTGGGACCTTATGAAGATAAAAAGCTTCTGCACAGCAAAGGAAACAACCAGCAACTATAGATGCTGGAGAGGATGTGGAGAAAAGGGAACCCTCTTGCACTGTTGGTGGGAATGCAAATTGGTGCAGCCGCTCTGGAAAGCAGTGTGGAGGTTCCTCAGAAAATTAAAAATAGACCTACCCTATGACCCAGCAATAGCACTGCTAGGAATTTATCCAAGGGATACAGGAACACTGATGCATAGGGCCACTTGTACCCCAATGTTCATAGCAGCACTCTCAACAATAGCCAAGTTATGGAAAGAGCCTAAATGTCCATCAACTGATGAATGGATAAAGAAATTGTGGTTTATATACATAATGGAATATTACGTGGCTATGAGAAAAAATGAAATATGGCCTTTTGTAGCAACGTGGATGGAACTGGAGAGTGTGATGCTAAGTGAAATAAGCCATACAGAGAAAGACAGATACCATATGGTTTCACTCTTATGTGGATCCTGAGAAACTTAACAGGAACCCATGGGGGAGGGGAAGGAAAAAAAAAAAAAAGAGGTTAGAATGGGAGAGAGCCAAAGCATAAGAGACTGTTAAAAACTGAGAACAAACTGAGGGTTGATGGGGAGTGGGAGGGAGGAGAGGGTGGGTGATGGGTATTGAGGAGGGCACCTTTTGGGATGAGCACTGGGTATTGTATGGAAACCAATTTGTCAATAAATTTCATAAAAAAAATAATAAAAATAAAAAATTAAAAAATAAATAAATAAATAAAAAAAAGAAAGGGAGGTCAGGCACATTCTTTCACTTCTAATGGTATTAATGGCTTTCTATTCTGTGACAAGAATGGTTGCCACTTCCCCTGCCCCTCAAATTCTCTAAGTTCTGGGCATCTGGAATTTTTGTCTTAACAACTCCTAGAAGAAATACCTAAACACTTAGTGCCCAAGAATCATAATGTTATAATAGACAATAGGGCTCTCTTGCCTACCCTGTAAGAAGGGAGAACACTGGTATGGAGAGAGATTCTTTTCCATTGAATGGATGCCTCTTTGGGATGAAAAATGGATTGGAAGACCTCTGCCTTCTATTACCCTTGACCCAAGAGTTTTTCCAATAAAGTCTACTTCTCAAAACAAACTGATATTCAGGAAGTCATCTGACCTTACTTCCATGGACTTGATTTGAGGAATAATACAAAATAACTTTATAGTAGAGGTATTGTGTAAATATATCATTACATAAATGGAATTCTGGGGTTTTGTAATGAGAGCAGTTGGGAATCAGTGCAGGTTGTAGGAGGGACATTTAAGGAATTCTGATATGCTAATGTGTTGAGTTGCTGGCTCAATGGTGGTCAATATTGTGCAACTGGGAATTGATGGAAAAGAATCTGTCAATTATTGAGTAGTAAGTACAGTCTCAACCTTACAGGAGAGTCAAAAGGGCATTAGAAAAATAGAGAAACCTAAAGTTCAAGGAAAACTAGATCCTTTTGGCAAGTTAGTAAGGAACTTAATATTTATATTGGAAATAGGACACAGGGGTGGAATTGATCATAGGTGAAGCAAATGGAAAATAACAATAGGATAAAGAGCAAGACTGTCCTAAAGCTGAGTCACTGGGTGTTTTAACCTAAATTGTTTACTGTATCTCCCACTAATATCACAGCTTCCCTAGTCTTCGCAACATGCATATACTTATACAGGTACTAAGGGATATTTGAATACTTAGTGTGGTTATATTTCAGAGTCAGGAATTTAGTATGTCATCGTGAAGGATTTTAAAGGTTTTAAATTAAACTGATGCAATTTTTTCCTCAAACCATGGCCCCAAACTACCTGTGCCAGAATCACCTGGGAAGTGGTTACAATATCTATTACTGTGCCTTCCAAACCCTTTAAATGAAGAAGAATTCTTGGAGTGGGTATTAGAAGTCTCAATTCCTGGCAGTCCTCTCAGGTGACTCTTATATATAAATAAAATTGGAGACTCTTAGACCTAAGAAGATGTTATTAATTGGATAGTGGACTAAACAGAGGGTATGTTTCTAAAGAAAGGTATGAGATATCAATCATAGATATCTTTAAATATAGGATTTAAAAAATCTGCTCCAAGTAGATAAGCATAACTGTGCCGGGAGGTGACCTTCAGTTCTGAGATTCTATATATTTTTTTCTTCTAAAACAGGATTAATCACCTCTCACTGAGTGGGTGTTAGTTCTAAGTATTTCAATTATTTTCCCCTTCCACATAATTTTGTTTATGAGTCATCAAAGCTAAACAGCTTTAAAAACAAATTTCACTCGTTCTAATAAATGATCCTCATGTATGTACAATATCCTTGTTTTGAACCCAAGTTGCAATTCATTTATAAAACCATAATTAATACATGAAGGTGTCTAATTATTTGATAAAAGCACAAATAGGTCCCAGTATGGCTGTAAGACTATCTTCCTGATTTGTGGATTTGTGGATTTTATCTGTTGACCACATTACCTGATATACTTCTTGTTAACTGTGTATATTTCAAAAGGACTGTGTATTCAGAGCTTCAGACCTTGAGATTCATGGACCTCTCTGTGGCCTTCTGGTACACCCAATTGGCTTGTCTACATACAAATAACTTTAACATGAACCATAAGAGAATTTTTGTGGAAAAAGAAAAGTTAAGAATGGGTAAAAATAGGAAAAATGTATACCAGTTATGACAGAAAATTACTAATTCTATGCTTATTTTTCATATATATATATATATTTTTTCCAAACCATGTATCTTTCACATCTACTGACAAAAATAATAAAAAACAAGTGTCGCTCTTCCAAGGGGAAAATTTTACAATTAATACCCAGTTTACTTTAGTACAAGGATACTGAGCAGGACACCCATGGCTGTTTCCTGTTTCAATGATGATATGATCTACTCTGTATTCAGATGAGATTAAACCAACTCATGTTCTTGGTTCAGAGTCAAAAGCTGTTGAGGAGGAAAATTTATTGTAATGCAATATCCTTCAGGAAAAATAGAAAAAAAATATTGGAGTGTGACTAAAGACACAAATGCTTTTATGAAGACTGTAAACTCTTAAATTTTTACATTAAAAATTAGGAAGTTGTATTCACATTTTGCATTAGTTCTTCGAGAAGAAACAATAAGTTATAATTTTAAATGAGGGGCTTTGCAAAATACTTTCATTAATATTCTCTAGTAACTCTGATCCTTAGATAATGATAAAAGAATTGGCCATCACTAGAAATGAGACAGACTGGCAAGTAGAGAATAGTCTCATATCAAAATATCTTCTCATATTTTGCTGAAATAAGACATTTTTATTCATTAGTTGGAAGGTCCCTCTTTTGAAGCGCACAATGTATTGTTTGCTGATTTGGATTTGACAGTACCTTGGTCAGTTACTGAAGATATTCAATTTCATTCCAAATCAATGTAACATACAATTTTAAGCATTTCCTTTTCTGTCAGTGGATTTTAGGAATGTAATCTCTTACGTTGGATGTATTCAGAATTTTTGTAAGTATTCTGGAAGAAGCTTCAATTTTGATATGTGTGATAGATTGAATTTCTGGCCATCCATGTTCTACTACATAAATTGATATATATTTCCTTTGTGTTCACTTTGGGTTTTACATTTTATGTTTTCTTAATTGGGTTTGGGACTCTTTTCTCCATTTTACAATCACACACATATACATACACACACAACTGTATATATTTTTTTTATTCCTAGACTCAAAATTTTTGACTTATATTTCCTTACAGTTTTAAATTTTTTGCCCGTACCAAAAGTTTTTGTCTGACTTTTCATTATATAGTCGACATAGAAAATATGCTTTAATACTAAGATAGGTTGAACAAAATAGTGTTGTTTCGGAGGAACAATTAGATAATGAATCAGGTATAAATAATGTAAAATTTAATGTTAGATGTAACACATATGATTTTTAGATATACTTTATGCTTAGAAAAATATTTAGCTAGATTTTGGCATAAGCATAATGCTATCTATAAATTTGGAGAAGCATATGATATAGATAAACTAAGGTTATAGCCACTGTGAAACTCTATTAATTCTGTGACTTTAGGCCATGAGCATTCTCACATAGCACTTTATTCAACCGTGACATAGGGATTAACATAATAATATCTATTCTCTAGATTTGTTCTAAGAAATACTCCATACTATATGAAAAGTGTTCTAGAGCAGTTTCTGATTTATAATAAATGCCCATGGGTTAGCTGTAATTTTCATTTTTATTTTTTATTATGTGATTAAAATACAGTGTTGTGGGTTGAATTATGTACACCGAAAACATATGTTGAAGTCCTAATTCCCAAATAGGGTCTTTGCAGATGTAATCACTTAAAGATGAGTTCACATTGAATTAGGGTTGATACAAATCCAATACAACTGATGTCCTTATAAAAAAAGTAGAGGACACACAGACACAAAGGGGTAGAATATCATGTAATGACAGAGGCAAAGATTGGAGTGGTTTGTTTCTACATACCAAAGAACAGCAAGTTTTGCTGGTAATTGCCAGAAGCTAGGAGAGAGGCATGGGACAGATTCTCCCAGAAGAAGCCAAACCTCTTGACACCTTGATTTCAAATCTTTTCCCTCCAGAACTGCGAGAAAATAAATTTGTTTTAAGCCATCTAGTTTGCAGTACTTTGTTATAACAGCCCTAGGGAGCTAACAAACATATTTGAATTATAGCCATATATGCAGTTACAATTGAATGGTGTAAGTAAAGCTCAATAAGCAGAATCTAAGGGCAAGTCACATGTTGAAAACACACCAAGAAAAGGCAGTAGTAGATCCATCCACCACACCTATTGGGCAATAATGGACACAGAATTGGAGAGATGACAACCAAGAAAATGAATCAGGTAGTCAGGTGTCAAGGGAGGGCAAGCATGACGTAGACCATTAAGACAGGTGGGTAAGCAAAAGGGAAGGAAAAGATGCATGCTAACCAAAAAAGCACAACACAGGGTAGTAGTAGTAGTAGGGTGGATCCAATAATACGACTGTGGACTATATTACAGCTAATTATTCTGCTTTGAAAAATGTTAGCAAAAAAGTATAACTTGAAATTGAATTGTCATATACTGATCTAGAGTTCACAAGTCATTGCTTTATAAATCATTTCTCTAGTTCAGTAATGGCCTTAGAATTTGAAAAGGACAAGTGAGCTTAGGGATAGGTATAAAAACATGGCCTAGGGTAAAAATGATGCAGGGAAGGTAATTTTGTGGCAACTTGGATAACTGTTTTCTAATGTCATTAATTATCTCTTCAGGGTTTTAGGTATCATTACCACAGTCCTTTTAAGTATTATTTAAATTCTAAATTTTGAATAATTATATATATTTTTAACTCTCCTTATCTGTCTAAAATTGTGCTTTAAGTAAGGGTTTTGTGGACTCACTCTTATTCCATAAGCCTGGTATTTTCATTCAAATAAACTGAAGGAAGTCATATAAAGATTTGTCTAAATATAACTAGAAATTAGGAAGTGTTCAACAATGGTAACAATTGCAAGCTCTCTTGAACCAAGAAGGTATGTAAAATTGGGGTTTGTTTAAAGTCAAATCTTGGTTATATTTCTCTTTTTCTATCATCATGTTGGCATTTTCAGGTTCATTACCTAAGTCATTCTATTTATTAGTTTCAATGAGTAATCTCTGTCTTTTAACTTTAGCTGAGACTAGAAATTATAGGTATCACCACAGCAACAGAATAAACATGTTTAATTTCATTTTTATTTTTTCTCTATGTGAACACACTCATTTCACTTCATGTTAATTTTTGCTGTTTGGAAAACTTAAGAAAATTTTCAGAAAAAAACTCTATTCAACATGCCCTATAAATGTCCTTCAATATCATATAGATCCCACCAAACTCTCTGTCTCTCTCTCTCTCTCTCTGTCTCTCTCTCACACACACATACACAAACACACAGGGACATACACATATCGTTAACAATCATATAAATCCCAGTTATGCAAATAATGTGATATATGAGTTTATGATAATAAGTAAATAAATAAATAAATCTCATCATTTAAAGAAATCAGCTAATTCATAATCTGTTCTCAAAATCTTAACCATAGTAAATGATGAGGTGGGAAATATGCTTGAATAAGAAAGCTAATTAAAATTAATTAAATATTAAGACAATTTTGACTTATGAATTAATTTTACATTTAGGCCCATGAGAGTTTTTTAGCATAGATGGAAAAATTAAACAATAATTTATTTAGGTTGTACAAACATGAGCAGATTTCAGTTTCTTAATGATAAATCAAGAAGTCATTCTCTAAATTTTAAGTTCTTATTTCACAATGTAAACAATTCTTTAGACCTTAACTTTGTGAATTTGTAGATTTTCATTGTATTTTTATGATGTCAAATAATTGGTGAAATATTGCGTTTAAAAAGAAGCTAGACTTGTTATAGAGTCAGTTCTAATTATTATCTGGAACTTATTATGAAAGAGATATTCATACTGTTTCTCACTGAACTTTTCACATTGTTAGCAATCTTTCATAAAAGTAAACATATCAATCAAATAAATTTAGATATGTTCTCTACACCTGTTCTTGTAAAACCTGAGATTTGTATTCAGGATATAGTCTTCTTTAATAATCGGCTCTTAGTAAAGAACTCCCACGGTTATTCTTTTTTCATGGAGATTAGAGTCATCCTCCCATAAAAAGAGAGGGTATTCAAGAAAAGCATATTTTCATGAGTACTAGGATTCATTACAGGTGGCTGTGGATAGGGATGATGAGTAACTGCCAAATAAGCAGAAAATGAAACCATTTTTCCCCAACTCTAGACATTTTCCCTACTCCACACAGATTTCTTCAAGCAAATCAGTACATATGACATAGATTAGGCACTTGAAAAAACACTTCTCAGCAGAACCAACTACATAACTTGCAGGGTCAGGTGCTGCAAGAAAATGTAGGGATTTTGTTTAACAATTATTAAGAATTTCAAGATGCTAATAACGGAACACTAAACCCTGTGTGGGGCCCCATGGTGCTACACAGGTCACATACCTATGAAGCCAGCAGTACTGTTTTGGAGGTTTTTTAAGGGCTGTGTTTGATCAGACGCATCAAATGGCCACCAGAGTATCTCCAGTCTTTTATATGGTTATCCTATTTTCACTCTCCTGCCCATAAGAGCAGAAAAAGCATTTTACTGTCCTCTATTTTCTAATCCTGTTAATGTCAATACGATACCCTCCTTTCAGCCTCCATTTTCCAACAAGACAAGTTGGAGAAGAAATATCAACCAACCCACTTATTTACAACAACTTGCTCAGTAAGTTATTCCATTGCTAAGGTTGAATCTTAAAAAGCAGAAATGGTTGATATTTAATTAGGGCTGTATGTGTGCTGGGTCCTGTGCAGTAGCTTTACAGATATTAGCTCATTGAATCTTCAAAACAAATATGAATTATTTTATCTTCAAGTTAAAGATGGTGAAACAGGTGAAGAAGCTGAGAAGTATGTTTCTGATTATCTATCTAGGAAGTGGTAGAATCTCAATGCAAATCAAGTCATAATGCATCCAAAATCTGCACTTTGAACTATGAGGTTATTTTATATTGACACATAATATATTTTTCTTCATGTTGTTTTATTAACTATTTTATTGCCGTGTGATATATATGTAGAAAGAAGTCTGCATATCATAAATGGACATCTTGAATTACCACAAATTACCATGAGTCCATCATTCAGTTTTCTCCTTTAGAAGTTCATTACTTTCCCCAATTCTAGCACCACTTTCCCCAATTCTAGCACCACAAACATATTTCCTTTTACTTAAATTTATATAAATGGAACCAGTTAGATCTATATATTTGGGAGTCTTTTATCATTATGTTTGTGAGATTCATCCATGGTGCTGTTGTAGCAGTGGTTAAATCATTTTGATTGCCGAACATTCTACCATTCAGCACTAAACTTATTTATTTAATTGCTGTTAGAGATCAAGGTTTTTTCAGGTTGTTTTTCTATTATGGGTAATTCTGCTATGAATGTCCTTGAACAGTTGTTTTGTTGCTCTGGGAGTAAAATTGTTGAGTGACAGGTTATGCATAAGTTAATTTTAGTATAAACTGTTAAAATGATTACCAAAGGTTTTAAAGCATTTCACACTCCCATTAGCAATCTTTAAACTTAACTATTTTTTAATGTTTACTTCTTTATTCTTCTTTTTTTTTTTTGAGATGGAGAGAGAGAGCAAGCATGAGCAGGGGAGAAGGAGAGAGAGAGAGAGAGAGAGAGAGAGAGAGAGAGAGAATGAATCACAATCAGGCTCCAGGCTATCAGCCCGGACCTTTACAATCTCATGACCCTGAGATCATGACCTGATCTAAAGTCAGGAGTCAGATGTTTAATCGACTGAGTCACCGAGGTGCCCCTAAATTCAACTATTTTTGTAGGTGAGTAGTAATATTTCTCAGTTTTTATTTTGCATTCTTCTGATGAATAATGAGTTTAAGCATATTTTCAAGTGTTTATTGACCAATTGGATAGCATTTGTGGTGTGCTTGTTCATGTTTTTTGTTCTTGTTTTATTGTTGCTATCTGCCTTATTTTTATTTATATGTAAAGCTTCTTTATGCATTATAAATATAATATGTATATTAGTTACAAATTTTGTAAGTATCCTCCCTCACTTGGTGGTATGCCAATCATTTTCTAAATATTTCTTATTGATAAACTTCATAAGGTAAGATATATTAAGTCAAACTTATATAACCTACAATTGAATTGATACTAGGCAGCCATAATATCAATTTCTTGAGTATTACATATGTTTTCTACAGAAATTCCTCCCAATAACTTCTATCCCACTTACTTTAACTATATCCTGAATCAAACATCTTATTATTTCTGAATATTTATTTGTTTCTTTTGTAATCAGACAATGATTAACAATCAAGAAGCTACCATAAATTCATCTACATACTAATGTGGAAAAGGGGATAATTCAGGAAATAAAATTTATTGCATATCTCACTGAACAACTCCTATTCCATACGAGAAGACAAGAGAACTTTAAATCAAATAGAGGTGAACAAAACAAGGGTGTTCATTATATAAAACAATTGTAAATTTTTTTATCCCGTTAAAATTCAATTCAACTCATAAGCATACAGTAAGCATCCATTTCATGTCATGCTATACGATGGATGTGTGATATTGCAATTTACAAAAAGGTCTGTGTGTTTGCTAAGCAAGGATCTATATTCATCAGCAGTTCAACTGACATGGGAAACAAGATTTTAAGTGATCCAAGATTTCACCGAGGGAATGAAAGTGGACTTGGAGTCAGCTAATGAAAAAGAATGTAGATTTCTACAAGCAGCACAAGGTGATTTCTAGTTAGCACATGAATGTAGCGGATTTGAAATTTGAATTAGTAAGTTTTCGTGCAACATTGGAAAATGGGAGGCATTAGGATTTTATAAAGGCTCTCTTACAGTAGATTTGAAAACTGGCAATAAAGATTTTAAGGCTGTGGTAAGGTATTTTTGTCATCTCACGAGATAAAATTTCATACTAAAATGACTGCTTTCCTGGAATGTCTCAGGCACACATTGATTCAAGATCAAAACTGTCATAGATATGCTTATTGCTAAAATCAGTTCATTCTTCAGAATTCTTCTGTGAAGTTAAGTAAGCTATCCATTCCTCAATATGTATTAGTTAAGTCTTTTTATTCTTTAGATTTGTGGTCAAACCTGGCTTTTACTTGTTATTTCTGTAACAAATGCACAAAGCTATGAACTAAATTGAAAAATTAGACGTGTGTAAAAAAAGTCTAAAATATTCTGTTCTCTTCATGTTAAAAATTACTTTCATGAAGAAATACTCTTGCAATATTATCTGAAGTCTGTGTCATTAATTCATTCTCTTAGATAACCTGTAATTTACAATTTTTTCAAATAAGATCATCAAAGAAATCTGAAGTACTATTTTCCACTTAGTAATATCTTGGAACTATGCCCTCTCCCTATATTTTGAGGTCACAGAAAAGCTATCACAAAAACTCAATATATAAATACATATGTACTGTAAATAATGCACTTAAGAGCATGTGTTTTCTTTTTTTAATTTTTTTAATGTTACCTATTTTTAATTTTTTTTAATGTTCTATTTATTTTTGAGAAACAGAGGGAGAAAGAGTGCAAGCGGGGGAGGTGCAGAGAGAAAGACACAGAATCCAAAGCAGGCTCCAGACTATGAGCTGTCAGCACAGAGCCTGATACAGGGCTTGAAACCACAAACCGTGAGATCATGACCTGGGCTGAAGTCCAATACTTAACTGACTGAGTCTTCCAAGAGCTCCTAATGTTTACTTATTTTTTGAGAGAGAGAGAAAAGACAGAGCATGAGCCAGAGGGACAGAGAGAGAAGGAGACAGAATCCAAAGCAGGCCCCAGGCTCTGAGCCATCAGCACAGAGCCAGTTGCGGGGCTGGAACTCACAGACCATAAGATCATGACCTAAGCCAAAGTTGGATGCCTAAATGACTGAGCCACTCTGGTGCCCCTAGAACATGGTGTTTTCAATCACAAATGTCTGCTTTAATCATACCTATAGAATAATTTCCTTCATATCTTAGTTTCATAAAAGTTACAGCCATCTTACACAAGAAACCCATTTTGCACTTGTCTGAATGGTGTCAGCCAATTAGAAGCAAATCTGTCTTAAAATTTTTCTGCTCACTTAAAAAAAATTACTTGCATTTTTCTTTCATTATAATAATTATTTTTATTTAAAAAGAAAGTTTGGTAGTAGCCTTAAATCTGCCTCTGCTGAGTGAGTTCTTATTGCTAAAGAAGAATGGGGAAATGATTTTGTATGTTGAAGTAAAATCACCATATTAAGATAAACTGACAAATTTCACAACCTAAGAGTTAAGTCAGTTTTTTTTTATTATTTAAAAAAAAATTTTTAATGTTTATTTATTTTTGAGACAGAGAGAGATAGAGCATGAGCAGGAAGGGGCAGAGAGAGAGGGAGACAAGAATGTGTAGCAGGCTCCAGGCTCTGAGCTGTCAGCACAGAGCCCGATGCGGGGCTCAAACTCACGAACTGTGAGATCATGACCTGAGCCGAAGTCGGATGCTTAACTGACTGAGCCACCCAGGCACCCCGAGTTAAATCAGTTTTATAGAAAGTCTAACATTAACAAAGTAAAATAAATAAATAAATAAATAAATAAATAAATAAGTACCCAGGGAGAAATTGTAATGGAATAATTCTCGGTTTAAAATAACCTAATAAGAAAAGGATGCCCCATAATATTATAGCAGTGCTATAAATATTGGAAATGGAAATTCCAATTTATGGAAAGGGGCACAAATGTCTATCAACTGATGAATGGATAAGGAAGATGTGGTGTGTGTATATATATATATATATATATATATACACACACACACACATACACACACACACACACACACAGGAATACTACTTGCCGATGAGAAAGAACTGAATCTTGCATTTGCAACAAGGTGGATGGAACTGGAGGGTATTATGCTAAGTGAAATAAGTTGGTCAGAGAAAGATAGATATTATATGATTACACTCATATGTGGAATTTGAGAAACTTAACAGATGACCATGGCGGAAGGCAAGGAAAAATAAGATACAAAAGAGAGGGAGGCAAACCATAAGAGACTCTTAAATACAGAGAACAAACTGAGGGTTGATGGGGGGGGGGGGTTGAGGGTGAGGAAAATGGGTGAGGTATTGAGGAGGGCACTTGGAATGAGCACTGGGTGTTGTATGTAAGTGACGAATCATAGAAATCTACTCCCGAAGCCAAGACTACACTGTATGTCAGCTAAATTGAAAATAAATAAAAACAAATAAAAGAAGATAACTTTAGTGATTTTATTAAAAACCTTATCAGGGTTCTTGGGTGGCTCAGTTGGTTGAGTGTCAGACTTGGGCTCAGGTCATAATCTCACTGTCCGTGAGTTTGAGCCCTGAATCAGGCTCACTGCTGTCAGTGCAGAGTCTACTTTGGATCCTCTGTTCCCCTCTTTCTTTGCCCCTCCCCTGCTCACACTCTCAAAAATAAATATTTAAAAAGTATCTCACCCAACTTCTTTATATATAAAAAAATAAGGCCTTATGTTGGCAAAAGTTTTCTAAGCAAAATAAGAAATTATGTTAAGATAAACTGACAAATTTCACAAACTAAGAGCTAAATCAGTTTTAAAGAAATAGTAACATTAACAAAGTAAAATAAATAAATAAATAAATAAATAAATAAGTACCTGGAGAGAAATTGCAATGGAATATTTCTCAGCTTAAAATAAGCTAATAAGAAACAGAATGCCCCATAATGTATTTATAGAAAAATTATATAATCCAGTATCTAGAGAAATAATTAAAATGTGAAACCTCAATAACAATAAATCAAAACAATAAAAATTATATTTTTATTTATTAGAGTGTTAATAATTCAAGGTTTAAATTAACTAACACTGGATGATTTTCCCACACATACAAACTTTAAAATACAATGAATCATGATCTTTACTGCTTCATAACCAAATCTGATCTTAAATAATGCAAATCCATGTAGCACTCTACTAATTATGTCCATTGTCTTTAAATTAACTGAAGAACATTTGAAGAAATTCATATCATGAAAAAATCAATAAGGGTTTGTATTTTATTTTTGTCAGGCCTCTTAAAATATATACTTTTTTAAAACTTTTATTTCTTTTTCTTTTTTTCTTTTTTGGTAGGAATGAGGATGTCAAGAGATTTCTATTTGATCATTTCAGTAAGAACTTAAACTTTCCTCGTCAAGTAGCTAGACTGACATGTTTGGGATATGATAAGCATTTCTAGCACCCTATTCAATCAATCGGTTACAAGGAAATTAGCCAAAGAAACACCGAATCCACCAATAGATTAATTATGGCCAAAATGCACTTATTTGTGAATTTTTCCAAAGCTCCAACTATGACCAGCAGCACACTATGGGACTGAGTCTTGGTATTGACATTAACCCGGCTCATTGTTCAATATCATCTGTATTTTCTGTGTATTTCCTGTCATTCAGTGACAGACAGATAACTCAGAAAAACTAGAAGGAAGATTTACCATATATGCTTGTGAATTTATTGCAGGGTTCTTCCTTACTTGCACCTGGCCTTCATTTATTCCAGGTTCAGAACTAGAAATTGTATAGAGCACCATGATTTTCATAGATCATATTGGCTAAGTCTGATTTGTGTTTAATAGAATAAAATTCATTTGATTACACAGATCTCATGAGGCTTTAACAAACTTCCCTGATATTTTAGTCATTGGGATGCCATGAACGAGTTAGCTGCCATCAAAATCTCTGAAGCTAAAACAATTCTAATTTCCAGTTTGTGAATTTTCGCGTGTGTTCCTTTCTACTTTACCTTTGAAGGTGAATTCCAGCTACTTGGAATCAGGTGTCTCATCTTCCCCCATTGAAATTAGGGAATCTATTTCCATGGCAGAATCATCTCTGGTCTGTAAAGGGCAGCCAAAAGTTTGTTTTTCAAAGAAACATGATGTTTTTCTCAGCAGTATCTTTTTGGTTCTTTGGTGTGATAAAGATTTTGTGGTCACTCTCATGGGCCATAGCTAGGGAGCGGGTAAATAAATGCATAACTTTAGTTTTCAAAGTATTTTAGGATAATTATTCTATATTATTAAAAAAATACCTCACATCTATACCTATTAAACATAGGCCACAACAGAGCACAGGTTTCATGAGCCAGAATCTGTGAACAATACAGGCACATCGATAAATTCATCACTACCCAAATTTATGTTTAATGCCCTAAATATGAACTCATGACGTAGTACCCTAAAACCATACTGTAAAACATGTCCTGCTGACTTGTGTCACAACAAAAATTAATCATATTTTTTTTATATTTTATATTTCTCAGCTTGAGTTTGACTTATTAACTGGTGTTTTATTCACCTCCACTTAACCTGTTTTATGAGGCAGGGATTCCTGCCCCAGTAGAGGGGATGTCTGGCATTGAAAAGATGGAATTGACAGCAGTTTATTGGATACATATACTCACAATCTAAAGGAGGGAGATGGAGCAGCACAACACTACAGGGCTACGTGGGGGCTCCATGCAGGAGCAGAGTGCAAACCCAGGAGCTACAGGAGGCAGGCTATTTCAGGGTAAAAGGACCCCAGTTCCCACGGAAAAATGTAACCGACTTCTTTATCTGTGGGCTGTCAGAGAACTGAAACTCTCTATTCAAGAACAATCAGGAACTTTACCTTGTCCTCTCAATAGAGGGTGGTTGGCTAGGGGACCTTATCCATTTGAGCCACGTGGCGATGGCAAATTGGAGTTAAACCACTTGACGCTGGACTGATTTCACCAGATAGTAATGCAATACATAATATTGTACCTAATTTTACAGCTTACATCAACATTAGGCCTCTATGAATGCTTAGGTCTGCATAAGAAGGTTAGCAGAGATAAGAAATGAGGGCAGCTATCTTCCCCTTGGAAGGCACTGTCTCGGGCAATATTACAGGTCCACAGTGAGATGGAGACATCTGCCTCTGACGGAGCAGGAGGGCATCCTTCAGCCAGCAAGGAGTCTCAGTGCAGTTTAGGAACAGAGGCACTCCCCACAGTCCAATTTTCCCTGGAAAGTCTCTACTGTAATTCTCACATTTCATTTTTTCTGATCAATTCTCTAACTTTCAGGTAAGGGAACTGGTAAGGTATTAAATTCAATTATTACAATAATTTTATTGTCTAATTATAAATTAAAATTCTAAATATGAATTTATTTTAACTATTTTAGCTCTATGATAATGAGACAAAATTTATTTCATTTGGAACTCATTTAAACACTTATTTTCCTTGAGCTGAAAATTTAAACTTTCTAGCATATGATTTCCTTTCCTTTTTTTTAATGCTCTCAGTATAATCAGAAAAAACAGTTCAGTCTACCTTCCTTCTAATTTTTGTATATTTTATAGTGTTTCATGGCAACAGCTATATATTTGGGAAACGAAGGTCTCAGTTTCAAAATGGTCTTTACTCTCAGTAACTAGATGAAATTATTTCAGTAGATGTTTTTCTACTATATACCATGGACCACCATGGCTACATCTATTCATAGGAACTATTTTAAACTTATCCAGATGAGTTTACCAATCCATATTTCCATTTTCAATATTATCTGTTTTTTAAAATAATTTTATTTACAAATTATTGTGTCAGGATTCTGACTTGCAGACAATTCAAGCCACTCAAATTTGCTACACAGAGAAATAAATTGATTAATGTGTATTACAGAACCATTTGAGCTGGAGACAAGGTCCATTGAAAACATCAATAAATGAGGAGCATAATCATACCAGGAACTGATTTGAAAGATAACATTGCCATTGCCACCTGTAATCTTATAATGCAGCTCAAATAAAACCTGTACAACTCCCAGGAAACTTGATGTTATAACAATCTCTATTAATGGTTTGGATGTCAGACTCCTCAAAGGATCTCTCTTCAGTATACAAATGTTCCGGGCAGAATCCTCATCCTTAAATAACTCCCATGCAAACCAAAGTGCACATGGGTGTGACTGGTAGAACTTAGGTTAGGAAGCACTTTGGCAAATACTATTTATTAGATACTAAATTTGAAAGGCATAAAAAATCAACTCTGTAAAATATACACACACACACACACACACACACACACACACACACATATAGGGATGATTTACAAAAGAGGGTGGATGGCTGTGAATGACAAACATTATTATAGGAACTAATTCCATTATGATAGGGAGCCTTTATAATTGAATATTAAGTCCTCCATGTGGGGAATTCTAGTATATGTATCATATTAAAGAATATTTTTCAGACCGCTGGGTGGCTCAGTCGGTTGAGCATTTGACTTGATTTCGGCTCCAGTCTTGATCCCAGGGTTGTGGGATTGAGCCCCAGGTTGGGCTCTGTGCTGAGGGTGGAGCCTGCTTAAGATTCTTCCCCCCCACCCCCGCGCCCTCTCCTCTGCTCTCTTTCTAAAATAAATAAAATAATTTTTTTTAATTTAAAGAATATTTTTTTGAGACTGTGCATGTGTGTGTGTGTGTGTGTGTGTGTGTGTGTGTGTGTGTAGTTGGGACTGGGATAGTTTGTGTGTTTGTGTTTGTTCGTCTTTCATATTTTTTACCTTCTGGCCTATTAGAAGAGTAGAGTGACCTAAAAATAACAATCCATGACTGTTTTATCAGATTTTATGTTTTTTGGAGTGTCTTTAGAAAAATTCTACAACAAATAATTAAGGGAAATATACTGTTGAGATGAAGGAATTACAGTGTGTAAGCAAGTTGAGTGGAGGGTGGTTAGATGTTAGGTGGGCCTGAGGTTAAGAGAAAATTTCACAGGGGCCCCTGGGTGGCTCAGTTAGTTAAGTGTCTGACTCTTGATTTCAGTTCAGGTCATGATCTCACAGTTTGTGAGTTCCAGCCCTGCAATGCGCTCTGTGCTAACATTGTGGAGCTTAATTGGGATTCTCTCTTTCCTCCCTCTCTCTCTGCCCCTCCCTTGCTGTCTGTCTCTCTGTCTCAAAACAAATAAATAAGCTAAAAATTTTTTAGAAAAAAAGAGATTTCAGAGAGCTCTCCGGCAAACCTAAAGACAAAGTTAAGGTCTGTAATGGAGGCATACGAGAATGATAGTTTGATTTAAATAATTCAGTTTATTTTGATCACAAAATAAGTGGTATTTAACACAAAATTCCTTTTTTACTATCTATATAGTAAGTTCTTATTTTCCTCAAAGTTCAGCAAAGTCTGAAGTGCACAGTTTTCTTTGGTGTGCCATGTGGAAAATAGGAATAACAAAGGGATATAAACCCTGCCCAATATTAATTTCTCTGCTGACATCCATTTAGATAGATCAGCATTCTATCAAGGGCACTTTGTCCAATATATCCAGAAGATGAACAGCTACAGGCTGAGTGAGCACCTATCCATGTCAAAATTGGGACAGCAGCAAAAAGAACAAAACAATAGAGAGAAATTAACAGAATGATATATGAGGATGCAAAGCTGACACTTAGCCCTGCCTCCATTTTGAATAAACATATATATTACATCTCCCAGATACAAGGAAATGAGAAATTTCACTTACAGATATAAAAAGTAACAACAACAACAACAACAACAACAACAACAACAAAACCCTTTGTCAAATGTATATTCCTTTTTCCAAAACAAATACACTTGTGAACAAATTTGCTGACAAAATAGTACATCCATTTTGCAGTGCTGGTGTTTGAAGATATGGTATAATCTTTACAAATATCATAATCATAGAAGAAAATGGTCTATTTTCCACCATGAATAGACAAAAGAGAAATTCAGTAAACTTAATAACTTTTAATCTTTTCTTTCTTTCTTTTTCTTTTTCTTTTTTTTTTTTTTTTTGAAAGCCAGGACTGCAAGCCTCCTTTGATAGCCTTTGTAATTCAACTTATTTTCTTCTGCTTGTCTGTTTCCTGTGGCAATCTCTGGAGAGAGTGTAGACAACTTCCTTCCCTTTCTTTATCATTATTCAATACAGAAAATTACTCTTTTAAACAAAGGAGTAGAGTGGAAGAAAAAGGCCAACCTGAGGTTTATATGATGCAGGATTTGCCCAGACCTAATTGTAATTTGGACTAAACCATTATTCTATACTAAAGCCATATCTGTTCTATCATGATCTCTAACTGTTTATCTAAATGGGCTCAAAAGGAAGAGAAATGAAAGCCATAAATATTCTGGAATAGTCAAACAAGACAGAAAAATATGGTTAACATTCTCATAAAAACTAACTCTACATTACCATATCTAGTCAATAAGTCATAATTCACTGGTTGAGTGTGCTGATGTAGACATGTCTGAACATAGACAATGTTTCAGGAGCTTTACAAGTTGATATTTCCCTCACTTACATGTAACTTAGATTTCCAATAAGTATTTTTCTTTTTTAAAGTTTTTTTTTCTTTACTTTAAGAGTGAGAGAGACAGAGAACCCAAGTAAGAGCAGGGGAGGGGGAGAGAGAGGGAGAGAGAGAGTCTCAAGAAGGCTCTGCACTGTCAGCACAGAGCTGGACAAAGGTTGAACTCATGAACTGTGAGATCATGACCTGGGCCAAAATTAAGGGTTGGTGGCTTAACCGACTGAGCCATCCAGGCACCCTATTTTTCTGTATATGGCATTTTTCTGTATTTTAAGACAGCAAATAAAGATTATATGGAAATATCTCACTAATATAATTTAGACTGAGTTTATGATGCTATAATTAAGTAAATCCATAAAGTCAAAATAATCATTCAGCATAATCTTTTCTTTCAATAATGCATATGAAAATCAAGTATATCCAAAGTAGTAGACATTTTCTTTTAAAATCTGAATGGCTCGTAATTCTTAGTTTGTATTTAATGAAGATGAGGCTTCCAAATTAAGTGGAAAATATAACACCACCACCAACAACAAAAGCCCTTGAGACATGCATTTACTAATTGAAAATAATGTAATTCACAAAAACATTCATCAGAAAGGTAAGGTTGTAGAGATGATATTTTTCTCTGGACACCCTGACAGATATGGAGATTCTGGTCCATTTAATCACCAAAACAAAAATAAAATTCCTCCAGAATTAATAGCTTGGAGATAATTTTAGTTGTAACAGGAAGCCAATATAAATCTGCCAAGATAGGACTAATATGTTGTTTCTTCACAGTGAAAGTTAAATTATGATCCAACAAGTTCTAGACATGCTGTAATTTGAAGATAGCCTTATCAAAAAAGCCATAAAACTAAATAGTACAGTAATCAGTTGCTACAGCAACAGTGATGTGAAATAAATAAATGAGATCCTCAAAAAAGCAAGTTATACAAAACATGCAAAGGTATGGCATAAATTCATAAGGCATTACATTCACATAAATTTTTAAAAATCTTGTTGAAAGATGAATGCTTGCACTCTTGCAAGCATCGGGTATTTAAAAACTTAGAGGTGCATGTTAAAAAATGCAAAGTGAAAGAAGTTTCTTATTTGCAAGACTGAGAACTCCCATTCAAGAGTAAAACAAAAGATGACTTTTGTGCTCACAGGAATGACATTAAAAATTAAATATTTTAATATCATCTAAGAACACAAAATTTTTAAAAAGTCAAACCTTCCTAAAATTATTTACTTTATTTTTCTCACTTTCTCCTACTCTTCTTTCTCTGTTTCCTTCTCTTTCTCCATATCCGTGTCTTCTTTCTTCTTAATATTCAACATTTTCAAACTATTTTATTTTATGTCTGGCTACAATTAAATAGTTAAAATAGTATTTATTATTATTTATATTTTCAGGTGAATGAACATGAGCTATAATAATATTCCAGGGTGGTACAAAATTTTAGCTTCAATAAAAATCTCTGTATTTTGCTTCAAAGACATGAAGGTAAATATCTTATTGTGCTTTCTTAGATGGTGTCACAATATTCCCAAGAGAAGTACATAGTGCACTGATTGCATGGTGGAAGAGTTATTTTATTCCTAAATGAATAATTAATTATAAAATTTCAGTGACACTGAACACATCCAGTATAAACCAACATTCATTTCATTTAAATTTATACCCAAAAGTGGAATTGCCGGATCATAAGGTAGTCCTATTTTAAATTATTTTGAGGAAAGTTCCATACTGTTTTTTCCACAGAGGCCACACCAGTGTTCATTCCCACCAAAAGTCTGCAAGGGTTCCAATTTCTCCACATGCTTGGCTATTTGTATGTCTTTTTTGGAGAAATAACTTTTCAAGTCTTTAGCCCATTTTTAAAATTGGGTGATTAATTTTTTAGGTAGTGAGTTGTAGGTGTTTCTTATATATTTTGGAGATCAGCATCTCATCAGATACATGGTTTGCAAATATTCTCTCCCAACTTCCATTAGTTGTCTTTTTACCTTGTTGAATATTTTCTTTGTTACACAAAAGCTTTTCAGTTTGATGTGGTCTTACTTGTTTATTTTTATTTTTGTTATTCTTGCTTTTGGTGTCAAATCCATGAATCATTGTGGACCAGTGTCAAAAAGAATTGAAATCAGGATCTCAAACAGATACTGGCACTGTTCGCTACGGTAATTGTGGCACTATTCGCAATAGTCAAGATGTGGAAGCGATCTCAAAGTTCATCGACAGATGAATGGATACAGAAAATATGGTATATACACACAAGGGAATACTATTTAGCTTTTAAAAAGAAGGACGTTCTACAATATGTGACATGGATGAATCTTGAAAACATCATGATAAGTGAAATCAGCTAGTCACAAAAAGACAAATACCATAGTATAACTCCATTAATATGAGTTATCCAAATTAGCCAAATTCATAGGATTAAAGAATGGAATGATGGCTTCCAGGGGCTGGAGGGAAGAAGAAATGGAGGATTCCTAATCAACAAGCATAAAGTTTCAATAGCAAGACGAATAAACTCTAGAGACCTGTTGTATATCATTGTACCTATAGGTAGGAAATAATGCACAGCACCCTGAAAAATGTGTTGAGTTGGTAGATCTCCTGTTAAGTGTTATCACCAAAAAACAAAATTGGTAAATGGAAATATATAATCTAGTATTTAATCTACCTAATTTGACTGTAATTTCAGGGAAATTAAGTAACCAAAATGACAACATGTTTTAACATTGTATTTTCATTTGACCCAATGTGACTTACTATGCTTTTTTTTTGTACAGAATACTGAATAATCGATATACTTCAGGGGAAAACTATTTTGGATGGGATAGATGCTACCTACATTGTATCTGAAACAAAAATTTCTATTTATTAGGAAGGAAAGACTTATTAAAATCAAATATGACATCAATATAAGAGAGAGCTAAAGAGAGGAAAGATATATTGACTTACATAACAAGACATACTAAAATAGATTATTATTTTTTCATCACATGCAAGTATTTATGAGTTTGTTTGCTGTTTTCACATTCTGTTCACATTTTTAACCTTAGTAAGTGTGAGGTATTCTATGTCAAATCTAGTTACACGCTTTCATAAAATCCATCATTTCCTTATTCTTTATTACTAGAATCCCAGATTTCTTTGGGGAGATAAAGGGCCCAGATTAATCGTTTCCTAGACTTCCATGAAATAATGAATGGAAATGCAACATACTTGTGACAAATAAGATGTAAGTGGAGGTCTGCTTGTTGAGTTGCCAGAAAACATGATTGTTCTGACTAGAACAGTCAGCATGCACATTATCTTTCTTTATCCTTTTTTTATTCTTCTTGCTTTGGAGTAGCAAACTAGAGATCCCAGTTTGCTAGTTTGGTAGCAAACTAGAGATTCCAGATTATTTTGTGAACATGAGGATGTAACCTCCATGTGTAGATAGGGAGAATATAAAGATACAAGATACAGATATGCTGACGACATCATCAAGCTACAAATGTCAGTCCTGGATTGCTCAACAACAATGCATTGTTGTTTTTAGATGAGATAAACAAACTTTTGATCAATCAGTTACCTGCAGCAGAAATCAGATATCAATATATTGTTACACTAAACGTTCTACTCATACATGGTTTTAGTCACATTAAAGAAAACAAAATCCTTTTGATCTTTTAATTTTTGCTTTGTGGTATATTTTCATACCTTAAATGACACGTGTAACATCAGAATAAGTCAATATTTTCCTTTAATGACATGTTTATAAAGATTATAATAATATCTATATGCTCTATGTGTGTGGTCCTAACCCTCATTCCTTCCAGATTTTCTGTAATTCTATCACAGCCCAAATAGAAAGGGAATGGTTAAAATACAGATTTAGCACATAGATAAGTCCATCTATTGAATTGTTATTTTTTTCCTGGAAAGTTTGCGGCGATATATAAAATGTAATTTAAAAAACTGATACTTGACTGGAGCCTCCCAGAGAGTTTTGGATGAAAAAGTTCAATGGATTCAAGCATTTAACCTCAATGTGCATCTCATTTGTGAATCATTTTTACATGTTCATACTGCTTTTTTTTATTAGAAAAAAAAGAATCATTATAAGGAATGTATTTACACTGACATGTATTTATCTTGAAAACGTTTACATTGATATCTTTAATTTATAAAAGAAAATTTTAGATGTAAGTAAACTGGAAATATTTAAGGTAAAATCTATTAGGCTTGAAATTACTATAATCAAATCTCTATAGAAACTTAAAGGGACTTGGAATTCCCAAAAGTTTTGCAAGTTGGCTCAAGCAAAAATTAAAAAAAAACCCTCATACATTGTTATTGTAAATACCAACTTTAGGTATTATCTTATATCCTGTGGCATTTGGATACTCTTAAATTCCAACAAGGCTTTCTTTGATCTGTATGTTCCTTTGAGGGATATATTATTTAAGTCTGATATTAAAAAAAATTTAAAAGAAAATTTAGGGAAAAATGAAGAAATAAAAAGGGCAGTTTAAAAATCATTTTTTAATCTGCAGACACCACACTTCCAATGCAGAAAAACAATAATCATACTCAAGGGATTCCAAAGTAGAAAAATTGTATGTAAACTGCCTTTAGAACAGAATGTGACATGCACTATATATAGCATGGTTATTCTGATGAGTCTATACCACTGCAAGTCTTTTCATATTATTTATAAAACCAATTACATGCTGATTCAGAAATCACATTTCACAGCTTGCCTTGTCAGATTACCACATGATTAAGACTGGCAATGATTCTTTTCTTTTTTCCTAATCAAATGACCTAGCCATTTTCCAAGGTCAGGTGCGTGTGGAAAAATGGGAGTTCACTGCCTTGGCAGTCATCTGCTTCATGCTTTTCTCATATAACTCTTCTTCCACACGAGGCAACTGTGACCTCCATTCTGTTCCTTCCTGCTGATTCCTACTTTACTCCTGCCCTCACCACCTGCAAATTCTGCTGTGATGATTGCCTAACTCTTTTAGAAGCAGTCTCAGAGTATCAGGTCTAACAAAAGATACTCTGCCAATAACTCTTACAAACATAGCAACTGTACTACTGAGATTTTCTTTGACAGAACAAGACTCAGATAGCCTACATTCAAATTTTTGTTCCACTCTGGCTGTGTGATCGTGGTCAAGGTCCTGCACTGCTCTGTGCTCACAAGCCTTGACTGTAAATTGGGGATAACAACAGTGCTACTCTTTAGGGTTGTTGTAAGAACTTGACTATATAATGTGCATAAAACTAAAACTAAAATTGGAACTGAGGCCTTTGCATACTAATCATGTTATTATTTGGCTAATCATAACAGTACTATATAATAATATAAGAGTACTGGGGTATTTTAATAATGCTAAGGTCAATTATTATTATGAAACAAATTCACATGAATAAGCTCAGGCTGAAATTTACATAGTGTAGCAGACTATGAGTTTGGCTGAAATTGCAGGGGTGCAAAATAGAATATAAAATAAATGCATGAATACAGTGCTACATATTATCAAGAATGGTGACATTGGCAAAGGAAAGAAAAGAACAATAGCTTTTAACTGTATCCTCCAAGGTTTCAACCCCAGTCCTTCCTTCTGTGAGTGGGTGATTATAGATATGTTACTTTATGACTGAGATCTTTTATTTAATTAAACTTAGGAAAATATCTCTACCTTCTGTGTTGTGGCACATCAGAAATCCATAAAAAGCATACGTTATAATATTATACCAGTGTTTTGCTGTTTTCTTGTGCACTGGCCTCTCACTGGCTTATACATTCTTAATGTATACATTAAGGCTGTATACAGCCTCACGATGACCAGTGGGTAAATCTTTACACTGGTTTTCTTCACTTACCATATATATTTATCTTGTATTGAGATTAATAATATTATGAACACTTGAACATCACTCTAGTTATCCATTTTAGATGCTTTCCTTTTATTTCATAATACAGAAAACATATGGCTAAATTCTTTCCATGTTATTTTATTGAAGGGCATATTTTTTACTCCCATAAAATAAAAATTTTGGCTATACACTTAATATGGGAGAAGGATGTTAAAATGCAATGCATACATATTGATTATGTGCCAGGCATTTTAAACTTACCATCTCATTATAATTCTTAGACAAATTTTAGAACTTGGTAATAATAAATATAGTTTTTCTCAATTCCTTTAATTAGCAATCAATTATTAAATATATTTTATAGGAGCAATTCCTTTATTATGTTAGTATATTATGCTGTATTCTGATTTGATTACACACTTTTCAGTAGGATTGCAAGGAAGGTATGGAAGATGAGTACCCCTTTAAGAAAAGTGACCTACGGACGCCTAGGTGGCTCAGTGGATTGAACATCTGACTCTTGATTTCAGCTCAGGTCATGATACCGGGTTGTGGGATCAAGCCCCATGAATCTGGCTCAGTGCTCACTCTGCCCCTTTCCCCTGCTCTCGTGCGCATGCTGTGGTCTCTCTAAAATAAATCTGAAAAAAGAGAGAGAGAGAAAAGAAAAAAAGCGACCTAATAAGAGAACTCAGAGAACATAAATGTAAAAGAAAATATAAATAGGGGCGCCTGAGTGGCTCAGTTGGCTGAGCGACCAACTTCAGCTCAGGTCATGATCTCATGGTTTGTGAGTTCGAGCCCCGCGTCGCGCTCTGTGCTGACTGCCCAGAGCCTGGAGCCTGCTTCAGATTCTGTGTCTCCCTCTCTCTCTGCCCCTCCCCACTCATTCTCTGTCTCTCTCTGTCTCAGAAACAAATAAACATTAAAAAATTAAATATATATATAAATATTATGTAATATAGGAAAACCAGTTTAGTGGCACTTATTTCACCAAGGCATGCGTGTTTTTGTTGACAAAGGAAATAGAAACAGAAACATGAGAGAATTTCAGTGGAAAAGAACCACCAGGTTTAAGTAAACTAAACATTTTAATCATTTTACAAATGACACGTAATCTATAAATTTATCATCTACTTTGTTCAAACACAAGGCAAAAATGCACCACTCACACACACAAAAAAATCTTTGACTTTAAAAGGCAAGATTGTTTTATTTCAGTCTATTCCTTATCATATGAATAGAGTCATTCTCCCACAAAGTGTGCCTGGCATAGCCTAGTATTAAAAAGATCCAGATTTATGTGTCCATATGCCATGGACCTGCTTTATGGTAAAGGCTGAACATTACTGCAGCACAGTGACGACTTGTGATCAAAGTGATGATTGTGATCATAGCCTCAACAGCTTCAAGGAAAGAGCTGTATCTGCTGAAGAGGAGAGTTGGGTGAGTTGAGTCATCTCTATGAATGGGAATAATACAACTGCCATCCCCAAGACACTGAAAAGGAATGTTTTTTCTACCTTTCTCAAGGATTCAGAAATTTTGTGCCTTAATCCTGCCACCTGCTGGTATGACATAAAACTGAAAAGAGATGACAAAATAGATTTTAATATGAATTTTGCAGAAAACTTACCAAGTTTTAAGTTACTTAATAAAAAACAGCTCATGTTTTCTCAGGAAAGTTAGTGTGCTTTTCTTAGAATCTATGACTCTTTAAAAATTATATAAATATATCCAATGAAGGAAAATAAGAAATACTAGTAAGTATTTTTATATCAAAAAGTCTCTATTTTCCATAGCTGTTTTAAGAACTTGGTTTTAAAATAAATGATTTGGGGGTGCCTGGATGTCTCAGTTGGTTGAGTGACCGACACTTGATATGAGCTCAGGTCATGATCTCGCAGGTTCATGGGATTGAGCCTGGCATCAGGCTCCACGCTGACAACATGGAGCGTGCTTGAGACTCTCTCTGTCTCTGTCTCTGTCTCTGTCTCTGTCTCTGTCTCTGTCTCTCCCCCTCTCTATCTTTCCCCTTCTCTATCTCTCTCTATATCTCTCTGTCAAAATAAATAAATAAACTTAAAATAAAACAACATGAAATATTTGTATATAAATGAACTCAGAAAAGTATGAATGTTAAGAGAGTATTTTTATAAGAGATGAAAGTATTAAATGTAAGTGTGCCTTGCAGAACTGTTAAGTAAAAAAATAAGTAACTCCTATCTCCTTGGTTTTTCCAGTTTCTTGGCTTCCCATGAGTCCTTTGCAAATGTGGGCCAGGGAATCTTAGCCACGATAGAGTCACGTGAGGAGAAACTATTGTATTATTGCCATACAATGATCATACACATGACTTGAGCTAAATCTGTACTGAGAGAAATTATAGGGACACAGTGTAATTATCGTTTGCAAGGAAACCTATATGATTATAATTTGAAGAATTTAAAGAAATTGGTTTTTTTTTTCACTTTGGGGACAAAATCTTTGTCTCATGAAAACTGATTCTTTTTTCTTTTCAGGAGAGCAGACAATTATATACTCAGAAACATAATTAGTACAATACTGATTAAAGGCAAAAGGCATTTTAAAAAGCCACTTATTAGTCATGCATTTTTTCATTATGTCAAGAGAATATCTGAGGAAAAGACCAAAAAAAAACCAAAAAAAAAAAAAAAACCTCAAGGAATTAAAAAAAAATCTTCAGTGTAGCTAATGCCTTATTTTCAACATTTTATCCAACTACAATTGTTCATGCTTATTACATCCAAGCCAGTTAAAAATGTTTGTGAAGGCTTTCATAACTTCTGAGGTAGTTGTGCAGAAAGTGGAGCTTTAGGCAATGACTTCTTTGTAAATACTCTGTTAAGATACTCTGTTAAGAAATACAACCCAGGGAACAAGGGAGAACAGGGTGAACAAAGCAAGGAACAGAAAGTCAGAACAGATACATTACAGAGGTGAGATGTCTGCCCCAAGTGTAACTGACTGGTAGATCTACCTGAGATAGCCTCTAAGAATCCCTGAGGTTTTCCAGAAACTGATGGGGAGGATTTGGTTCATCAGTTCCAGTCTCCAATTTGTAGATGTTTCACTTCCAGGGGTGTTATGTCCCGGGCACTTCTGAGGCACTTCTGAGACAAGCTGTTAAATGTTATATGATTGGATAATGGGTGAGTGAAAATTTAGTGTACTAGTCTTAAAATTTCAATGTAAGTTTAAAGTTACAGCAAACCAAAAGCTTTTAAGGTAACCTCCCTTCTTATATACCATTTCAAACTGGCCTACTGTCCTCAGCAAACTTTGTGAATCACGGTTTTCTCTTTTCTTCACACATTCCCTGAAGGCACTTTGATCCTTGGTTCAAATAGATCCTGAGAGATGTGGCCATATAGGCCTTCCTTATAAAACATATGTGTATATATAAATACCCTTACTGTGAGCAAAGTTTGGTTAAGTAAAAGGAATCAGGACTGACATCGTGTCATGGACAGTAAATGGATGGCTTAGATTAATATGTTACTTTTAGTAATTATATTATTATATTAAAATATATCCTTTATGTGGAACAGTGATCAAATTTTATAGCATGTAGACACTGCTCAATAATATGGTCTTATTATAGTTAAGTAGGAAAATGAAAATAAACAAGTACATGGTAAACAAAAAGTTTTCTTTCATCCTTCCCAAATTAATAAAAGGTAGTCACAGTTTTTATCAACTCTGATTTCCCCCATGAAGAGAAATTAATTGGGCTTAACATTTCTAATTAATGAAAAACATTCTTAATTACTCAATTTTACCATATCTTGTTTTTTTCCCAAGATAATATTATGTTATACAAGTTACATTTAGAAAATATAGATATTAAGAACCTGGTTTGTAAGTGATTGGAATGTAATTTCATATTTTGTATAATATAATAAGTATATCATAATAGATGCATATTGACAACATAATTATAGAAAATGGAAAGTATGGCTTATTTTCATCTTGGTAAATTGAGTGTTGTTGATTTGCTACGTAAATACTTGAAACCTAAAAGCGTCTTCAAATAATTTGGTTTGTCTGTTTAAATGCATTTGGTGCCTAACATTTGTTAGACACACTTCTTAGCATTTCACAAATACTAACTTTTTTAATTCTCAGGATTATCCCATAAGACAGGTAGGTATCTTATTATCACTATTTTAAGCATTTGGAAAGAGTGGCCCAAAGGCTTTAATCAACTTGCTTAATGTCACATAGCTACTTTGCTTTTCAACAATATAGATGGGTAAATATATGATGATTATTGTGATTCTTGGAACATATAACATACATATTTAATAAAAATACGATAAACATTCAGTTTGAAGCTATAATTTTAAATAAGGTAAAAAAGTAATTTTGAACTTCAGCTACCATATCCTTAATGACTTTTTGTTTATGGTTAATATATTAGGAGAAGAGCTGTAAAGATCAGTGAGGCTTAAAAATGTCAGCACCTCCCTTGTAATATAGGGACACAGAATCAAACTTAAAATCAAATAAGTCATTTGGAAATATTTGTGTTCTTCAATGAGTATGGACTATCCCATCCACACTTGATGAAACAATCAATCTTTCTAGAAAGTTGTAATTTAAATAGCAAATTGTATTTTTTATCTTAACAACTGAACTTAAATCTCAGTGATAGAAATTTACAATCTAAATTTTAGTAAGTAAAATTGTGTGCCAATTATTTCATTGTTTATAATTTAATAACCATTGCATGATAGATAATATAAATCAATTAATACAAAATTATAGGATTATTATAATTAACAGAATTTGCCTTTAAATATCATATGACAGTATACACTTTCTTCTTTTTAGGCAATATAAGGGCAATGAGTTTCATGAGGCTCAACAACTCAATGCATACCATGAACCATCAGCAGAGCACTGCATCTGGCAAGGAAGATTTGAAAAGATTTACTAAATCTTTATTCCATTATTTCATTTACAAACTTGTCTCTTCTCCTTTTGGTATCTTAAATGCAATTAGCATTTTGTTCAGTTTCTCTGCAAACAAAACAAAACAAAACAAAACAAAACAAAACAAAAAAACAAATAAAAGCCAACCGAGGATATTGGAAATCATTCCCACTTTTCTGCAAGGATCATCCCTGAATTTATAGCTTTACCAATGTTTTCTCATTTCCCAAGATCTCCAAATGCTGCAGCTGTGGTATATACTTCTGGCCCTCTTGCCTATTTGCGACAAGAGTCCAAACTAATCTCTGTAGTTCTATACCTCATTCAGAATTTCTTCTAGCTTCCAATCCCATTCCGGTCTCCATACATTAAACTCCTTTAACTCTTATAAAACATATTTTCCTTTAAACATTACTGTCAGAAAATTTCAGAAATACTGGGAAATCAGAAGCTTGTTAACTTACCTTTATTCATACGCATGCATGCCTAATATCCGATTCCTCCTTCAAAATTCAGGGATGACTCTTTCCAATAATCTATCTTAATTAGTATTTTTACTGATACCTCATTGAGCCTTAGCATTCTTGAACTATTTGCTTCCCATAAAAACTTCTCTGCTCAGCCCCATCTGAAGGGCCCTTTGCTTTTCTTGTGTATTGTTAGGAAATACCCTTGGTATGATTCTTGAATAACACCTTTTTTTCATTTTTGTTAAAAGTCTTGCCCTCCCCCCTACATTTAGGATTTCATGGAGAGTTCCCTACAACCAGTTGACAGAGTTAAAGAAGACTTTAGCCTGGTTTACAGATCAGTTCCACAGGACTGTAGGCACCACGTGAAGATGGATAGCTGGAGGACTGTAGCTCCTCTCTGAGATATTGCTGAAGGACAGTAGGGAGAGAAAGCCTCCCAGTGGCCAAAACCTCAGGCAGGATTCCTGCTTCTTCACTTTGCTTTGAATGAGAAATAACCAGATGTGCACTTATGTATTTGTTTATGTTATTATTTATGCTTGGCTGGTTAGTCAGGGACTTGGAAGGAACATGATTGGAAAATATGTGACAAAGAAATTGGAGAAGAGTTATATTACATGGAATGGCTTTGAATGGGGAAAAAATGAAGATGTTTGTGTTGTTTGTAAATACTTATCAGAAGGTGAATTCACTGGGGCAACTGGGTGGCTCAGTCAGTTAAGTGTCCAACTTCAGCTCAGGTCATGATCTCGCGGGTTCATGAGTCTGTGCTGACACCTTAAAGCCTGGTGCCTGCTATAGATTCTGTGTCTACCTCTCTCTCTTTCTGCCCCTCCGCAACTCATGCTCTGTCTTTCTCTCTCTCTCAAAAATGAATAAACATTAAATTTTTTTTTTAAGTTGAACTCAGCAAAAAGAATTTTAGTTATCAAGTGATTAGGGTGATCCATTTTGTGGATACCAAATGGCCTCTTTTCCCAGCTTCCTCTGTCATTGCCCACTGGGTTGATGAGCAAAGTGGAAATGGTAGCAAAAATGGAAGTTATGCATAGGTTCAGCTACATGGAATTTCACTCACCAAGGCTGAATGCCAAGGGCTAATCTGTCAGCAGCAAAGACCAAAAGTCAGCCCCCAATAAGACACCATTCCGGGGGTGATGAGCCTGATACCTGGAGGTAGGCTGATTATACTGGACCGCTTCCATTATGAAATGAGCAACATTTTATACTAAGTAAAATGAACACTTACTCTGGTTTGAATTTGTCTGCAGGAGGTCTAAATTAACCCTGTGTTTTTATTGGTTTCTGGTAGGACAGTGCTCCCATTTTATTTTCATTCAAATTGTCATGGAAATTTTAGTTCTTTGCTTGTCTATATACATAATAGAACCAGTTTATTAATATCTATGAGAAAGACAGTTAGAATATTGATAGAGCTAAGTATTCTCTAATCCATTCCACATTTGATACATATATATAAAACTGTACCCATTAGATGTAAAACTCCACAAATACAGTACTCCAGTAGGGTCAAATTGCAACTTTCAAGAGGGAAACGTTACAAATAAAAACCTGAATTGAAAAAAATTTAAGTTATAGTCACAATATTTTGTAGTAAATAATATTTTATTCACCTTTTGTATTATATTTTAAAATTAATATAGGACAAATAAATAATTTCATTAGCCTTTCTAATGACTACATACAGAATGATATGGAGAAAACTGAGTAAAAATACAGCAATTATTTTTGTGTGTTTTCATTTTAATAATCTATTTTCTATTATGCATGCATATATAGGATTATTTTAAATCTCTTCGATTTAATTTAATTTAATTTTACCTTTCTTATATTTATGATTTTTTAATTAAAAAGTGACTTTAAGGCAACATTATAGATTTGTAAGAGGAAACAAATGCATGTTTTCATATGTTCATCATCCACCAGGATTTTTCTCCTACATGAGCTCATGAATTACTCACAACAAATGTTTGAAGTGAGAATTCTCATTACCATTTAAAATAATAATAATCCTGAGGTACAGAGAAGTTAATTAAATTGCAAAGTTTTATACAAGCACATTAGGGACAGATCTGTGATTCTAACTCAGGTCTTTAATCTCCACTGAACTTTTCATTTTTTAGCATTCATGTTACTAAAATATATATTACTATATTTAAAATAACTCTTTTCTCAGTATTTTTATTTAGAAGCAGAAATGTTGTCTTTATATTTTTAGCAAAATATTTTTCATATGCTTTTATTCCTGAATTATAGATCTTCCTCTAAAATTCTAATTGTTCTGATGAAATATTAGACTTCATCATTCAGAGATTTAAGATCAAATCCTTTAAAAATGCATAAGTACTCAATATTCCCCATTTAAAAATAATACTTTGGGATATATCCAGTTTCACCTTTAACAACACAATTTAGCCAAATCCAAACTCACATACTTAGGTACTGCTTGGAAGTTACCACGCCCCTGTTCCAAAGTGTGGAATGAATCTTGACTCTTATTAGATTAGGGCATAAAGAGCTAACAATACTGTGTATTTGTTGGGGTAAACTACAAAAGATGCACCTTACCCAGGTACACTTTATGAATAAAAACTCTAAGCACATGATGAACGTATAATTGGAATTGTTTAAGGCATTTTAAGAATCTCTAATGATCCAGATGGTATCTGCACTTCCTGATCACTGGTGCCAATGATAACATGATGTATTTAATTCTCTGTCAGCTTTAGAGAGGATGTTGCAGTTTTATGTGCATTTGGTTTTTAATATTAGCTCTGCTTCTTAATTATTGGATGTTATTCACTTTCACCTTTGTCATCTGCCCTTACAGTGGAGTTCTAAGTGCTTTCATCGGAAGTCGACCCAAAGCTGAGTCATCGGGCTGATATTCGGGTTAATTTTTCAGTGTGTCATTCAGCATCATTCTCGGTGTTGTTTTCAGCATCTACTCATGTCACTCGAGGAAAAAGCACTTATCACAGTTATAATCAGAGCTGCAGGGGCACCTGGGTGGCTGAATCAGTTAAGCGTCTGACTCTTGATATTGGCTCAGGTCATGACCTCACAGTCGTAAGATAGAGCCAGTATTGGGCTCTGTGCTGACAGCGAAGAGCCTGCTTGGGATTCTCTCTCCCTCTCTCTCTGCCCCTGCCTCCCCACCCAGCCTCCTCAAAATAAATAAATAAACTTGAAAAAAAAAAGACCACAACTTGGGATTCAAAAGTGACGATAGTTTGATGTGAAAAGCTAAAGTGTCCATTTCCTGAGTTATTTAAACTAACAGATGTGTTTGAACCATCTGCTCATTGGAGCCTAGGACCAGTGGCTGTTTCCCAAATTGAACTCACACACAGCTAAGTGAAGTGGTTTTGTTTTTATTTTCTCAGTGTTTCATTCTCTGAACCAAATATGTGAAATATATGTTTCTACTTGATCTCATCCATCTGAAAAAAAAGCACTCTTTGAATTTTGTGTTAGCATTATTACTACCTAAGAAAAAGCTGTTAGCCACTGTACAAAATGTTCCAGAGATGCAAGGCACTCACTGTTATTTTCTCTTTATTATTCCTTAAGCATTCTGCCTTATTTTATGTTATTACATTAATCATCTGACATGAAAATCGATTCTAAAACATTTCAACACCTTAAAGAGAACTTTCATTTCCTTTTTTCTTATCTATTTGTAGGGGTTAATGTTTATCAAACTTTCCATTTTATCATAACCAAGGAGTGACAGGAATTTTCTTAAATTACACTTTATGACAATGAACTTCCCACAAGACAATTTAAATGCAATTTGTTGTGCAGAAAATACTTTCTTCAAAAATGTTAATTGATCTCAGTGTTTAGACATTAATTTAAAAACACACGCTAAGTAATCAAAGCTGAGAAGACCCTACTTATATTGTCTCTGAGACATGTTTATTTCCCCATAGTATAATGATCTCTAATGAAAATCAAAAGTCATAAGGACATGGGAACATAATGAATTTTCAGCTGAAAATGAGACTTGTAAAATAGGGACAATAGGAATGTTCAGTCCTTTGGATGGGGAAAAAGAGCATGACATAAACTAAAAGCTTGAGTGGGGATTAAAATAGTAACTTGGAAAATATGTGTTTGCTCCTTATACTTAATTGATATTCACTTTAATTTAATGTATCTGTTAGAAGAAATATACTGACAATTTTGGGAGTAACATTTACATTTGACAATCATATCAGCAGGTGCAATACTGAGATTATTTTAAGTTTTGTGAGAAACATATTAATGATTTGGAGAGTAAATAAAAAACTAATAACTATATTGCTCTATTTTTATAAATATTCTGAGTCAAACTGATTGCCAATTTGAATTATGAATATACAAACATTTTAAAAATATATTAACAGATACATGAATATTTTTTGAAATAAAAGATCATGTCTGTTATAAGGCAATATGTCTTATATACAAGATGTACAGGACTGGTAAACAAAACAAAACAAACCATTATTTAAGTGTTTAACATTTCAAAAATGTCAAAAGACATTCAAAAATTATATATATAAAAATCCAAATATTATATATTTCATATATAATGTGAAAGATATTTAGGTATAATTTGAAGTATATGTATGAAAGAGACCAAATATGAACTCTAAACAATTATAACTGCAAATAAAATATCATGTATTATTAAACATTTTAGTTAAACATTAACCCAACATCTCATAACCTCTTTTGATTTAGAATGAATTTATAAGTTTATGTTGAAGTAATTGAAATAAAGTAACTACAGTTGGTTATCTGGTACTAGAGTGAGTTTAATTTTCCAAGAATTAATTTTATTTAAACAGTTCTACTAGACTATCAGAATATAAAACTACAAATAGCTTTGGAGAGCGTATTTGATTACCTTTATATTTATTTTTCAAAAACAATTTTTGAAATCATCATGAAGATTGACAACCTTTATGACCAAAATTTTCAACTTCCTTTGTTTGTGTTTGCATTGTGTAAGTATAACTCTCAGCATATCACAGAGGATTTAGAGGTGTGAAGATTAACTTGTCTTCTCATTTAACTAAAATGAAAATGTGTGTTTCTGTTTCAACCCGGTAAATACAATTGCATTGCCCCTTTATCTTATTGCTTGAAATGGGTAATTAGAATTTTTTGAAAAAGTAGTAAGTTCAAAGACCATATAAAAAAAATTATCATTCTAACTTTCTTTTTCTTGGAATCCTTTATTTTGACCAGGGTGGTTGGGAAAGAAAAGACAGATATTTCCTTCTACTACTTAGAGATCAGAGAAAAGATTTATTTGAAGCCAATGACTAGAGCAGAAATAGGCAGGCATATTAATTACCAGTGAATGGAGCAAGATTCAAGGGACACTCACTCAAGTTGTTTTTCACCCAGTTTATAATTCAGGGTACAAATATCTAGATAGATAACAAAGGAGATTTTGCATTGAAAATTAATGCTACAGAATTTGTGTTTCAGCAGTAGCTGAGCCCATAAATAATAACATTTGAAACTGTATTTAAATCTGCAAGCAGACTACCTCTAAAAATCTTACTAATAATAGAAGAAATCGAGGAAGATATGAGTAGAGCAGAAGTGAAACCATTTTCTGGAGAATCAGAGTACCAGACATGCACACAGTGCATGAATTTACATAGAGAAGAGGTAGAAATCTATTTAAACAAGATCGCAATATATAGTCCAAGCCGGTAAGTAAAAGGCACAGTTTATTTACATTGTCTAAGCAGGACAAATAGAAATGTGGACTTGAAAGTTTACTGTGGGACCAATTCCCCCATGTCCCCCAATCCTCCCCTCGCTCACTGTAGTATCCTGATTAGTTTCTAAGTTCTGAAACAAAGCTAATTCTTCTTAGTGGTGAATACACAATAAGCACTAAATAAGAACATCTTCCGTTGGGGAGACTGTCAACACAACTGCATATGAGTGGAAAGAGATAAAGGGAGTATATTTAGCTACAGATTACAACCATTTCCCTATGTCTCCTGCAAAATAGTAGCTAAGTTCCTTTTTGAAGTCAAGGTAGTTTCATCCATTATGTATTTTGAAGTGATATTTTGATATTTGGTATTTTTGGCAATTAAATACTAACTGATTTTGTAGTATTGATTTTTACTTTGTCAGTTAATTGCCAAGGGGTTACTATCAGTAGGGATTGATAGTAATTAGTGATAATGTAGTTTTTAATACATAAATAGTGATGAGCATTCTAAATAGTAATGAGGTTCCTAAGTAGCAAGTAACTAATTAATTATGTTGGTCATTAGGATAAAAGGAAATAAATAGCATAACGCATGAAGTCAAAATTCCATTCGTTATGTAATGATCCTAGTATATCTCTAATATTTTTAGCTTAAACTTAGTAATGAACTTGTTACCAATAAGTTCTATACAAGCAAAAATTCAATTTTCCAGGCTTTGCTAAAAAAAAAAAAAGATCATTCCTAACATAAACATTGCAAGTAATGCAGACAAGTATGTTAGGATTTTATTGCTGCATGACAAGAAAGTATTACTTTAGAGGTTTAAACAACACCCACTTATTATCTCATAGTTTCTGCAGGTCAAGAATCTGGTCACAGAATAACTAGGTTCTATGCTCAAAGACTCACAGGCTGAAATCAGAGCACAGACCAGACTTTTTTTTGTTTTTGTTTTGTTTTATTTTGTTTTCTTTGTTTTGTTTTGTTTTGTTTTGTTTTGTTTTGTTTTGTTTTGTTTAAGGCAATGAGAAGAATCACTGCAAGCTCATTCGAGGTGTCAAAATTTAGTTTCACAAAAAGGCATTTGTGAGACTGCCTTGCCATATAAGCCCTTCCACATTAAAAACCAGAAATAGAGACTCTGGCTCTTATTAATTCCTTCTCATGTTTTGCATCTCTCTCATTAGGAGGACCTAAGTCTCTTTTAAGGGCTCCTCTAATTAGGTTAGACCCATTGAGGATAATATTCCATTTTATCATTAACTGATTTGTGACTTTAAAGATATCCTCAAAATCTCTTCATACCAGCACCTAATCCAGTTTGATTTAGTAACTTGGAGAAAGTTCATGTACACCAGAGAAAGGGGATCTTGAAGGGCCATCTAATAATTCTGCCTAACATAAGAGGTAAGTGTATTGGAAACCTAAAGAGGTCTAACTTATTGCCATGTAATTAAGCATGGCTGAAGCATTCCCCCACTGTCCATTAATGGGGTAGAGCAAATCTATATTATAACCCAATTGCACATGGAAATTGATAACAAAAATAAGTTGTTTGATTTTCAGTTTTGAAAAACAGTTGAAAGATCTTCTTCTTACTCAAATTCCTTCAAAGAAAACCCAGAATTTCATTAATAGATAACTAAAGAAATTTGAAAATAGACTAATTCACAAAGGTATTATCCATATAATATCACAGTGAGGGCTCCCTTTCAAAAAACTTGCCACTACTCTCACCCATGCATAAATAGCTCCTGACATACCAAATCATCTTTATTCCTTGAACAGTCCACACAGTATCATGTCTGTTCCATTTGTTCAATTATTTTTTACTTAAAAAATTTTTAATGTTTATTTATTTTCTTAAGAGAGAGAGAGAGAGAGAGGGAGAGAGAGAGAGTGCACGAGCCAGGGAGGGGCAGTGAGAGAGGGAGACACAGAATCTGAAGCAGGCTCCAGGCTCCTAGCTGACAGCAGCAAGCCCCATGCAGGGCTCCAACTTACAAACCCGTGAGATCATCACTTGAGCCAAAGTTGGACACTTAACCTACTGAGCTACCCAGGTGCTCCTGTTCAATTATTTTTTCTATGTGGATTATCAGGCCATTCTGGGTGTGCCCATAAACCCCCTTCTATTTCCAAAACATCTGGCTGATATATTAAAACCTGTGTGAAGTGTTCTTTTTTTCTGGGATCCCACTGGTAACTTGTTATGGACTGAATGAACCACGCCCCCACCCCCTAGAATTCATACACTGAAGCCCTAACCCTCAGTGTGATGGCTTTAAGAAGTGAGGCTTTTTCAGGTAATTAGGTTTTACATAAGGTCATGAAGGTCGGACCTTCATGATGAGACCAGAGCTCTTTTTCTCTCTGCCATATGAGGGCACAGCAAGAAGATGGCTACTTGCAAACCAGCAATAGAATCAGCTGACATCTTGGTCTTGGACCTCTCAACCTCCAGACCTGTGAGAAAATAAATTCCTATTTTTTATGCTACCTGGTCTTATGGTATTTTCTTACAGCAACATGAGCAAAATAAGACATTTGTATATATCTCTATTGTGGAGTTTATTACATTCAATGGTTTGCTAAATTCCCATTCGTTCTTGAATTCCATTTTGGTAAGAAGTGCTTTGCCAAAGTATGATTGTTTGTCATCTACAAACAGCAGATACTTGTCACATTGCCTGCCTCAGAGTGATCACTCAGTAAAAATACAATAAAATATAGTTGAATATATGGTCACTCAGTAAAAGATAGTTGAATCAATAAGATAAATGAATATAAGTCAATTAGAATAGAAACATAGTATGTTTTTCCCTACATACTAGCAGTTTTTAATTACAAATTTTGCCTTGTTAATTACCAATAGATAAAAGACTAATTATTATCACGGCCCTAAAAGACTGGAGTATAATCAATAGCTAAACAGAAAAGAATTGAATTTTTATATATTCCATCAACACATGGGAAAAATTATTTGCTGGTCAAAATATCACCTTTCACCACCCACAAACTCATTTCATTTTGATGACCCTAATGTTTGCTCATATTTTGGTAAAATACTACTGTTGGAGAAAAATAAATCACATTGTTTCCATGTCATTAAGTAATATCTACTTTCTAAAAATAATCAGCACACAGAATGAGATAAGGAACTAAGCATCAAAGGCAAACCTACATGCTGAGACTAGTAAAAATCCAGATATGGAAAAATGATCCTACTTTCATGTCTTCATACAGCACAGGTGAAATTTTTCAGGCCTTATACTTTATTTTAAAATTAAGTGTCATCTAATATCATATAAATAAGTCTGTATAATCAATAAATGGATTTCTTCATGAAATATATGGCATATTATTGGCACAAGTTATGGTCATGTAAAGTTTAAATTTACATAAATGAAGACATACTTATATTTCTAACCAATATGTCCTGACCATTTCACAAAAAGCATAAATCAGTATTTCCATTTGATACTGATAGATTGTCAGGAAAGGAAAATCTACTTAGAAATTTCAATAGTCTGAACAAATTTTGAGAGTGGGACAAAAAAGTGCCAATTTAGCACAAAAAAGTGCCAATATCTGTAGTAAAATATTTATTTAATGTGAAGTAATCATGCATGCTCGCAAGTATATTAGAAAAGATATACACTTTGACTAGCCAAGAAATATAGAGACAAATGAAAGATTTGTGAAATTAATTGTGCTTCTAATAAAAAGTCATAAAAATCACAATATGTAGCATGTCAAAATGTGTAATAGGCATTGTTTCGGGTTTACATGTGTTGATTAGATAAAACTTAAATATAATAATTTTCCATCTGTAGTTTTGACAGTGACTTGTTTCACTTTTCCAGGATTGTGTATTCTCTATACACACATATGATTATGTAGTTATATACAATCTAACTTTAATGCCTAGTTATTGACATGTAAAAACCACTTTTTTTGCTCAATAATTTGCTAATTAGTTTAATTCTCATTTTTAAAATTTTCATAAAATAAACCCATTTAACAATCATTACACAGTGATTTGAGTTCTAAGTGCCTGATTTTGTACTTATTTTGCCATACTAATCTCACTGGAGCCTGCCAAAAACTCTGAATACTAGACTCACATTATGTGTTTTACAAATGAAATTTGTAACTGAGGTTAAGGTAGGTTAAATAAACTGTTCAACATCAAACCACCAATAAGTATGTCAAAGCCAGAATTGAAATAAGTATGACCTGCTTAAAATTGGGGACATATCACAATCTAAACTCAGGAAATCATATCTCAATTTTTCTTATGTCTCTCTCAGCTATTCAAAACTAATGCCAGGATTGTGACATTGTATTTGGTGGAAATGAGAAGAGGCAAACTCATATTTGTAGCTCGCCTATACAAAATTTTAAAAATGAGAATTATTGAATTGGATGGTGTGAGGTATCAATTTTCTGATGAATGGATATAGAAAAGGACATATGTAAATTCTTGTGGCTATTTTTATTAATGTAACTAATGAATGTAGTCACTGTCCAAACATCCTGTTACATTTATTTCACACTGATCAAGTAGTTATCCAATTTGCCATGCTGGACTACATGCAAAGACAGATATTCTGGCAGGATTTTCCAAGCAAAATTTAGTTCCTTTTTTAACATCAAAAAACAATCTTAATATTGAAGAATTAAAATCAAAGCATCAAAGGAAACTTAATGGAATAGTCATTATGCAATTCTAATTCACTCTTAGCTGCTGCCCTCCAGCAAAGCTCTTACCTATCTCTAAACGAATAAAAGAGAAATTAACATATTCCCCCAATGGTTGGGAGATTCATTTTCATAACCTTATAAATTAATAGAGAACTTTAAAAGACTAGTTCAAATTTCTCAACTAATATTTGGATTGATCTTACACACATTAAAAATATCATAAAAATGTTGTATTATATATTTCTAATTCTTGGAATATGTAAGTTGGTAGGTCAAAGAGAATATTAAGAGGATAGCCAGTCTTCATGTTCATGTTGTCAACCATTAGCACACTACTAAGGCTGAAAAAGACATCAGAGGCCAATCTGCTAAATCTGCCAGGTGTTCAGCTGGCTGATGTCTGAATGACCCCCAGTGGCTACCAGAAGGAATGAAAAGGATTATCTAAAACAAAGCTTCCCACCCTCTCTATGGGTTCTATCTATGGGACTCTTCCATCTTCTTGGAGTTCCAGTTATGACACAAATGTCACCCATCCACTTCCTAAGATTCCCTAAATTTCCCCCTGACATTAATTTCATTTTGATAGGTCTGTCAATTTGTGTGAGAGTTCTGTGGGCCATTCAAGAATGAGGTGGAGAAAAGAAGGCATGAATAATACTGTTTCTTTACTGTATCAGAAAATGGAATATTCTAAGGGTATGACATATGACATATTATTATAATTTAAGTAAAACTTATGAATCAACCATAAATTTTAATGGGATAGGCATAAATGAAGTAATATTGGTGTCTCAAGGCAGAACAATATATTCTAAGGAATTAAAATAATCAAATTCACTGGCATACTGTGACTTCCCTGGGTGGGAAGAAATAATAATTCCAACAATTGCAAAAAAATTTCCACATCCAATATTTCAACATTTGAAATTCTCCTTTCAGGGTTCTAATTATATGAGACATATCTATAAAATAAAGTTCATTATATAATTTTAAAATGTGACCAATCATACTTTCTTCATTGAATGTGATGGTGGAATTTTAAAATATTTTTCCTAATGTTGATAGGCTAACAGAAAGACAAGGCCAATTTAAGTTGTATAATCTCAGGGCACCTGGGTGGCTCAGTCGGTTAAGCGTCCAACTTGGGCTCATGTCATGATCTAACAGTTCATGGGTTTGAACCCCGAGTTGGGCTCTGTGCTGACAGCTCAGAGCCTAGAGCCTGCTTCAGATTCTGTGTCCCCCTCTCTCTCTGCCCCTCCCCCACTTGCACTCTTTCTCTCTCTCTGTTAAAAATAAATAAGCATTAAAAAAATTTAAGTTGCATAATCTCAGAATCCTTTACTAATTCAGTAATGTATAGAAGCTGATAGAAAAATAACTGAAAAATCTGCCTCAAAGGAGTAGTAGGATACTTTGCATTTAATTCACATGTGTGTTGCCCTGTATTTTTACAATCCCATTTTAGTTAAGACCTGTGATATTACTATAAATGTCCAAATCCTATAATAAGAAATAGAGACACTAAGGGAGGGATGGATAATTTAAAAACCCGTTCATCATAGAAAATTCAGAATATTACACATAAAAAGGCCTTTTACTGATCTTATGTTCTCATCAATTTCATTGACCATTCAGCATTTTAAAGCACACTACTCTGGATATCAGAGATTTACTCATTCATATCATCAATGCTATTGATTGCCTACCCTCTGTCACACATACCACATTTGCAGTAGTGAACAACTGAACAAGTCGTGAACAAGTGAACAAATACTATCCTCATGGAGCTTGTATTTTAGAGGCCATATAAAATACATAGATACTTCATTATATCATTTAATTTCTGATAGTGTTAATATGATGAAGAAAAATAAAGGAGTAATTAATGCAGTGGGTTTACTTGAGTGTTGATTTTAGATAGAACTGATAGCAATGACTATGGTGATGAAGACAATTTTTGAGAAACCTAAATGAAATGAAGGACTGAGCTATAATGACAGAATTGAAGGTGGAGAAAACATAAAGTACAATAACAGTCCCGCATTTGGAACAAGTTTGGCTCATTTAACAAAAAAGGCAGTGTTGTGGCGAACGGCAAAATAAATAGGGAATGAATTTGAGGACACCTGGTCATGGAGGACTTGAGGACTGCAGAAAATATTTTGTATTTATTATAGATGCGATGGGAATCTATTGGAAGTTTTTGATTCTGAAAGCCAATCCTAGGTTCTGTGTGGTAAAATTAGGGTAGATAGGAAGAGTAAAATCAGATAGACCACTTAATGGGCTGTTGTTGAAGTTCAGGCAACAGATAAATACTTATTGATTCAGCTCTGACATGTTAAGAGCTTAGAATCTGTCACTCCCATTATTACATGAAAAAAAAAACTGAGAAAATTTTAAAAAATCAACATTTTTCTTGGAACTATCAGCAGATTGAGGATTAGAGCTGAGACCTGCTTACCTGGAACAGAGAAGCCTCTGGAACAATAAATTATTAAGAACACTTCAGTGGCAATTCTCTATGAATTGTTGGAGGCAGAGTGTCGCTAGCATGGGAATGAAAAACTCAATGGGAGTACAACCATAGCACCTTTCACATACTCATGCCTTCGTGAGTTTTACCTCCAGGAATTCCATTAGCTTTTTGTGAGAAAGAGTCAAGGAAAAAAAAAAAAAGACAGAAAAAGAAAAAGGAAAAGAAAAAGGAAAAGAAAAAGAAAAAGAAAAAGAAAAAGAAAAAGAGAAAGAAAAAGAAAAAAAGAAAAAGAAAATACCCTCATGGCTCTGACAGTAGTTTACTTTTCTACTCTAGTGTCAGAGCCATGAGGTGATTTTTTTTCAAGGTTCATCCATGATATAGCATGTTTCAGTACTTTATTCCCTTTTACAGTTGAATAATACTTCATTGCATGCATATCTCATATTTTGTTGATCTATTCATCCATTAATAGCCATTTTATTTTCCACTTTTGGCTATTATGAACAATGCTGCTATAAATACTGATAGTTTCTGTGTGAACACATATTTTAATTACTCTTGGTTTAGGAGTTCAACTTCTTTTGGGTATATATGTAGGAGTGGAATTGCTGGGCTATAAGGTAAATCTATATTTTTAAAAAATTTTTAATGTTTTATTTATTTATTTATTTATTTATTTATTTATTTATTTTTCCAACGTTTATTTATTTTTGGGACAGAGAGAGACAGAGCATGAACGGGGGAGGGGCAGAGAGAGAGGGAGACACAGAATCGGAAACAGGCTCCAGGCTCTGAGCCATCAGCCCAGAGCCCGACGCGGGGCTCGAACTCACGGACCGCGAGATCGTGACCTGGCTGAAGTCGGACGCTTAACCGACTGCGCCACCCAGGCGCCCCTGTTTTATTTATTTTTGAGACCGGGAGAGACAGAGCATGAACAGGGGAGGGTCAGAGAGAGGGAGACACAGAATCCGAACCAGGCTCCAAGCTCTGAGCTGTCAGCACAGAGCCCCACGTAGGGCTAGAACTCACAGACCGCGAGATCATGACCTGAGCCGAAGTCGGCCGCTTAACCGACTGAGCCACCCAGGCGCCCCGGTAAATCTATATTTAATCATATGGGGAACTGCCAGACTTTTCCAATGCATTAGGACAATTTTTTTTTTATTCCTACCAGCAATGTACAAGGGTTCTAATTTTTCTACATCCTTGCCAACTCTTGTTATCTGACTTTTTTTCTAGCTTTTCTTATGGATACGTTTTATCTCGTGGTTTTGATGTGCGTTTTTAGACGGGTAATAATGTACATATTGGTTATTTATATATCTTCTTGAATATGACTGTTCGGATCCTTTGTCCATTTTTAATTTGGTTATTTGTCTTTTTATATTAAGTTGTAAGGATTCATTATAAATTCTAGATATATAAGCTTTTTATCAGATATGTAATTTCTCCCATTCTACAAGTTGTATTTTTTTAACTTTCTTGATGGTGTCCTTTGAAAAATAAGTTTGAATTTTAAAGAAGTACTCTATTTTGTCTCTTCTTGCTTGTACTTTTCTGTGTCATATGTAAGAATCCTTTGCCAAATCCAAGATCATAAATGTTTAACCCTATGTATTCTTCTCAGAGTTTTACAGTTTTTGACCCATTTTGAGTTAATTATTATATATGGTTTGAGATAAGGGTCAAATTCATTTTTCACATGAACTGTTTGAGCTTTCCAGAATCATTTCTTGATAAAACTATTCTTTTCACATTGAATTAAATTGGCAACCTTGTCAAAAATTAGAAGATCAGAAGAATATGATTTATATCTGTAATATTAATTCTATTTCATTAGTGTATATGAATTTCTTTGTGTCAATACACAACTTTATTGATAAATCTTTCTTTGTAGTAAGCTTTGAAATTGGGAATTCTGAGTTATCCCACTTAGTTCTACTTTTCCAAGACTATTTTATATTGGTCTCTTACAGTTCCTTATGAATTTATAGAGTTGAATGACAATTTATACAAACAAATCAGGTGAGATTCTAATACGAATTCTTAAAATGTAAAAGGCAACATATTGGATATGTTTCACTTTGTGTTGAATGTTGCTGGTCATTATTTCAATATGAGTGCAAATCTTACTGACTGTTCACAATAATTCTTCCCCAATCCTATGCAACAAACCTGAAGGGCTCCCAGGGCATCAATCCAACAGATAGAATCGATAGCTGTGACTAATATGGAGACATCTTTTGATACCTTCTATCCATTAGGACTTGGTCAAGTTAGACGTATTTAGACAAATGATATTTAATAGGCAGAACATTTTGGAATTCAGTTGGCTTGAATCATGCCTATTTTTGTGATATATATTCCTTCATAATGTCTTTTTTTTTTCATTTTAGATCTGCCATCTCTTTTGATTACTGATGTTATATGGGCAAGTTCCTCCAGCTGATCTTCTAGGTCATTAACTGTTTCTTTGGCAATTATTCTGCTTCTCAATCCAACCATTGAGTTCTTTATACCTTCTCTTATATTGTCTATATTCTGTATGTCCACTGTGTTCTTTATAACCACTCATTCCTGCTTTATTATTTTAATATCAGACTGGATCTCATTGAGGATGTCTACATGCTTGCTTGTTTTCATCACAAGACAAATAACTTCTTTGAATTTTATTGAGATAGAAGGAATTTTCATTCTTAAAATTTATCTCGGTTAAGAATGAAAGCTCAAGCCTGGTTTTTGCCCTCCCTGGTGAGGATAGGGAGTACTCCAAGGGTTTAGGCTTGCTTTAGATTTGGAAACCGTATTCATACTTACTATAAAATTCTTGAATAAAACAAAAGAATGGAGAAGTGCAGGAAAAATATTTTTAAGAAATCATGAAGTTTATAAATTATTTTAATTACACTAAAGACACTACGGTATTTTGGTGATAAATTGGTGATTGGTATATGAAAATGTTCATTAAGTATAAAGAAGTTATAAATATGTGGGAAATAATACTGAGTGGTTTATGAAAGGTACTAGTAATTTTTCATTGTTGAGAATTCAAAACACAAGGAATAGCCACCTAGGCACAATATTGAAAATACAGAAACAAAATTCATGTGGAACATAAAAAGAATCAAACTCTGTTTCATCTGCAGAGCAAAACTTGAAGAGCACAAAGAATGCCGGCTATGTTTCCTTATGAAGCTTTCTGGTTGCGTTTTATTATTATACATACAAGTATTTATATTATTACTCAAGTGAAACTAAATATTTTCTGTATTGAAAAGACATAATTAATGTAGATTCATTCATAGGATCCATTATATTGCAGGCAAAAAAAATCAATGAAAAGGAAACATATCTGATAGATTTTGAACTCTTGAAGTAATATAATTTTTAATTCAATTTTCCAGTGCGATGAAGTAAAATTAAGAATTTAAGCTCTTTTTTGTGGTGCCTGAGAGGCAGTAAGATGCTCTAGAATGAAGCTGAGCATTCTCAGCTCCTCGCTGCCAGAAACTCATCGAAGTAGATGATAAATGCAAACGGGAAGTGTATGGCCACAGAAGTTGCTGCTGATGTTCTGAGTGAAGAATGTGAGGGTTACAAGGTCTGAATTAGTGATGACAATGACAAGCAAGGCTTCCTCATGAAGCAAGGTATCGAGACCCATGGCCATGTCCACCTGCTGCTGAGTAAGGGGCATTCCTGCTATTGACCAAGGAGGACTGGACAAAGAAAGTGCAAATCTGCTCGGGGTTGCATTGTGGATACCAATCTAAGTGGTCTCAACTTAGTCATTAAAAAAGAGAGAGAGAGAGAGGAGAGAGAGAAGGATATTCATGGACTTACTGATATTACTGTGCCTCATCGCCTGGGATCCCAAAGAGCTAGCAGAATTCACACACTCTTCAATCTCTCTGAAGAATGATGCCCACCAGAAGTCCCTAAACAAAGAAGGTAAGAAACCTAGAACCAAAGCACCCAAGATTCAGTGTCTTGTTACTCCACGTGTCCTCCAATGAAAACATCAGTGTGTTGCTCTTAGCTTGCTAAGAAAAATAAGAATATGCCAAACTTTTGTCCGAGAATGAAGAAGACCAAAGAAAAATGCCAGGAATAGATCGCCAAGAGATGGAGTGGCCTGAGAGCTTCAACCTCTGAGTCTGAGTCCAGCCAAAAATGAGATTTTCTAAGAGTAATAAATAGATCACAAATTGAAAACAAACAAACCAAAAACGAAACAAAACAAAAAAGAACTTAAGAGCAAAGTCTTAGAATCTAAAGTGTGACATGCAAAGAGCAGTGAATTAATTCTAAAACAAATGGCTGAATATTTTATGTAAATCTTATTTAATAAATATGTACATGAGTAAATATTCTTGACAGAGACTATAGCAAGAATAAATCCATAAAGACTATAAAAATTTAGCTCTAAAATTTAAGACAGATGGAAAATAAAATATAATAAACATGTATAAAGGATGGAATAAAACAAATTTTCAATCTCAACTCTGAAAATTCAACAAATGAACATCAAAGAATCATTTTTTTTCAGTAGATAGAAGTAGAATTTAAAACAAGGTATTTCTTTTTCAAATGACTGAGGAAGAATAAAGTGATATTTAGTGAAATTTGCAACAAAAAAAGCTATAGATATGTATATACATATATACATAGTTTTTGTTTCTTTTGATTAATTATCCTATATTACAACTGAAATTTTACCAATAAGTGTGGTTTATTTCAAGTATGAATAATACATATAATCTTCTGGAAGTTTAATTAAATTAGTATTTATTTTTTCTTTAAAAGGCAAAATTTTAGACTAGAATGGGAATAGACCATATAATATTTTAGTAAATATATATTCCAGATTATTATATATAAATATCTCAAATAAAAACATTGCTTTCTAAGGTACATTACAATAAAATTAAATGAAAATAAGAACATCATAATTAATGAATAATAAAAGAGTAAATTAATTTTTAAAGAACTACATAAAACTGAAAAATTTGACCAAAATTGATTTACAGTCACCTCTATTTTTTAAGACATATAAAAATTATAATCCCTAAAGCATATGTATCAACTAAGATATGTAAGTAAATATGGAATAAGCAAAAATTATTTCTGGGTATTGTAGAAATAAAACATTTCTCCTCAAAAAAAAAAGAAAAAACACTTCTGTACCAACTGGAAGAGAGACAGAGAAGCACTTAATTGCTGAGTAAATATTCATATTTGCATTTATATAAAGCAGATAGACTATCACAGAAATTTAAACAGTAAAGCAGAAGAAAGAACAATGAAAACTCAAGAGACAAAGCCCTCCGAACAGTCTCCTGCACATCTCCTCAGAGACTCCAGCTAATTCTGGTGCAACATTTTAACATATCTAGCGGTTATCTGGCCTGAAAACTTGGAGATAAATAAACATTGTAAAAACTGGAGACTGGGGTTAACCTTTAGTGAGATTTATCCCCATATACTGTTAGAGTTAGATTCACTATGTCTACAAGGAAACACTTCAAGAGAATGGAGAAAAAGATCATGTTCTATACATTTGTAAAAGGTGAAATAATTTTCATTTACCCCTGCAATGTCTGCAGTGGAAAATCAATCACTGTTTATAATGATCTGGTTTACCTGCTTGTAGACTATCCTTGACTTTGAATTATACTAAACTAGGTATTTTACAGAGAATTAGTGGCAATGCCAATGCAAATAATTCTGTCCTGTGAAGCAATTCACACTCCCTCCCAAACAAACAAACAAACAAACAAAAGTTGGGCAGACATTAGCATGTTTAGTTTAATATGCTTCATCCATATAAATGTGTCTGCTCTTTACATTCTTTAAATTTTATGTAAACACTTGTCTCATTTCTTCATTAATAATTAACTAAAGAAAACTTTTAAGATATGTTCATTTTACATCTGTAAGAAAGTCATGATTTTATCTTTATGGAAATATACATTTAAATATGTATGGTAACAAGAAATTTGATTCAGACTGACTTAACATGCATAATAAAATACATAAGATATTTTGATCAATGTATCTGTGTACCCAGAAGATCAAGTGATCAGTGATGTCACTCTAGTCCCAAATATTTCCAATTTATTTAATCTGTTTTCAGCAATTTGATTTTTCCTGGCTTTAAAGTTTTCAAGATAAATTTGAACACCCATCAAATATCCAGCCATATACCTTGCCAGCTTGAAAAGTATATTTGAAACATAATTCCAAGCAAAAGTTCTATGGTTTTCTCTGAATGGACATTTTTAATTTTATGTTAACATGTCACTAGGAGATGAAGATGCTGTGATTGGGCTAATCCAGGTCAAGTTTTACATGTGGGTAATTGGGAGAAAATATTTAGATAACAATATATAAAGGCTAAGCTCCTGAGAAAAAGAGAGACAAAATGTATTTAAAGCACAAACAACAGCACATAAAAAGAATTAAATTTTAAAAAGTTGTTCCATTTGCGTTGGGCAATTAGCTAGGCATGAGCAAGGAGGTTATAAACAAGGTTCTGGCCACACCCTCTGGCCCTACCTTACCCCAGGTTTAACAGCCACACCTTCAGAGCCTCCCCTGAGGGCTAATAGCACTGGAAAGGCCTAGCTGCAGAGGTGGCTCAAAAGCCAAAAGGGGACTTCTAAGAGCTGAGCATACAGACAAAAGGTGCAACTTGCCCTTAAGTACCTTTAAGTTTACAACAAAAGCTCACTAGACACTGATAAATACATAAAGCATAAGTAAATTCAATTAAAACAGACTGCATCGGGGCGCCTGGGTGGCGCAGTCGGCTAAGCTTCCGACTTCAGCCAGGTCACGATCTCGCGGTCCGTGAGTTCGAGCCCCGCGTCAGGCTCTGGGCTGATGGCTCAGAGCCTGGAGCCTGTTTCCGATTCTGTGTCTCCCTCTCTCTCTGCCCCTCCCCCATTCATGCTCTGTCTCTCTCTGTCCCAAATAAATAAATAAACGTTGAAAAAAAAATTAAAAAAAAAACAGACTGCATCCTGGGTAGACACATGTGCAGAAGCCAAAATATTATACAACCACCAGCTGTCGATCAAAAATGTCAATCAAAGCCAAATGTACACATACCCAAAACAGGCTTAGAAAGATAAAGCTAAAGCTTCTCAGTGCCATTGCCACTCATGCTTGGGCAGTGGCTGCTTTCACTCTTCCAAGTATCCTTACTTATCTACTCAATAAACTCTATTCTGGTCTCAGGTCTCCAATTCTTTGGTGCATCTGGGACTAGAATGGAGCAACCTGGTAACATCTTGTTTGTCAATTTAGAAATTGTGAATTTTGTTTATAAATATTAGCATTAATAGATTCAGTCAATTTAGACATGAGTATATATATAGTTTGTATGATGATAAAGAGAAGAGTTTTTATTTTTTTATTTTTATTTTTTTTTTTTAATTTTATTTTTTTTTTTTCAACGTTTATTTATTTTTGGAACAGAGAGAGACAGAGCATGAACGGGGGAGGGGCAGAGAGAGAGGGAGACACAGAATCGGAAACAGGCTCCAGGCTCCGAGCCATCAGCCCAGAACCTGACGCGGGGCTCAAACTCCCGGACCGCGAGATCGTGACCTGGCTGAAGTCGGACGCTTAACCGACTACGCCACCCAGGCGCCCCAAGAGAAGAGTTTTTAAAGTATTCACCTTCTAGGGGCTCAGTCAGTTGGGCCTCCGACTTCGGCTCAGGTCATGATCTCAGGGCTTGTGGGTTGGAGCACCACCCGACCCCCCCCACCCAACCCCTAGGATCTGTGCTGACAGCTCAGAGCCTGGAGCCTGCTTCGGATTCTGTATCTCCCTCTCTCTCTGCCCCTTCCCCACTCATTCTCTCTCTCTCTCTCTCTCAAAAATTAATACATTTAAAAAAAAGTATTCAGCTTCTAGGAAAACAATAATATTTGCAAAACATAATTAGTTACCTAATACATATTTGAAAAATAAGGGCTGTTGTATTTTTTCATAGCAATAATCTAAAATTCATCTTAGTACTATTTTTTCATTTTTTTATCATTTCTGAAATTTATTATTTATCCACTTTTCTTCTATCTTTCTAAAATAATTCTTATACTGCAGGGCATACTTTTTAACATTCTTACACCAACCCAAAAGTTTACCTAAATAGTTAAATGATACACATCAATTGTAGGTTTATTTTCTGGGAATCTTTCTCTTTACCTCCTGGGAATCTGGTTTCCCCAGAAATAATATGTAAGTATAGTAAATCCCCAATGAGTCAGTCAGCTGCAATAGTTGATAAACAGTGCTATGCTGGGGTATCAAATGTAACAGAAATTGGTTATTCAACATTAAAATAGCGTGCATTACTTAATAATAAACAATACATTTAGGTTGCTGTAGTACGGATCCACTCAGATGTTTCCTTTCATATTTACATCTATATATTTAGCAGTAAAATTTGTGCTAACTTTCTTGATAAAGAAAATGTAATATCAAGCAGAAACAGATACAGGAGCACAAATATATGTTTTTATTTAAGCAAAAATTCAAATATTCAAACCCTCTGCTTGTACTTTTTATTTTGTATAGCACTAATAAAAAGTAAAACAATCTTCCAGTTTCACCTCTGATATGTAAAGAACTTGAAAGACATATATCCTGTCCTTACAAAGGAAAAAAATAGTCAAATTGAAAGTCAATTAACTTCTTTTGGTTCATCAGGGATGCGGGGTCAAAGGTAAACTGTCATCCCAACAGTTAGAGAGGCATGAACATCCAGGAAAATACAACTGAAATTTGTTTATCTGGAACAAATTTCCAAATAAGACATCCAGATGGCTGACACATGAAAAGATGCTCAACATCACTCATCATCGGGGAAATACAAACTAAAACCACAATGAGATACCACCTCACACCTGTCAGAATGGCTAAAAGAAAACAACAGATGGTGACGATGCAGAGAAAGGGGAATCCTTTTGCACTGTTGGTGGGAAGGCAAACTAGTGCAGCCACTTTGGAAAGCAGTATAGAGATTCCTCAAAAATATTAAAAATAGAGTTACCCTATGACCCAACAATTGCTGATACATTGCTGATTCAAAGGGGGATTACAAAATGCTGATTCAAAGGGCCACACGCACCCCAATGTTTATAGCAGCCCTATCAATAATAGCCAAATTATGGAAAGATCCCAATGTTCATCGACTGAGGAATGGATAAAGAAGTGGTTTATATATACAATGGAATATTACTCGGTTATCAAAAAGAATGAAATCTTGCCATTTGCAACAACGTGGATGGAACAAGACTATATTATGCTAAGTGAAATAAGTCAGCCACATAAAGATAAATATTATGATTTCACTCATATGTGGAATTCAAGAAACAAAACATATGAACATCAGGGAAGGGAAGGAAAAATAAGATGAAAACAGAGAGAGAGGCAAACCATAAGAGACTCACAAATAGAACAAATAAATGGGTGATGAGCATTAAGGAGGGCACTTCTTGGGATGAGCACTGGATGTTATATGTAAGTGAGGAATCACTAAATTCTACTTCTAAAACCATTATTACACTCTATGTTAAGTAACTTGGATTTAAATAAAATTAAAAATAACTAAAAAAACTTCATTTATTTCACATGTAGAGAATACACTGAACATATATTTTATAGTGTATTATTTTAATGCAGTTTATAATAATTCTCATATTCAATAATCAAAACAATAGTAAAATAGGTTTACCTGCATTAATATTAAAAGACAAGCGATTTCACATTGTAGTTTTATTATAAAATATTGGGTTGATAAAACATTATATAAAAGTTAGTTGAGTGTATAAGCACATTTATTAAAAATTTTTTTTTCAATGTTTATTTATTTTTGGGACAGAGAAAGACAGAGCATGAATGGGGGAGGGGCAGAGAGAGGGAGACACAGAATCGGAAACAGGCTCCAGGCTCTGAGCCATCAGCCCAGAGCCCGACGCGGGGCTCAAACTCCCGGACCGCGAGATCGTGACCTGGCTGAAGTCGGACGCTCAACCGACTGCGCCACCCAGGCGCCCCTATAAGCACATTTAAATAAAGGAAAAACCATACTATATTTCAGAAAATTACATTTTGAATTTTTTTTCATGTCATGTAGAGGAGCAACCACTGCTAAAAATAACCTATTCCCTTTATGCAAACATTATTATCAAAGAAACTGCAAATCAGATGCTTACTTTAAGGCTTATTCCTTTCTGAGTAGAGTAATTTAGAATTCTGTATTTTTGTCTTTATGTGTGTATGTCTATGTGTTTGTGTTTGCTCTCAACTTTTTGAAGGTGTTGGGAGTTATTCGAATTGGAAAAAAGTTGCCTCCTTGAAAAACTCATCCTTCTCTTTCTCATAATTAAATGTGATCTCTGTTTATAAAATTTACCTCTACCTATTCTGGATGAAAGGCACCTTGTGCTCAGTTCTCCACATTATATTGTGGACTAAAAATGGAAATTCTTGTATGCTTTTACATTTAAGTAGAATAAATCTCTATGAAAGAAAATAATACCTGAAAATACCAACTAATGGTTATTAGATATGATTTCAATGAACATGTTGCTGACATTTAAAGAGACAAACCACTTGAAATGTTTAACAAATTCATTTTTAACATCATGTGATAAAAATGTAACTATATTTTTCCCCAACATAAAAGTCTCATATTTCAAGGAAAATGTACATAAAAGGGAAAATTGCCGCACATACCACAGACAATAGATGCATGCCTGCAACTCATTCAATGCTGTTCATTCTTTTTTTGCTATTGCCTTTACCGTTTGAAAATAAAATAACTGCTTGAAAATTCATTCACTGGAAAAATAAACATCAAGTACTAATTACTCATTTGCAATACTTTTATCCTAGACAAGCTTGGGAAATAAGAAAGAATTTCATATTCATGGAGGTAGGAGGAAAGTAATTTTTAAAAGGCATGGTATGGATCCCAGAATAGATGAGAACAGCTGTGTACTGGGATAGACAAGGACAGGTATGGAAGTATCCAATCAATAAAAATACAAATGTTCACGTAAGGGCATTTTGTTAGAAATAATGTGGTTATAGTTGCTACTCAGAATATACAGAAGGTTGGTTAAATGGTCCAAATAAAAGCAAAGCTGATACAATATAATCTGAACAACAGAAGTCTGGTGAGGTCATGTTAATAGCAATCAGATGATGAACCACTGGAAACAAGCTTTGAACAGTGAGGGAAGTACCAGGTACAGGGGCATCAGTCAAAACTGTTTTAATGATGAGATTTTCTTTCATCTCCAAATCTAGCCATTCCCTACTTTCCATCACAACAGTATAAGAATAAGAATACACATCAGAACAGCTAGAACAATGTTATCTTGTTCAAGTCCCGCATAGGACTCTGTGTTGACAGTGTGGAGCCTGCTTGGGATTCTGTCTTTCTCTGCCTCTCTCTCTCTCAAAATAAAATAAACTTAAGAAACAAAACAAAACAAAACAAAAAAAGAACAATGTTATCTTTTCATATTATTAATATGCATTCTTAATTGCTCTATGAGAATAGAGATGAGATGTAATAACATTTAGTTGTTTATATACTATTAATTGGATGTTTGAAAAGCATTGGGGTACCAATGAACAAAGTGTAGTTTATCCTGGCATCAGACCAGGAATATATGCAGCGGAATCAAACAAATAACGAAATGTATTATAAAATCTGACGCAGAACCAAGGATGGAACCAAATGTGTGTATTCTAGAAATGCTACAAGCAAATTTTGTTGTTTTAGATCACGTAAATCATGTCTTCTGTTGCAGCTCATATGGTCCTGAAGAAAACAAGATGTATAATTTTTGTTTTTGTTTTTGTTTCTTACTTTTTTCATTCGATGTGTTGTTTTTTGTTGTTTTTTTTCTTATTAAGGTATAATCAAGATATTATACTGGTTTCAGATATACAACACAATGATTCCACATTTTTATATATTGGTATACATTTTGAAATGGTCACCACAATAACTCTCGGTAACATCTGTCACTTTATAAAACTAAAACAATGTTATTACTGTATATTACAGTCCCATTACTTATTTATCTTAAAACTGGAACTCTGTACTTCTTAACCTCCTTCACCCATTTTCCTCCCTTCTCTGTATGGACCTGGGTTTTTTGTTGTTGTTGTTGTTGTTTGTTTGTTTGTCTTAGATTCCACATATAAGCAAAATCATGTAGCATTTGTCTTTCTCTGACTTACTTCACTCGGCATAATACCCTCCATGTCCATCCATGTTGTTGCACATGGCAAGATTCATTCTCCTCTATGGTTGAGTAGTATTCCATTGTATATATATATACAACACATCTTCTTTATCCAGTCATCCATCCATGGATCCTTGCATTGTTTCCATATGTTGGATATTCTAATGTTTTCCAAAGAAAATATTCATTTTCCAAGAACTTTAGTATTAGTGTAAACATTAGGTTCTAGGTAGACTTTTAAGTCTGTTACATTACTACAATTTAGGGATGTTTAGCTTGATATCAGTGTTGCTAAATATAGCAATTGTTACTTTTAACCATTGACTAATACGAATTACTGACCTTTGGGTATTTAATAGCAAGGCACTTTGCTTAAAAATTTTGGCACTAATTGCATTACTGTCTTTAGGGCCATGAACAAAGAAGATTTAAAATATAACTTAGTAGGAGGATAGATCTAGCCTTCCATTATATTCTACCCAAGTTCATAAGAGTGCTGTGATTTTCAGGATCACCTTTCCCTAGAATTGCCAAAGCTAAACATAGAATTTCTCAAAAACAATAAGCAGGTACACATTTAAAATTGCATTCATAAAGTTTCATTCAACTTACATAGAAATAAAAATGGGTATGTGATTATCTACCTTCAGTAATGGAGGAAATGATACAGAAGTAAAAAAAAAGAGATATATTTAAAATAGCATGTGGCTAGCTAGCACTTATTTCATCCTACCATGTGTGTCCTCTAGAATATTTATAATAATAAATTAAAAGATGAATTATTATTTGACACTACTGTTACAATCTGGACTGATTACCACAAAGTATATAAACAACAGAACAAAAAACTTCTGTCCTGCAGAATGGCACACTTAATTTTATCACAAATACAATCACTAAATCCAATGAAAATGAGAGATGGATATGGAGACAGAGTAAAAAGAAATCTGCTCCCAAAAAAAAAAAAAGTAAATATTATCAGAAGCCAAAACCAAATAGGACTGTGAATGCTGAGTGGGGATGTGTGTCTAACCTTGATTTTCCATTTGACACATCTGCTGAACCCTAGTGAACTTAAATTTCTATTTGAGGGTCACATGGACGGGAGAGAAAAGAGGTAAAATCTGGAAACTATCTTAACTTCATGGTCAAATAAAAGCTTTCACATGAATATGGACCAAAAAGTTCCATACCTTAAATAATGATGAAATAAATGTAATTTCATCCTATGGAATGATCCACAAAGAGAATCTCCCTATTCGAAAACTGGTACTGGCTGGAGGAAACAAATTTTCAACCAGGAATAGGTAACCACAAACTGTACCTCAAGTGCATCTGTGTTCCAATTTCAGACTACCCGTGTCATCTAAAAATTCTCAAACCACAAAATGTGTTCCTAAACAAGAAGTCAGCAAAATGGATGAGTGTATGATTAGCAAAGTTCAGGAAGGGAAGCAATGATACAAAAGAAGAGTAAGTAGATGTATTTAAATTAGTATCTGACTAGGACTGATGTCAGTCTCTATATCTAAAAAGGATCCAGTGAGGGATTACAACTCTAGCCACCTTCTTCCTCCTTTCTCCACTTTCTCCTTCCCTCTAATCAATTCTTACCCAATCCTGGATGGTATTAAACCAAGGTTAGAAGGGCAAGGGCACTGTGTATTTAGAAGAGAGGGAAGCACCTGGCTTATTAATATCCTTTTATTTTCACGTAGGCTTTCAATGAGGAGCAACCCTGAAAGAGTGAGGGAGAAGACATCTATTGAATAAAGTTTTGAGTTTTCATAAATATAATGTAATTACTGTAATAACACTGATATTGTGATTTAAAATTATGTGGTGCATGCCTAACATGATATGCCAAATTTCTAATCATATGTGGGCATGTTTCTGTAATATTCTAGCACCAACAACACGTTAATTATTACAATTTGAAAATAAATCCAAATATCTTACTGAGGAGTCACTCTTTTTTAAACAGTTAAATATATTTGCTTATGTGAGGACTTGTTACAAAACTTACTTGGATTTTGGAGTCCCATGTATTTTACAGAATGGTTTTGGGGGAACGCCACTATAAAGCATTATATCTTTCCATCTATGTGCATGGTATAGTTTACTCACTGTATTCCTCTTTTATTTAGTATATCTAAGTGATTTTAGTGGATAATTTTACTAGTATCCAAACAAACCAGAACAGGTAATCCCAAGTTTTTTTCCTCCAATAAATTTCAAATCATTCTGACTTTCCATTGACATCATACAAATGTGGTATTTAAAACACTTAATTATAGATACCAACTTTATAGGCTCCTGCTTCCTATATAGAGTACAATACTGAAAAAAAGTCAAAAAGCAAACACATATTAACATTACTTGTGTATATTTCTAATGAGCCTGTATGAATTTCTATCACCACAATATTTAAAAAATTATTGATTGCAGCATGCAATCATAGAGATGCTTTTATAAAAGATTTATTAATTTTTGACACCACATTTCTGAATGCCTTAGATATATAGGTATTTTTTGTTGTTGTCCAAAGTTAACATTTTGAAGTTAGGATCTGTTGCTTAGGAATTTAATCCATGGGATAAATTTACACTCAACCTCAAAGTTGATTGTAACAATCAATAAATATGTGAAATCTTTTCTTATAGAGAGACTGGGGAAATATCTCTTTAATTTTTTTTCCTTCCAGCCAAATATTTTCCTTTTAAAAAATACTCTCAGGATAACTGTCAGTTTTTTTCCCTAGTCAAAAAGTAGAATACAATTTTTTTGAAAAAAAATCTGCAGGGATTCTCTTTCTGCACACAGCAGGGTTTGACCCCATGTGGACTTACTCCCTGGAGTGAGTAATTGTCCAGCTGAAGGAAGGAATGAAGAATGATCTCACAGCCTGAAAGCCAGAGAGAAACCACAGGGACTTGAAAGACAAAAGGATACTATGTTGCAACACTCTCTTGATTCTTCTTTTTTCCTCCTTGCATGACTGTGATTTAATTTTTGTGGCCCTATACATTTGATGTACTGCTTATTTCTTTCCCTACTGCATAACGAAATCATAAATCTTATATGTGGGAAACGGGATTTTTTTCTCTCTATAAATAGTGATAGCATTTAACTCAGATTATCTAAAACCATTATTGTGTTAAACAGAAATCATGGAGCAGAAGAAGAGGAAAATTGGCTCTATGTTCCTATGAATTTTTTTTTGACATTTCTCTCCCTTGTAATTCCATATCAGCATGAATTTATCACAACTGTAATGAAAGAAACCTTATAAGAAATCATTTGTGAAAGTACACTTTTACCTACATCATTTGGCAAACTTCCAAAGCAAATCAAATAAGTCTTATGTACCTTATTGACAGTAGAATGAATTTTTAAGTGTTAGTCATTATTTTGTTTGAATTTTTGGGGGGGTCTGTGTTTCTGGGTGAGTATGTGGGTATTGTATCTTTTCTTGTGCAATTTCAATTTGTGTTTTCCATTCTAAAATAGTTTTCCTAAGTTTCTGAATTCAAAAGCCATCACAGACAAATGATTCATAATATTTTTTGGAAAATAGTTACAAATAGTGATAATTATAATCTTTTAATAATTATAATAGCTAATAAGTCAAATATCATGACCATCCCTTGCAACATTTCATGTGTTAAGGTAACATTAAACTTTCCTCTGTTTTAAAATTATACCATGTACTCTAAAAATCTTTTCAATAAACTCTGAAATTTTGAAACTGTGTTCTATACACCATGATGACTGACCACTTCCTTTTGGAACTGCATTTGATATATTTAAATTTAACCAGCTTTATTTACACATATGATGACTAAATATTAAATAGTTATAATTAATGAATATTCTCCTTTATTCTGCATATTGTTTATTCTTAGTATACCTTTAATAGTAACACATTAAGAGATAGCTGAAGAGTTACAGAGGACATAGGAATGACTGGAGGAACCAAAAACTCTAGAAGTGTGGCAAATAAGATATATCCTTGTGTAAAGGCCCAAGGAAAGCATAAAAAGGTAGAACTCATTTATTTTTTTAAGTTTTTACTTATTTATTTTGAGAGAGAGAGAAGAGTGGGGGAAGGTCAGAGAGAGAGGAAGAGAGAGAGAATCCCAAGCAGGTCCATACTGTCAAGCACAGAGACCCACGTGGGGCTCAAGCTCATGAATAGTGACTATAACCTGAGCCCAAATCATGAGTCACATGCTTAACTGACTGAGCAACCCAGATGCCCCAAGGAAAAACTCATTTAAACTCAGGTAGATTTTCCACCAATCTGTGATTTCAGTACAATTTTACCCATTCAATGCTGATTTTAATCGTAAATCATGCCGTAATCCCTACCTCTACCCTACCAAAGGAATCGCCCTCTCTCTCTGTCTCTTTCTGTCTCTCTCTGTCTCTCTCTCTCACACACACACAACAACAACAACAACAACAACAACATATAAATCGGGAAGTTGGGCATATTGCACACAGCCGGGATATAAAAGTAAATGCATGTATGCTGGTTCACCAGAGTGAGTTCATGGGAAGGTATTGGGGAACCAGGGAAAAATAAAGTAGGTAGCTTCCAAGGACCAGAGAAGGATGTGGCTTTACATGATGAATGTTGGTTCTCTGCAGAATCATCTCCTATTTTGTGCATATAGGATAGGATCTCTGTCTCTCTCTTACTCCATGTAGATAAGACAAAGGTGTGATTGATGCGATCATATATCTAATTTCAAAACCAGAAATTGTTTTGCAATAAACATGAATGATGCAATAAATGAATACAATTTTTCTGATAAAATCATTTTATCATGTCAAAGGACCAGTGGAATAATTCTGCTCAAGATCCATGCTCAAAAATAAGTTTGTTTATACAATGAAAACATAAAAGATAACATAAAAAGTGTAATTTGTTGCTACATATTCCAGTACTCTAATGAGTTTCTGAGCTTAGCTATTACTAATGTCAGGGTATTTTCCTTAAAAACAAATTGATTTTTCAATGTGATCTAATTATTTTTAATTTTTAAATAATTGCCTAGAGCTTTGTATCATTGTATCTTCATGATTAAAAATTTTGGAAGGGTTGGCAGTATCTATGAACTCTTCTCTTTTGAATATAGTTGTTGTTGTTGTTGTTTTTAATAATATTCTCCTTGGGGTTCCTGGGTGGCTCAGTTGGGTAAGCAACCAACTTCGGCTCAGGTCATGATCTCGTGGTCTGTGAGTTCGAGCCCCAGAAGGGGCTCTGTAGGGACAGCTCAGAGCCTGGAGCCTGCTTCAGATTCTGTGTCTTCTCTCTGTCCCTCCCCGCTCATGCTCTGTCTCTCTCTTTCTCAAAAATAAATAAACATTAAAAAAGATAAAGAATATTCTTCTTAAATATGCTGAAGGTTCTGGTCAGCTGAGAACAAATTCAGTTAAATGCAGGACTTCTTAAAATTCCATTTTTAATTGAAATCTGTAAAAATTGCAGGCCAAGTATTTTTACAAGTATACTTTGTTTTTGTTTTTGTTTTGCCTCCATTCTGCCTATTTTGGGCAAATATTTTAAGAAGATAATATTTATCAATTAAATTATCACCATTTATAAATATTTGAATGTATTGCAAAATTTATATGCTACAAAATTGTAGATTTTCTAATTTTCATTCCATTTAAGGTAAATATTATGAATGTATCCAATTAAAAGTATGAACCTGTTGGGGCACCTGGGTGGCTCAGTCAGTTAAGCATCTGACTTCCGCTCAGGTCATGAACTCGCCAGTTCCTGAGTTCTAGCCCTGCGTCAAGCTCTGTGCTGACAGCTCAGAGCCTGGACCCTGCTTTGGAATCTGTGACTCCCTCTCTCTCTGTCCCCTCCCCGACTCATGCTCTGGTTCTTTCTCTCAAAAAATAAATAAACATTAAAAAAAAATGAACCCATCAAACGATTCTTTCCACATGTTCAGATATTCCAAAGTTTAATCAAATAATTTTAAAATTAAATGGTATTTCAGGGCGCCTGGGTGGGTCAGTAGGTTAAGTGTCCAACTTCGGCTCAGGTCATGATCGCATATTCCGTGAGTTCGAGCCCTGCGAGCCTGCTTCGGATTCTGTGTCTCCCTCTCTTTGCCCCTCCCCCGCTCAAGCTCTGTCTCTGTCTCAAAATAAATAAAAAGCATTTAAAAAAAAATTTATTTTATTTTTTTTTTTTATTTTTTTTATTTTTTATTTTTTTCTGAAATTTATTGACAAATTGGTTTCCATACAACACCCAGTGCTCATCCCAAAAGGTGCCCTCCTCAATACCCATCACCCACCCTCTCCTCCCTCCCACCCCCCATCAACCCTCAGTTTGTTCTCAGTTTTCAACAGTCTCTTATGCTTTGGCTCTCTCCCATTCTAACCTCTTTTTTTTTTTTTTTCCTTCCCCTCCCCCATGGGTTCCTGTTAAGTTTCTCAGGATCCACATAAGAGTGAGACCATATGGTATCTGTCTTTCTCTGTATGGCTTATTTCACTTAGCATCACACTCTCCAGTTCCATCCACGTTGCTACAAAAGGCCATATTTCATTTTTTCTCATTGCCATGTAATATTCCATTGTGTATATAAACCACAATTTCTTTATCCATTCATCAGTTGATGGACATTTAGGCTCTTTCCATAATTTGGCTATTGTTGAGAGTGCTGCTATGAACATTGGGGTACAAGTGGCCCTATGCATCAGTGCTCCTGTATCCCTTGGATAAATTCCTAGCAGTGCTATTGCTGGGTCATAGGGTAGGTCTATTTTTAATTTTCTGAGGAACCTCCACACTGCTTTCCAGAGCGGCTGCACCAATTTGCATTCCCACCAACAGTGCAAGAGGGTTCCCGTTTCTCCACATCCTCTCCAGCATCTATAGTCTCCTGATTTGTTCATTTTGGCCACTCTGACTGGCGTGAGGTGATACCTGAGTGTGGTTTTGATTTGTATTTCCCTGATAAGGAGCGACGCTGAACATCTTTTCATGTGCCTGTTGGCCATCCGGATGTCTTCTTTAGAGAAGTGTCTATTCATGTTTTCTGCCCATTTCTTCACTGGGTTATTTGTTTTTCGGGTGTGGAGTTTGGTGAGCTCTTTATAGATTTTGGAGACTAGCCCTTTGTCCGATATGTCATTTGCGAATATCTTTTCCCATTCCGTTGGTTGCCTTTTAGTTTTGTTGGTTGTTTCCTTTGCTGTGCAGAAGCTTTTTATCTTCATAAGGTCCCAGGAATTCACTTTTGCTTTTAATTCCCTTGCCTTTGGGGATGTGTTGAGTAAGAGATTGCTACGGCTGAGGTCAGAGAGGTCTTTTCCTGCTTTCTCCTCTAAGGTTTTGATGGTTTCCTGTCTCACATTTAGGTCCTTTATCCATTTTGAGTTTATTTTTGTGAATGGTGTGAGAAAGTGGTCTAGTTTCAACCTTCTGCATGTTGCTGTCCAGTTCTCCCAGCACCATTTGTTAAAGAGGCTGTCTTTTTTCCATTGGATGTTCTTTCCTGCTTTGTCAAAGATGAGTTGGCCATACGTTTGTGGGTCTAGTTCTGGGGTTTCTATTCTATTCCATGGGTCTATGTGTCTGTTTTTGTGCCAATACCATGCTGTCTTGATGATGACAGCTTTGTAGTAGAGGCTAAAGTCTGGGATTGTGATGCCTCCTGCTTTGGTCTTCTTCTTCAAAATTCCTTTGGCTATTCGGGGCCTTTTGTGGTTCCATATGAATTTTAGGATGGCTTGTTCTAGTTTCGAGAAGAATGCTGGTGCAATTTTGATTGGGATTGCATTGAATGTGTAGATAGCTTTGGGTAGTATTGACATTTTGACAATATTTATTTTTCCAATCCATGAGCAGGGAATGTCTTTCCATTTCTTTAAATCTTCTTCAATTTCCTTCAGAAGCTTTCTATAGTTTTCAGCATACAGATCCTTTACATCTTTGGTTAGATTTATTCCTAGGTATTTTATGCTTCTTGGTGCAATTGTGAATGGGATCAGTTTCTTTATTTGTCTTTCTGTTGCTTCATTGTTAGTGTATAAGAATGCAACTGATTTCTGTACATTGATTTTGTATCCTGCAACTTTGCTGAATTCCTGTATCAGTTCTAGCAGACTTTTGGTGGAGTCTATCGGATTTTCCATGTATAATATCATGTCATCTGCAAAAAGCGAAAGCTTGACTTCATCTTTGCCAATTTTGATGCCTTTGATTTCCTTTTGTTGTTTGATTGCTGATGCTAGAACTTCCAGCACTATGTTAAACAGCAGCGGTGAGAGTGGGCATCCTTGTCGTGTTCCTGATCTCAGGGAAAAAGCTTTCAGTTTTTCCCCGTTGAGGATGATGTTAGCTGTGGGCTTTTCATAAATGGCTTTTATGATCTTTAAGTATGTTCCTTCTATCCCGACTTTCTCAAGGGTTTTTATTAAGAAAGGGTGCTGGATTTTGTCGAAGGCCTTTTCTGCATCGATTGACAGGATCATATGGTTCTTCTCTCTTTTTTTGTTAATGTGATGTATCACGTTGATTGATTTGCGAATGTTGAACCAGCCCTGCATCCCAGGAATGAATCCCACTTGATCATGGTGAATAATTCTTTTTATATGCCGTTGAATTCGATTTGCTAGTATCTTATTGAGAATTTTTGCATCCATATTCATCAGGGATATTGGCCTGTAGTTCTCTTTTTTTACTGGGTCTCTGTCTGGTTTAGGAATCAAAGTATTACTGGCTTCATAGAATGAGTCTGGAAGTTTTCCTTCCCTTTCTATTTCTTGGAATAGCTTGAGAAGGATAGGTATTATCTCTGCTTTAAACGTCTGGTAGAACTCCCCTGGGAAGCCATCTGGTCCTGGACTCTTATTTGTTGGGAGATTTTTGATAACCGATTCAATTTCTTCGCTGGTTATGGGTCTGTTCAAGCTTTCTATTTCCTCCTGATTGAGTTTTGGAAGCGTGTGGGTGTTCAGGAATTCGTCCATTTCTTCCAGGTTGTCCAATTTGTTGGCATATAAGTTTTCATAGTATTCCCTGATAATTGTTTGTATCTCTGAGGGATTGGTTGTAATCATTCCATTTTCATTCATGATTTTATCTATTTGGGTCATCTCCCTTTTCTTTTTGAGAAGCCTGGCTAGAGGTTTGTCAATTTTGTTTATTTTTTCAAAAAACCAACTCTTGGTTTCGTTGATCTGCTCTACAGTTTTTTTAGTTTCTATATTGTTTATTTCTGCTCTGATCTTTATTATTTCTCTTCTTCTGCTGGGCTTAGGCTGCCTTTGCTGTTCTGCTTCTAGTTCCTTTAGGTGTGCTGTTAGATTTTGTATTTGGGATTTTTCTTGTTTCTTGAGATAGGCCTGGATTGCAATGTATTTTCCTCTCAGGACTGCCTTTGCTGCGTCCCAAAGCGTTTGGATTGTTGTATTTTCATTTTCGTTTGTTTCCATATATTTTAAAAAAAATTTTAAATAAAAAAATTAAATATTTCATTATTTAGTTCACTTATATTTGTCTTGTTATGTGGAATGAATTTTGATAACTTTCTTTTCATTAATTTTAATTCTCTACAAAACTCAGGAGTTTAGTATTTTGGGGCTTCATTTGGCAATTTTAATATGAATTTGGTCAAAAGTAAAAATAAAAAATAAATTTAAAAAAAGCATTGAATACCACTGCATGTCACTAATTTTTTCCAAGTTTTAAGTTCTAATTAACAATGAGCAGCAAAATGAGAAAATGAACATTATCATGCTGGAACATTTTTATGTATTCAGCATCAGCATCAGGCTCCTTGTATTAAAATAAGAAAGAAAGAGTTGTGGTGTTTGCATGTGCATGTATACATGTGTGTGTATGTGTGTGTAACTTTTAATAACTTAAGCTTCTCATCAATTGGTAGACCATTACATCTTGTTTGGATAGAACCAAGAGGTGTATATTTACCACAATCTATTGCAAAGTCATTTCGGATCCACAGTTTTCTGACTATAATAAAAAACTGACTAAAATTAAAAAAAAAAAGTTGTTTACACAATGACATTTGCCTCACCAAATTTAGAATGCATTTTGTCATTGCAAAAATAATTTTATTATTGAGGTAACTTTTAACTAACTTTATAACATACTTTACAATGCCATAAACCCATCTTTAATGAAATGTACTTTCAAAAGCTTTACTTTTATTTCATAAATTGGATGAATGTATTTGAGCCATTTTTGCAGCTACCGAATTTTCTATTTGATGCATTAGATGAGATTGTTATAAAACTATCTACCTTTACGTATTTGCAAATATTTTCTTATATTAATAAATTCACAAGTACCAATTCAATTTTCTAAATACATAAGAAATCTTTGATTAAAATGATAAGGGGTGCGTAGGGGGCTCAGTCAGTTAAGCCACTTACTCATGATTTTGGTTCAGTCATGATCTCCCGGTTCATGGGTTTGAACCCCATGTCCAGCTCTGCGCTGACAGCACTGAGCCTGCTTGGTATTTCTCTCTCTCTCTCTCTCTCTCTCTGCCCCTCCCTCACATTATTTCTCTCAAAATAAATAAACTTAAAAAAAACTGTTTAAAAAATGAACAACATTAATTCAGAAAAAGAATCATTTGACCTAAATAAAAAGTGAATCTTCAGAGTGATATGAAAATGTTACTTCTGCAGTTGAACATGCAATATTTTCACCACATTTTACAATAGTACTCACTGATGAAGTGGATGGTGATGTTTATGCAGCAGATTTGAGTTGTCTGGTCTCATGACTTCAGTGATATACCCACTACCGCTTTCTGTCATGGTCAATTGCTAATGTCAACAAATATTTTGTTCATCATGAGCTGTCTTAAAAGAAAATGTGGTACATATATTTCATTTAAAATGCACTATCTTTTATTAACTCACTGTTACCCAATGGGCTTACTACAGAAATTTAAAATTGTATAATTAACCAACAAAAGACAAGTAACTCTAGAGTTGCACTATGGAAGAAATGATGAAACACCAGTCTTAGTCAGTTTGGGCTCCTGTAACAAAGCATCACATTATTCGGTGGCTTAAACAAAAAAATATATTCCTAATAGCCCTGTGGGCTGTCAACTCCAAGGCCGCGGTGCCAGCAGATTCAATGTCTGGTGAGGGCTCACTTCCTGATTCACAGAAGCTCTTCTCACTGTGTCCTCACCTGGCATTAAAAAGAACGAGAGAGTTCTCTGGATCTTTTACAAAGGCCGTAATACCGCCCATGAGTATTCCATCCTCATGAACTAATCACCTCTCATAGTTCTAACCCACTAACATCATCATCTCGGGAGTCAGAATTGCAACATATGAATTTGGAGTAGACAAACATTCAGTACAACTATTCCTGGAGCTTGCAGATGATTCTTTACATTTATCATACGATTATACATCCTCTATTTCCATACTGTCAGGAAAATAAAACAACCCTGACAACCTAAAGATTTTGTACCAATGAAGAAGAGAGAAAGAACACAATTTATTATTGGGTGTGTACATTCATTTCTTATTTTGCTGTGACAGGATACTATCTACTTAGTGGATTAAACCATATAAAGGCATTCTCATATAGTTCTGCATGTCAGAAATCCTAACATCAGGATGTCTGCATGGCTGCATAATTTGTGGACTCTAGTGGAAAAGCTGTTTCTTTGTTTTTTCCAGCTCTAGAGGCTGTCCACATGCCTTGACTCCTAGACTTTCATTACCCCACCCTCTGCAGCTGTCAATGTATCTCCTTTTCTGCCTCTGCCTCTTCTGCATTTCTTCCCCTTACAAGGATTCTTGTGATTGCATGGGCACATCTGGGTAATCCTATCTCAAATCCTTAATTTATTCACATATGCAAAATCCCTATTACTATTTAACACATTCACTGGTTCTGGGGATTAGGACTGGGACATCTTTTTGAAGCCATTATTCTTTCTACCTACGTAAAAATTAATAACATGCGTGTAGGGAGCACAAAAAGGGGTACAGAATTAGAATAAAATCTCAGAAACGCCATACAGCACAGCAGAAGAAAAAATAAATTCTCTGATCTTCTTGAGAGACCCAAACCTATGCTTCCTAACAGTTTTCTTTACATGTCCTGAGAGACCACTGACCTAATTTGAGTGGTGCAGTTTTATATATCTAGAGGTCATTTGTTTGGCAAACTTGGAGATATCCCTACACTGTAAAACCTGGAAAACAACTCAGTCCTCAGAGAGATCTCTATTCCACTGGTCAGAGTAAGGACTCAGTTTCACATGTTTCCAAGGAAACATTAAAAAAAAAAAGTGGAAGGGAATGCCAAAGAAAAACTGTACCTGATTGAGTTAACAAAGGGAGACTTTACTCTAGACTATTGTAATAAGAAGGAAGGGTTGAACTCAGCTCTGCTGAAAGAAAATGTGGGAGAGCTTGTAAGTGCTGGGTCCAGCTAGTGAAAAAGTAGTGGATGACACTTTGGAGATGTAGGTCAATGGGATTAGACCAAGTATGCTTGTTAATTTGTACTTATCAAATTAGGCTCCTCCCTCCCAGAGAGCCTGAGAGATAGGAGCTCTATCTTTCTTAAAATTACATTTCAAAGGGATGACTCCAGTTCCTTGAGAAAGACAGTCCCGGGGTTATAAAACTTGCCAGAGGCTGGAGGGGATTTGCATCTCAGTGGGTAGAGAAAGAATTACATTGTGAGTTTCCTAAAGTAAATGCTCAGAGACAAATGAGGTAAGGGGCCTAGATTTAGGAAGAAACCTATCTTTAAAGTTGGATCAGATTGAGGGGAACATGAAGTAAGTCTTGGTCAGGGAAAACTACCTTTTTGCTCCTTGGAAATGGAGAAAGACATTTTACTTACCCTTACATTGTACCTACATCTTACCTCTAAGTTTCTACGTTTCTTCCCAACCTCATAGACTGGAAGCTTGGTTTCTAGCCAGTTCAACACCTGACCCTCAGGACGACCATGTTCAATACTTCTATCATGCTGGATGGTATCAGCTGCTTGGAACTACTTCTGTCTAAGAACATTGCATGTTATCAGTGATTGCAGACCCTGAAAGGGCGTTTTTAGTTATGGGGAACGTGCATATATCCAGGAAAAGAAGAAAGGGTTCCTGATGGTATTTTTTTTGAGGTTTGGCCGTGTGTTAAAATAAGAACTCTACTCTGCAGTTATGCATCGTGCACCACAGCAGAAACTGGAAATACAATGCAAGCCCACCCTGATATGTTAATATACCCTTGAATAATGTTTCACAACAGTAGAGAGAAAATTTTGACATGAATTCTGAACCAGAAAGAACCCTGGGATAGCAAGATAAACTAAGGAAATTGTGGGCAAACTCTGACTTCAGTTGTTGCTGCATTCAGCAATGACACATTGTAAGAATCTGGTTATTGGCAATAGAGAAGACTCTGTAACCATGAGAAAATCAGAAACAAGATATCTATTTTTCTGTGGACAATGCGCACCCACGCAGCTTGCTGTCTATGAGGTACGATGGAAAGTGGAATTACCTCCAGGAAAGATAATCTTTTGAAACAATTGTTAACTGGAGTTAGGACATAGCTGAAAACTAAGCTGCAGCTGGAAAATTGAGAGGCATATCCAGAAACAATCCTGGAATTGATCAGGCTCTGCCTATAGAACTAGATAAGGGAAAATGCAGAGATTACTCAGGAATGAAAATACTGATCTATAGAATAAAACCAAGGCTTGAAGACCTCAAAAAGCATATTCAGAGTTTTGAAATATGTAAGGCCATGGCTCTCTAATTTTTTTTCCTCCACAAGTATTAACACAGTAACAAAAACTGCTGAATATGGCATTTCAATGTAAGTGGATAAATTAATAATGCACAGGCACATCTTCTCTATAATCTGTTTAAACTGTTCAAATGGCGGTATAAATGATAAGTGTTTAAGGTAATCTGTTTATGAAGATATATTTGGGTGTCTGCATGCATGGGGACACAAACGGAAGAGCTGAATACCTGTAACTATTTTAAACCTATAATACATAATCAATATTCTTTTAAGTGTTACCTAGTAAAGTCATTTTCTTTCCTTCAAAATCTTGATTTTTGATATATGTATATAATTTGATATGTATATAATTCATCTTAAAAGTATAAATAATATTATCATTTAGATAATCTCTATGATAAAAAGATAATTTCAAAAATATATTTTAGTATTTATATCTATGTATTTAAAGAGTTAATTTGAGGGAAAATAAATCACTCAACATGCAAGATGATTTTAAATGGGAAAAGAATAGGCACACACTATTCTGCCCTATTGCTTTCAGGAGATTAAACTTTATGCCAGGCTCTCCTTTGTCCTTTATATCTAGAGACAGAAAGTCACCTTGGGGCATATCATCTTCTTTGTTCTGCTAGAAGATATATGATTTTCCTTTTTTATCCATGCAAATGTTATGCCAGAAGGCACATTTAGACAGGGTGAGGGTGTAGAAGGACCTATTGTGTCCTCACAAAGGGAGCTCCTTACAAAGTTTTCTGGCTGCAGAGCTATCACAAGGGTAGGAGTGGAAAGTCCACTGCAGAGCAAGTAGCCTTCCGGGAGCCGAAGGCTAGACACTCACTCCTTCCACTCCATTGTTCAAATCTGCAGGACCCTCTGATGGGCTGGAAGGTTTGGAGGAAAAGACACAGCTAAGAGGCGCACCCCATGAAAGATACCAGCTTCATGGTGATTGACTTGTGATCAATACTAAAGACTGAAATTTCTGAGCATATGGCTAAGGATGACTATAGTGTTTGAGGGAAATATAAGGATGATTGGTTAAATGTGTAAGGGCTGCTGTGCTCACATTGCCCCCAGTGCCCAGTGATTTGAAACAAGCAGAAGATCACATTAGCAGGGAACGAATGTCCATTACAAGAGGCAGGTCTGGTTTACCAGAAGCCAACTCAAGTCACTGAGAAGCAGGAGCTGTGACAGACTGGTGAAACCCCACGTTTTCTGCCTAATACTTGGGACCTTAGTTGGATATAAAAAAAGCCCTGGAATTTTGGTCAGTTAGAGGTCTTCAAGAAAAATAAACGTCCTACTAGTAAGGACATCAGGGCAGGAGGGGAGAGGAGGGATACATCTGTCCAATATATATTATAAAACAAAGATTGGTTTCATGTGCTGCTGTGAATTGACCTAAGTAAGGGTTGTTCACTTTCAATGGATATTTTAAAAATCTTATTATAAGGCTACTTCCTGCAAGCATGCTATCAGACAGTATGATATAAGGAAAGTGAATTTCAGACTGCATTCTGTCACACCTGCAAACATTTATTAGCAACCAATCAAGAAAATAGTTATAGAACCAATTGGTAAGCTTGAAGAAGCCATCAGCTCTCTGGCCTTTTAGCCACTCTAATAAGACTTTAAATAAATACAGTAACGGTATTCAATTCGCCTTCTAGTTTAATTACACAACAACATTTTCTTTCATATTTGGAGTTGGGATGTGTTTTGTCAGTATCTTGGCTGTCATTTCCAAGGGAAAAAATTCCTCAGTCTTTCGAAACCCAACAAAGTACTCCTGCTACGCCAAAAGTGTCTTAAAGTTAATTATAGGTAATATTACATATACAAATCAAGTTGACTAAGCAAGTACAACAATATAATTTTTTTCTGGATTTCTTGTAATGTATCCTTTTAAAACATGAAAAAGAATTTGGGAGAAATATTCAGGAAAGTTCCTGGTAGAGGTAATAGCAATTTGAAAAATGAATGGGTAGGAATCGTAACTTAGCTTCAAATTTTAGAAGTATGAAGAAACTAAACTATATAGTTTTAAAGGGATAAACTGTTTCACTTCAGATAAGCTGTTATACTCACAGACTTGAGATTAGAGCAGGGAAATGGATATTTAATGTGCCTTGGTATTTGTCTACTTCTTGGCCTGTTTGGTCGTTACATAAGTATGATGATTCGACAGTCTGCACACTTATAAATTCTCTAGTTTTCTTTATTATGTTGTATGTGAATAACAGGTTTAATGGAAAATATTTTAAATATTAAAAACAGAAACAATAAATGTGGATGGATAGTGGGGAAATTCTCAAATTTACTAAAGTGAATCTGTAGAAGTTTTGCTCATAATATGCTTCAGCTGGTATATGAAGAATGATTTGAGGATTTTCAGAAAGAAAGTGAGCATTCTAGGGCACACTGACTAGAGATGTGGAAAACCTTTGAAAAATGCTTAGTGTAGCTGTAATGTAAGGTGAACACAGGAGTGTGGTCTAGTAAGAATTCATAAAGGAAAGCAGAAGGCCGACTAAGAATTGTTTCATATTCCCAAATCAACAACTTCATATCTTATTCTTTGAAATGTGAAGCCATTTAATTTAAACAGACTCAGTAGGCAAAAGAACAAAGAATAAAATCTTGGGAATTATTTCCATGAAATGATTGGATAGAAGTTGACTCCATGAACATGAACTTAGTGCTATTATAATTTGATCATCCTCAGCATTAAAGGTAAGGGAACTGATTTACATTGTGCTTAAGTAATTTGCACAGAGGGCAGATAGTGGTGGCGAGATTCAAAGATCGCCAATTCAGAATGGACCTACCATTGAATTACTGAAGTAAAGTATAAGTGGAAATTACTGATAATAAGCAAGTTGATGAGCCAGTTCTGGAGGGTTACTTGAATATCCTATTACTAGATGTTTGGAATGCAAACCCAGCTGTGATTTAGGTGTCAAATGCCCAGACAGATATAACAGAGGGACCTATTAGGAAGAGGAGTGTAGTGAATGGTATATCAATGTACTGGAATTTAATGCAGTTGGGTGTTTTACCCGAGATCACCAGAATGTCCTAAAAAAAAGTTCACACCAGTCTCCAACAGATCTTGCAAAATATATAGAAGAACAGGTGAGCAAATTTCATTCAAGAAGCTACAAAGGGATTTTTGTTTGCCTGATGACTATAATTCAGTCAAAAGAAGAGGTTAGAGGCAGCAACTTTTTGAAAAAGGTTATATAATTGAAGATCATATGTTACATTTATCCCATACATGCCTTGATTTTGTTCAAGCTTTAAGTAGAATCTGCCAAAACGCAACTCGATTCACTTTCTCTCTTCCTGAAACAACTGAAATTATAAGAAAAACAGTGCGTTTATAGCAACTGATATTTTACATTGAAAAATGACAGAAATGTAGGTTATAAAATATTGTTTGTTTTTTTAAAAGTTCGATATAATGGAAATGTAGGATATGAGTATTTAACCAAGCCAGGTTTTCCAGACCATTATTCAATGCCTGACAGGAGTGGTGTATTGCAATAGTTTACTCAATAAAAGATATACCAAGATCAGGATTCAGATGTATAGATGTAACGTTATAATATGAGGGAGATAAACATGCATCATATTCAGTTTCTGGTAGGAAAACAGTGTGCCAAAAATCTAAAGTAGATTTTTAGATTGTGATTACACACAAAGAAGCAAAAGCATTTCTGAAAATCTTTGTTGTCATGTAGGTCAGGTTTCTAAAGGGCTACAGAAGACAAGGAATAAGTTATTTATAATCTATTCAGTTATTGCTATTGTGTCTTACATTATTCATTGCAAAAATCAAAGAGCAAGCATAAGATAATTTGTGTCAGTTCTCCAAGTTACAAACTTATAAAGAGATTCAGGAATGCTGAATTTATAATTCTGATAATACATGCAATTGTGATTTCTATCATTATATGTAGAATACCTACACTGGAAAGGGATCCATTGATCATCTGAACAGAGTGTAAAGTATACAAATAGGGCATGTAATCATTTAGCAAACATCTAGGTTAAGGTCGGTGGAACCCATTGATTTCTAAATACAGCCTTAGTGCTATAGGTACTAATACAACAGTAATTTCATGACAGATTTTTAATTTAAGGAAGTGTGGAAGAGAATATATATATAGGGTATCTTCTGTGTAAAATGCATGCACATTTATTAAATATATACCTGCATGTATGCTAACATATATATGGAGAAAGAGAGAATTTCTATCTAGCTATTTATGTAGAGTATCTGCAAAAAAGGGAGAAAAAACTCATAACTGGATGTTTCAACAGCAAGTAATTACATCATAGTGACAGGGCTGTGAAGAAAACTTATTTTTTGCATCACATCCTTCTCATTTCTTGGCATTGTGTCATACATATGTATTCTCTATTAATATTATTTTATCCTCTAATTAAAAAATATGTTTGAAAGTAGACTTCTGGAAAACAGACTATTGAGGAGTCAGGAGCCTGCATCCAACTCTGAGATTCTAGTCAGGTTAGTAAACATTGGACTATTAAATGTCATAGTGCAAATAAAAAAATTATAATGTGAACACGACAGAAATTCAAGCCATCAGATTCTTATGAGTTTGGAAATACTAATGTTTTCTACTGAGATGGTTAAATTAGAAAGTGATCAACATGAGCATTTCTTCTAACCAATATAATTAGAAAACATGAACTCCTACAATTATATCCTAGATGAAGGAATAGTATCCTATTACCATTTTCTGATCCAGTACTTAGGTCAGAATTTCTTTTCTATAAATTTCATAAGTAAAGAACTACTCACTCTACCATTATGTATCCAGTCTTCAATTCTTAGTTGATTTAATCAAACTGACACCAAATTGACCAAAGTATATAGTTACTTTAAAACTGTTTTAGTGCAGAGTCCACTATGCTTAGAAATAAGATCAAATACTCTTGAATAATGAAACATTTTATTTATTAAGTTACTTCCAAAATATGAAATTATCTATACCTAGATATTACATAGGTAGATAGATACTTAGAGTATAAGTGGAGACAATGAGATGGTAATTTTCTTTCAGTTTTAATTTAGATATTTTGTTGTGATAAAAAAAATACTCTCTTAAATCAAGAAACATAATCACAGTATTTAGCAGCAATAATTATCAAGGCAGTTGGACAGTGCCAGGACTCAGAGAATAATAGAAACCCCACAGAGGAAAGGAAGATAATTATTGTAAATGCCAAAAATCTCTTTTAAAGAAATAGAGCAATTAAAAAATGCACTGAACCACATGTGTGTCCCCTGCTTTAATAAAAGATGCTTTAAACATTCCTATAAATAAAAGATAAATACCCATGGAAATATTTGATGGTCATTAAAGAGTCTTTCAATGGTTGAAAAATAGAATGAAATGATATACCAATAGATATTTTTGAAATATTAGAGATTTAAATAAAGAACTTCCTTAAAATCTTTAAAATGGATATTTTCTAGTATGAAACAATAGTTTTAAAAGAACACATATTTCTGTAAAAGTCTTGGCTGAAGGTGATTAAAAGCATTGTAAAGAAAAAGATCTCTGGTTAATATTTAGATTCATTCTAAATAGATAAGCCTTATAGTGTTTTTACCCTTCAATTAAAACTTTTTTTAAAAAAAGCTCAATATATTATTGATACACATTTCAGTAAAAATGGTGCAGTTTCCATGCTGTTAAGCCATATTAACAAGCCAAATGACTTACAGTTTGCAGATTTCACAAAAATAAACAAGGCAGTGTGTTTGCAAAGTAAATCATCTAAATGGATTTATCTAGGTACATTAAGTGAAATGATACTAATTTTCAGCTTATTCATTTGACAGAGCTTATCCTATGTTTGTCTAGGCAGATTCTGTAGTTTTGGATCACTGACATTGATATAATCATATAACTGTGGTAAACATGAGAAAACTAATTTACATAGATATATTCTATTGAATATAACTGAGGGTTTTAAGGCCTAAGGATTTTCAGCATTGTCTTTTTACCCTTAGAGGTGATAATTAAGTTTAGCTTCTCTCTAACAAAGCATTGATTAGTTATAAACATTTATTAGTCTACTACTAGATGATTACAAGTAAACTAATGGATTAGCAAGGGGGAGAATTTGATGGAATCATTAGACATTGCTAAAAAATAAGTGAATTACATATAATTATCCTTATTTCTCCTCACTGGCTTTACTATGTTTATAATACACTGGATCATGATGATACACAACATTTTTAATGTGAACAAACTGTTGTTTGTAGACATTTGATAGTATAAATATATTTGCAAAAACAGATACTGCTTTTTTAAAAATAGCACATGACTATTTATTATTTGCCCTCGCATGCCAATATATGTATAAGGTAAATTCCTAGAATGTCGTTGGTGAAATATAGCAAATGCATATTTTAAAAATGGCCAAGATTGGCCACTCTCCCCACTCCCAAGTATTAAAAAACTATAGAGTCAATTCAGAATATCAACAAAGAGCATATGAGAATTCAGGCGTCTTCATAATCTCTCAGGCAACGTGTATTATAAATTATCTGGTTTTGCTCTCTTGAAATTTTTAAAATTACATCTCATTGTTATTTTAATTTACATTTACTTTATTATTACCAAATTTAATATTGTGTAATATATGGGATGGTAACTTAAATTTATTTATGTAAAATTCTTGATGCATAATTTTAAAACAATGTTGCTCATTGATGTGTAAAAACCTCTGAAGAAATCAAAACATCTGAACAAGTGTTAAGCATAGAAATTAGTCCTGTTAGTTCCTTTGTTTTTAGTTTAAGGTATTTTTGCTGAAATTATTCTCATTTTTTTATTAGGTCATAATTAGTAATATTTTCATGTAAGAGTTCTGGATCTCTTGTGTTTATTGCCTTGCTAAGAAAATAAAGTTTCCTTTTATTCCTATTTTACAAAGTTCCCTGGTCATGAACAGGTAACATTTTTTAAGAGATATTTCCATATTTATTGAGATAATCAAAACTACAGTAGAATAAAATATAGTAATAGTGACAGTAAAAATCTACCACTTTAATGATAATCCAAGAAGTTTCTCATGATTATTATTTATTAACCAGAGATTTTAACTAATAAAATGTATTTGAAATGTAAGTTCCCATTTACTTCAAGTTTACATAAAAACTAAATTGTAACTAATATAATATTGTAAATGTTTTTTTCCCTAAACTTACTGTACAATTGTATGGTTATTTTCCATTAATTTTGGAATTTGGAATGGTGTTGAGTTATATTGAGAGGCTTTTTAATATTGACACAATCTTAGATTTTATGTTTCACATAAGTCTATGAATAAATATAATGTCTTATAATGACTGATTGATTTGGGCCTCAATAGCATATAATGTAAAAATCTTCACTGAGTGGGGCGCCTAGGTGGCTTAGTCGGTTAAGTGGCCGACTTCGGCTCAGGTCATGATCTCGCGGTCCATGAGTTCGAGCCCCGCGTCGGGCTCTGTGCTGACAGCTCAGAGCCTGGAGCCTGTTTCAGATTCTGTGTCTCCCTCTTTCTGACCCTCCCTCGTTCATGCTCTGTCTCTCTCTGTCTCAAAAATAAATAAACGTTAAAAAAATTTTTTTAAAAAATCTTAACTGAGTTAAAAGAGACAATATCATACTCTTTTTAAAATTTCTTTTGAATTTATAATTATTTCAAAATGAAATGTTAAGAAAATAAAATAAACAGAATGCACTATTACTACATGCAACAATATGAATGAACTTCTAAATATAATGTTGAGCAAAAGAGGCTAGATACAAAAAGAAAACATAGCATAATGTCATTACATATTAGGTTCAGGTTTGGTAATGGCCACGAACTATAGTCTTCAAGTGTTGTGATATATGTAAAGTCCTTCCAAACAAAGCATCCAGCTTTCACTTTATCTGTTGTCATATTGTCCCCATTTCCCTTTGCCACATTTTAAAATAATTTGTCTCCATTTTTTAAAAGATAGTGTAAAGGAGCCATAACAAAATTATGAAAATCACACAATATGTTTTGCTTCCCATTACCGATAGATGGGAAAAATAAGAATACAAAATCTAAATAGAAAGAAAAACTTACATGTAAGTAAAAACTAGAAGCATAAATTGAAAAGAGTAAAACACAATTGTTTCTTTTAAACACATAGTAGATTTTTAAAATACAATGAGAAGCAAATTGCATTAACATAGTTTTCTTTATTCAGCTTTTTTTTTTTTTTGAGTGAGGAATAAAATACTCTGGTTTCTTTGGTTGTGGAAACATCAAAGAATAATTGTGACAATTAAACAGAAAACAATCTTTGCATCTATATAGCTACAGATCTATGAAAGACAAACATCGACTGAAAATTTTCAAAAGTCTTCCCAATCATTTGACATATGCATTTTTATTAAGTGATAGACAGTGAAATTAATACTTCTGATTAAACAAACAAACAAAAAGAAATGATAACAAAGCAGATATATCTGGTTTCCAAAAGTCTACAGCTTACAAGGCAAAACAGGTCAAAACACAAAACACACGATGTATTTAAAATAATTTATTATTAGTAATAATAATAATAATAGGATCATTGCCCCCAAAGAATTTGATTGAAATGGCCATCTATACAATATTGTGTGTATATATTAAACTCAAGTATGGTCCTATGTTACATTCTTTAGAACACTGAACTTTTGATTCCTGGTGAATATTAAAATATCTGATACTAAATCTGTCTCAATGATGAAAATAAATGGAAACAAATAAATACTACTACCTAGGGTTATTTGAATTTAATAGAAAGTTCTTGGGATGAGAATTACCTTAGTCCAAATAATAACTGATGATTTCAACATAAAAGAGAAAATACTTTGGAAGAAGTAGGGTCCTTTTACAATAACCCTCAAACCTCAAATTATAGTCAGCTTGTCTGCCTTTCCAATGTAGATGGAGAATTCTGGCATTGCAGATATGTCAATTCTCCTAGTAAGTGATTCATGAGTATAAACTATTCATTGAAAGGTATAAACAATTTTCTTCAAAACAGGCTTCCTTGGAGTGTGTGTGTTTGGGAGGTGGAGTGCTGTGGATAGGCAGAGGGAATGGTGATTATGTGTTGCTCTCAAAATTAAGAAGTAAGCCCACATGTACGAAATCTTTAAATAAGTAGCAGATTATTTATTTTTTTCACCCTATAGATAACTGGATGATACCAGTGCATACATATTGGATTTATTTCAGCAATAGAGATCACATTACATGTTATGTTTTACAGCTGTACTGTACTTAAAATCAAGGATGTTTATAGAAGAGTCTAGAGTTGTTTCAGGGTCACCATTCAATTACTTTTTGCATTAATTCCTGATTTTAAAATAAATCTGCATAAGAGAAAGTTAATAATTTGGGGATCTGATTTATCTGGAAGTACTTTTCTTCCCCCAAATTTAGGCTTGAAACACTTTACAAGAAAAAAGGGCAGAACTAGATATTGCACAGGAAGGAAATTTCATACATAATGAAGTAAATTCAATAAAGAAGCGTAATAAGTTAAAAGGACAGGTAAAGTTATACTTTAAAAATCTGAATATATAGATGCATAATTAAACAAACTGACCTATAAGCAGGTACAATAGGAGGAACAGATTTGTAAAAATATAGAAATTAGATTTGATATCTAAAATGTAATACTGGAAATTCCACAAGCTTTCCCAGACAGTTTTCTCATTCTGTGCTTTGAGAAATAACCCTGAGATCCTGTAAATTGAAACAAAGCAAGAAAACTTTACGGCAGCAACCTGCTCCTTTACACCGTGGCCTTGGAGTAATGAAAGGTCAGGACCAGTGATCATCTATCTCCATAATTTCACTAACAATTGACAAACACAATTTAGAAACTGCCAAAAAGTGAAATTGATCTTGTTCTTAGTGAAAATTGTATCTATCTGTTTAGATTTCTCTACTATGGTATGATAGCAACAATGATAAAGAATTCATTCACATCCATCAAGAAAAGTATGAAAGCACTACTCTGTAAATGGTTTGATTCAATTTACAGAACAGAAATCCCATTTAAGTGATATATCTTAGAACTAGAAATGTTCTAATATTTTGTCTTTACATTTATTACATGCAGCTATAATTCTGAAGCAGACATAATTTAGGAATATACAATTGTTTGAAAAGTTTGAAGATGCTAATTTATCAGCATATATAGTTCCCCTAAGAGCTAACACTTTTTTGTTATTTTCTAGAGATTAAAAATATATTATAATTCAAGGAGGATGGCTGCAAGTGTTATACTATTAAAAAAACTACTTTTTCAAGATGAAAATCATATTTTGCATTATTAGTTGAAATGTTTGGCATCCATTATTATTTTAAAAAGAGATTTTAAACAATTATACTTAAAACAGAAACATGTACACCACATGCTGTTAGTAATTGGTAGCAAACTGGAAATAGGTGCATAGGTAAGTTTATTATTATTATTATTATTATTATTATTATTACTATTATTTCTTAAGCAAATACAGTTTGCCAAATAAGTATACTACATTCACACATACACAAAAACACACATGGTAGAATTTTATTTTAGGTAAAAGCAATGATCACTAAACATTATTATACACATGTTTATTTTCTTAGTTATTTAAAATAATAAGCAACCATCAAACCTATTTAGGGGATGAGTGCAGAGACAGTAAAAACTCAAGGACATTCACCTCCATTCTCACCAATTACACCTTGAAAATACATAATTCAATATATTAGAAATCACCATAAAGTGAGAGTCAGTATTTCTATTACAGTCAGAAAAAAAAAATCAGAAAAAAAAATCAGCTGAGGTTTAGCTCATGGGTTTTTGATATATATCATATTTTTTGTTTGTTAAAATGGTTTGCTCTGCTCATGCACTGCTTAGCATTCCAAAGAGAATTAAGAAAATTAAGCTAAAGAGATATTTATAATGATTATTATTTAACTATATTCCTAATTTGGGATCCTGAATCTTAACTACAGTGAGAATAATTAAATCATGCAGCTATTTACTGAGAATACTTTAAAACATTACATGATAAGAATTAGAGCATTTCAGAATATTGTGCATTTGTAAATATGCATGTAGGTATGCATGTGCATATATATATGTACTTCCATCTATAGATGAATGAATATGCACATATGCAATGCATACTATTACCATATGAAATATTTATCAGTATTCATCTATATTTAAATAAAGGACACAGTAAAATATAGATACATATTAAATGCTCCCTTTGAAACAAGGAAATTATTAGTCAATATTATAAGTAGCATACTATGGTTTGTAGTAATACAGTATCAATTAAAAATTCTTTTCTTACAGAGTATATATTAAAATTCTTACTCTAGTATGGCTAAGAAACATTCAGGTTTTAAATATACTTTTATTATTTTCTTGCCAAACTCTGCTGATAGTTTCCTCTACGTTTAATGAAAACACTGGATCACTACCATATCTATTACAATTTCTGGCTCTAAAAACAGTATTTGTTTTCAGGTTCTGTTTTTTCTTTTATTCCCTTGTAATCGGGATTTTCATCACAGAGTTGTTAGGATAAAATGAGACTAGTTATGAACATAGGCTCAGGGACGAGTAGGTGGCTCAGTTGGTTGAGCAACCGACTTCAGCTCAGGTCATGATCTCACAGTTCATGAGGCGGAGCCCTGCATGGGGCTGGCTTCTATCAGCAGAGCCTGATTCTTTTTTGGGTCCTCTGTCCCCCTCTCTTCTACCACTCATGGTCTCTCTCTCAAAGATAAAAAAATAAACATTAAAAAAAAGAAAATAGGTTCATAAAGTACCTTTCATATATCAAAAGCTAAATTAATGTTGATATAATCTTCATCGTCATCATCATCATCATCATCATCAGTGCCAGTAGAACTGTTAGCAAAGCTCTGGTAATAGTTTTGATCAAACTCCCTGTCTTCATCTCTGTGATGCAGTATCTTGTGCACTGAGGTGAAGAGAGTTTTATGACCTAATCCTTTTAGCAGGAATTATGCTTTTGTAATTGAGGTCCAAATAAATGACTCTGTATACTCTGAAGAAAAATAGGAGCCATTATATTTCCTTCATAACACAAGACTCTCTTTCCCTTGACTATAATGTTGTTTGTTTCTTTGTGTGTTATTTGGCTTACCCAGTGGCCTACGTTATAGAAATGTTGGTCATTTTTTTAATGTTATTTGTTTTTGAGAGACAGAGACAGAGCATGAGTGGGGGAGGGGCAGAGAGAGAGGGAGACACAGAATTCTAGGCAGGATCCAGGCTCTCAGCTGTCAGCACTGAGCTGGACATAGGGCTCAAACCCATGAACCATGTGATCATGACCTGAGCCAAAACTGGCGTTTAACCAACTGAGCCACCCAGGCACCTCAGAAATGTTGGCCATTTTTAAATTAATAGACTCTATTTTGTAGAATACTTACAAATTTACAAAAAAAATGAGCAGAGTACAGAGAGTTTTAATATGTCCCTTTCCCCCAACGCAAACACACACACACACACACACACACACACACACACACACACACAGGGGCAGTTTCCCTTATTAACATTTGCATCAGTGAGGTAATTTGTTATACTTTATGAACTAATGTCGATACAATATTAGTAACTAAAGTGCAAGTTCTACTAGAGTCACTGTGTTGTATGTTCCATAGGTTTTGATAAATGCATAAAGACATACATCCACCATTACAGTATCATACAGAACAGTGTCACTGCCCTAAAAGTGCCCTGTTCTCTGCCTACCAGCCCTCTTGCCTTGTCCCCAAGCCACTGGAAACCACTGATGTTTTTTCATAGTCTTTTGTCTTTTCTACAATATCATATGGTTCGAATCAAATAGTATTTAGCTTGTTTAGAAAGCTACTTTACAGAGTATTTAACGTGTATTAAATTTCCTCCATGCATTTTAGTGGTTTGGTAGCTCATTTCTTTTTTCACTGAATAATATTCCTATTGTGTAGATGCACTAAGTTTGTTGAGCAATTCACCTGCTGAAAGGCATTGGTTGCTTATAAGTTTTAGATATTTTGAATAAAGGTGATGTGTTGTGCTTACCAAAAATTAAATATATTTACCTTAATGATTGTTTTTGCCTTTCATAAGTACTTTAAACCAAGTATCTTTTTTATTTAAATAAAAAAAATAAGATCTTCAGGAATATACCAGTAAAAGTACTATAATTATGTAAGCTAACAATTGGTATAGTAACTGTAAATTTGAACTATCTGATCTAGACAGAGAGACTAAGCCATTTAAATATAACTATGCTGAAATATTTACGAGGACAAGAGTATTTTTTTTTACTATATAAGGGTATATCACTATTACAAGACATGGGTGTCATAGTATTATTATAGGAAGAAAGAGATTCTTGCCGCTACTGCAGAATTCTAAATTACTTAATACATTTCACTCTAATAACGTCTCAGCACACAAGTACTGAAGTCTTGAACTGCAGAAAATTCAAATCATCTCTTTATGAAAGAAGTAGTTGCAAAAAGGAAAATATGGTGCCATGGAAAGTACTTGTAATCAAATATCAGCAAAGGAATGCCTACTTATTTATTATCCTAGAATAAATTGGCATCCTAGATCTTTTGTGGTTCCACTAAGCCAGAATCTGCACAGCAAAGTCTGAAAAACACTTTCTCAATTTATTTGTTTTTAACTTTTCTTTCCCTTGCGTTAAAAATTTAGTTCCATAGTTTCACAGACTTTGTGTGTTTCTATCGTTGCTAAATATCTAGTATATAGAATATTGCTAATACTTTACAGGTGCTCAGTAGATATTCATAGACTAAGTAAAAAACTGTCCCTGGATAGAGAAAATATGGTTTCTCCAAGCCCTGAACAGGCTCAATCCCAGAATGGTATGATTTCTGGGGATTGGGTGACAGTCCATGAAGGCAACCTAAAAGAGAAGACTCCATAATCAACTTATGCTTAAAAAAAAGCCTGAAGTGTATGTTTATGCATATATGTGTTGTGTATATATAACGGTGCATGTATATACTATTTGTACAAATATACAAATAGAAATGCATACACCTGTATGAAGTGTATTTAAACTCTGACATGTAGTTTTTTGAAAGTTGCCATTTCCATTAGATTTTAAAAGTGTCTTCACATTAACACATACTTTTTTGCTGCCCTTTGAAATTCTGAAACTACCATGAAATACCATAGGAAGAAGCCCAGGCTAGCCTATTGGGTGACAAGGAACCACAAGGAGCAGAAATGTGTTGTCCCAGCATGCCTCCCTATTCCATCAGGCCGTCAATTGCCGAACACATGAATAAGGCCATCCTAGAGCATTTAGCAGCGAGGTGACTCATCAGCTAGCAATAGATGCAAGGGAGAACCCAGCATAGATCAGCCTCAGAGGAATCACACAGCTGAGCCACAGAATGACAGGCTGGATAAAATGATTTTAATTTAAGCCACTAAATTTGTAATAGTTTACCATGCAGGAAATCCTGGCTCATGAACTCTTGATGCATTTACACTTTGTAAACAAAATATTCTGGGGTAGAACTTCTTTTCATAAAGGTTAAATTATGATGGGATGGTATAAGGCTAAAATTGCGTGAGTATCAAAGTAGGCTTACTAATAGGCCAGAGTGCACTGCAGAATAATCAGTAATCATTTTACGGTTTTGTAAATATGTACTCAACAACATTTTCTTTCTCACTCTCCTGCATTAATAAAACAGTTTTGTAGCATTCTTACAGTACATTAGGTTTAAATTATCACATGCATTTTTTTGTAAGTTCTTCAATGAGCACCCATACTGTGTTCTTCATTTTTTGAAGGCTGTTTGAGCTCTATGCTGATTTTTTGGTTCCTTACACTAAATGTATTTTTTGCCAAATAAATGGCTTTATCTTATTTCTTGTGAAGACACTCACTTGTGAGTACACATAGTATTTAGTTATTTTGTAACATTTTAGTAAATGTAAATATACACACATATACACCATCATTTATTTTTATTTGTTTTATTTTTATTGACATACAACATTAGTTTCAGTTGTACATAATGATTCAATATTTGCATATATTGTGAAATGATCACCACAATAATTCTAGTTAACATCCATGACCATACATAATTACAAATATTTTTTCTTGTGATGAGAACTTTTGATATCTACACACTTAGCACTTTCAGATATACAATACATTATTATTAGCTACAGTCATCATACTATATATTACATCTCCAGGTCTCATTTATTTTGTATCTAGAAGTTTGTATCTTTGACTACCACCACCCACTTCACCTACCCTCTTACTTCTGCCTTTGATAATCATCAATCTGCTCTCTGTATCTATGAGCTCTGTTTTTAAGATTCCTTGTATAAGTGAGATAATATGGCATTTTGTCTTTGTCCATCTGACTTATTTCACTTAGCATAATGTCCACAAGATCCATCCATGTTGTCATAACTGACAAGATTTCCTTCTTTTTTATGGCTGAATACTATTCCTTTCTGTATATATACCACATTTTCTTTATCCATGCTTCCATTGGTGGACACTGAGGTTGATTCCATGTCTTGACTATCGTAAATAATACTGTAGGAAACATGGGGCACATATATCTTTTCAAGTTAGTGTTTTCATTTCCTTCAGAAAAAATATGGATTTTATAATTTTCAAACACATTGAAATCCCAAGCTTTCAATACAGCGTAATTCTGAAAGCTAGCATGATAGATACAATGATATTTTGAAAATTGCACCACAATTTTAACCCTCAGTAAAACAAGAGCAAAGGCTTATTTTGTTTTCTTTGACATTTTAAAACCAATTTTCATCAGAGTGATACACACACGATAGCATATATTTGCACTCAGAAGAGTTTATCACAAAACAGTTTTCTTGTCTAAACTATTTAGTGCAATTATATCTAGCTGGTATAAAATACAAATCCCAAATTTCTGCAGCTTAACACATAAAATGTTTATTGTTCTTTCAAACTGATGTGGACATTCCTATAAGGGCTTCTGTGGTAGGCAGCACTACTTTAAGTGGTTCTTGGTATAGACAGGAGAGAATGGAAAAAAAGGTAGCTGAGGAGCTGTTCATGGCCTGTTTCTATTCCCTTCCCACTGGCTTGAACTACTTGCATGGTACCAAATGGAGGCATGAAGATTTGACAATTCTCTTTTGCATGCACAGGGTAAAAATGAGCAAGTTTCATGGACAAATACCATTGATCTCTACAAAACCTGCTTTATCTATCCAAGTTCGACTTCTCAAAGGCAAATTCTTATTTTTTTTAAGATGCTCCATCCATTTCTCCATTTATCATTGTAAGAAAATTTGCACTGGCTCCTTCTTGTAAAACGTAAAAAGTACAATGCTTATTCTATTCTCTTTTCTTCCCTCCTAAATAATATGTATTTATATCATTGATTCCTTTGGATCATTTAATCACTGATTATGGTCTCAATTTAAAAACAATACAAAATTTTATACCTGTTTAGATCAACTCCTAACAGAATCTCAGGCCTGGACTGAGAGTAATTTTTCCTCCGAATCTTCCCAGTGTCTAGCAATAATATTTTTAACTTAGCATTTTCAAGACTTTTAGAATTATTTTATGTTTTGCCTTCAAAACTAAGTTTTAATTATATATCCCTAGATTGATAAAATTATGAAGCAATATAATTTTTGCATTATTGTCGCTAGAAAATTATGTTTAATTATGTGCCAATAATTTAAATATTCTATTTTCATTTATATATGGCTGTTCTTATCACTCCATAGGCACTCAAATATGACTATCCTTAGCTTCAAAAACAAATATTTTGATTTTACTGTATACTTTAATTTTTTTTTACCTCTCCACTACATCTTTTATTTTATTTCCTCTTTGGACTGTAACTTTTATATATAAATATTTTTTACTGGAGCTTCTGATTACTCTTCTTGATTTTTCATTTTTGTGCCTTTATCACCACCAACTTTTTCTCTGTTTTCAATCATACTTAATGTTTTTTTCCTGATCCCTTATTTCGTAGAAATAGTCCTACTAAATGCCTCTGTATGCTTTTGAGAAGACACTCACAAGACTACTGCAAGTTAATTATCCAACACTTTATATATGGAGTCATCATTCCTGGGCTCTACCTTCCATATTGCCACCTTTCAGCCACGCATGTCACTGAGATTTGACTGGAGATAGCATAAAAAAGTCATCAGAAGCAAATTTTCATTGTCTTTTATGTATGAAAAAATCATTATGGCTTCACTGTTGACTATTAATTTGACTGAGAATAGAATTTTAGATAATGATCCCAAAGTGTCTTTTCCCTCAGAAATTTGACAGCAAGACTCCAGTATCTGTGATGTCAAATATTCTCTGACGCTTTTCTATTCTCATTATTGGGAAATAATTATATTTTTCTCTCTCTTCTGTCTTAAGGATTTTTTCTATGTGTTTCGTGTTTTGAAATTCTCTACATATGTGTATGGATACGAGTACTTTTTTCATTTATTCACTTTAAAATGAACTCTTTTGTGTCACTTAAATCTCCAGGAAATTTCTTTCTTTATTTGATAGCTGAATCTCATCCATTTGTTTTTTCTCTTCTTTTAATAGGTATTTTACTGCATAGATTGTTGTGGACATTTGCTCAGCACTGAATCCCCTCTTGTAAATTGAACTTTGGTTTTACTGAGATTATTACAACTCTACCATATAAACATGAAGTTCAGGGTAGTTAATCCTACCCCCATCTTTATTTTTTTTTCAAATTTACATGTGATTTTCCTTGCCATCCTATTTAATTCAGGGTTGGAAGTATGGCACAACTTAGGCCAATGTATACTAAGAAAGCATATATGCTGAGGCCATAGCTAGATAATTAATTTGCATGGCGATGGCAGAATGAAACATAGGGTCTCTTCTTCAAAAAGCAAGGGGGAGAAGTGCCATGAAAGGTACCACAGTATAACACTTGTTGTTTTCTGTCTTTCTTTCTCTCTTGATTTGTCCTGTGTTTTTATTTGCTATTTAATGTCATGCTTCCTCTATCACTGGAAACTCAGGATACCTGTCGGGTGAGTACAGACTCTGACAGGTACCCTACTGACTTACAGAAAGACTCTGCTCCTGTGTAGCACACCAGCTGCCTGTCCTGCCTCCTGCCAGACTGCAGACTATGGGCAGTTCCCTTCCTGGGATAAAGAAATCAACCTCCCTTTTGCAATCTCCCCAGTTTCAGCCAATAGCAGGTAGGTATCCTCATGGTTTTGCAAAGTCCAACCTCCCCTTTGCACTCTCCGTGGTCTCAGCCAATAGCAGGCAAGTGTCCTCATCCTTTTTGCAAAGCCTACTCTAGGGCCTTCTCAGTACCTACAGGAGAGGTAGGCAAAGGCTCACCTTTGCTGAGTCACCAGCTCCAATGCACCATGGGGTACCAGGCTAACACCACAAAAGCTGTCACTGTGCCTTTCTCTGAAACATGCTTGCAGGCTCCTGAAGTTGGCTCTGGCTAGGCCTTCTGGAAAAGCAGCTTTTTTTGTGTTCTGCTGAATCTACTTGGAAAGGCACTCCTTATCTGGTTAGTAGTGTACAGATGTGACATGAGAAACCACTGTTGCAGCCAGAGAAGGTAGCCAGGGGATGAAGGTCATGAGAGGAGCAGAAACCAAGACAATCGCAGAAAAAAATGTTGAGTTTTTTCCACAGAACTTCGTTACTTAACTCATCTCTGGACATTTCAGAGACAGGAGCAAATACATTCTTAATATAATTTAAGTGAGATTTCCTCATATGTGATTGGAATAATCCAAATTGACACTTAAGTTTGTACATTTCCTGAAATTTGTGTCCATCTTTTCTTTCTTAGGCTTTCTTTCAAAAATTTTCTCTATATTTTGGGGGAATGTTTTTGAAGACATAACATAGAGCTCTTTTATTTTTAAAGTATAAATTATGTTTTTAGTTTTTGAGGTTTCTTTTTTCTAATTTTTATTTTTCTATGGCATCTTATTTTTAAGGAATGTATTTTAATTGATTAAATTTAAGCTTAGTTTATTTAAAAAAATTTTTTTTTTCAACGTTTATTTATTTTTGGGACAGAGAGAGACAGAGCATGAACGGGGGAGGGGCAGAGAGAGAGGGAGACCCAGAATCGGAAACAGGCTCCAGGCTCTGAGCCATCAGCCCAGAGCCCGACGCGGGGCTCGAACTCCCGGACTGCGAGATCGTGACCTGGCTGAAGTCGGACACCTAACCGACTGCGCCACCCAGGCGCCCCAAGCTTAGTTTATTTTAAAGCTGTCATTTTTCTAAACAATCTCTGTTTCTCTTGGTTGAGGTATTTATTTTCTTCTTTGCTGTTAGGTAAGTAGATCTGTTACAGGATAGACCATTCCAAAATGGGGGTGCTGTAAGCTTTCCAGAGATCACCTTTGGAAAGCAATTGGTAGAACTCACTTTAAGATGAGGAGATGGGAATGCTTTTGGGTTATGGACAGTCCCTAATGACACTACCAAAGATAAAGTATGAGGGCCTTATCTGCAGGCATTCACATCAGCATTAGATTGTCTGGAGACAGTGCAGGCTCCCGATTCTCTTTCTGTTCCCAGTGGAGGGTATAGCACCATGGATTGGAGCTGGCTTTCTCTTTTTCTTTTTTTTAATTTTTTTAAATTTATTTTTGAGAGAGAGAGATAGAGCGCATGAGCGGGGGAGAGGCAGAGAAAGAGCGAGACACAGAATCTGAAGAAGGCTCCAGGCTCCAAGATATCAGTACAGGGGCTCAAACCCATGAACTGCAAGATCATGACGTGAGCCAAAGCCGGATGCTCAATTGACTGAGCCACCCAGGTGCCCCTGAAGCAGGCTTTCTAATACAGACTCTTGAGTTTATTCCTTTAGTTTCAATATGAATTTCATTACAACTCTCTCCTGCCTTCTGACTCTGAGCCCAGAATCTTTCTGAAAGCCCCTTGGGCCAACTTCTCTTTCTTTTTGTTGGGCAACATTGAACCATAGTCTACTCTGACTTTGATCATGTTTCTGTTTCATCTTCAGTTCATTAACAAATTAATAAATCTGTATGATTTTAACATCTTCAACTATGACTTTTACATGTGTGTATATATATAATAAATGTAGTAAAAGAAATAAGTGAACTACAATATTGTTCTCTCCACAATAAGGTAAATTATTGAGTCAATTATAAACATAAGAGTAACCTTGTGACAACAGCTTATAAACAATCTAAACAAAGCCACAACTTACACCGAATGTGCACTTGATAATGTGTTAAGGTATATATTAAATTAGTATTGAATTATCTAGGAAGAACTCATGGATTTTAATCATTGATGCACAGTAGATCACAACCAAAACTCTGGTTGGTAATCAGTCAAATTGCCACTGCCCAGAATACTGAACACAATCATAATAATGAAATGATATAGCAAGGTAGTCATTACTAGCAAAAAACATAGTGAGTCTTCATTTTAAATGAAAGAAAAGAAAAATTTATATAATCCTGTTAAATATGCCAGCCAGGAGAAACAGAACAATAAAATTAATAATGTGTTCTCTGATAATACAGGAGCAAGCTGAATGATAAATCAGATAGGAAGGCAGATAGCGAACCTGAAAACATTAAATCTGATACCAATAAAACTAAGAAAAGTGTTCATGGAAGGCAAACACATGAAAAAAGTAAAAATAATAATGGATGCAATAAGGGTGATTTAAGTAATGCTGAGAGGCTTATCTTTAAGAGAAATGACGGAATAATGAATGCCCTAAGTTTGTTCAAAATGAATATGAGCCAAATTAGAAAAAAAAAAATTAAAGAAAACCAGTATATCACAGTTGTTATTATATATTGTGAATTAAAGTCTGAAAGATGTTCCTGTTTTATTTTATTTTTTTTAACGTTTATTTATTTTTAAGACAGAGAGAGACAGAGCATGAACGCGGGAGGGTCAGAGAGAGGGAGACACAGAATCTGAAACAGGCTCCAGGCTCTGAGCTGTCAGCACAGAGCCCGACGCGGGGCTCGAACTCACGGACCGTGAGATCATGACCTGAGCCGAAGTCGGCCGCTTAACCGACTGAGCCACCCAGGTGCCCCAGACGTTCCTGTTTTAAAGTAACAACAACTATAACAGCTGCAGTCTATGTAATAAAAATATTATATACCAGTATACACTGAAGCCAAAATTACATAAGCATAAATATAATAGCATAATTTCAGGAATCAGTCCACTATATGTATCTCAGTTTATCCTGGCTTATTGCCCTTCTTTACAGGTTTTTGTTTTGAAACAAACTTTCTAAGAACCTATTTCTATTCCTATTCTTATACCCAACCAAGACATTCACCACAATGCAGAAGATGGGGGTCTGCCTTCTTCAGCACAAACCATCAAAACCTGCCCTCATCTCGGGAAACAACATTTCTGAGATCGTGCCAGATCCTGCTTGGGATCTCAGCCAATTCTAAACAAACAAACAAACAAACAAACAACTCAATGAAATAAAATAAACAATCTGACTAAAAAAATGGGCCAAAGACCTTAACAGACACCTGAACAAAGAAGATATACAGATGGCAAATAAGCATATGAAAAGGTGCTCCACATCATATTTCACCAGGGAAATGCAAATTAAAACAATAGATGCCACTATATACTTAAGAGAATTGCCCAAATCACTGATGACACTGAGTGCTGGAGAGGATGTGGATACCAGATATTCTCACTCACATACCTGCTGATGGAAGCTAAAATGCACAGCTACTTTGGACAAAAGTTTGACAGGTTCTCCCCACCCCCCATCCTGCCTCACATGCTGCCTAAACACGCTGTTACCATATGACCCAACAATCTCACTTTTTGAAATTTACACACAGACGCTACAAACTTACTTCCACACAAATTCTGGCACACAGAAGTGTATAGCAGCAGTTTTATTCATAATTGCCAAAACTCAGAAGTAACCAAGATATTCTTCAGGAGTTGAATGGATAAATACTCTCTGACACATCCAGACAGTGGAATATTATTCAGTGCTATAAAGAAGCAAGCTATCAAAAGCCATGAAAAGACACAGAGGAACCATAAATGCATATTGCTAGGTGAAAAAAATCAAATCTGAAAAGGCAACATATTGTATGATTCCAGCTCTACGGCATTTTGGAAAAGGCAAAACTGGGGATACAGTAAAAAGATCACTGGTTGCCAGAGGTTGCAATAGAGGGAGGAATAAATAGGTGGAGCCAAGTCTTTCTTTTTCTTCCCTCCCATTTCGGTGGAAGACAGTGGCTAGAGTGGGCTGGATTTGGGTCAGTTTTTCTCTGAAAGAACCTTAACAGGTAAGGCTCTGGTTAACTAGTTTCTCCTGAGGGCAGGCCTTGTTAAGAACAGATTGCCTGGACAATTTCAAGATAAATCCTTTTCTCCTCCCCGTGCTGGAAACATGAGGGGAGTTTTCTCAAATATTTACTACTGAAGATGGTTAAGCTCCTAGAGGTAAGATCACAAAAGTGTGTCCCCTCCCAACCCCATGACTGGGTTCTAAGGTTTTAACTATTAGACTTATTCACAATATGGCTCCAAATATTTATCAATTACAATTCAGGTTTTTCTACACAGCACTGGTTCCCATGGTATTTTACACTCATGAGACCCTTCTTTAGTAAGACATGCCCCCCCATCTGTCCATGGCTCCCTGTAAATAAAAGAAATTTTGACGCCGCAGAGGTGGGATTCTATTTTTTTCTGGTAGAACAGTGACCAAAGGTCACAATCGTATTCACTTGCCACTTCTTATATTTCAATTACCAATCTAGCCACAGACATTTGAATTATCCCTGGTTTAAAGGATTCTTCATAATATTTACATAGTTTTCTCTGCTTCTGATATATTGGGTATAACTGTAAACCACCGAGGGCCATAAAATTTTATCTACTGAGTAATATACAAATTCAACGCATGCTTCTAAATGTTAATATGAGTGTTAGAAAGTGGAATATTTCTAATATCCAAGTATAGAATGAACCAAATGGTCTGAATGGAACATTTAATGACATGTCAGACTCCATAAACATCTGGTGGACTGTAAGAGCCCACTATTTTGCTTTGTCAATAGAAGAATAGATTTTAATAATTTTAACCAAAAATAATTTTTATACTTAAATTGGGGAGATTTATAATGTTAAAAGTGACATTGCTTTAGAAATAATAAAATGCTAGAGTCATTTCCAAGATCATTATATTCTATGGAGGAAATGAGAATAGCATGTCCTATATTCTACATGCTGTGTGCGTGTGTGTGTGTGCACGTGCATGTATTTTAATTTAGGCAGGATATATACTAATGCACTGAAAAGTCATCAACCAAGTTTGGTGAAATATATGTTTAATGTATAAAAAAAGACTGTGCTTTTAGGATTTACATGCTATATTAAGTCAAGCTGAAGCCATAAATCACACGTATAAATATTTGATTTCTCTACTCCTACACATTTGCTTCTCAACGTTACTGCAAAAAAAGGCAAAGCTATGCAGATTGGTGTCCTCATTTACAGTCATGGCTTAAACAACCATTTATATGACGTTGATGCCAAATCTATATCCTTAGCATAAATCTTCACCCTGACCTCTAACTTGGAACATTTTTAAATAATTTACTTATTTGTTTTATAATATTTTTTCCTTGATTGTGCCCTGGATATTTGTAACCTGGATGTGTCCTGGGTTTCAAACAGTCAACTAGTCCAAATCTAAACTTACGACAATATTTGACAAATAGGTCCTATTGTATATATTATATATTCTACCGATAGCATTACCCATTACCAGTGACCATAAGAAAAAGCCTGGAAGAAATCTAAGGTTACATTTTCTACTTGTTATTCACATTAAAGCAGACAAGAAGTATTTTTTATTCAGACTCTAAAATATTTCATAAGTGCATTAAATTCTTTATATTCATTGTATATTGCCTGAGTTATGGTTTTCATTATTTTATATTCAGATTATTTAAGTAACTTCCTACCCAAACAATACAGATATATATTTACATCTGCAAGATTTGGATATATCTATAGATATAGATAGCTAGGTATCTAGTTATAGATATGTTTATCCTAAAATTGGAACTGTTGAGGTAAAAGTAATATGTATTTAAAGTTTTGATAGCTATTGCTAAATCACTCTACATAAGCTTTGCACCAATAATACAATATTTGTTCCAATGTTATTTTTGTATATTGTTCTTATGTTCTTATTTTTGTGTATTGTTCATCAGCAAATAGTAGTAATATATAGAAAAAATGGTGAAACAAAAGAAAAAAAATAGTGGTGAAACAGTCCCCCTTTTAGTATTTATATACTACATTAGGTACAGTTCCAAAAGAATATGAAGCAGTATTAAAAGTGGGCATATTTTCTTGTTCTTGAACAACAGGGTATCTCTTGAATTCCTTTGATAAGAAGACAATTTGAGATGCACTTTTGAGCTACATAAAAAAATGGGAAGTTTTATTTGTTTTTGTTTAATGATATTAATTCATCAAAATAACTGCCTTCTTTTTAATCACTTATCTATTGGTATAAAAATTTATAATACAGTCTCTGTAAAGAAGACCATTGTGGAATTTCTGAAATAAAATATAATAGGCTAAAGTATATTACTCTTGAAATATATTGAAGGAATCACACCATTGCCAGGAAGTCTGTGATAATATTTTACTAAGGAAATGTTTTTTTAAGTAAAACAAAACAAAACAAAACAACAACAACAAAAAAAAAACAAGAAAAAAACCATTTTGTTTTCTGTACTGCTCATACGCCTCAAATAATTCAAACAGGGGCACCCGGGTGGTTCAGTCGGTTAAGTGTTCATCTCTTGATTTCAGCACAGGTCATGACCTCATGGTTCATGAATTCAAGCCCCACATCTGATTCTGTGCTGATAGCAAGGGGCCTGCTTGGGGTTTTCTCTTCCTCTCTCTCTGCCCCTCCCCTGCACTCTCTTTCTTTCTCAGTCTCTCTCTCTCTCTCTCTCTCTCTCTCAAAATGAATAAATAATTCAATATAGCTTGACTTCATTTCTTACTTTCCATTAAATGATGGAACTATTCTAATCAGATTCTACTCTCAATGCTACATGGGAGCAATGCAGATGTGCGCAGATGAACATGCAATGGGTTGCATTACTGAACTTTGAATTTAGGAAATCAGATTTTTATAATGAGTAGCAAACATACCTGCCCTTTGCTCAGGGCCACAGTAGTTTGCTGAACCTTGTTCTACATCAACAACTCTATATCATTTCCATACCAACAGAAATGAACTTTCCTAATACCATTTATTAACACAGAGTTTCTGGATTTGGCTTTTACAATGGCTCTTTTTTTATCAAGTCAGGATCCAGGATCCAGATTCTTCCATTGTACATTCTTGTTAGGATTCTACAATTCTTTTAAACTAAAATGGCACCCATCACTCTTTTCTTTTTCTTTCTTTCTTTCTTTCTTTCTTTCTTTCTTTCTTTCTTTCTTTCTTTCCTTTTCTTTCTTTTTTTGTTTCAATGACTTGTATTTTTTTAACACAATCTGGCAAGTTTCCATAGAAGTTAAACATTCTGGATTTATCTATTTCCTTGTGGTATCATTTAATTTTGTGTCCAAAGAGGAAGATAACTCTAAATTGTAACTAGAGTCAGCTTAAATACTTTTGGCAAGAATCCTTCAGAGTCTAACTTAATGTTACATTCCATTAGGCAGTACCCATTATAGGTAGTCTAACTTTTAGTGAGGTTAATTTTAATCATTTAGTTAAAGTGATGACTGTCAGCTTTCTCCACTGGAAAAACAGGTCCCTTTTTCAATTACAAAGTAATATATGGATTAATAAAGCATTAGCTTTCAACAAATGCTAACATTTATTGATGATTTTGCCCTGATCTATTATTTCGTTAAAGATACCAAAATGGTGATTTTTAGTACTATAGTTTTTATTCAGTAATTGACAAAATTATACTAGAAATGCCATTAAATGTGAATGAACAAGTTTTTCTTTAAAGTGTTGAATCAAGTATCTTTTTCACCTATGACTTGTTTCTTATAAGTAGTGGACATCATAATATCTACAATGGTGGAAATATTTTTCTCTCTTGAATATTCCAGTGGACAATCAATTTTTCGTTCTGTGCACATTCTTCAAAATTCAGGTAGTGGGATGCCTGTCCTTAAACTGGTTTTGGTGTCAGATTAAAAAAAAAAAACGATTATTTATCATGTACTTCCCTGACCTCTGGAACAAGATGTCCTAAAATCAGAGTTCTTTCCCAAATCTTCAAAGTCTCTGATCTTTTATTCACATGAAAATCTAGGTGAAATATGGCTCATTGTTTCTGGGTCTTGTTGGTTTGTTTGTTTGTTTGTTTGTTTATTATTTTGGGAGAGAGAGAGAGAGAGAGAGAGAGAGAGAGAGAGAGAGAACCCGCGCACAAGCGGGGGATGGGGCAGAGGGAGAGAGAGAAAATCTTAAGCATGCTCCACGCTCAGCACAGAGCCTGACATGGGGATCCGATTTGGGCCAAAATCAAGAGCAGATACTCAACTGATGGAGCCACCCAGACGTCCCTCTGAGTCATTTTTTTCTAGGTTTTCTCAGTGACGCAGCTTAGGAAATATATATTTAAGATTCATGATTAAAATTTGATTTTGCAAGTCAAATTTAACCCATTAAAAAATTCTAAAAACTTTATATTTTTATTGGTTTATATTGGAAGACGTAATAGAAAGTATGTGACTGCTGGCTGGCCCTTGATCTGGACCTGGGAAATTAGAAGCTCCTCACCCCATCTTGGTATAAAGATGGACATATACATCAATTAAAAGAACCAAAATTGGAAATTAACTACAGGATTATGCTATTCAAAATTCTTTGAGAATTTATATGCTGACCTTATGTTTAGTCATTAAATACCTCTGAGGTAGATTATAGGGCTTTGCATACACTTTTGTATCTAGACCATAAAAAGGTCTAGAACTCAGTGCTTTAGGAATGGCACTTCAAACTTTTAGATACACCACGCAGTGTTTGGACAGGCTTTCTAAACATACATTATTAAATATGAAGAACAAAGAGGTATGACAAACCATAGCTAAAAACAGTGTTTATCTTATTCATTAAAAATATAGGTAGCTCCAAATACATAGAAGTGTTTCTTAAATTTAATTTATGACTCAATTATCTAACAATTGGAAAAAAAAGTTACTACTGGGACAAAAATTACATATATGCTAAGTTTCATAAGGTAATAAAATGTAATATATATACCCATTATCATGGATTTAAAAAACCTAGTATTAATTTTGTATACTCAGAGATCTTATATATTGCTTTGCATTACCAAAGAATAAGTTTTCTGATTCTAGATAAACTAAAAATGTTCATCTTACTTTACACTATGAGAAATATATGTATGTATATATTTCTCACAGTGAATGCTAAGATACATATACATATATACATATCTTATGAAATATATATATCTTGAAAGGTATGATATATGTGGATATATAACTTATAGTAACAAATATGTATCAATCCGTGTAGTGTCCCTTTAGAGTAAAAAAGACATGTAACCATGATCAATCTCTCAGAGTAAACTATTCATAAAGCACCAGATCTGAACTATTTTCCCCCTCTGGCATTAAATGAATCTAATTACCTTTTACAAATGTAAATTTGGAATGATTATCTGTAACTTCATTGATTGAATCACTCCTGTTAGTTGATGACAAATCAATGTCCATGTTTAGATTGCCTCTACCTATTGACTTCAATCAAAGAATTAATGATTTTAGAAAAAATAGATTGACTACATTTAAATCCATGTTTAGTAACTAGTAACTACTGGGTGTTTTAAATTGAAAAACTGCTTGATCAAATTCACTTGTTTTTTGTTAAATTCATTTGTGATGTAGTTTTAACTGTAGGGGGACGAAGAAAAAGCAAAAGCTGTTCGAGATTTTAAAAAAAAAATTTTTTTTCAACGTTTATTTATTTTTTTGGGACTGAGAGAGAGAGACAGAGCATGAACGGGGGAGGGGCAGAGAGAGAGGGAGACACAGAATCGGAAACAGGCTCCAGGCTCTGAGCCATCAGCCCAGAGCCTGACGCGGGGCTCGAACTCAAGGACCGCGAGATCGTGACCTGGCTGAAGTCGGATGCTTAACCGACTGCGCCACCCAGGCGCTCCTGTTCGAGATTTTTTTTTAATTTGAGAGAGAGAGAGAGAAGGGCAGAGAGAGAGAGATTTTTTTCCTTTTTTAGATATTAAATTTTTTAAATGTTTCATTATTTATTTTGAGAGAGAGAGAGAGAGAGAGAGTGCACTGGGGAGGGACAGATAGTGTGGGGGAGAGAGAATCCCAACAGGCTCCAAGGTATCAGTGCAGAGTCTGACACAGGGCTCAATCCCCAAACCCTGGAATTATGACCTAAGCCAAAATCAAGAGTGGGACACTCAACCGACTGAACCACCCAGGTGTCCCAACAATAATTTTAATAAATATGTTCAATGTGGAAAGAGGAACACAATGCCTTAGTAAACTGTGACAAAACTCAAAATAAAATTTAGTAATAGAAGAAATTATTTAACACATAATAATAACAGTGGCTTTGCATTTTTTATTGTAATTGCCTTTTGTCCCTCTGATTGGTCTATTTAGAACTCTGCTTTCATGACACATTCTTAGAAAGGATGTACTATCTAAAACATACTCTACTGTAATTCATCATATATAACATAGTTTTATTTTTCTGCTGTTTTTCTTCATAACAACTGTCACTACTTGTTTATGTTTTATTTGCTCATTAGCTCTTTTCCAGAGAAGAAAGACTTCACTTCCAAGAGAGCAAGGTCTTGGTCAGTTTTATTTATTACTCTGTTCTGAATGTGACACATATAAATATTCTTTAAATATGTGGGATAAAAAACAAAAACAGCAACAACAACAAAAACCTGAATCTTTGTCTCTTCCACCAGACTAGACCGTCCGCTGGATTTGGCAGCGAACAATCCCTTTGTTGCTTTCTCACTGCTTAGCCGTGCACCTGGCACTTAATAGGAACTCGATAAAAGTATGTTGACGGAATGAGCAAATGACTACACAAATGGCTACATTAAATTCCCCTTTCTAACGCCTACAGACTCAGATCAGAATTCCTGGGAGAGATAACAGCAAGTGAAACCCAGAAAGATGTGTTTCACTAAAGAGTTCCTGTGAATCATTAGACTCCCAGGGTCACTGCTGGGGGATGAATTAAACCATTGTGAATGGCAGTGTACCACAAAGACACGGAGGCACAGGGGAACAGCTTCTGCACATATCTGCACAGGCACTGTTGGCAAATCTGTAGGCATTAACGTAGCAATGTGCTGCAGCCGCTGCCAGCAGTAAAGATGTATGCTCTGCAGTAATATAACCACAGGGAATAGCAGCCAGAACCGAAAGAGAAATAAAAATAGGAAAATAGCAGATCCAGAAAGTTGGTGCTGACAATGGTGATTGTGAGCATATAAAAGACACCCTCAGGCAATAATGTTGGCTAGAAATGCTCAAGGAGCCCTGTAAGTCTCCAATCTCAGACATTGACAAAAACGGAGAAATAACATTTGCCACTGTGCAGTGAGAGTGTAATTTTTTCTCCCTAGGCTACTAATAGCAGAGCAAACACAAGTGACATAGATATATCAGAAGACAGTTATGTTCACGGAGTCTAGGGTGCATAACATGCAATCCTTGGTGGTTCTTTCAGTGCCTTTTAAGGACTAGCTGAAAACAAAAGTACAGATATTCAATGGAAGAGCTCCTCCTTGAAAAAAAAATTCCATAAATGAGGTCATGAGCAATTATTGTTTACAGAGGATCTGTGCACAGCCTATTAATAAGTGCATTGAAGATTCTCAGAAATAATGCTAACACTTGCTCTAAATATTGTTTTTTTAATTTTTAACTTTTTTAATATTTATTTTTGAGAGAGAGAGACACAGTGTGAGTGAGGAATGGTCAGAGAGAGAGGGAGACACAGAATCTGAAGCAGGCTCCAGACTCTGAGCTGTCAGCACAGAGCCCAACGGGGGCTTGACCTCACGAATGGTGAGATCAGACCTGAGCCGAAGTGGGACGCTTTACTGACTGAGCTACCCAGGTGCCCCACTAAATATTGGTTTTGAACATATAAATAGGAAATAATCAAAATAATTGTGTAATTATAGGTGTCTTCTGGTTATACAGAGGGCACACTAACCTCGCCAAAGAGGGTGGCAGAGAAAGGTGCAAAGGCAGCTTCTTTGAAAATAGAACATTAAAGCTGAAACCTGAAGGATGAGCAGGAGTCAGTCAAGAAAAGAGGTGGCGATTGTGAGGAGTGTCCCAATATGCATGGTTATGTGCTTTAAGACTCCGAGTAGAGAGTGCAGAACCCAGGGAGGAACAGACATTTCTACCCATTTTGAACTGTAGGTGGTTATATCTAGGGGTAGAAGACTGAAGAAGGCCACAACATAAAGGCTTATTTTTGGCATGAAAATTTATAGAAATCATGCTTTCCTCCATTGATACTTGTCATAAATTGCTATAGCATTGGCAATGGATAATGCTGTTTTCCAGGACACAAACTCATTAGGAGAGAAACTGGTTGATATCCTTTTTATCTTGTTTAATGTCATTGTAATAGAACTGCTGAATTCCAAAATCTTACGTTCTTCTATTCAACTTTCAGAAAACAACTTCCTATTTTTTCCAGTTGTACCCTACTTCAACTACAATCATTATTTGCATTTTTTGTTTACCCTGAAATTCATGACTGATCATTTCATAGCTTCATAGCATCACCCACAAAACCCCAGACTGCTTCATCAGTTATATAGCCTTTAAAAACCCACACCTAGAATCAATCTATTGTCTGTATTTTGCTATAGTGTTTTCATGATCACTTAATGATATTAGCCAAAAATCTCATAATCATATGAATAAATGACTCTACAAATTATGTGTTTGCTGGAAACGAATATGACTTCTGAAAGACTTTATTTTCCTTATTTAGTTTTTTATATTACTCCCATCAATGGTTCCAAAATGGATCATGGTCAGCTATGTTGGCTATTATACAAGTTCTTTTTTGATCTGGCAACAGTCAGCTAGCTCAACCTCATTTTTCAAAGCAGACTTAACATTCCAGAACTCCACTTCATAATCCAGAAATAGCAGTCTATTTGAGATTTTGCAAACACATTATATTCTATTCACACCTCTGCACATTTTTTCATATTACCCATGTCTGAAATGTTTTCATGCTGTGTCTTCTTCCATTGAGAACTCCACATCATCAATTCAAATGTAATTCTGTAATCAACTCTTCTAGGTAGCATTTGCTGAATATCTGCCAAGTTCCCAATTAAACCTGCCTTGAATGCCAATAGCACTCTCTATGCATTATGTGCATACATCTATGAAAATCCTCAGAGGTAGTATTAAAATGCTATGTGGATTTTCTAAAAACAAAAAAATAAAATAAAGGATGGAAACTGTGCTGTATTATTTTTTAAATGCATAGACCACAAAATGATAAGTGATACAAAGTGATTAAAATGAAATAAGGGAGATATCTTGTGATTATGTTGCCCTGGATTGTCATAGTTTGCTTTTCCTCTGTAGAGATCCAGGGTAGGTGAATGACTGGAAACATGACACTTAGGTTTGGACCAAAATGAAAAATCAAAGACAAGATTTATTCTCCCCATAGAAACATTAAATCAGTAGGCAAAATATTGGAAAAAAAGTTTTTTAAGATGCTAGACCTCAGATGATTAAAAATGATCCTGCAGAGAAAGGAAAAAAATGAGGTGAGTCACATCACTGTCCCAGAATAATACCTGATATGGTTTGCAGGTCATGGTGGAAAAAGGAAGTACCCAGAAGAAATTAGACACTGAATTTAGGAGAAAATCTAAGACTCCAGGAAGACCAAGATGACTAAGTTCAGAAAAGTGAGAACTTCAGAAAAAAGAAACACACATGGAGAACTCTGAAGTTCCTCAGTGGGTTCTTCTGCATATTCAGCTGTGTACTGATAAATATATATATGTAAGAAAATTAGTTAGGACTGCTAAAACATCCATTTTGAAAGGATTAGAGGTGAGAGTGCCCAATGTTTGCATGTGGCCAGGAGTAGTGCATGTTTCCACTAGACATGAGAAAGCCTCAAGATATTGGAAAGACCATTAAAAATGTTGACTAAATATTGAGATACAATTAGCCCTTTTCTGAAAATGAACTTATTCCTACCTAACCAATCATAAAAAAACAAGATGCCAAAAGATACAACTTTTGCAAATAACTAAACCATTTCACAGAATAAGGGTCAAGAACATTGATAGGACACATAAATTATCAGGTGTGAAAAAAAGCAAGAAATATAAGCCATTATGGCAAGAAAATTTAACTACTGGAAACTGACAGAATTGATACAAATATTTAAATTAGAAGAAAAAGACATACAACCAACTGCATTTCAAATGTTCAAAAAGTAAGTAGAATCATGAAAGATATGTCTTTTTTTAATGCTTACTTTTGAGAGAGAGAGAAAAAGAAAGAGAGATAGCAGGGTAAGGGCAGAGAGAGAGGGGGGCAGAGGATCTGAAGCAGGCTCCGTGTTGTCAGCAGAGAGCCTGGTGCAGGACCTGAACTCAGGAACCACAACATCATGACCAGAGCTGAAGTAGGATGCTTAACCAATTGAGTCACCCAGGAGTTCTGAAAGAAAAAAGTTAATCATATATCTAGATGTGAAAATTATACTGTGTGAAATTTTAAAAAAGCACCAGGTGAGATTAACAGCGGATTAGACATCAGAGAAGAAATTATTAGTGGATTTAAAGTGAAAAATAGAAACTATAAAAACTGAAACAGTAAAAAGTAACCAAAAAAAAAAAAAAAAAAAAAAAAAGGAAGGCAGGAACATTGCTGAGTTGTAGGACAACTTTAAGAAGTTCAATGTAATTGAAGTTTAAGTTTAAATTCCTGAAAGAGAAAAGGGATGGTGGATGACAGTAAAAATATCTGGAAAATCATGGGCCAGATGTTTCTACACTTGGTGAGAACTGTAAACCTACATATTTAAAGTGTTAATTAAACTTTAATAAAAGAAATGTGAAGAAAACTATACTAAAGCACATTCTAAGTAACTTGCTCCAAACCAATGATAAAGAAAACAAATGTTAAAAGCAACCAGGGAAACAAAGATTTGTTTTATGTAGATGAACAGACAGAAGGTTGAGGGAAGGATTATTTGTTGGAATTACGCAGGTGAAAGGGCAGAAGTATAACACCTTTAAAACACTAAACAATTGCAATTATTTTTGAGGATTTCAATATATCCCCAATAACTGATAGAGCAGATAAACCGAGAATCAGTAATGTCATACAAGAATCCAGTAACACTTCCATCGTTGACTACTTATGGAGCAACCTACCCAGCGAGAGAAGAATATACTTTTTTTTCAAGCAGATATGGAACATTTACCAAGACAGAAGATAATCAGGACTGAAACAGTCTCAACAAATATAAAATGATTGCAGTCATACAAATATGGCCTCTGCCTACAGGAGAATTTTCTTAGAAAGCAATAACATTTTGGCTAAATACAAAAATGTATGACAACTAAAGAGTACACCTGTAGGTTACCTAAAAATGAAAGTATTTTAAAGCTGAATGAAAATAAAAACACATCAACTAAAATTTTTGAGGATACAGCTAAGACAATACTTATGAATTTCATGGTACCAAACACCTATAAGATTAGCCTATAATTTATGACCTCAGTTTCTATGTTAAAAAGAAAATAAAGTAAATCTGGAATAATATATAAAATAAACTAACAAAATAAAATAATAAAGATAATGGCATAAATCACTGAAATAGAAAAAATAGAGAAAATAAATGATGTAAAATATGGTATCTTGAAAATATTAATAATGGTTATCTTCTAATCAGATTAATCTGGACGAAAGAGTTTATTTAGGTGCCAATAACAGGAAAGAAAGAAGGGTCACTGGAGTTTCTACAGGTATAACAGAGTATTAAGATCATTTAAAAATATCTTTATGCCAATAAATTCAACAACTTACATGAAATAGACAAATTCCTTAAAAGAAACATAGTATCAAATTCCAAAGAATTACAAGAGAAGAAATTGATAATCTTATAACCAACTGATATATTTGACTTAAACTTTCCCATAATGGAAACCCCAGTCTTAGATGGCTATATTTATGGCAACTACCAAATTTTCAGGAATAAATTATATCAGTTCATCAACATATCTTCCAGAAAATTGAAAAGATGGCAATATTTTACAACTCACACCATGAAGCAACTAAATTACAAGGAAAAAATTCCACAGACCAGTATGTCTTACAATGCAAAAAAATCAAAATAATTTTAGCAAATAAGCATCAACAATATATACAACAAAAAATATATAAAATGATGAGGACATTTTATATTATGGCCACTTAAGGTTATGTTAGAAATGCAAGTTTAGTTCAGCTTTCAAAAATCAATCAATGCAGTCCATCATATCTTAAACTTTAGGAAGGGAAAATTAAGACATCTATATTGGAAAGGAAGTAAAACTGATTTTATTTGTAAAAAAAGAGTTTCATGAATTATTTGTATATAGAATATAAAAATTAATCTCAAAACTCAATAGTCAGAAAAAAAGAAAATGGAAACATATTTGAATAGATTCTTTGCCAAAGATGCAAATAAATGCATGAAAAGAAATCCATCATTATTAATCATCAGGAAAATGCAAATTAAAATCTCCTTGAGATGATATTGCTTATTTATTCGAATGGCTTAAATTAAAACGACTGACCATACTACATATTGTAGAGGATGTGCAGGAACTGAACTCGAACTTGAGTTCAAGTCTTCAATTTTTATTTTTTTTTTTTAATTTTTTTTCAACGTTTATTTATTTTTGGGACAGAGAGAGACAGAGCATGAACGGGGGAGGGGCAGAGAGAGAGGGAGACACAGAATCAGAAACAGGCTCCAGGCTCTGAGCCATCAGCCCAGAGCCCGACGCGGGGCTCGAACTCACGGACCGCGAGATTGTGACCTGGCTGAAGTCGGACGCTTAACCGACTGCGCCACCCAGGCGCCCCAAGTCTTCAATTTTTAAATAAGCCACATGTGGGCCCTATTTTACTCTTCTGCAAAATATAATCAGTTACATTTTCTCCATGGGGATATTCTGAAAATACACAATATCATATGATTAAAACACCTGACAGGGAGAATGATATACAGTTTTTTGTTTTGTTTTGTTTTGTTCTCTGTAAGTAAGCACTATTGTCCCACTCTACCCACACAGTCTATTATCCAAATATCAGCACATCTGTCAGCTTTCTTTGGGATTTATTTTCCGTGCCATTCAGTAGAACAAAATAAAAGACTGGTTAAAATAAATATTAGAAAAAGATAACACAGAATTTTGTGTACTAGATATACAACAAAACATGGGTATAAATTAAATGTAATGAAAATGTAATAGTAAAAACTTAAATTGCTTAGTAGTAATTATGTATGATTTCCCATAATAAACACTTTCTTCCATTGTTTCATTTATTTTTCCCAAGGACGCTATATTATTAGTTGTATAATTATCCATATTTGATGATGAGGACACTGTGGCTCAAAGAGATTAAGTATAGGATCACATACAGATGATCTGAAAGACCAAGGTCTTTAACAATTGCACAAATATTCTAAATACCTGATTAGAGTGGCCAGGTAAAATAAATTATAGTAAATTCATAAAATGGAATACAAAGTAGGCATTGAAATTCTAATAATAGCGGTAATGATTCTTTACTGATTACCTGCCACTTGAAAGTGTTTTATGCTAAGTTTAGTTTTATAACCATTCTTGTGATAATCATCAGTGGATTCACAGGAAATAGATATTAAGTACTAGGTTTTAAGTACTTAATAAATTCAGCACACAACCAAGGCATATGGAATGAATTAATCATTCCGTAGTGAAAATTAATGTTTGCTTATGGGTATAATTTTCTTAAAATATTTGCCAAAATATACCATTGTTTCTAAGTAGTGAAATTATAATTTATGTCTTGTGACTTCTATTGAACTGGTTGTGATGATCATGTATAACATCTTAAAGTTATATATGAGACAGTATAAACTATATTTTGGAAAAATAATGTTCCTATAAACATGGTTATACTTTTACTACATAGTCCACTCGGCATTGTGTCTGGCACACTGTAGATACTCAATAAATATTGTATGAATGAAAATACATAGCGCCATAGTGGGTTAACACTTTTCCCATTATGGTGTTGAATAATAGAACTGAAAAATTCAAAATTTGTATAGAAAACATATAAGAACATGAGAAATGGTTCAGTTCTATTAGTAAATATGCTTGCTCTGCATGTTATTTGAAAGTGATATGTAGGGGCGCCTGGGTGGCTCAGTCGGTTGGGCGTCCGACTTCGGCTCAGGTCATGATCTCGCAGTCCGTGAGTTCGAGCCCCGCGTCGGACTCTGTGCTGACAGCTCAGAGCCTGGAGCCTGTTTCAGATTCTGTGTCTCCCTCGCTCTCTGACCTTCCCCCACTCATGCTCTGTCTCTCTCTGTCTCAAAAAAAATGAATAAATGTTAAAAAAAATTAAAAAAAAATAAAACTGATATGTAAACTATATCACAATGAGGCTTTTCAAAGTAGACAAAGCTCTAGACTCAGACATAGATACTATTGAACTTTTGAGAGACCTTCTCATATGCTTTGTTGTTAAAAGGAAAAATCTAAGGTGTGTGTGTGTGTGTGTGTGTGTGTGCTGTGTGTGTGTGTGTGTGTGTGTGTGTGTGTGTGTGGTTTTCTTCTGATCAGTAAAGCTCAATCCCACCTCAGTTCTTATTTCATGGCTCAGTATTTAAATCAAATTCTAACTGTATGACAAATGAGAAGAGTAGGAGTTTATGATAATTTGTAGATCTATCCTAAGGATTTCTTTTCTTGTAGCAGATATGGAGACTCACTAACTAAAGTAAAATCACATAATTAAAGTGAAAGAACAACAAAACAAAGCAAAAACTTATTAAAATGGTCCTGGGTGACTCAGAGAAATGAGTTAGTAGAAAAATCAACCAGGAATTTAGGAAGATGAAAATCAGGAAAGTGCCCAAAATTTCAATTGCAGAAGTAATTCTGAAAAAAGTTCAGAGTGCTATACAATAAATTTGATTCAAGAAAATTTAGTGAAAGAGCTAAATAAAGAGCTAGAAGAGTATAAAAAAACAATAATAAACAAAAAATAAATGCAATCCTCGATAAAGGCAAACCCAGTAACATTCATTATATGATGACAAAGCAGTAGTTGATGTAAGTGACTTCCATCCTCCCCTACATATATGATCTTCTTCTTTGCTCAGCATCTCCGTAGTACAGGATTCTTTGACAAATGAAACAATTCAAACTTTCAGTCAAGAAAATAATACCCCTTTGGTATAAATTCTTGCATTGACATCTTGCTGGTTATTTTCCACTAACATGAAGTAAGAACCATAACTATATAGAAAATATCCCAAGAAATTATCTAATTTATATCCGAATACCTCTTGTTTTGACATCTTTGTGATCTTCTGGTGAAGGATCTATTAGAAATCTCTGATTATCTAGCCAGAAAGTTATGTATTGGATAACTTTGCTTCATGAAAAATAACTACATAACTTCATGCTCTGTGTGTAAGTACTGACATAGTTTATCTATCTATCTATCTATCTATCTATCTATCTATCTATCTATCCATCTGTCTTTATAGTAAGTCAGACTCTGTCAAGCATGCAAATTTTTTTGTTTTCCTTTTTCACCCCTGACCTCGATGTTCCATCACTAAGTAAGGCTGAAAAAATATGACAGGAGACCTTAAGAGGTTGACTTGAAGCTGAAGGTGTCCCATCACACAAAACCTTTATAAAATCTGGATCATAATGTTTTTGTCTCCTGGTTTTCTTTTGTTTTGTTTTGTTTTTAAAACTTCCAGGATCCTGGTAGTAAATTCTACACAGGAACAAAAATGAGAGTTTAAGAAATACAACCGGGGGCGCCTGGGTGGCTTAGTTGGCTGAGCGTCTGACTTCAGCTCAGGGCATGATCTCACGGTTCGTGGGTTCGAGCCCCGCATCAGACTCTGTGCTGACAGCTCAGAGCCTGGAGCCTGCTTCGGATTCTGTGTCTCCCTCTCTCTCTGCCCCTCCCCTGCTCATGCTTTGCTTCTGTATCTGAAAAGTAATAAATGTAAAAAAAAAAAAATTAAAAAAAAAAGAAATACAATCAGAAGCCATATGATTACAGGAGACAGTTTGGATGTGAAAACAATATACACGTGTAATTTCTGGCGTCTTTAGTGATTATTTAGGCTTCATACTATTGACTAGAAATCTCTCAAGATGCATAATTAACTATTTTAGGAATCATGAATCCCTGACCATGGAACAACTAGTCTCTTTTAACTTAGCTACTAATCATAAACTGAGTGTTATCCGATGCGTGCACAGCAGCAATCCACCTTTAAATAGAAATGGTATATACAAATTGGGCCCAAAAAGGTTTGAAAAGATGCAAATAAATTACATGAGCAGGTGGCTCAGACTCCCATAATACCTACTCCTGCTGTTCTGCCACATCTCCCTTACAACACTGGTATGACCTCATGGGGTGTCCACTATGACTATTAACGGAAGAAGGGAAAAATGAGGGCTTGGTTTGCAGCGAAGTTCGTATCTGGAAATGGCATTATCTAGAAGTGAATGCCTGCTGAAAAATAGTCCTATGCTGGGTCGATTATGAAAAATAATGTTGAAAATAAAATTTCAGAACTTTAAGCAAAATACATGGTTTGCACTTTGTTAGGAAGGAAAGCTGGGCAGGGCCAGAGGTCTTGGGCAATGATTCATGGACAGTGTGAATGGGTTGACTGGCTAGTTAGGATCTTAAGAAGTCAAGATTAAAATATCAATGACCAGGCAATCTGAAGAAGAGTCATTTGGATATACATCTCGGAATACACACAAAATATGACTTTTTTTTTCCATAGAGATTCCCATTTGAGGACATTCTCTGTCCAAATGTGTCAAGTAATCAGGTCGATAAGACATACCGTCCTGTGAGTGTCATCTTTATTTAGTTACCCATGTTGTTCAATAGGCACTAGTTCAACATGGCCACAGTGGCACAACTGGAAAGCTTGGATGAACTCAACAAAATGCAATCAATGTAGTCTTATCTGCCACTGCAGCACAGTAAGCAACTGCATATTTATCTTGTTTATCAGAATCACTCACCCCAGCTAGTAATAACCTCATTTGTAAGCTTTCAGATTGACTCGAACAACTTGAAAAACCATTTTTTGTGGGGCTCAGTCAATTTAAGGGAACCCTAGCTTTGCTCACTGGGCTGTTATTTTTTGGGAAAACATTCTATACACCCAGTCTCAAAAATTATGGTAATGGAAGCAAAAATTCGGAAACAATATGGGTTTGTGCTGATCAAGGAAAAGCTTGCTGCCTCTGCTTTGAATCCAGCCTGTCCACAGCAGAAACCAATGTGAAGCCCCTGCCTACGTGGGGGTTGATTATTATTTTTTTTTAATGCAAGAGGCTGTAATCTGTCCTCAAAGGGGTATTTACATAATCCAAATAAACATGTGCCTCCTCACAACACTTTTTGCCAGCACCACAAACTGTGTATTAGAGGTGCCAATTGAATCAACATCAGCCCAATGTTATGGTGCCTAGTGATAATTTTCTCTCTGTGGTAAGGTTTCCTTCAACTGAAGAAAGGGAATGAATAGTTGCTGAGCAGCAAAAACGGTGGGCTTTTCTGGTTTCCTCTGTTTAACCCTTTACATCAACTCTTTACTCTTCAGACCCATGTAGGCTGTTTTAATGGGCATGCTTACTGTTTGGCTTCATTTTGTGTTGGACCAAAGACATACATCAGAAAAAAATAAAAATGAGAAGGAAGGTGAAACCAGGTATTTCCATGTTTCTCCCTCTGTACTGTTTTGCTATACCATCTGCAGCACTTGTGATCCTTCTGACTATACCCCACATACCCCTCCTCCTTGGAAACCCAAGCTTACTACATAAAAAGGCTACATTGAGATATACCAATTCTAGCCAAGTCCTGGCTTTTCCAGCCATTCCAACTCAGGTACCAGACATAGAATTTAAGCTACCTCAGACCCTCTATATCAGTACAGCCATTGAATGAATATTGCCAAGTGACTGCGTTGCTAACCTATGAATCAAAATAATTGCCTACCTGAGTTTTTCCCAAGCTCCTAACATACAAAATCAAGTGTCAAAAGTAATTACTTTTTAAAACCATTATATTTGGCATTACTTTGCTATGCCACAATAGGTAAGTGGCTCAGATTTCGATAATTCAATAGCAGAATGGTATTGTAAAAACATGTAAACTATGTAGCATTATTTGTAATGGTGGTAGGCAGAAACCAACAGTGCCTGGAAGACTGTTCATGAAAAGTGGAAGCCTCAGTAAGGCCGCTGAGAGCTTGAAGAAGAGTGAAGGTGAATGCCTTTGCAGTGTGGAAAAAACAGGAATATTTTTCATGTAGTAGTGGAAATTTGGCAACACTGTTTGCTATAGTAACATGGGAAATGGAAAGCAAATCTCATGAACTCCTGTACATGACAGGAGATTTCGTGCAGGATAAGAAAATGACAATTGACTTCTGACAATAATAAAATATGAGAAGGAAAACAATGAGTAGGTACTGGTTTAGTTCCTAAGAAAAATACTAGAGGATTTATGAAAGCATGACTTTCGGGTTTTGAAAATATAACAGGTTCTTTTTGGTTTTTTTAGCATTTATTTATTTTTGAGAGAGAGAAACAGAGTGTGAGTGGGGAGGCGGGGAGAGAGAGAAGGAGATACAGAATCCAAAGCAGGCTCCAGGCTCTGAGCTGACAGCACAGAGCCCGATACAGGGTTGAACTCATGAACCATGAGATCATGACCTGAGCCGAATTTGGATGCTTAACCGACTGAGCCACCCAGGTGTCCCCCAAGATATGACATGTTATGATCCCCAATTCCTTGTAGTAAAAGATTATCAAACTAAGGAATGGTATCAAGATAAAGAGTAAGTCCAAGATGCTGACAAAACATGACCTGGGAGCTAAGATGTCAGGTGAGTGCCTGTAAAATACATGGGCATATCTAATAGGCTTTTAAGACGGTTTTTAACATGTATTTGTTTTTGAGAGAGAGAGAGAGAGAGAGAGAGAGAGAGAGAGAGAGAGAGAGAGACCCAGTGTGAGCAGAGGAGGGGCAAAGAGACAGGGAGACACAGAATCTGAAGCAGGCTCCAGGCTCTGAGCTGTCACAGGGCTTGAACTCACCAATCACGAGATCATGACCTGAGCCAAAGTCTGGGACTTAACCGACTGAGCCACCCAGGCACCCCAAGACTTTTTTTTTTAATTACAACAAGTGCACTCCTTAATCCTTATCTAATAGGTTCTTAATATTCTTAAGGGTATTGTAAAATAGAACCCTGACTCTCAGCCCAAGGTAAAGATGAGCTGGTCTTTAAACATGTCAAAAAAAAATAATAAAATGGATTATAATTAGGTACACAGGAAGCACAAACTATTTGTAAAGTAATTATACTTGTTCAACTGAAAATACAAAATGAAAAGAGGCCTTTAGACATTCAAATGTCTGCAACCAAGAGGTAAGTTGAAAGCTACTCATTTGAAAATATGGTCACTGTTTAAACATTTATTTATTTTTGACAGAGAGAGAGAGAGAGAGAGAGAGAGAGAGAAGCAGAGAGAGGGAGACAGAGGATCCAAAGCGGTCTCTGTGCTGTGAGCACAGAGCCTGATGTGCCTTGAACTCATGAACCGTGAGATCATGACCTGAGCTGAAATCAAGAGTTGGCTGCTTAACTGACTGAGCCACCCAGCACTGCAGAAAATATGGTCATTTTAAATGAAAATGTAAGGATACTTTAGTGAAAAGATACAAGAAAACAAAAAACAGATCCAATAGCCAAGTATCACTTGACTTCTATGTACCTCCATTCACTACCCATCATCCCCACTTTTTGATTGAGACTGTCTCTTGTGTTATCTCATCTCTATCTAAAGCTTATATATTGGATCTTTGGGTTAAAAATAACCTGTCTTTTTTAGTTCACAGGACTGTAGCGTAACAGAAACTCTCTTTTAGAAAATATATCCAAAGAAAGTCATTTGCACACTAAGAAGACCCTGAGCTCAGCAACACTTGAGCTGATTTCATAATGGCATGAGACTTTCGGGGACTTCTGTAGGGGGTAAGTATATCCAGCATCTGGGAGGGATGCAAATTATTAGAAGCCAGAAAGAAAACCGAGATAGCTACATTCCAATGGTCTCCAGTTAACCACACCTCCTAATGTTGTTGAATTCTTGGAAACTTTTAAACTGCCATGTAAGAAGTACAAATATCCTGAAGAGATCTAATCTGTCAAAAGCTCCAGGTAGACACACAAAGTACTATGGAGAGACACTAATTCTGTCCAGTTTCCAGGTGTCCTAGCCATTACAGCATAGGTATGAGCCATCCTGACTCCCCCATTCCAGACCAGTCTCCAGCTGAGTATATGTGTAGATGGATGCCCTAGTTGCACCTTTTAAAAAATATTGATCCACAAAATCAAGAGCAAAATACAATGGCTCCTTCAGGCTATTAAAATTTGTAGTGACGTAAACAATAATATGTTATTGGAATATACTTGGCATTAAAACAATTAAACTCTGTAATTACAATGCTAATACTATTTATATGCATTGCTCCTTTCAACTAATACACATTCTTATCACATACATTCACTGGTTGATACATTACTTGATTATATGAGTCATTTTTTTGTTATTGTTTTTAAATCCTTGTTTTGCACTACTGATACTCATGAGCTGTTAAAAGTCTTTTTTATAAGCCATACATGTAACAAAAATTTTAATTTTCATCATTAAACATGAATCAAATTAATGAAGTGATAAATATCTCATGTGGTCAGACCCAAACCATACTTTTAGTATAAAATGTACAATTCACAATGATGGCTGTTATAACTAGTCCAATCCTAGGACAATATTCATAGTTTCAAAATCAATTATTTTCTAGACCACTGGTCTTTCCATCCTTCTGGGAGAAATGAGTGACAGAAGGACAGGTTAAGTAACGATGCACTTTATTATGTACAATGTCTTTTAACAGAGCTAGAAATAGAAAGAAATCCATGTGCTACAATAGAATCTCAATCTCTGTTGAGCAAGGAATCCCAGATTAAACCTGTAAAAAGTACCTGCATTACTTACACCATGACCTCATTCTTGCTCTTCATCAAAAACCTTTTCAAGAGCATTCGCAAACTGTCCCCCAAGGTCAAGATAACTAATTAATCTCCATTTTAATTATGATTTATGTCAATTTTGTGTTCATTATAATGTCAATAACATAGGACAGATCACCATTGCTACGGCAATCAGGAATGCTGTGGATGTGACTTCCAGTCTTCCCTAATAAGGCAATTGCTTTGGATTATCTCAATATAATGCACAAATAAATATAATATATACCACAACCCTACCTATGTATTACATTATTTTCTGGTTATTCCCCCAAATTCCCCCAAATTAGGAGTTCATAATTCCACCCTTACTTTTAAATTAGGGAGGTAGATATGTATATAAATGCATGTTTATATTTTTATTTATATATTTATAAGTTATATATATGTAATTATATATACCTAAGTTTTATACATGTATGTAATTATATATATGTAATTATATATGTAATATATATGTATACACATATATATATATATATATATATCCATTCTAATAAAAGACTGTAATTTGCCCTTCATGTCAAAACATTTATTTTGTAATTGTTCCCCATGGATTGGCAGATGAAATATGTATGAATTCAAGAAAACTATTAATTCTTTATTCATACATAAAAATGTGTTAACTTGTACATTAAAATATGCACCTTTTATTCAAAAACAATATGAGAGATAACTGCTCAGGATTAAGTTTCTTGCAACACAAAAATTAAAAGTACACAATTCATACAGAAGAAAAACTGGCTTCAAGGTGCATGTTCAAAATTGGCTTTTCGTTTCATGCTGGGATGAAAGCCGAGCTTTGGAAAATCACTGATGTTGCAACTGATATGATGATCCTGCATCTTCTCATCCTTCATAATATTAAGTAGATCAGTGATAAAGAACAAAAACTGTTTTTATGAAAAATGGTGGCCTGTGTATATCATATTTTATAATAAAAATATTAAAGTGCTCAGCTTTACTGTGATGATTTGGTAACTGTTGTAAGTTAAAACAATTTTGTTGTAATGTTCTTCTCTAGCACAAAATTAAAAATGTACATATTGTAAATACATTTACCAATTATTATAATAAGTAAATTTATCTGCCAAATTCTTGTTATTTATTTAAATCCAATTACACATTTAGTTTATAATTGCAATTCATACCATTCAAAGTAGTATAATTTTTCCAAGGTCATAATATAGTTAAGTCTTAGAAACTTGGCCTTAAAAAATTTTTTATTTTGATGATGTATGCAAAAATACAAGCAATTCACTGAATGAAACTGATAAAATTCTAAAATGAAATTTCTATAGCTCTATATAAAATATTGAAATTCTTTTATATGAAAACATAATACAATTCAGGCATTGGTTTTACAAAGTTTATTTAAAATTCTCTAGACAGAAAAGATTTGTATAGTTCCATTCTTCTGTAGGTATAAAATACTAGCTGAAACCCTATTGTGTATACTTATACATACTTTATCTGAATAAATCATGAAAATACAAGAGAGCATGCATATGTTTGGTGGTTCAGAATATTTTAAATGGTGACCAGTATTGAAAGCTATTTCTGTGGAAGAAATTAATTAGTACTAAACTAAGCTCTGACATGTTGGGAAAAGGGAAAAAATTAACCCAAATTGCTGCTATATGCTATGTTGTTATGTTTTGTGTGTGTGTGTGTGTGTGTGTGTGTGTGTGTGTGTGTTCAACCCCATTCACATCATTCTAGTAATTGACTGCTTGAATTTGAACTTCAGCCTCACCACTTCTTATTTGTGTGCCATATGACCATTTATATAACATATGTTTTGCACTTTTTTCATGCATACACCGAGGGTAGTAATGATACCTATTACACAGTCGAAGTGAGAAAATATAACACACTTGGAATAGCACATTAACCTTGGGAAGTAATTATTCAGTAATGTGTAAGTAATTTTATAAATTAGGCTTGGTAGAAAAAAAACAAGGATTAATTAATAATCAATAAAAATAAACAATCCAGTAGTGTGTTTAATTTGTATCATTTAAAATTGTTTTTCATTAACTCTTTCAACAGCCAAGTACTAATTCGCTTCTGAATTGTAATGCATTTTTTCTCAATTCTCTATTTTGGAGTAAATGTTAGCAGATCACATATCTCTGTTGCATATATGTGAGTACAAATTGAAAATTAATGACAAGCTACAATATACCTATCAAATTACACTCTAGTCAATGATAGCTTATTGGGTTTCAACACTCCTGAATCAGGTCCAGCATTAACTATTCAAAGACTCTAAACCCCAAATTATGATTAATTAATCAAAATTCACCATGAGAAACTATGACATTCAGATGTGCTCTCTGTTTGAGCCCAGGCTGGACAATCTGTTCATATCATATCAGTTTCTGAAACATTTTTTCCAAATCTCTGCCCTGCTGTAGTCCCACCTTTCATCAATATTTACTGGTTCTTTGAACTTAAAAAAATTATTAATAAAAGAGTCAGATTGTAGCTAAAAAACAGCTACCAGACTAAGGAAATTGTTATACAAAAGAGTCAGTCTACACATTTGTCAATAATTTGTCAAATTCACTATTCCTTAAAACAATATAGATATGTTAATCTCTTAAAATGTACATAGCATCACTAATGGAGTCTGCGTGTTGAGCTAATGCCATGGATAATATCGTGTGCAATTTGTTTTATGCCCAAATTAAATTTGAAAGTCTCCTCTATTAATATGTCTAGATTGTAGTCACTATTTACATGATTTCTAATTCTACTTTGATCCTACGCAAGTTTATGACACGCGGAATGGCAGCTGTACTTCCCTGGGGAGGAATAAGACCCTAGATATGGATCACTGCTTTAGAAAAACAACAATTACATGACAATTCAGTACATTAGTGTTCCAACTGTCAACCACACAAATTCTGAAAGTATTTCTATATGAATATGGATATATATTTCTAATGCCATTTCAATTTTATTAAATATATTTTTATATTATTTGAAACATAAAAGTTTGTTTATAACACATTACCAAAAACTCCTATGAAAAAATAACACTATTCAAATAGTTTTAAAACTGTTCAATAAACTACATGGTATATGGACTCAGATTTTATTGAAAATTTGAATCAATAAAAAATGATACGCTGATTATGTATGTCTGATTTAAATTCTTATCTAAGAAGCGACAATTAAGGATGACTAAAACTAAGCACCACAACTTAGAACTTTGCACAAAAATGTTGTGGCTATGAAATTCATGCTCTCAATTTGTCAATAATTTAATATTCCCTACAAACTACAAACAAGTGTCTTAACATTTTCACACTTTAAATGAAACACTAACATTTTCATTGTACTACTTGCGAAGTGGGAGTAATATTTCCTACAGAGTTTCATAGAAGCTCATAGAAATAAAACAGGAAATTTTTACTTAATGTGTACTCTATATTTCAAAATCCAAATTATTACTACTTGCAATATCCAATATGGAAAAAGGTGTAAATGCCTTTGTAAATCCTGGACCTATTTTGGAATGTGGAATTCCTTTAAGTTAGAAAATAATGTAAGTATTTATGCACTGCAATAGCACTTTAACAGCATAACCGATGTTAAATACATATGTTGACTTTTGTATATTGCTAGTGAATGATCAGAAGGACTTTAGTTATGTAGAAAATACATACTTGGGTATATTTTATATGTAATATTTGAATATATACTTATGTATTATATTTGAATAATTACCAATAGTGTGCATGTATGCAAACGTGCACAGGCAGAAACTCTCCCTGACCCCACCTTTATCTCCAGCTATTACTTCATTTCTTTGCTCACCTTCACAACCAACTCTTAGAATGATTTCTACACTTAACTGTCTCCATTTCTTCATGTCCCTGACCTATTGAATGCATTCCAATTAGGTATTCTCACCATAACTCTACGACAAAATCATAAAATATTTTTCCAAATTATCAGATATTTCCATTGCAAGATTTGCATTGATTCTGTATAAAAATATTTCCACTTCCATGTTGAAGCATTTTCTTTACTTGGCTTCTGAGACATCATACAGGCCACTATTTCTTGGTCACCTTTGCTACTTAACTTCAATTTCCCAATCTCAAATATGTAACTCAACTTTTCTAATCTCTTTTCCCCTCTCTATTCTGATCCCTTAAATAATCTTATAGTCATACGGCTTTATTTTATATTAAATTAGAGGCATATGGTTTTAATTAAATTATATAACAAAGATTTATCAATTCAGCAACTCCTTCATTGAACTCCAGCCTCCTACCTCAAGCTGTATTCATGGCATCTTCTCTTAATTATCAAATGTGTCTCAAACTTATCATGTCCAAAACTGCCCTTGTTTCCAACCCAAGCTCATAAAGACTGCTGCTCCCCCAGCCTGTTTTTCCCATCAACGTATATCACTCAGTTCCTTGGTCTCAAAAGCTTGGCAGCCTCAAGTCTTGTTTTCTGACACCCGCATGCAATCTACCTTCCTTCTGGCTCTACCTATTAAATATATTCAGACACTGTACTGTTCCCACTGCTTCCTCAGCTGGCGCTGCGTTCACATTTCTTTCATGCACTAAAGTAACAGTTTCCAAGTTGGTTACTGTACTCTACTATTCACTTTCCTATATTTTTCCTTGTCAGCAGCCCCTGAGCAATAGTTCTGAGGATTGGTTTTGTTTTGCTTTTGTTTTCATTTTTTGTTGTTGTTTTGTTTTGTTTTCCTTATGGCAGTGAGGATATTGCTTTAAGCATCAGATAATCAATTGTTAGCAGGCAAAGAGCAAATTAAATCTCTTAAATCTATCAGCTTCCCCACATCATCATTATCTATATTCTGGCCTTTACCATCACTCACTTAAACTATAATAGTCTCACATATGCTTGTTTGATGTCACCTTCTTGGATGGTATTTTTGAATGCCATCCTGCTTTGCTGCAAGTTCTTCCCACACTTAAGTAGTAGATGTGTTTCATGAAAATGTTCTGTAAGTTTTTTGTATGTGGCATAAATCTGTTGCTCAGTCTTTGAAGAGTTTACAAGATAGACTTCAATACCCTTGATATACCTTCTAAGTATATGATGTACCTCTGGCTGCTTCTCTAATCTCTACCCCTCACCACCTGGTCCTCACTTACCACTGCAAGTAATACTGTAGCAATTTTTAGGTCTTTATCCCTCGCCATACTAGCCATGCTATTTCATGTTTTAGTATCTTTGTAAAAATTACTTTTTCCATCTTCACAAATTCCCACCTCCCTTCTGCATCCTTTGCCCAATCCCATTGTGTTTAAAATTAAAGGCAGATGTGCCACATTTATAAGGACACTATGCCCCCAAATTCCATATAACTTTGCTGAGCTGGAGTAGATTTTATAAGCTTCTCTAATTTCAATGCATTAAGAAAATCATGTATTAAATGGAAGTATCATAGGAATAGTTACATCATGGATCATACATAATTCATATTATGTGCTTGTACAATTGCCTAGCAAATTTTTAACAGTGCAATGTAGGTTAATATTATTGTGTCATTGTTAATGTGTATGTTCATGTATTTATTTATATTAACTTGCAACTGTATGAGAAAGTTCCAATAATGCTTTTAAGAGAAATTCTTACAAGGAGGGAATAATTGCTACTCAGAAAAACACTTTTATAAATCAATTGAAATAAAAAGTATCATGGATATGAAGCAATACTCCAAGGAAATAGTCAATAAAGAGATATATAATTCCTTTTGCATTAAAAAGGAGAAGGGATTTAGAAGTGGCCTTGGGTTGTGGAAAAAAACAAAACAAAACAAAACAGAGCAGTGGATTGGCAGAGCCTCTTGGCAAACTGGCTGCAGTTCTTTTGAGAACTGAGATGTCTGAAACTCAAATTTAAACAATTTGGCTTATAGTTGTCTAAATCCCCTGTCCCACCCCAAAAATAAACTTAAGAATGTGTGGCACATGCAGGGACTGGTAGTTGATTTTGTCTTTGTTGCATGTTAATTTGGGGGAGACTTGTCTATATGAACTATATAAAGGGGCTGAGATCCAAATTTTACTCTATGCCAAATCAGAAAAAAAAAAAAAAAAAAAGACAAGTTGTAGCTGTGGAGGATATACACTCAGACAAGGGAGCAAGCATAAGGTAGTGATCACCATGAGAAACTAAGGAAGCATTCAGGCATTTGGAGAAACCTTACACAGAACGTGAATAGGGTTAATTTAAATCATATCTATATCTCAATTGTCAGGGGTCCTGGCTAAAGTCTGGAGAATGCTTACATCCACCATAATGGACTGTACAAATGTTTTCCATGTCTGTCTCCACTGTGTAATGAATGATCTGATTTTGAAGAAAGGGTCTGAGCATCTTTTTAACGATTACAGCATGTGGCACAAGTGGTCACTCACAAATATGTGCTTTGAATTCAATCCTACACATTGGCACAGTCAGGAAAAAGGATATGTCCTCAGTCTCATTACTAGTTTTCATCCATTGCTGATTTTTCTCATAAACTCTTTGCTGACTTTTGATGCTGCCGAAACTTATTTATCTAGAAAAGATTGCTAATACATAAGAAGATTTGTTTGGGGTTTTATTCCCTATGTATTGATGGCATCAATTTTAAAACCGGAGACATAAAATAAAGTAATAGGGAACCTTTACCTTTACATACAATAAAGTTAAGCCTACTATAAATGTATTTTGGAAATGCAATATAGAAAAGAAAATTTCATAGGAATTGGGATATAGATTTCTTTCTAACGAACTGGTGATATATAATGAATTTTAAGCTTTCCCCTACAGATCTGTGCATGTGTATCTTCCCCTCTAAATTTAAAAAAGAATGATTATTTTTGGAATTCTCAACAGTGTGTACTATGTGGTTAATCAAACTTACAGCTATAAAAAGACAATATTCTCTATATGTGAAACACTGTATGGTTTAGGATTTTGTAACTTTTTATTATGATTTTTATAGTATTTTCAAAGTACTCTTCCCTGTTTTACATGATTGAGGCCAATTTACAAAAATAAACATGATGTGCTATTTCTTAAACATATTTTACTATAGAAAGTAGAATATTAGTAATATAATTCCTTCTTCCAAGGCCCAATGTCATAACACTTGCAGAAGGAAAAGGTTTATAGTAGTGACTCTTTAATACTGAAAATATTTGGTCATAATGCAACCATAACTTGGGCACTATTTTTTTTTTATTTCCTAGTATTTAATTTTATAATTTTACTTAAAATTTTTTTTTAATGTTTACTTACTTTTGAAAGAGAGAGAGCATGAGCAGGGGAGGGGCAGAGAGAAAGGGAGACACAGAATCCCAAGCAGGCTCAAGGCTCTGAGTTGTCAGCACAGAGCCCAATGCGGGGCTTGAACCCACGAATCATGAGATCATGATCTGAGCCGAAGCCGGAATTTAACCAACTGAGCCATCCAGGCACCCCTACAAAATTTACTTTTATATTATTGAAAAATATGTAGTCACCAGGTCTTTGGATTTATCTTTCATTGAGTGATACTGTCTATTGCACATGAATCTCTTATTTAGAGAGTACACCTATCTTCTTCTTCAACCAGTCAAAGATTAGTTATGGTCTGCTGTAAAAGTATCATTCTGGGACTTCTGTTCATGGCAATTCTTAGTTAGAGTACATTTCTATATATTCTGTCTTTTTTAAGAGTGATTTTGTCTCTATTTTCCTCCATTATGTGGCTTGAATATATTCTTTTTTACATTAATCTTAACGGTGAATGGGAGGTACAAAAACATAAGATAGGGATGATTTATTGGTGTATTCATTTATATGTTGAAAATAATTTCCTTTGGAGCGCCTGGGTGGTTCAGTCGGTTAGTCATCTGACTTTGACTCAAGTCATAATCTCGCAGTTTGTGAGTTCGAGCCCCACGTCAACTCTGTGCTGATGGCTGAGCCTGGAGCTTGCTTGGGATTCTGTCTCCTTCTCTCTCTGCCCCTCCCCACTTGTGCTCTGTCTCTCAAAAATAAATAAATGTAAAAAAAAAAAAAGAAAATAATTTCCTCTTAAATTTTCTCTAAAAGTGTGATTGATGTAAACTACTGTCAAATTAATGATATTGTATTTGTGATTCACGTGCCTTACAATTAATATATTTAAATGAAGCTTATTTCTTATAATAGTTGTAGGTTTATGAAAAAATACAGCAAAGTATAGAGTTCTCAGCACAAACGTAGTTTCCCGATTTATTAACATCTTATCTTATTATTTTTGTATAATTAATGAACCAGTATTGATATATGATTATTAATTTCCTTAACTATGCCTAATGTTCTTTTCCTGTTCCAGGATCTAATACAGGATAACACATTATATTTAATTGTTATATCTCCTTAGGTGTCTCTTGGCTGTGAAAGTTTCTAGAGCTTTCCTTGTTTTTGATAACATGAAGAGTTTTGAGGAGTACGGATCAGGTATTTGCACAATATCCCTCAACTGTGATTTGTGTGATGCTCTTGGTATGATTGCGCTGGGGTTATGAATTTTTAGAGGAAGACTATAAAGATAAAGTGCCATTTTCATCACCTCATACCATCAGCATGGCTAGGCACTGTTGATGCTGAATATGATCACCTGGCTGAGGTTTTGTTTGCATTCGTCCACTGTGAAGTTTTTCTTTGTTCTTCCTTTTCATATCATGTATTTTTTTTATTTTTAATTTTCTATTCAAAAATGAATTATTAGACAATTTTCTTTTTCCCTTTACCCTTTTTTATTATTAATGTATACTATTTCATACACTCATAATTTTTATTTTAAAATAGTCTCAGACTGAGAAAAGTCTACCATTTTGAAATGGAAGGGTTGAATTACTTTAATAAACCATTAACTCAGGGAATTACAGTTTTGCCTTAAAGGAATTAACATCCATACCATGAACTGAATATAAATAGCAGAAAGAAAATTATAAAAGAACTTTTCCATTGTATTCTGTAATGGCTCCATGATGATCAAATGTATCTACAAATGAATTGGTATGGAATAATTATAAGATGGTAATATTCAATTAATTTTAACGCATTTTTTAAATCTAGGGTGCCATGCAAGTTTGAATCCTTTAATGTGCTTCTCTTTGATTAGTTATATATCATTATTTTTCCTGTTTGGGAAATACATAACAACTCTGCTCTGAAGTTAATTTATGCAAATATGCACTTTGATCTTTTATTTTAAAAATCATAAAAGTTCTTAATGTTTATGTCAGGAATATAAATGTTTTGACAAATTATGCTATACAAGATATAAAATAAGTTTATTATGGTTTAGTAGTTTTGACAGAGTATTTTTAAAAAACTTAGCTTATTTATAAATAAATAAATACCATATTTAAGAATCGAAATAATATGTCACTTGCTTTGAAAAGTAGTATCAACTTGTTATAATTAACAATTGAGAAGGCAGTCCCATATTAACACACTTGGCAACATGCTTCTAAGATTAGATGCAACCCCTTGTAATTCAATTCCTGTGAGTTTCTAGCCTGTGATGAAGTGAAAATGTAACAATTTAATGGCGATAATAACATTTGATAAGTTAAAATATAACTAATTTTGTGAAGA